>NC_138035.1:65194035-65923249 GCF_964106645.2 Podarcis pityusensis
TCTGAGTGGAAGGCTGGTTGTTTATGATACTCAGAACAAATCTTCACCACAGATTTACTCTAGTTTTAAAGTTTCTGGCTGTGGTGCAATGAAACAAGATTGGGATCGCTAGCAGAATTCAACAGGTGAACCATGGCAAGTGAACCACGCTCCCATAAAATCGATGTGCTTGTAGCATAGACATGTAGCTGAAGTGTGAAGTTGATGCAGGGCACTCAAATAGTGTCTCAAGCAACCTCCATGTCTGTCTAATTTGTACAGGCCCTATAAATCAGTAGCTCTGGTGTTGATGGAACAGATTTCTAGTTGGCACAGAATTTTTCCTAGTCAGAATGGTTCAACTTTTGTTGTTGTTGTTTTAGCTAAGCAATTCCTCCAAAAACAAAACATAATAACTGCTCCAGTTTCCTCAAGGTTAGCCAAGAATAGAACTGCTACATCAAGCTCATCTCATGGCCTTTGCTTCCACCCCCACATTGTGAAGAAACACCCTAAGAATGTATTAGCTGACATAAGGAATAGGGTAGAATCCATAATTTTAAAAACCAGGTGTTCTGTGAAGGGGGAAGAGGAGGGCAGAGTAGACTGCAATATTTTTATTTAATTTTTGTAACTGCCCCATTGCTAATCACTGAATGAAGCACAAACCCCAGAAAACAGTGAAAAATGTGAATACTTGGAAACCTTGAAATCTGACAAAATCAAACAAAAAGTTAACTATTTATTCAAAGCCAATGTGAGGTATAGTATGAAAGGATGAAAAATCAAAATTACATCATAGTTCTTATACAACTGAATAAGTTGGTACACACAGAGCTTCTCGGAGGTGAACTTAAGTCACATATTGTTTTTGTAGTTCCAACCTCAGTTGGTTGTTGGAGGAAACATGAGAACGATAGTAAGAAAAATCTGTAACATGCAATATAAAAATAGTGCAGCAGAAACCTTCTTAGATGAAGGACAGGTATGAAGGAAAGATGCAGTAGCAATTTTTAAGCATATGAAAGAAATGACCATAACTTCCTCTTCTCTGTCCTGAGGAACACTGCCAAAGTTGAAAGAAACAGCTTTAGCCTGGCTATCAAATATTGCTTCTTAACCGAAAAACAGATTAAAGAAGAAGAAAATTGAACTGAACTGGTTCAGTCTAGATACAGGGACTCTACTGGTACAAATGGGCTGTCCTAGATTGCTCATCAGATCTCGTCTAACATTACTGCATAAATGACATACAGTGGCACCTCGGTTTAAGAACAGCCCTGTTTACGAACGATTCAGTTTACGAACTCTGCAAAACCGGAAGTAGTGTCCTGGTTTGCGAACTTTACCTTGGTCTAAGAACGGAATCCAAATGGTGGAAGGGCACTGGCGGCGGGAGGCCTCATTAGAGAAAGTGTCCCTTGGTTTAAGAACGGTTTCGGTTTAAGAACAGACTTCCAGAATGGATTAAGTTCATAAACCGAGGTACTACTGTATTTAATATAGTCACATAACTGTCAGATCTAGCCTATATCCTTCTTAATATTGTCATTGTACACAGTTTATTTATTTTTAAATAGGTAAAATTATTCAGAGATTTCTGTTATTCTTACTAGAAAAATCAATGTGATCAATTCCAACCCCCTGTTATGCAGTAGTGGCCATGATGGTGTCAGGGGGGAATTTCCCTTGACCAGAGGAACCACACACAAAAGGAAATTAAGAACAGAATACTTTATTCTGCATGACTTTAATAGCACCAGAATTACATCAGTTGTAACAAATGAATCAGCTATCATGTGCAGGTGGGATATCCATTCCTATTATCAGAAACATAAGTCATCAGCAGGGAACTCAGGCTGCAGTTCAAACCCTGCTTAATCTGGGAGTTAGCCCCAGAGAGTTCAATAAAACTAACTTCTGAGTAGACATAGACAAATCCCCTTTGGGGGTTTGGTACTCTGTGCTCCATCTGGATTTTTGTATAGCTATAGATTGTTTTTACTTACATAGATTTGTAAAAGTAACAATAGGGGGGGGGGGAAATGGCTGTCTACCATTTTACTAGGATGATTCTCTGTCACATACTAAATTAAGAACATGCATTTCTGCCCAATTTTGGTCATGTGATTTAAGTTTCATTATTTTGTGAGCAAAATTAACTCATTCATAACCAAATATAAATCTGTTGTGTGATCTATGTTACAAACAATAAAAGATTTGCAATGCACATACATACTTTCCAACATCACTTCCTTGTCGATCTGGAACATAGCTGTCAACTTTTCCCTTTTCTTGTGAGGAATCCTATTCGGAATAAGGGAATTTCCCTTAAAAAAAGGAAAACATTGACAACTATGATCTGGAATATATCTGTCTAACATGCTGACATCTCCTTAAATAGAGTTAAGTAATAATTGCAGGAGTGCAGAAGCATTCATCATTAATCACATCCTCTGGGGGGGGGGGGGAGTCAGAATTGAAGACAGGAGTCCCTAGAAACAAAACTGAAACATAAACAAAACTGAAGCCATTTGCTCTTTGTAATAACCAAGTCTAGTGGTATCAAGGACCTATAAAACAGCATAACAAAGCCAAAACCATGTAGGAAAAAAGGGTGGATGGGGGGGGGGAATATGCATTTACATTAACTATCTCCATTACAAGTATTTTATCCTCAATGTAACACCTACCATTCCCTTATGACTGGATGATATAGTGCATGAACCCATCATAGGATTTCAGTGCAGCACTAATGTGGATTTAGGTCAACTAAGAATGACTGTTCAATGCATCTGAATGCTAGATTGTGAGCTACAGCTGTACACCCAGTCCTGTCGCCAAATTAGCCATACTTCATACCAACTACATTTCAAACCTTCTTGTTTCAGGCTCTACTAAGTGGCAATAAACCACTGCTATGATGAGAGGGTGCAGGTCAGAAGTGTGGTGGTGGTGGGGGATGCCTAGCCAAATCATTTACAAAGTATATAGTAGTTTCAGGCAATAATGTAAATGTGAAATTCCAAAACAAACATCTAAATTCTGGTGGTTTTTTTTAAAATGATCTTTATTAAAGTTACAAAAAATAAAAGAAATACAAAATACAGAAAAAAGAGTAAATTTTTAAAAATATAACAAAAAAGTAAAAAATAAGAAAGAAACATACAAAATAAAACAGTTAAAAAGACATTAATTTTCCAAACCTATCTTCCTTACACTTATTTCCCCGGACCTCCTCATACCTCCCTTTTTTGTATTCCAGTTCAATTTGTTAGTTCAGCAAATCCTTACCATTAAACTTTTGCCCAATTGTAAGCCTTTTTTCATATCTCTTAAAGCATTACAGTTAAAAAGCTCTTAGTTTCTATCCAACATCCTTCTAGGATTCCTTAATTTTACAATATTTCTGTAAATAGTCTTTAAATTTCTTCCAGTCTTCTAAATTCTAAACATCTAAATTCTGATTCTGTTCAGAAACATTTGCTGACTGGCAGTGATCATATATATATATAATTATTATTATTATTATTATTTAGGCCAATTCTGCTTGGAAGTCCATACCAGGCAAAATATTTTGCCTTAATAATAAATTAGAAGAAGAAGAGTTTGGACTTGATATCCCGCCTTTCACTCCCTTTAAGGAGTCTCAAAGCGGCTAACAATCTCCTTTCCCTTCCTCTCCCACAACAAACACTCTGTGAGGTGAGTGAGGCTGAGAGACTTCAAAGAAGTGTGACTAGCCCAAGGTCACCCAGCAGCTGCTTGTGGAGGAATGGGGAAGCGAACCCGGTTCACCAGATTACAAGTCCACCACTCTTAGCCACTACACCATGCTGTGCAGTAGTCTTATCTA
Organism: Podarcis pityusensis; assembly: GCF_964106645.2. Classification (NCBI taxonomy): domain Eukaryota; kingdom Metazoa; phylum Chordata; class Lepidosauria; order Squamata; family Lacertidae; genus Podarcis; species Podarcis pityusensis. The sequence goes on from NC_138035.1 coordinate 65,197,871, forward strand.
ATGAGACTATTGGATGGCAACAGATCAGGGTTTGCAGGAAATAGTATCAGAAAGTTCTTCCTGCTATTTTCAAGAAATTGTAGGAGGAAACTAATGCATGTATGGAGGCCAGGTTCTGCAGTTTGTGACATCATTACAGCCATACAGTAATCTAATATTATGGACACACTGGGTGACGCAGAAGGAAATGAACAGGCAGCTCTTTGTACTTCTATGAAAAAACAGAATAGATGAAGACCCCACATCTTTAAGAGATGAAATTGCTTTATAAAAAGGATGCATAACACAGATAAAATCCTGACCATGTGAATTGAAAATTATTTTTTGAAAATTATTTCAATCTAAGCATGCTGTTCTAATCCATCAGTCTGATGAAACAGAATTGTAATGCAAAGATCTTCCTTCACACAATGCAAACAAAAAAAGCAACTACACTTCAAATACTTTAGTAACTGCATGCGCAATTCTGAATGGCAATGTGCTAAAGTTTACAAGCAAGCTATATGGAATATAGTTTAGAAGCTTTGGGTTGTTCTTTTTATGAATAAAACCCAAAGTTTCATTGACTAGGCATTACGGTGAATTACAGCTTCTTCTGTCCAACAGGATGAAATGGATTACCAGCCGATAATCTAGGGATCATTTCAGTCCTCTGTGCTCTAAGGAATTATTTTAATGCTCTTAAGAACTCTCTTCTGGTAGAGTAATATGAAGATTAGGAATCATTACCTTCTCTCTACTGCTGACCCTCCAATACATATTTTGCCCCCTCTATGTTGTATGTGCACCACCATTCTGTAATTGCAGACATCACTTGCAATAAAAGCCCCAGTTAGTACATTGTTACATAAGACCACTTTGCTAAATTTGCCACCTTTCATTTCTCACAATATGGTATTAACAGTATGACTTAATATATACATTCATCTCCCTGAAATCTAAGATTCTGAAGTTCAGAAAAATATAACTGCAAACACATTATCTAAGCTCTCCATATTACTTAGAAATAAATCCCTTTGATATGCCAGGTTAGAATATTCTTTTAATAAATGGTTAGAATATTTTAAAAGAAATGAATGTTTCAAAATGCCAGTCATGTTCAAATAGGATGGTATAATACAATTAAGCTTCAACTTGCAAAGATAGTATAGTAGATATAGAGACATATGACATATTCTACAACAGCACATTCTGAAAGTTAGCTAGAACCTTTTCTAGCTGTGTGTCCCCTATCTTGAATTTGCTTTTCCGTTCTTATTTTTGCTGCTGTGAGTTGAATCAGGATTTAGTCATGCACAGAACAGGCACAATAATTTCAATGGGTCTTCTCTAAGCAAGACTAAGTTTGGCTCCATCCTGTAAGTTTTACTTAACTCAATTTATTGCAAGACATCCTGATTCTTATCTACTTTTCAGTTACAATAACAAAGATTTGTCTCAGAGTTGCTATAACTGGAGAAGGTCAAAGGATCAACTCACTGCTCGGTAATCCCTGAATTAAAGCACTAGTGAAAATTATCCCAAAAGCAATCAATTTCTAAGCAAGTGCACATAGTTGCCAATAACTAGTCAGCCCTGATTTTGTAAAAGGAAAAAAACAACAACACCCCAAGACTTCATATTATGGTAACTCAACTCACACTTGACACTTTGTATACATAAATCAAATATATATATACATAATTATATGACCCCTAGAATTTGGACTTCAATGAAGTTTCTAGTTTTCTAAAAGGATTCCTTTTAAACTAATGACATGGCTAAAATGGGAGGTGTGGGCATCTGTTTCTGAGGTTGAAAGACTTAGTGTCTCCAATCCCTTCCACTTTGTTTTTGAGGGGAAGTCCAAATCAGATCAATCAGATTTCAGTAAACCAAATACAGTGGTACCTCCAAATAAGGCCTTTAAGAACCATATTGTCAGAAAATCACTGTTTAATGTCTGGATAAAATATAAAGACTTGCTGGAAAATAAAACTCCAAGGTGGCTTTCACCTTTGGAAGCTAAGGCCCGAAAAAGACCAAATATGGAGGCTAAATGGCCAAAATACTGGGAAATATTAGAAAAAGATGGAGACAATTGGAAATTGCAGAGTCTGGAGAAAATGAAGGATAAAGTGCGAGACTGGTTACATTACGCTCAGATTAAAGAAGTTTTTAAAAATGACAAGAAACTAGGGTTCCAGGTGGAGAAATCGAAACTAGAAACAGAATTGTTAGAACCAAAGACTAAGGTACTTTCAAGGATGTATAACTTGCTGTTAAAATGGAATACACAAGATGAAATGGTTAAATTGGCTATGATAAGGTGGGCACAGGACATCGGGTATAACATCATGTTTGAGGACTGGGAAAGGTTGTGGAGTACTGGGTTGAAATTTACTGCATGCAATGCTTTGAAAGAAAATGTAATGAAAATGATATATAGATGGTATATGACCCCAGTCAAACTAGCAAAAATTTACCACCTGTCTGATAATAAGTGTTGGAAATGTAAAGAGAGTGAAGGAACATTCTTCCACCTCTGGTGGACCTGCCCTAAAGTGAAGGCGTTCTGGGAAATGATTTATAATGAACTGAAAAAGGTATTTAAGTATACCTTCACAAAGAAACCAGAGGCCCTTCTTTTGGGTATTGTCGGCCAAGGGGTGGTAAAGAAGGACTGGACATTTTTTATGTATGCAACTACAGCAGCAAGGATACTACTTGCAAAGCACTGGAAAGCTCAAGATCTACCCACACTGGAAGAATGGCAGATGCAACTGATAGACTATATGGAACTGGCCGAGATGACCGGCAGAATCCGTGACCTGGGAGAAGAGAAGATGGAGGAGGACTGGAAAAAATTTAAGAACTATTTACAAAAACATTGTAATTTGAGTGAATGTTAAGCAGGATGCTAGATCATAAATAATTGAGCACCACTAAATTAGATGATTTAAGATAATAAGCGAGATTGAGAAAATATAAACCTTTTTGAGAATTATAAGATTATAAATATACAGATGGGACATAAGAATGCAAATAAGATAATAAATTGCTGGCAAAAAGTTATAATGATGAAAGTGGGAGCGGGAGATGTGAGGAAGTCCAAAGAAAATGTGAAATTATGTTAAGATATATGTTATACTGTCTATTATATTCATTTTTATTGTAAACCCCAATAAATATTATAAAAAAAAAAAAAACAAATACAGTGGTACCTCGGGTTAAGTACTTAATTTGTTCTGGAGGTCCGTTCTTAACCTGAAACTGTTCTTAACCTGAAGCACCACTTTAGCTAATGGGGCCTCCTGCTGCCGCCGCACCGCCGGAGCACGATTTCTGTTCTCATCCTGAAGCAAAGTTCTTAACCCGAGGTAGTATTTCTGGATTAGAGAAATCTGTAACCTGAAGCATATGTAACCTCAGGTACCACTGTACTCGCTGTAGGTTCCTTCCACCTAGAGGTATTCTGTATTCGAGTTTTGATGCAATTCACCAATTTTTATTTTTAGATACTTAAGGGCAATTCAAATCACAGTCCACGGCTTTTATTATTGAATTTTATACAAAGACCAGCAATCCCTTTTGATTTATTTCCATAATTCCATTTTCCTGTGACACAAGGTCTGCATTTGGTCCATACGATAAACCCCCTGAGTACAAACTCATTTTACACCACCAGTTGACCTGTTGTGTCCATGATCCTGAAATAATGGAACACTGGGAGATTTTGAACAGGTTTTGTGAAATTTAAATTCACAGCACAAAATTGTGAGTATATGTCAAGGCTCAGTGTAGTTCTTAACCCATCTAAAAACACCTCAGGCAACCTAACACAGCCTAACTACTGGGAGTTATCTATTTCAAAATTGCTATTATATCCTGAATACATTATTCAATCAGAATCACTCTTGAAAATGCACAAGGAAATGAAAACATAACAGAACCAAGTGCCCTGTTGTGGGTCTGACACATCTGAAGACACAGGTCAACAACACATGTGAAGATACAGTATTGAAACATTTCACAGAGTCAGTGTTTATCACTCTTCCTGGTTAAGACAGAAATACAGCAGTGGACCAGAACAGTATGCATACATTTGATTCTCACTGTCTTAAAAAAAAGAAAAATAGTTATAACTGGCAAGTGCTGTCATTGCACAATCTCAGTTAATCACAGCCAGGCAATGACAGTCGCCTCTATACTGAGAATGGTGGTTTGCATAAAAGGATTTGGTGAATTTCTCTCTTTTTTTTGGGGGGGGGGAAGGATGAAAATTTAGAGAGGCATAAATATGCAAGTGGAACTAACAGAAAAATATTGCAGTGTGGAGCACTTCTACCCAAGTTAAGAGCCAACCAGCCATGCTTTCTTCCTGGACACTCCATTCCATTTCTCCTCTTCCAAACACTCAACATTTCATGGCCACTGAGCATGGACCATTCTTAATGGATTTTTGGGATGTTGCCTTCCTTTTTTTATCCTATAGATAGATGATGATGGATGGATGGATAGATGATGATGATAGATAGATAGATAGATAGATGATAGATAGATAGATAGATGATAGATAGATCTCAAGCATGCTCAGGGAAATATCTTTTTTATTATTTCTAAAATGAAAGTTCTATATTTGCATTCCTTCTTATGCCTCTCAAAATACAAAACAAACTGGTACACAGTTCTGCAAACTGCTTAACTGCTCACGGTGTGTACTTTTCTAGGAAAACTCAAGGTTATGCTGCTGTCAGAGATGGAAATCATTAATTCTTCTTTCTTTGCTAAAAATGACATCAAAAAGCAGTGCCGGATTTACGTATAAGCTAAACAAGCTATAGCTTAGGGCCCCACTCTCTTGGGGGGCCCCTAAAAATTAAAGGGGGGAACTGGATGTACATTTCCAAAATATAAGATAAAAAGGAAATAAAATAAAACCTACACACACCAACAGTGTTTTGTGTTGTGTAGGCTTCTATTTGTTATGTGCAAATGGCTTTCAATGCCTATTAGGTCCATAAATTACCATATAGCATATATTCAACACAAAAAAGTGACAATTTGTTGTTGACAAAGAACAGCTGGACATATAAAGGGCCCCGTTACCTTCAGTAGCTTAGGGCCTCATCAAACCTAAATCCAGCTCTGTCAAAAAGTGTTAGGACAATTGATAGGTTAAATTTCTGTCTTCGATGGGTCTCATGCTGCAATCCTATAGCTCCTCATCTTCAATTAGTCCAAGAGGCAGCAGCCATATTACTGTCTGGGGTCAGAATTATAGAGTCATAGAATTATAGTGTTGGAAGGGATCCTGAGGGTGATTTAGTCCAACCCCCTGCAATGAAGGAACCTCAACTAAAGCATCTATGGCAGGTGGCCATCCAACCTATGCTTAGAAACCTCCAGCGAAGGAGAATCCACAACCTTCTGAGTCCGTTGCACTGTTGAAAAGCTCTTACCATTAGAAAGTTCTTCCTGATATTCAATCAGAATCTCCTTTCTTGTTGCTTTTAGAAATCATATGATACCGGTTTCAAGCAGCTGCATTTGTTTCTAGTTCATTTTGGGGCTGAACTTCAGTATCCCTGACCGTTAGGTCCAGTCGCGGACAACTCTGGGGTTGCGAGCTCATCTCGCTCTATAGGCCAAGGGAGCTGGAGTTTGTACGCAGACAGCTTCCGGATCATGTGGCCAGCATGACTAAGTCGCTTTCTGGCGAACCAGAGCAGCGCACGGAAACACCGTTTACCTTCCCACCGGAGCAGTACCTATTTATCTACTTGCACTTGATGTGCTTTCGAACTGCTAGGTGGGCAGGAGCTGGGACCAAGCAACGGGAGCTGATCCTGTTGCAGGGATTCGAACAGCCGACCTTTCAATCGGCAAACCCTAGGGTTTAGACCACAGCATTTGTTTCTAGTTCATTTTGGGGCTAAACTTAAAGCCCTAAAAACCTCTGGTCCCAAATATGAGAAAGACCACCTCTTTCTCCACAAATCCTCTTAGGTGTTAAGATCAACAGAATAAGTCCTCTTTTAGTTTCACAACCCTCAGAAGCTCTGGGTGGTGGTGACCACCTGGGTAAGGGCATTTTCTGTGGCAGCACCAAAATTGTGACCCTCCTTCCCAAAGAAGGATATAGAGTTTTCAGTGAATGCTGAAGACATACCTTCTTTACTCTGGCCCTCTGCCATGTCTGTTTTCAAGCACCGCCTTAGTCCTGTGACTTTAATTTATTTTAACTGCTTTCAACACTGTATTTTAAATGGTTGTAATCTACCCTATAGGACATGGGTGGCACTGTGGGTTAAACCACAGAGCCTAGGACTTGCGGATCAGAAGGTCAGCGGTTCGAACGGGGTGAGCTCCCGTTGCTTGGTCCCTGCTTCTGCAAACCTAGCAGTTCGAAAGCATGTCAAAGTGCAAGTAGATAAATAGGTACCGCTCCGGTGGGAAGGTAAACGGCGTTTCCGTGCGCTGCTCTTGTTCTCCAGAAGTGGCATAGTCATTCTAGCCACATGACCCAGAAGCTGTACGCCGGCTCCCACAGCCAATAAAGCAAGATGAGCGCCGCAACTCCAGAGTCGGTCACGACTGGACCTGATGGTCAGGGGTCCCTTTACCTTTAATCTACCCTATGACCTGCTTGCTTATAATGATATTATGAACCCGGGAGGAAATTTCATAGAACTCAAAGTGGAACTTTGTTAGTTTAGGAGATTAGGGTTCTTTTTCGTTTCACAATATGCTTAGCAGGTCAGAACAATGACTGTTCACTTTTAATTTCCCATTGAAGTTATGCAAGCCTCACTTAAATGGAAACTTACTTTTATTTTGTTCAGAGTCTGCCTTTCTAGAATAAAAGAAAATGTCAGGTAGTAAATTGAAGTATCAGATGGTATTGGCAAAACTGTGATTAATTCGATATTGAAGAGTATTGCTTGAGGTATAAAGGTTAGCGAGGAGATTAGCAAGAAAGAGGCTGTTTTGTTGATGTAAGCATGGAGGACTGGCATCAATTCTCAGCAGACACTGCAAGTACCAAGGTGTTTATCAATAACGTTGTCCTATCTGAGTAAGTGGATGAGATCAGTATCTGAGCTCCTGACCCTCTGACTATGAGAAATTACAGCAATTTACCTTGCAATAAGAAACTCTTTTCACCTTCTCACTAAGGCATCTGATGGTTACTTATACTTTCAAATATAATGTGCAGTATGATCTCAGAATACAAAGGCATGTATACAAACTGCAATTATGGCTGATAGTAGCTCCCCCCCCCCGAATAGTTTACATTTGTACTAAAAATATTCAGTTTTTATTTGTATCCATTTCTGACTGTTTTCTTTCCTGATAGGCTGCTTAACAGAACTGTGAGGGGAGTTTTTTGTGGAGAGGTGTGCCGAGTTTTGTAAATGGCTTTTTCAAATGCATTAATATTCTGTTTATATTACCATCTATAGCTATGTGAATGAATATAGCACATTCAAGAAGCCTGACCTAAAATGTTAAATAGCTTTCTTTGAAGATAAGAAGCGATATCCCAGAAGGTACATTTTTCCATTGAATGTGTGTGTGTGTGTGTGTGTGTGTGTGTGTGTGTTTTGTTTTAGTCATACTACAAAAGTCTTTCCTCCACACATTGTTTCCCCCTTTGGAAGAGAGGAGTTGTTTATGGTGCAGGTGGATTAAAAATTGTTTAGCAAAATGACTGCCATGAACGTCGCAGGAGGACAACAGAGCTTGATTTCTGTAACTTATTTGTTAAAGTGCTTCTTACAATTGCCACATATATCCAAGCTTTTAAGGAGCAAGTGTTAAGCTGAATTCTGATGTTGGCCATAGACCTGTGAATATGTGCCTGGAAACTATCCACCGGCATAACAGAAGAACAAGCTATAATTACCGTAATTAAGAGTGTCCTAAATAACTGAAATTAATAATGTTAAGAAACATTTCTGCATTGAGGCCAGTAGAGTTTTCAACCTAAAATGGATTCAAAAGACAACTTACAAATTAAAAGCAGAACAACTGCACAAAGTTAGGAGCCCATCATGGAAGAGGGGGTGCCACTGTATTTTGAGATCATGTTGCACATTATATTTCAAAACCTAAGTAAGCCTTAGTGAGAAGGTGAAAAGAGAAAGAGGCTTTTGACAGTTTCTACTGCACCATTAGTCCACTGAAAGCTGTGTGTGCATGTGTGTGTGTGCATGCACACAAACACACACACACAAAACAAAAATGCAACATTCTTCTCATGCTGCACTTCTGATGCACATTTATTTTATTTGAGACATTTATAGAACACCCTTCATAATAACGTATTAGAATTTGAAAACCCAAAAGAAGAATTCCAGCCATAGGAGTCAAAGATGTGGTGACATACCAACTAGCCTGGTCCTAAAAAATAAGAAAGCCTAGCTTTTTTTAAACAAATCCACAACCTTGAATTTTGGAAGGTGAGAATCTGTACCTGAAAGCATTAGGTGCAATGTGATTGGGCAAGCATTGCTAAACCAGTGTCCCTCCTCAAACACGACATTTAACTCAAAACAAAAATAAAAGGCAGTTCCCAGTTTTCATCCAAAGTAAACTAAACCTGAACTTGTGAAAATTTCCTGAGCGGTGGGCAGAGGCAGAGGCAGAGAGAGAGAGGGAGGGAGGGAGGGAGAGAGAAAGAGAGAGAGAGAGAGAGAGAGAGAGAGAGAGAGAGAGAGGTTGCTGAAAAATTAAGCTATGTTTATCATACCCCAATCTGTGCCCTATCAGTAAGGCTGGAGTAGAGAATGTGTGGCTCTGCAGATCTTTTGGAACTCCCAACTCCCACTGATCCTAACCAGCATGACCAAATGGGTCAGGGATGGAGGCATTTATAGTCCAGGAACGGATTAAGAGCCACAGGCTCACCATCCCTGGCTTTGAGAGTATAGATTGTAATTGACCAAGATCAGTCCTTTTTTCAGTGATTGGCTTCCCTTTATTGGAGGTCTGGCAACATAGAGGGAAAGGAAGGTCACATGGATCTCCAGAGGGCAGGGGAGAGCTACTTGGTGCATATAGAAGCTTGGTTCTTGCAGTGCTTTTCCAATGACTTGGCTCCACCCGGATGTGAGGGCTCCTTTCTTTCTCTTTCTCTTTCTCTTTCTCTTTCTCTTTCTGCTTCTCCTGAGTTCCTGGTGTTTAGGATTGGGGATGGGGAAAGACAAATGACCCGTGATGTGTCTGATGCCTATGTATTGCTTGGGCTGAATGGTATGGGAGCTAATCTGTGATATTTGCAGTGTGGATTTGAACTTCCATTTCCCGTGTCCCAACCCTGTGCCTATGGGGTGAGCCACTGGAGGTTGCTCTAGCAAGTGAGAGCCAGTGTGGTGTAGTAGTTAAGAGTGGTGGACTCGTAATCTGGTGAACCGGGTTTTGCTTCCCTGCTCCTCCACATGCAGCTGCTGGGTGACCTTGGGCTAGTCACACTTCTTTGAAGTCTCTCAGCCTCACTCACCTCACAGAGTGTTTGTTGTGGGGGAGGAAGGGAAAGGAGAATGTTAGCCGCTTTGAGACTCCTTAGGGTAGTGATAAAGCGGGATACCAAATCCAAACTCTTCTTCTTCTTCAAGTGTGTGGCTTCATTATTTTTTTGCATGTCATGGGACCTATTTATCAAAACAGCTTTTTTTCTCTATGGCTGAGTCTTGGATCCTTGTGCCAGCACGGACTCTGTGTACTCTTTACTCTGCGAATGTCCTCCCCAGAGAGCTTTTTGGATGCTCTGTGATGTGATGTGCTCTATTTCTAGTGTTTGCGAGAAGCATAAAGTGCTCCAAGCCCCTGTCTATAGGGATGTTTGTGGTTTTGCAGTGTTGCAGAGACTGGTGACTGTCCCACTGGGGCTGGTGGCTGTGGGGTTCTATGCCACTGTTTTCTGATGTCGGTTTGTTTTGATGCCGGTTGTGTGCTGGCAAGTGTCCAGGTCATCATGAGTCTAATCTCCTTGGAGGCACCAACATAGTCGCTGGTGTCGGAATGTCCAGGGAGGCAGGAGAGGATATATTGTTTATTAATATCCTTTCTAACTTGCGCTAGCAAGTTCTTTTACTTAGCAGAGTTTTACATTCCCTTTTTAAATGCACAGCGGGTAGCTGGTTGCAGGCTTGTGTAAGCCTCTCACTATTAGGTTCCTGGTAAGGTCCCTTATATCCCTCTTAAAAGAATAAACATGCCACAATCTTGTTTAAAGTACAGTGGTACCTCAGGTTACAGATGCTTCAGGTTACAGACTCCGCTAACCCAGAAATAGTACCTCAGGTTAAGAACTTTGCTTCAGGATGAGAACAGAAATTGTGCTCTGGCAGAGCGGCAGCAGCAGAAGGCCCCATTAGCTAAAGTGGTGCTTCAGGTTAAGAACAGTTTCAGGTTAAGAACGGACCCCAGGAACGAATTAAGTACTTAACCCGAGGTACCACTGTATATAAAAGAAGTTTACTCACATCTGTTCACAGTGGGATCCCCGAAAGCAGACTTAGTTACAGATATATACATGTGGATCTATCCCATAGGGGTAATCCCAGTGTCCTCTGTTGGCGAAAAGCCAACAGGGCATTTCTAGCTAAAAAGCTGCTCCAACAACAGAGGAAGTCAAAAAGAGAGAATGTGCTGCATGTCTTGTTCTTTTGTTACCTGGACTGGTGAGGTCATGCCCATATTCAGTCACATGCAAACAAAGGATGTTCCAGCCAGGAGGAAACATGAAGTTTTTGACTGAGTGGACGAAACATTCTCCCGCATGTCCACTCTAGGAAAATAAGGAATGTTGTACTTGACTGCTTCTTATGTATCACATCCCACAGCTGGTTGGAGGGCACTGGCAGTTTTTCCAAGGCTCATCTATAATTTGCATCCCCCCCCCCCCCATGTTGGGTGTTTTCCCCTCGCTTCCCAGGCTGAGCATGTATGGAATAGGGTGGCTATTATATCAGCATAATGGCAGCATATATCCTCCGCCTCTCAACCCCAAATGTAATGCAAGAATAGTATTGCTCTGTAAGTGAGTCTTCTAAATAAAGAGGTAAACCCTTCTCCATGGAAACATTTGAACTAAAAATGACCCAGGTGGCCTCTCTCATTCCAACATGTGAAACTGTGGAAATCCATTTCCAATTGATTTTGGAAATGCTATTCTACATCATTCTGAGGAGACACACCAAACAGCATTCTAAAAATAAACTTAACCTCACCCTATCACTAGCAAATCTATTTAAGTACAAACATTCTGCTATGAAAAACTTTCAATCTCAAAGGCTTCACCAAAGGCAATACAACCAGTCCTTAGCAGGACATGTTTATTCCTAAGTGCTTTGTCGTTAGATTGCTTGAATGGCATAACAAATGCATGGCGTCACTAAGGAAATTAATAAAGTTAAATTGGTATTTGGTGCACAACACACTTGTTCCAGAATATTCACACTGACATCTATAGATCATGGTAAATCAGATTTACTGTTGGTAGATAGTTTCTGTGTCAAGGGATGTAATTCCTTGAAAAAGTGTTCTAGATGCAGTTGCACTCCCCAGAAGAGCAGATCTGTGGCTTCAGGGAATTGCTATAGTATCCAGCTTGTCACTGCAGTCCTGGTTTGCCCGTTGTATTCATTACTTGGGCGGGGGTATTTCTAATAGGAGTTTTGTCGGACAGGGTTGTTGTTGTCATTGCTGTTAATATTTTGTATGTTTGTTTTGTATCTCGTTCAATTTGGTTGCGTACTTTCTGAAGTTTAATTTATTGTTGATAACTACTTTTGTTGGGACACGGGTGGTGCTGTGGGTTAAACCACAGAGCCTAGGACTTGCCGATCAGAAGGTTGGCGGTTCGAATCCCCGCGACAGGGTGAGCTCCCATTGTTCTGTCCCAGCTCCTGCCAACCTAGCAGTTCAAAAGCACATCAAAGTGCAAGTAGATAAATAGGTACCGCTCCAGTGGGAAAGTAAACGGCGTTTCCGTGCGCTGCTCTGGTTCGCCAAAAGCGGCTAAGTCATGCTGGCCACATGACCTGTACGCCGGCTCCCTCGGCCAGCAAAGCGAGATGAGCGCTGCAACCCCAGAGTCGGTCATGACTGGACCTAAGGGTCAGGGGTCCCTTTACCTTTACCTTACTTTTGTTACGTTTGCAATTATGTAATTGTTTTCATGCTGTAAGCCGCTTTGGGCATGGTTTTGGCTATGAAAAGGTAGCATACAAATCAAATGATATATGTATGTATGTATTCGTGGTCACAATCACAATCACCACCTCTCTTCAGACCATACTTCGTATTGGTTCTGCTCTATGCCTTCCTCAAGTACTTGTGCCTGTTCTTGAACTGTGTTAACTGTATTGCTTGACCGGATGCAGAGCCTGTTCCTTTTTGTGGCTAAAATTGAGCCTACAGTACAGTACAGAACCAGCGTGGTGTAGTGGTTCAGAACGGTGGACTTGTAATCTGGTGAACCGGGTTCGCTTCCCTGCTACTCCACAGATTGTTAGCTGCTTTGAGACACCTTAAGAGGAGTGAAAGGTGGGGTATCAAGTCCAAACTCTTCTCCTTCTTCTTCTTCTTGTCCCACCCAATTTTGCTTCTGGCCGCACCCACTACTGGTATGTGGCCACGGGAAAATTGCCCCTGGGGAAATACAGCTCTGCCCGACCCTAATCTATGTGACAGCCTTTCAAATATTTGAAAAATGCCATTACAAATATGGTCGGCTAATCCAGGTGAGGGGAGCCAAGGGGTCTCAAATCCTCAGTGAGTTAGGGACTTCCGCGGCAGGAGAAGACAGGCTCCGGTGGGATGAGACCAATAGTGGGTTCAACGGTCAAGAAGGCGGTTTCTCCACACGCTGTAGAGGGAAGTGAGGGGCATTTGGGGCTCGTCCACCTGGGAAGGTAACCCATCTGGAAGAAGAAAAGCTCTGATCTTAAACCTCCAAAGCAATAAGGGGGGCGGACTATATTTTGAGAGGGGAAATGAACAAATTCCTATGCCCCACAAATTTTAAATAAAAGCAGACATTCTACTCATGTAAAAACACCAGGCAGGCCCCACAAATAACCCAGAGATGCATTTTAAATAAAAGGACACATTCTGCTCATGTAAAAACACACCGATTCCCGGACCGTCTGCGGGCCGCATTTAGAAGGCAATTGGGCCGGATCTGGCCCCCAGGCCTCAGTCTGCCTACCCATGGTGTAGTCCAGGCATGTCCAAAGTCTGTTTTGGGGGCCTAATCCGGCCTGCTGGTCGGTTTAATCCAGCCCCAGTGGTAGTTTATTTTCTGGTGTAAAATCCTCAAAAAAGCTCAACCACTTCAATCCTAAAAAAAGGTCAACAACTTTAGTCGGCCCTTTGGTAGGCCTTCACACATGTTCACTTCATCAAATCTGGCCCTCTTTGAAAAAAGTTTGGGCATAAGACAGTTGGATGGTGCCTTACATGCCGCCTTCCGGCAACTCCTGCAGCCAAGCTGGTGCCAAATGTATTGCTCTGCTTTCTTTTGAACCACATCAGCCAGGGGGGGTCTTGTCTTCTGGGCAGCCTAGGACCTCCATACACACTGTCCAGGTTTGTTCCCTGGGAGGTCACTTCTGTGCTGCTCACACCGCAGTTTGACTTCACCCCCCCAAGAGGTGTACTCCATGTCCCACAAGACAGATGGATACCAACAGCTATTCCACTGCCGTATAATAAAATATTCTCCAGGCTACATATATCCAACGGCTTCAACGTTTCATCAGAGGACTGCAGTGTCACAGTATTCCTGATAAGGTCTGGTCAAAGCAGAATAGAGCAGTGCTCTTACCTCTTGCAATCTGGACACTATGCGTCTGTTGATGTGATATAGAACTGCAGCTGCCATTTTAGAAGCTGCATTGCGCTGGTGATGTATGTTTAGCTTCTGGTTGAGTGTCGAGGTCCCTAGGGCCTCCCCAAATAACTCACACATCACACCAAAATTTTAGTTTAAGGTTTTGGCATACTTTTGGCCACAACTTTATTAAAATACAAACATGTGAGTGGTTGCTTAGGCATTTGTTGCAACTAGCTGCCCCCACCGTGGGGGACAGTCTGACATTCCGCACACCTGTGAATGTCAGAAAAGGGGAATACACTTGGGGGTGGCGACGGAGCAGGGAACCTGCCCTCAGCCCTCCCCAAATCCAGCCAGGAGCTCTTGCAGTGGCCCGAGCCCCCTTGACAGGGTGGGCAAGCAATAGTTAGCCCCCGATTCCTTTAATGGAATCCCTTGCAGCAGCAGAATTAGAGGGGCAGGCACAGCCAATCCATGCCCCTCAGTCAACCAAACCATAAACCAATGCCTAACCGCAACCTTACAAGTTGTGATGATTTGCTACGCAGTAGGCAAAAAACCAACTGGCCCAGCCAATCTGCCAGATGGACAAAATTCCTACCAGGCCTCTGCCCCAAGAGCAGATGACCCCATGACAGGCATAGCAAGGTCAAGCGAACAACCTTAATTCTAGGGAGGGAGGGACGGGCAATCCGATGCATGGGTGAAAAGAGGAAGCCCTAGCCTGGTGCAAAGAGTTTTAGCATTTCTGGCTGTCAATCAACAAATGGCAACATTAACTTCTTCCCAACAACAAGGGAAGCCCAATCGGATCAGTGGCCAATGATCAATTAGCCCGCCCCACAACTTTGGAGTGTCCTGGCGGCCCCAACCACAACACACGCTCTCCATGAAGGAGAACACGCTTTACTAAAACCTCTGGATCCTTTTCACCTGTACTGCTTTCTGCTAAGGTATCTTGTCACCCATCCTGTATTTGGGCATCTGATTCTTCCTACCCAAAAGAGAACTGTACACTTCTCTCCTGAAACTCATTTTAAGGTTCATTTTAATGTTTTGCACAGTTCTCCATCACGGCATGATCATCTTGGTTAGCCTTAAGAAATCAATGCTGGATATTTGTGATATCTATGGTTTGCTTGTTTTCCTAACTGTGCGCAGACTGAATGATTAATTATCCGTTCTAGATGTTGTTTTTAGGCAGCGATGCCAATCTGTCCATTCAGTAGTTGCCTGGATTCTTTTCTTCCTTTTTTGAAGAATAATGGATATAAGATTGTACAGCAGGATGGCTAGCGAAATGGGAACTTGCAGTACTTCATGTGGCTTTGACAAATGAATATATCTGATTTGGCAAATGAAGAGAACTTGAACGAATTAGTTTACTTTAGTATTCTTTAGCTGAATGAAAAGACCACCTCCCAGTATTCAGTTTGTACACTATGCAAAGGATAACTATGCTTTTAAAGGCACTTATTTCATATAATATATATTTGATTTCACAACAGGCAAAAGACAAAAAACAGAACAGAAGCACAGGGGTAGATAACCGCTCCATTTAAAGAGATTTGTGTTTCATATGTTTACATATACCAATAACCAGTATTAAGATTTATAACTTCGTTTCAAGATTTCAACTAGTTATTAATTGAATAGAAACAGCCTTGTGTCTCCGGTGAGACAATGCCTCCATAAGATAGCATGGGTGTCAAGAATAGTAAGAAATACATTGTTATTAAAAGAAAATGCTATGGTGGTCACATTATATAAGTACCAGAACAGTGTTCCTGTTTTCCATATTAGCAGCTACAGTTTATAAAGTTGGAACAGCCATTTGAACATTTAATATGGATTAATTCTAACCCCTTGTATTATCTGATCAGTTTGCTTCCTGTCAGGTGGAACAAGGAACATTCTGAACAGAGACTACAGTCTAGCTGCCTTGTCTCAATATTTTATCATGTGCTCTCTGTGTTGTACTTGTATGCTGTCATTCCAGCATCACAATGATGCCATACTAGACCTGCAGCAGTGAGCAGTGTGATTCCTGGCATGCAGAGCCAGAACACATTCATCTGGAGGCATGCTCGATTGACTTCAGTGGTACTTATTTCTGGGAATCATGCTTAACCCTACAAGCAGAAGAAAATGAGGGTCAACACCTCCTGTTCCTGTCTTCTGGGTTCCTTGTTTTATATTGTTGTCTTTATGAAATTGTAACTTTAAATGTTATAAGCTGCCCTGTGCGGTGCTTATGCAACAAGAGGGTGGGATATGCATATTTTTAATTAACTAAATATATAATATGCACAACGTATTTAAAAATCATCTTCAGGGGATACTGTGAATAAGTGACATAAAAGCAAAAGTAAAATGGAAACTTTATGCTGGAATAAATCAATATACAGTGGTACCTTGGGTTACAGACACTTCAGGTTACAGACTCCGCTAACCCAGAAATAGTACCTCGGGTTAAGAACTTTGCTTCAGGATGAGAACAGAAATTGCATGGCAGTGGCATGGCGGCAGTGGGAGGCCCCATTAGCTAAAGTGGTACTTCAGGTTAAGAACAGTTTCAGGTTAAGAACGGACCTCCAGAACGAATTAAGTTCTTAACTCAAGGTACCACTGTAGACTGCACAATGAAAAGTGCACATAACTGTGGTACGTGAACTACTCAGAATGTTAACCATACCAGCATGTTTATTTTTAGTATCTGTGTTTCCAAAGCAATAAGGAAGACACTAATAAAAACAATTCCAACCAAATGTGTATCATCTTAATCATGGCAGTATCTACTGCAACCTTCTAGAAATAATATGGTTAAGAACTTTAAGAGAGCCTTAAACTGAAAAACCAGCAGACAGAGGCTGCAATTCTAATCCAACATACCTGGGAATAAGGCCCTGGGAATTCAAAATAATTTGAGTACACATGGTTAGGATTGTGCTGTTAGATAATGAATTCATTGAAATCCTTCCCAATGCATGTCTAAAAAGAGCTTAATACAAAATCTAATAAGATACAGGGCACTGAAAAGCAATGTAATATCATGGACCAAAGGAATCCACAGGGGGAAAAAAGTTTCTGCATTATGCAACCATCCTAATAAAAAAGGCTAAAAAAATAATAATATATATATTCAAAACAGTACTTCCTTTCTTACTGCATTTGTAACCCACCCTTCATCTAAGGTTCTCCCTCCTCATTTCAGCCGCACAACATCCCTGTGAGGTAGTTTGGGCTGAGAGGCAGTGACTAGCCCAAGGTCTCCCAGTGAACTACATGGCTGAGTGGGAATTTGAACCCTGGCCTCCTTAGTCTAATACTCTAACCACTGTACCACACTCTCAGTAGTAGTCAGTCATCAAAGGCTGAAATGAATAGGTTGTGGAGGAGGAGACATTCAAGCTGTATCCACTGGCCCCTCCATTAATTAAATGTGCCACCAAGAACCTACACACAACACATACGCTTCATTTCCCCATATTTCTGTGCAAAGGAAACCCTGAACCAATGGAAGTGGGAGGCGGGTATGGGGCAAACTAGCCCAAGCCCAATTCTCCATACTATGCTCTCACTTCTACCAGAAATAAACAGCTGATATAGGCGTACTGCATTGCGTTCATACTCTGCAGTTTATCACCAGATGCTTCAAGCTGAGCAGAAAAATAGCACTCTTTAACTCACAGGTAGAAAACATAGCTGTCAACTGTCCCTTATTTGGTGGGAAAGTCGCTTATCCCAGCGCTGTGTCCCGCTGCTGTCCCTTATTGATGATGTCCCTTAAATTTCCCGGGTTTCAAAGGAAGCAGCTCCTCTCCCTCCCTCCCTGCCGGCCAGGGAGGAGGGAGGCTCCAACTGTGTTGCTTGGCTGTGTTGTTCACCCAATAAGGAGTCTAAGAACGACTGGGGGCGGAGCTTGCATGCCTTGTGCCGATCAAATCAGCCACGTTGCCTGGGGACTTGCCTTTGCTCAGCGCTTCCCAGAGGAGAGGTGACGGTCGTTTTCCTTGCTGCACCCCCTTTGCCAGGTTGCTGCGCTGTGGGAACCACCACTTGAGGCTTCGTTTTGCTGCTGGCTGGGTTTTCTGCCTTTGGCTCGGAGGGGCTCAGAAGTTGAACATACCTGTGTTCGGAAAATCCCTTATTTTGGCTGCTGATCCCTTATTTTCGAGGCTGCTGGTTCCTTATTTTCAAATCTGTGAGTTGACAGCTATGGTAGAAAACCAAGCATCTGCCTTGTTTCTATATTATCTTGTTTCTAGATTTTCAATTAGAATTTTAGCCAAGATTAAAGAACCTGTGCATGTTAGCCAGACTAAAGTTTTGTGCTTTAGTATGCCTATCAAGCCCCACAACATTGCTGTTTGTGTTAACACCTGGAAAGTTAGGCCCCTCCGTGGCATTCCAATAACTGGGGAACCAAGCAGCATCTAGGATCAGAGAGCAAAGCTAAATCAAAATCTGTCCTGGGCTTCAGAGCTTCACTAGGTTTGTATCTGACAAGTAAGAGATGAAAAGTCCAGGCTTAATGCCAAGTCTAAATACGTGTTAAGATGCTAGCTTGACCTTCTAACAAGAGCTCTGAAGATTTAGCCTGCTTGCCTTAGATGCTAATATTTCATGCTGAACTGCATCCCTGATAAGTTCATGACACAACTGAAAGAGGAGAGCTTAAAAATACTTGGGTTTTATCTACTTAAAGGGATGTCCATCAACAACCTGGATCTAAACCTTTAGATTCTAAATAAATTGTTCCAGAACTCCACCTTGTGGTGACATTTTAATCATAAGAAAGCAAAGAAGTTGGGAATGGGAGTAGACACATCAGTGAAACCTCAGGTTGTGATCTTGCACAAATTTTCTAAATTCGGGGTTTAGGTTGCCGCCTAATATTGTCAGTCCCTAGCGCTAAATATAAATTGATTCTGATATCACAGGAGAGGTGTATCGTAATAGACACCAAGCCTGTTCTTCTTGCGTATTTTATGCTATAGTTTTAACTCTGCTGAATTAAAGCTCCGTGGGTTTTCCATTTTTCTCCTCTCTTTTCTAACTATTAGAATATCTGCATCATATTCCAGGCTACTAATAATGGTTAACACATTTTGCAATTACAAAATTAAGAATATGTTAAAATGCAATTTATAGGGGTTTTTTACCATATAAAATAAACAGTTCCATCAGCAATTAAAACTTCTCTGTCCCAAAGTCTCCCAGAACACAGATGCACTGCATTCCTAAAACTCAACAGGGAAAATAACTTGTATACCCCCCTCCCCAAGTAATTCCTTTCTTGGACAACAGATATAGACCCTTTTTGCTCAGTCATACTTATTACTCAGTGTATGTCAGAACACCACTTATGCCTAGTTGAGATCTTGCTTAGAAGAGGTGGGCAATCTATATGGCCAGTAACTAGTGAAATACAAAATATGTTCCTTTATTTCTACAGTTTTCTACTTTTCCCTCCCATGGAACAGGATGGAACTTCTTGTTGATAGGAGCTGCAAGTGAAAATCGGATACAAAACCCAAACACATACGCTGTCCATTGCTTTCAATAGGACACACATTCAAATGCGCATTCTCATTCCTTAGGAACCAGGAAGCAGAAAAAGCAAACGTACTCCCAAACCCTGCAGTCCCGATTTTCTTCTTTTGAAATGAAGCAGATAGACACTGTCAGAAGGCGAAATGGTACACATCACAGAACCACAAAATCTGCCTCAAAAATAAAACCTGCTTATCAAAAATATTTCTTTAAGTATAATTTATTTGTTTATTACATTAATATCCTGTCAGGCGTCTAAAATTCTCTGCTTGCTTTCCTTTTTTAAAAATCTTTATTTGTATAGTCTCAATTTTATTTTTAATTTCAGGAAGACCTCTGTCCTGGGTCGATGAGGACATGCACAGAAAGGGGACAGGTGGATGATGATGGGCTCTGTGTGCGAGACAAGACAGGAAGGATCCCTTGAGAGTTGGAGGCTGGGGGGAGAAACAGAAGTTCCCATGAGAACTGGGAAGATCGACTTTTCTGTATATGGATAAAGGATATGATACAACTGAGATAGACAGTGTTTATATCTACTTCTCTTTCTTATTTTTGCTTTCCCTTTTTTAGATGGGTTTTTATTGTATCTTATACTGAAAACTTATAAATAGATAGAGAGATAGATGATAGATGATAGATGATAGATATAGGTAAAGGTAAAGGGACCCCTGACCATTAGGTCCAGTCGTGACCGACTCTGGGGTTGCGGTGCTCATCTCGCTTTACAGCTTCCGGGTCATGTGGCCAGCATGACTAAGCTGCTTCTGGCAAACCAGAGCAGCGCACGGAAGTGCCGTTTACCTTCCCGCCGGAGCGGTACCTATTTATCTACTTGCACTTTGACGTGCTTTCGAACTGCTAGGTTGGCAGGAGCAGGGACCGAGCAACAGGAGCTCACCCCGTCACGGGGATTCGAACTGCCGACCTTCTGATCGGCAAGTCCTAGGCTCTGTGGTTTAACCCACAGCGCCACCCGCATCCCATAGATATAGATATAGATATAGATTTAAAAAAACAAAACAATTCTCAAATGCATCTCCTACTTTATGTAGCATCACAGCAACCCAGTGAGAGCGTAGGCCAGGACACAGAAATTATCCCAAGGTCACCCTTGCATGACTGAGTGGGAATTTGAAGCTGGGTTTCCCCACACTGAGTCTTACACTGATACCACATTGGTTCCCATTTGTATACAGTGGTACCTCAGGTTACATACACTAGAGATTACAGACGCTTCAGGTTACAGACTCCGCTAACTCAGAAATAGTGCTTCAGGTTAAGAACTTTGCTTCAGGATGAGAACAGAAATCGTGCTCCGGCAGCGTGGCGGCAGCAGGAGGCCCCATTAGCTAAAGTGGTGCTTCAGGTTAAGAACAGTTTCAGGTTAAGTACGGACCTCCGGAATGAATTAAGTCCTTAACCTGAGGTACCACTGTACCATCAATGTCAGTGTGCCACTGAAGGCTACAATGTCACAGTTCTATTAGGCTAAACTTAGCAACCATGTACGGAGCTCCAGTTTTTCTAGTCTAATTTTCTCATTGCTGGTGACATATGGTCAAGTACAGGGGTTACAATCTCCTTAAAGATGTCCGTTTGCTTCATTTTTAAAAATGCTGCTTCATGCTGCTCTCTGCGCATGCAAGTTTAGAAGCATGAAAAATGTCACAGCCAATTTCTAGAAAGGCAGTAAACGAAGCACCTAAATGGCTTCTCTGCCAACGGAATCACTAACCATCCTGTTCTTCCTAAGGCAATGTGTTTAGATTGGGCACAAATTGGGTACACAGAACTGCTAATGAGAAATCCATGCTTTGGTGACCAAAGTACTGAATCCGGAAACTGCAGATCACTAGAACCTTGCATTCCTTGCGTCTGAATTACCAAGTAACACACACACACACACACACACACACACACACAACTGTCAAAATGAACATTCATACATCCTATCTAGTAGTGCTTCTAGATACACACTCCCCTCATAATTGTATATACTAAACCTTTATTTTACACGTGCTTTTGCAATCTTTGCAGCTTTTGTTTTAGCTCTTTTGCATTCTTGGTAAAGGGACACGGGTGGTGCTGTAGGTTAAACCACAGAGCCTAGGACTTGCCGATCAGAAGGTTGGCGGTTCGAATCCCCGTGATGGGGTGAGCTTCCGTTGCTTGGTCAAAGTGCAAGTAGATAAATAGGTACTGCTCCGGCAGGAAGGTAAACGGCATTTCCGTGTGCTGCTGTGGTTCGCCAAAAGCGGCTTAGTCATGCTGGCCACATGACCTGGAAGCTGTACGCCGGCTCCCTCGGCCAATAAAGCGAGATGAGCGCCGCAACCCCAGAGTCGGTCATGACTGGACCTAATGGTCAGGTGTCCCTTTATCTTTACCTTTATTCTTGGTAAATTCATCACTACTTCATCCATAATGGCTTAAGCATAAAGTATACACACAAAGTATATCTAAAACTGCAAAAAAGGAGGCATGAATGGGGCACAGCACTACCCAGGTCTGTTTGTTTAGAGAGTGATGCTGTTTAACATGATTTCCTGTCAATTGTTCCCACGGAAAGATTTCTGCATTGTAGGGGGTTGGATTGGATGATCCTCATTGTCCCTGCCAACTTTACAATTCTATGATTCTATCACAATATTGGGTTGCTTGTCAACTTTCTCCATTTTAGCAGGCACTACAATATTTCGCTTATAAGGAATGTAATGGAGGAGAAACGGAACCAAGCTGAAAACTGCTGACTGCCCTCAAACATATTCTCTCTCTCTCTAGATATATACAGTTATACCTTGGATCCCAAATGCATTGTGAGCTGAATGTTTTGGCTCCCAAATGCCACAAACTTGGAAGCAAGAGAATAAGCCACATACTATTGGTTCCTACCTAGATTAAGGTTACCAGACGTCCCCGTTTCCCACCTGCTAAGTTGAAAAGTGTCCCCGGATTCATTGAAAAAAATCTGGTAACTTTAGCCCAGAATGGCTGGGGAAGCCCAGCCAGATGGGTGGGGTATAAATAATTAAAAAATATTATTATTATTATTAGTAGTAGTAGTAGTAGTAGTAGTAGTATTACCTGTGTAAACACCTCTAGTGAGGCTGTTTGACCTGACTGATGACAAAGGAGAAGAACCAAAATGCTTAGTCATAAGGAAGAAAAAACTACCTAAAAAAGCATTCTTGTCCTTATACTATGTTTTGGCAGACCAGCTTCAACCTATGCAACATTTTGAAATTACTACGGAGAAGGAAAGATATAAATTTGCTGGCCACCTTCCTTCCCAGTTCTCTTAAAGGCTGGCAGACATACCATGATATGAATAGAAATAGGCTGCCAGCCACAAAGAATGGGAGGGATAATACCAAGAGTGAATGTTAAACATTTTATTCTTCCTTTCCCTGGAATGAGCGAGCTACACAGAACCAGCCAATCTAATTTTCACTTTAGCTTTTAAAATCCCCAAACTTTCAGTGAAAATATATCCTTTGGTCATTTCATATTATTGGATTGTATCGACAAAGCCTGAAATCTTATATACATTATCTGGAAATCTAACATTCTCAGTTCAAACTTTCCTGTTTCCCAAGCCCAAACCACAATTCTCTCTCTCTCCCTCCCTCCGTCTCCATTTAATGCATATTCATCTTCAATGTTGTAGTTGTTTAGTCGTGCCCGACTCTTCTTGACCCCATGGACCAGAGCACATCAGGCACTCCTGTCTTCCACTGCCTCCCGCAGTTTGGTCAAACTCCCCTTGGTAGCTTTGAGAATACTGTCCAACCATCTCGTCCTCTGTCATCCCCTTCTCCTTGTGCCCTCAGTCTTTCCCAACATCAGGGTCTTTTCCAGGGAGTCTTCTCTTCTCATGAGGTGGCCAAAGTATTGGAGCCTCAGCTTCACGATCTGTCCTTCCAGTGAGCACTCAGGGCTGATTTCCTTCAGAATGGATAGGTTTGATCATCTTGCAGTCCATGGGACTCTCAAGAGTCTCCTCCAGCAGCATAATTCAAAAGCATCAATTCTTTGGCGATCAGCCTTTTTTATGGTCCAGCTCTCACTTCCATACATCACTACTGGGAAAACCATAGCTTTTACTATACGGACCTTTGTTGGCAAGGTGATGTCTCTGCTTTTTAAGATGCTGTCTAGGTTTGTCATTGCTTTTCTCCCAAGAAGCAGGCATCTTTTAATTTCGTGACTGCTGTCACCATCTGCAGTGATCATGGAACGCAAGAAAGTAAAATCTCTCACTGCCTCCATTTCTTCCCCTTCTATTTGCCAGGAGGTGATGGGCCCAGTGGCCATGATCTTCGTTTTTTTGATGTTGAGCTTCAGACCATATTTTGCGCTCTCCTCTTTCACCCTCATTAAAAGGTTCTTTAATTCCTCCTCACTTTCGGCCATCAAGGTTGTGTCATCTTCTATGTACAGTAAGGGAAATTTTATGAGGAAAAGGAGATGGAGGGATGAGTGAGAGATCAATGAGCACAGTCACTGGAAAGTGAAGAACCAATTACTGCATGTGTAGCCATTACATGAACAACAGGAACTATGGATCAGTGTAAAAGTGTATTTTATGCAGTACAATGGTTAGAAAATATGTAACAAACATTAACATTTCTCTACATTTCAAAGTGGGACAAATTCCTGTAATTTCTTAAAGGTGTTTTTCACACATTTTTATCATTTTCTAAAACTAGTTAAAATTGCTCAAAAGCTCCTAGGCATTTTACTTGATTTGCAATAACTTACAGATTTGAAAGGCAGCTACTGAAAGGATAATCAGAAGGAAATATATGAGGGGGAGGCCAGAAAAAACAGGATGCAAATGCAGATGTTTATTTCATTTATGAATTGCTTCCCTTAAGGCACCCCAAAGCAATTTACAACGCAAGAACACATACAAAAGGTACATATATAAACAATTAAAACAACTGCATATACAAAAACTATTTTAAAAAAGTTATACAGTCATACCTCGGAAGTCAAACAGAATCAGTTCCAGAAGTCCGTTCAACTTCCAAAACGTTCAGAAACCATGGCACAGCTTCCGGTTGGTTTCCAATTGCACAGGTGCGCCGGAAACAATAGCGGAAGCTGTGCCAGACATTTGGCTTCCAAAAGAACGTTCGAAAACTGGAACACTCACTTCCAGTTTTCGATCGTTCGGGATCCGGAACGTTCAACTCCCAAGGCGTTTGGGAGCCAAGGTATGACTGTAAATATAAGAGTTTAAAACAACAGAACAACAACAAAATAGTAATCTAAATAATGTACACCTGTTAGCATAATTAATTGAACAGTTGCTAAATTAGTGGAGTCCCACTGAAAATAAGTAGAACTGCTTTAAGAACAATGCGTGTTGCAGAATAATCTGGCATTCCAGTTAAAGGTATTAACACATACTTTGAATATGCTGTCGTATCATCATCTCAGATAAGTAAAAATTGCATTCTCATCAATGGAGAGCTACAAACCCCTTAAAATATTACATGACCCCATCGGTACAAATTGTCGAGCTGTGTTAAGTAATGTGTGTGGGATTTTCCTTGTTATTTTTATTTTATTTATTTATTTATGTCATGGTTTTGATCATGCTCTTTGTTGCAACAATTCCAGCAATCACAACAAAAACAAACTTTTAAATAATGTCTCCATTGTCAATATTTAGAGGAAATTTTCAATAAATCTTAATACCAAAACAAATATTTAGAGGAAAGTGCATAAAAATCAATAAAGTTGATGAATTTACCACAAAGCATAGCGGTCATTTGAATTGAAAGTGCAATGTGAATTGTTATGTTTCAGCTTGTACAAGTGACCTTTAGAGAAGAAAGCCTTCTTTTCAAATCAAAGCTTAGGTTCAAGGTTGTGACTCTTCAAATGTAATGTGCCATTTCCCAAAATCAAGCACCTATGAGGGGATTACAATATTGCCACCATATGTTCGTAAAATGACAATGATAGAGTGAAGCACTATCTCTATGCTAAATGCTCTGCTATCTACAAAGGGAGAGTGCTCCCTACAATTAACCCTGTATAAGCTATGGTTTTCCCAGTAGTGATGTATGGAAGTGAGAGCTGGACCATAAAGAAGGCTGATCACCGAAGAATTGTTGCTTTTGAATTATGGTGCTGGAGGAGACTCTTGAGAGTCCCATGGACTGCAAGAAGATCAAACCTATCCATTCTGAAGGAAATCAGCCCTGAGTGCTCACTGGGAGGACAGATCCTGAAGCTGAGACTCCAATACTTTGGTCACCTCATGAGAAGAGAAGACTCCCTGGAAAAGACCCTGATGTTGGGAAAGATGGAGGGCACAAGGAGAAGGGGACGACAGAGGACGAGATGGTTGGATAGTGTTCTCAAAGCTACCAGCATGAGTTTGACCAAACTGCGGGAGGCAGTGGAAGACAGGAATGCCTGGCATGCTCTGGTCCATCGGGTCATGAAGAGTCGGACACGACTAAACGACTAAACAACAACAACAACAACAAGGGCTGAAGTAACAAAAAAAAAGTAGGTGGTATAAGAGAAAAATAATATATCGTTCCCTTTCAGAAAAACTAGTGTTCTTCTAGGTCTTTGGGTACCTTCATCTTCTGCATGAAATCAGTATTAAAGGGAGAGATGTCATGTGACAAGCAGCGTTAGTATGAACTGCCAGTGCCCAATCAAATAAAAGTTTTCATTAGGAGCCTTGCTGTCAACTTAAACTAAAATCCCCATTCATTGTGAAGAATATCGAAGGTGATTCTTCAGGGTTCAACTTGCTTGTTGTTACCGAGTGATTAACTGGCATAAAACCTATGCATCTCAAGATGCTTGCAATGACCTCTGACCATAATTAGGGAGAATGATGCTGCTCCACTGCATTTCGTGAAGAGCAGATTGGCCTCTCCTCATGTGATGCCAGAATAGAGATTGTGTGCATGATGGTGTCCTGATGCTGGGGAGGCTGCATTGGGAGTAGGAGGTGTAAGCGTTGCTATAAAAAAAACACCAGCCACCTCCTCCGTTAATCTCATTCAGCAAGGAATGCTAAACTTGCTACATCTGGTGCACTTACCGTATTTTTCGCTCTATAGGACACACTTTTTCCCCTCCAAAAATTAAGGGGAAATGTGTGTGCGACCTATAGAGCGAATGCAGGCTGCGCGGCTAAGCCCAAAGCCAGAACAGGGAGACGGAGCACTGCGCAGCGCTCTGTCTCGCTGTTCTAGCTTGGGGTTAGCTGCACAAAGCCTCCCCAGGGCAGCAGGGTGCCTTCACCCCGCTGCCCTGCGGAGGCTACAAAGGCTGTCCCCGCGCTGCGGAGCGCTCCGTCTCGCTGTTCTAGCTCCGTCTCGCTGTTCTCGCTGCTCCCCGACCTGGTCGTTGGGGCTGGCGGTGGGGGAAAGCAATGCTCCCCCCCCGTGATCCCCAAAGAGCAGGTCAAAAGGAACCCAAAGCCTCTGGAGCCCAGCGGGAACTCCCGCTGGGGGAACGCACCTTGAAAGCACAGAACTTGTTTTAGAGGGGAGAACAAGAACCCCCCCCCTGTTCTCCCCCTCTAATGGTCCGGTGAGTCCTATGGTCCGGTGCATCCTACAGAGCGAAAAATACGGTAATCCATCTGCCTTTCCCCCTTTTCTTTTTGCACCATGATCAGAGCTGGCCCAGCCATTAGGCAGGGTGAGCCCACTGCTTCATGCGGCAAAAGCCCCCTGGCAGCATGCCAATGGGTGCTCTGGCTGCCCTGCCCACCTTCGCCAGCAATGGAAAAGCCCAGTCGCCATCTGCGTCAATTTTGGGGAAGATCACATCCGTTTTGGGTGAGATCTTGCTTGAAACTGGTGCGATCTAACAAAAAAGACGACACATTTTATTATATGTGGTATTATATATATTATATGTAGTGGGAATGCAAAAAGGTTAAGAATTATTGGGAAATGATATATAATGAATTGAAAAAAAAATGTTTAAAAAGACTTTTGTTAAAAAAGCAGAAGCATTCCTCCTAGGAATTTTAGATCAAGATATAAAAAAGGGAAATTGGAAATTATTTATGTATGCAACAACAGCGGCAAGAATTATATTAGCACAAGCTTGGAAGACAGAAGAAATACCAACAAAAGAACAATGGCAAGGGAAACTTACGGAATAAGTTTAGGGAACTGTTTAGGGAAGCTTTTAATGTTTAATAGGTTGTTGTATTTTATTGTTTTGTTGGAAGCCGCCCAGAGGGGCTGGGGAAACCCCAGCCAGATGGGCAGGGTATAAATAATAAATTATTATTATTATTATTATTATTATTATTATTATTATGTAATATGCAGAACTGGCAAAACTAACAGATAAACTACATGAAAAGGACAACAAAGACTTCAAAAGAGAATGGGATCCATTTACAGTATATATGAAGAGACAACATAAAGAACTGGACTCATTGGCAGGATTTGAGTAAACAATCACAATTGTATATAATAATAAAAATAAGATAATATGTATTGGGAAAATTTTGGGGAAACAATACGGAGGATGAACAATATGGAAATAAAACAAAATGGAAGTATGAGGGAAATCCAGGGGAGTGGGGAGGAAAATATGGAAAACTGTTAGAGAAATTCGTGGCCATCCAAACTAACCCGCCCAGGAACAGGGGGTTGTCATGGTTTCCCCCACCGCAACACGTGCTCTCCCTTAAGGAGAACCCGCTTTGTGTTAAGCATGTTGATCTTACAGCTGATCTTACTTTTACCTTTTTAGTTTATCTTCCAATTATTGCAGCTATCCATTTTATTTATTATTATTATTTTTATTATTATTATTAATTATTATTTCTATACTGCCCTTCATCTAAAGATTACAGGGCAGTTTACAATATAAAAACTCAACAAAACATGCCATAATAACAAATGAAAACAATAGCCCTCTCCACAGAGAATTGGCGTTAGTAGGATAAAGTCCATACAGTGGTGCCTGGCAAGACAAAATTAATCCGTTCCGCGAGTCTCTTCGTCTTGCGGTTTTTTCGTCTTGCGAAGCACGGCTTAGTGGCTTAGCGGCTTAGCGGCTATTAACGGCTTAGCAGCTTAGCGGCTTTAAGAAAAAGGAAGCAAACTCACAAGAACTCGCAAGACGTTTCGTCTTGCGAAGCAAGCCCATAGGGAAATTCGTCTTGCGGAACGACTCAAAAAACGCAAAACCCTTTCGTCTAGCGAGTTTTTCGTCTTGCGAGGCATTCGTCTTGCGGGGCACCACTGTATGTTCTACACTTAGTATCACAGCAGTGGGACCAACTTGCTTCTCCGTTTTCCTTGTTCTTTCTTCAGGCGCTATAATATGTGAGTAATGAATTCCTTTGTAATAGGAGTTATGTTTAAATTTAAGAATTTGTGAAGACTGTCTTTTTTATATCACTTTGAAAATACAACACACCACACGAGAAAGGGGGTAATTAAATTTGTTTCCTTTTTGAGGTGTCAGTTCCTGAAATGAATTGAAACGGGGCAAAAATCAATAAGCCAACTAATATCAATTAATCTGCATTGTAACATCCAGCAAATATTTTAAGCATCTTTCGCAAAAACGCTGAGAGTGTTTTAAAATGACTGACTCAATTACGAAGAGATTGCAGATATTCAGTAACTCAGTAATCTAGCATAAGATATACGGCTAAAGAGAAAGAAAGTAAAGAGCTATAGTTCCATGCTTGCAGGGGGGAGTGCATGTATAAATGATAAGAAGACTGAAATCCAGTAAAATATATATTTTGGTATAGGCAATAAAATAGTTCAGAGGTGGTTATTAAACATTATTAATCTTCTTTATCTGTCTTCTATATCTCATGAAGAAAGACATAAAGAAATGGGAAATGGATTGGAAGAGAGACCTTGAATGAAGATATACAGAGTTTATACATGCTGTCATTGCACCCTGAAGATGAGAGAGGTTTGTGAGGCCGGTCAAGTTGTGAGACAGGACATATTATTGTCCCCTTCCACCCATCCTGGGATAAAATGATTTTATCCATGTACAGAATTTCACCAAATATAATAGTTGCTGAACTGGATAGGGAGCTCTTGGTTCTATTGAGGAAAAAGGTAAAGGTAAAGGGACCCCTGACCATTAGGTCCAGTCGTGGCCGACTCTGGGGTTGCGTCGCTCATCTCACTTTATTGGCCAAGGGAGCCAGAGTACAGCTTCCAGGTCATGTGGCCAGCATGACTAAGCCACTTCTGGCGATCCAGAGCAGCGCACGGAAACGCTGTTTACCTTCCTGCCGGAGCGGTAACTATTTATCTACTTGCACTTTGACGTGCTTTCGAACTGCTAAGTTGGCAAGAGCAGGGACCGAGCAACGGGGGCTCACCCCATCGTGGGGATTCGAACTGCCGACCTTCTGATCGGCAAATCCTAGGCTCTGTGATTTAACCCACAGCGCCACCCGCGTCCCTTTCTATTGAGGAAAGAGACGTATAATTCTGACATGCCTTTCACCCATGGCCAGGGCTGATGAACTTTAAAGCCCTAAACGGTTTTGGCCCTGTATGCCTGAAGGAGCATCTCCACCCACAGTGTTCAGCCCAGAAACTGAGATGCAGCTCCAAGGGCCTTCTGGCAGTTCCCTTGTTGCGAGAAGTAAGGTTACAGGGAACAAGACAGAGGGCCTTCTCAGTAGCCACACCCGCTCTATGGAACATCCTCCCACCCGATGTCAAGGAAATAAACATGTATCTGACTTTTACAAGACATCTAATACAGGCATGAGAGAATCCTCAAACTATTTGCCTGGCAAAAGGTTGGCAGACATGTTTGCCTTGTACTTTTGATCCACATTCCATTGTTTGATCTAAAGATTCCTGTAGGTTACAATACTGGAAGTCATAATCCTGGAAGAGAGGATTAAGTGTCCATTGAGGAGTCTGCCATTGAGTTTTCTGCCCTGGCCATTTTTAAAGGACTTCTAAAGGCGTTTGGCTCCAGGTGGTTAACAATACAGAAAGCATAGGTTGCTGCTCAGAAGGAGGTATGGGGAAAATGTGTAAAAGAGAAGAATGAGAATTGGAGGTGGGGAGAGAAGGATATATATTGGTGAATAAGAAACGATAGGGAAAATGGGGAGTAGAGGGGCATTCTGGTGACTCAGTTTAAAACTTTAGATAAAATGATGCCAACTCACTTGCTTCTGTTTGTTTACAAGAGGTGATCACGAAAACAGTCATCCCACAAGCCACGAACTCGATAATATTCTATATCATTAAAGATAATTACCACACCCACATATGAGTGTGCAAGCCTATATATAGATTTTGTATGTCACTACATGCAAAGCTGTTTTATCAAAGTTACACATTTTTGTACACAGCACATCTTCCTAATGTAAGTCTTATTTAATACTGGGTCTCCAGATCCTGTGTTGGGTCCACCTGAAGCATTCTAGGGCTGTCAAAAGGAGTGATGGTTATTATTATTATTAGTAGTAGTAACTACATGTTTAATCATGGTTTTAAACCCCAATTAAGCATGCAGTTGGTGGTGAGGAGAGCAAGGGAAGAAGTTGTAGGCACAGACGGTCTCCTATCCTTCTCCCCCTCTCACTGCCACCCACATATTTTATTAGAGTTTAAAACCATGCTTAATAATGTGGTGGTGGTGAACACAGGTGAATTAAACTTTTAAACTTCACGCTGTGCAAGGCCACCAATTCAGTTCAGGGTTCAGGTCAAGCCTGGTCTGAAGTGCTGAATTGGGCCCTACTCTATAGCATCAAATTGTCAGGAGTGCGTGCAGGAGCCAGGCCCTGTGACTGGTAGGACTGGGGCCTTCCTGAGTTTGGTCTGGAAGGGCAAGGTGCGGCCGCACAGGTGAGGCTTGACAGAAGGCTTGTAGCACCTGGTGGCAAGGGTATATAAGACCAGCATTTCCTTCTGGCTCTTTGCCACAGCAACACACTACCCACCTAGCTGTGCTTTGGCTTCCTAACTCCTGATATCCTAACTCTTGGACCCTTGGCTTCCTGACTCCTGGTTTCCTGATTCATGGACTCTTGGCTTCCTGATCCCTGGACTGCTGATTCCTGCTTCCCAACCTCTACCCCGGTCCCGACATACCAAGCCTGGACTCCGACTGCATGTAACCTGGACCGTGACACAAATCATTATTATTTTTTTAAATGATATTTATTAAAGTTTCAAAAAATAGAAGAAATACAAAATACAGAAAAAAGAATAATTTTTTTTTAAATATAACAAAAAAGTAAAGGATAAAAAAGAAACATACAAAATAAAACGGTTAAAAAGACATTAATTTTCCAAACCTATCTTCTCTAGACTTATTTCCCCGGACCTCCTCATACCTCCCTTTTTTGTATTCCAGTTCAGTTTGTTAGTTCAGCAAATCCTTACCATTAAACTTTTGCCCAATTGTAAACCTTTTTTCATATCTCTTAAAGCATTACAGCTAAGAAGCTCTTAGTTTCTATCCAACATCCTTCTAAGATTCCTTAATTTTACAATATTTCTGTAAATAGTCTTTAAATTTCTTCCAGTCTTCTTTCACCGACTCTTCTCCCTGGTCTCGGATTCTGCCAGTCATTTCCGCCAGTTCCATGTAGTCACAAATCATGCACATGAATATTAAGAAACCATGTATTGAAAGCTGCCACTTCACACATCACAGCCAATGAAGTAGGTTTTGATCTATTGATAACTATTCAAGGACAGTTCTGCATTTCTATCATATCTAGAAAAAAACAACCCTAAAATAGCAAACAATGCTTTAGCTTTTAAAACTGTGAAAAATAGGCAGCAGCAAATTATTCTGTATCCATATACTTATTATAATCTAGCCATGCATAGATTGGAAGTGTATAAGGTTCATACCCAATGATGAAATAGCTTTCTTTTCAGATATTTCCTTTTCAGAAATACTATCTCTGACCAGAAGTTCAATGCAGCATGACTGCAGAGACAGCAAGTCATGTCATCAAAAGCATCTACCACAAAACCACACAGGGAGAAGAGATGTCTCTTCACACACATCTTTTAGAGTTAACACCTTGTTTTCTTCACAGCAGTAAGTTTCACCTTCCATGTGTACATGAACCTAAAAGGTTCAGGATAGTGACCTATCTTGCTCCCGTTCCATTCCAGGTCCTGCTGCTGGAACATAGCATGAAAAATGATTTTAAATATGCTTTTGTCTCCACCCTTATTTGACCTAAGAAAGCTCTGCCTATTTCACTCTTAGGACAAAATCAATGCCCTTGACACACTGAACGACGTGCTATTTTTATAGGTGAGTTACTGAAACTAATTTTGGGGTTTATATCAAGCATACGGAATCTGTTAGAAAATACTATTTCATAGAGCTAATACTTTTCTCATTCATTTTGCTCTTTAATCTTTAATATAGCTCTTAAATTAGAAAGCTAGAATTGAGTAATAAGCCTTGACTTGGACAATCTCACATTGACTGTTGTGACTACAGAAGCTACAGAATTGCTAGGAGGGCTAAGTGTGTCTTTCACCTCTAAGGTACAGCAAATTTGAATCTCCACACAATCAAGCTAAGTTATTAATGGATGGTGGCAGTACTGCCCGTGTGCAAATTACATGTCAGACACCTGTCCTTCAAAAGGGGGAGGTAGAAGCTAGACAGCGCATTTGTAACAAACCCACTGGCCTTGCCCCAAGCCTCTGAACTCTTCGGATTACACCGGACAAGAGTGTACACAGAGACTGAACATGGAGCCTGGCACACCTCCGTTGCGAAACTCTGCAAGCTATCCGTGCCTCCTGCAAAAGTCCTCCTCAGGCCTCTTTCTCTTGCCGGTAGCAGAGCGAAACACAGCGGTGAGAAGCAAAGTGCAGCACGTGTGGAATAAATCAGAGCAGACACAAGGCAGTCCTTATCTACTCTTGGCTTTAATCATGTAGAATAACACCATAAATTCAGACCTGGCGAGAACTGACACATTCTCCCTTTCGCAAGGCGTCCGAGAGTCAGACTGAAACACACGGAGTCAAACCCCTCCCTTAAGTGTTTCTAACCACGCCTCAGGAAAGAGACGTCACCAGAACTCTTTAACTCTGTGAGTTCTGAAACCATTAACACCCCCTCTCGTCACGAATCCTGAGGGAAACTGTGAACCCCTATTTACAGACCTCTTTGAGTTCAACTCACCTCCCATTGCCTTTTGCCTCCCACTGGCATCTATCCCAGGCAATTGTTGAATCCCTTCCACACTCCCAGAATCACACTGTGCGAAACCAACCCACGCACTGGTGACCTGAAACCTCTCCGGTGGAATCCCCTTTGTGGTCCGAGTTGACCGCCGGAGCACAACCTCGGGCGCTCCTCCTGACCCACTGGGGTCAGCAAGTGTGTCTCCAGCAAGCTCAGAAGACTCCCCCTCTGACTTGCTGCGTCTTCGGGCCTCCCGCACTTGGCTAACAGGAGATGAAGGCTCACTCTTGGGTTCCCTCTTAACCTGTGGAGAAACCCACCCCTGTGCTTGACCATCATCGGCAACCTGGTCTTCAGCAACAGGCTCCGCCTCTGCCTCTCCTTCCTCCCTTTCTTCCTTCCTTTCCTCCCCCTCAGAATCGGACAAGCATTCTGAGAGAAAATCAGAACCATACCTAGGTTGTGACCAACCACCCTGCTCAAAGAACTCAGCATGCTTGCTGACCAGCAGCGTGGTCTGATCACCCTCTGGGTATGCAAACTTCCACCCATTTGTTGCAGGATCATACCCACAGAAAATCATGTCCTGGTACCTAGGACCACCCTCCTTCCGTTGCGCTGTTGGTATTGGCACTGAAGCCTTGGAACCAAACGAACGGAAGAAATGCGCCTGTGGCTTCCTCTTGTGCAACAGAAAATACGGTGTGTCACCTACATCGTGATTGTAGGACCTGTTAAAAACAAAGCTGGCAAACTTCGAAGCCTCACTCCAAAAGCTCTGAGGCAGCCCAGAGTCACATAGTAAAACCCTGACAGCTTCAGCCAGTGCTTCACTCCTGTGCTCTGCCACGCCTCTCTCTTGAGGAGACTTTGCACCCGTCACCTGGTGACGAATTCCCTTTTCCTTGAAGAACTCCTTCAGAGCAGACCCAGTGAACTGTGACCCACGGTCGCTCCTGAACGCTTGCACCTTGGTGGAGAACCTTAGTTCCACCTCCGCAACCCAATCCTGGATGAGTTGCGCCGCCTCTCTCTGCGACCTGAGAGAAAAAAACCATAAATTCTGCGTAAAATCATCCGATAACAATAGCAGAAATCTGGCCCCACCCAGACTCTCACACTCCATTGGTCCTGTAAGGTCTGTGTGAATCAACTCAAAAGGTTTTGTGGTTATCCTCTTTACCCCGGGAAACCTGCACCTTTTTACCTTGCTGCATGCCCTGCACACTAGGGATCCCTCACATGGCGTGATTTTACAACCTTTGGTGCAGCCTGGCAGCCTCTTAACATCCTCCAGACAAGCATGAGACATTCTCTTGTGCCATACATGAACACATGAATCATGGCTGGGAACACTAGCACACTGCGCCTGTGCTTTCCCTGCATTCCCACCACCCTCCAGAGGTGTTTCCAGAACAAAGAGATTGTCCTTGCTCTCCACGTTGACAAGTTGCCTCCCCCCTCTGAAAATGGAACAGGTATTATTTTCAAAACAAATTTTGTATCCCTGCTTCGCCAGAGCAGAAACCGATAACAGGCAACACTTCATCCCTGGTACAATGAAGCACTCCAGCTCCGCCTGCAAAACAGAAACATATACATTTGCGACTTTAGATACATTTCGTTTTGTTCCGTCAGCGAATTTACAAGTCATTCCAGCCAAAACAGCGCTGCAATTCTGCAGCTCCCCAGCAGATGGCGTTATCAGGTGATGACTCGCTCCTGAGTCCAGCACCCACTTCACAGTTGTGTCCCTGCTGGCATTGCTCTGTAGCGTTGCCATGCCAACAAACGTCTGGCTGCACCTGTCCTTGACAGCTTCCGTAACCACAACTTCCTGCGTTGCTCTGAAGACTGGACTTATCTCAGAGTTCCCAGACAACTTTGCAGCACGTATCTCCCTCTGCAGCAGATGGCTGGCCTTGAAGCCTTCAGCTTTGTCGTGTTTCCCAGGCTTCGACTCACGACGCAAACAACTCTTGGCAGCCTTTGGAAAAAGAGGCTTTTCTGAGCTTTTACTGCTCACCGCCCCCCCACTGCTCCCAGGGCTCCCAGGACGCCTTCCTGCACCCCCAGTGATGGGTAAAGGGCCCCCAGCAGCTTGCCTCTCTCCAAGCTCCTCACGCAGACATGTTGCATCACCCACGCAGCTTTTAGACTCTGCTAAACCAGCAGCAGCAGCAGCAGTGGCAACAGTCCCTTCGCCCCCCTCAGGGGTCCCACAGCCTTTCCCAGCTGTGCACCGGCTTTCCGTGCTTTCTTGCCTTTTTTCCTGACCTGATGCAGCCATCTCCCGGCCCTTGCCTGTGCCCCCAGCTTCACACGCTTCCTGGAGAGCTACCCAAGCGACCTCAGGCTTCCTTGCATCCAGAACAATAGGCCTCAAATCAGCACTGACATTCTCAGCCAGAAAAGTAAGCACACGCTCCTCAGCTTCACGTTGGCTTGCACCAGCCCCAGCTGACGTAGACATCGGCGTGACTGTTTCCCAGAGCTTGGCTCCAACTAGGGACAACTCTGCTAAATAACTCCACTCTAGCCACGAGTTAAGAGTTAGTTTCGCACACGGCAGCTTAAGCTCAAAGCCGTGTTCCTGGGACTGAGCCATCTCCTCCTTCCCGGGGGCTGAGCTTACTCACGTCTCCCGGCTCCGGCAGATCGGCTTCTCCTCCCAGCGAGCTCCTTCCAGCTTCAAAGACACAGCTCCAGAGCTCCAGCTGGCCCAGCAACTTTCCTGCTGGCTTCCCCCACACGTGGGACGTTCCTGCAATGCTTCAAAGCTTTGGCGAGCACCCATAACCTCTTCGGATTACACCGGACAAGAGTGTACACAGAGACTGAACATGGAGCCTGGCACACCTCCGTTGCGAAACTCTGCAAGCTATCCGTGCCTCCTGCAAAAGTCCTCCTCAGGCCTCTTTCTCTTGCCGGTAGCAGAGCGAAACACAGCGGTGAGAAGCAAAGTGCAGCACGTGTGGAATAAATCAGAGCAGACACAAGGCAGTCCTTATCTACTCTTGGCTTTAATCATGTAGAATAACACCATAAATTCAGACCTGGCGAGAACTGACACATTCTCCCTTTCGCATGGCGTCCGAGAGTCAGACTGAAACACACGGAGTCAAACCCCTCCCTTAAGTGTTTCTAACCACGCCTCAGGAAAGAGACGTCACCAGAACTCTTTAACTCTGTGAGTTCTGAAACCATTAACATGAACTTCTATGGATCCAGTAACAGGTGAAAATAGGGTTCTACACACATATAGCTGTAACAACTGTACATAATGAGGGATTCTAGCTTGTGTAAGACTTCCCATGCACTACAGACTCTTCTTTAAAAACAAAACAGCTTTGCCATTTCTGTTAACAAGAAAAAGAAATTTTCTTAAAATAAGAATATTACAAGATATACAAAGCATAAATAATAGTTCGAGTATGTGACATTTTTTTAACTAATCAAAATGTGTTATTGAGTTTCGATTTTTTAAATAATGCTTTGTCTTTCTTGCACATACATATAATAAGCTGACATTACACCCATGCAGCTTGCATGTGTACAGCCCATTTTCTTCCCCTGAATGTGCAGAGGTTGAGAGGAGGGGCAACAGGCACAATTCTACTGCCTTCTGCAAATTCAGTCAATGAAAATTTCACACATCACTTGGGAAGACAGGTGAACTAATACCAGTGTACTGGAAGAAGCAAAGATCACCAGTGTTGAAGCAATCATTCTTCAACATCAACTTTGTTGGACTGGTCATGTTGTGCAGATGCCTGATTATCATCTTCCAAAGCAACTATTCTATTCTGAATTAAAAAATGGAAAGCGTAATGCTGGTGGTCAAGAAAAGAGGTTTAAAGACTGTCTCAAGGCAAATCTTAAAAAATGTAGTATAAACACCAACAACTGGGAAAAATTGGCCTGCAAGCACTCCAGTTGGAGAACAGCCTTTACCAAAGGTGTCATGGGCTTTGAAGATGCTCAAACACAGGACAAAAGGGAGAAATGAGCTAAGAGGAAGGCACGCTTGGCAAATCCACACCATGATCAACTCCCGCCCAGAAGCCAATGTCCCCACTGTGGAAGGACGTGTGGATCCAGAATTGGCCTCTACAGTCACTTAGAGACTCGCTGTGAAAACTGTGTTTATGGAAGACAATCTTACTCGGCTATGAGTGATCGCCAAAGAGAGAGAGAGAGATAGAACACGAGAGCAGAGCTACTGAAGGTGAGCAGAAACAGCATCAATGTGCAATTAAATATGGGGGCTCAGGTAGTGATCCTAGATATAAGGATCATGGTTTGCCAGTGTGAGAAAAGGATGCTAGACAAGATGAGCCAGTGAGTTGATCCAGCAGACTCTTCTAATGTTTTTAAGAACTTGGGTCTTATAGGTGCAACCCACCCTGGGATCATTTAATGAAGGGCAAGTTACAAATATGATTAAAAATAAATAAAATAAAACCTATCCAAACCCATATAAGTATTTCATCTAAAGATATATTTTCTCTAAAGTAACATCATAAAAGGTTCTATATCTGAAAGCAGATCAAATAGGATTTCTTTTGTCCTTTTCACAATAAGTACACATTTTTAATAAAAGGAAAGCAGTTAAATACTGGGAACAGGAGGAAAAGACTAATGGACACAAATACTCAGCTGATAATGTTGCTCTTTGATTATAATAAGTTCTCTTCAGCACTATAAAAGAGAGACACACTTTTGAATAGTTAAAACATTCACCTGGCATTAAGTGCTTTGAAATAATATAATTATTATATATGTAAATACTTTCCATTATCAAACATTTATGTCAGGGCCTTGAACTCATCTTTGTATTGTAAGCTGCTTTTTAAAAAAAGGACACTGCTGTTGGGCATACTATTAATACCAACAATTTACAGCTGCAATGTAGCTCCTTTCTTTCTTTCTTTCTTTCTTTCTTTCTTTCTTTCTTTCTTTCTAAAAATTATTCACTTTACAAAATATTCTGAGGGGGGAAAGGTTATCAAAAAAGACAGTAAGGCTGATTCATTTAATTGAGAAGTACTATGGGCTACCATATCATATCAGGAATTGTCTATATTCATTAGCTCTGTTCAACTTAATTTTTTGATTTATTAAAAATGTGTATCTGTACTCTTTGTGTCACTATATATTGGGTGTGGGGTATTTTGTTTAGACACTGAGAAAGACTTTGTTGATTTAGAATGTCTTTCTCTCAAGCGAAACTCAATGAGGGCGCCCTTTATCCCCGTTCCTGTTGTCAAAAGAAGAGGAGCTTAAATACATTAAAAACATCCACCCACTTCTAAAAGGCCACAGATAAAGACCTGGTTATACAGGAAAGAATGCCATCTTCCCAATCCAAATTATCTGAACTATCAGTTGAGGATCAACTCAACATCCTCATCAACTCAACTTCTTCATCCTCACCTTCATCTCCCTCTTCAAGCACATGGGCCAGTTCTTCATCATCAGAAGGTGAGAAGTCTTTCTCCAGATCAGCCCCTAGAAGCTGGTCCAGCTCATCAAGGTTAATCCAAGGTTAATCCAAAAACAGGAATGTGGTTTCCAGCAGCTAGTTTTCACAAGCATTGCTGCCCTCCCTATGAATGCACCTCACACTGTGTTCTTGTTTATTCCCTCTCTCCTTGTCTGCTGGCAGTGTCTGTCTTATACTAGGGTTGCAGTTTTCTGATCCAGCATACTTTTTAACTTTGAGAATTAGAAAATTAATGTCAGCTTTTTTACTTTGCCCTATGATATTTTTATGAGTTAGATGCAGAGTAAAGTCTACTCGTCAAGAAATTTCAATGCAGGTTGGTGTAAAGTAAGAAGAAAAGACTTGCCAATGATGATCCACCTGTCAGGAGAGACTATATAGAAACTGACGCTCATGATTAGTGGTTGTCAACAGTGTTTGAATGAAAGAAACAAATCGGCAATTTTCAGCCGAATCCATACTAGGATGTATCTAAAACATAAATACCAAAATTGCATATCAAATTTTGTACAAAATTACAAGGTGATTGCGAAGCAAGCAGAATGTAATTGAATTTCTGCTGCCGGGTGTATTAAAGCACAGCAAGTCTGAAAGATTGGCTTTGTGTGGATAGCTGGCTGTGTAAACCTCAGGAGAGACTGAATTTACAGTAGCAGTTTCTGCATAGTACTAGAAACAACACTGTATGAGAGTTTTAAATTTATCAGGCAGTTGGCCAAAATGTTGTTTGTACAGGAGGACGTTGCGTCAGGAGGAAGTGAAAAGCTCATCCAAAGCTACCTATTTTCTGTTATAATTAATTTGGCACAAAGCATGTTACATCACTATGATTGTGGTTTATAAAAATGGGTAGAAGAGAATAAAAAGCATGAGTTAGGAAGCTTCTTTATGCCTATCTCAAACACACAAGCTTAATAACACTAACTTTGTAGCCCCGTTTCAACTTGAGTAACTTAGTTAGCCAAAATACTTCATGCAATAGGCATTGGAATTATGATGGTAATGTGTGTTAAGAACTTGCTGCTTGCAGGCTGCTTTGATTTCTTCCTGTCTCTCTTACTCACTTAATAAAGGCTACGGGCTAAAAGCAGGAAGAAATTGTCTTTTTTTCCTGCTAACCTGAGAAATCAATGTACAATATAGCTCATGAACCATGGGTGGTTTACCTTTGGTCCAGCCCTGTTTGGTCAAATTCAACATTAATGCCTTGTCTAATTCAGGTCAAACAGCAATGCATTTTTAAAAATTATTTATATATTAGATCTTTTATTTGAGAAAAGAGCTTTATAATCTCTTCTTTTTTGTTTTTTTTTCTCTGTTCTCATTTGAGTATGTCACCCCTCTTATAGCTAAATTAGCTAAAACAACTTCCTCACTAAATTGCAAAAGTTTAAGGAGTTTATCCGACTTAACATTGGTCTTACTGAGTGAATAAAATAAAGTTTACACCATTTTTGCTAGCCGTAAACACTGAAAATTGTTTTACAAATATACTTCCCATTTTCAGCGCAGATTCTACCATACCTGTATGGCATGACCAGTTGAGGAGCCCATGCTCTTTAACATCCCAACATTAATACCTGTTAACCACAAGTACTGCGAATCCTTTGATTTTAAAGGCTAAATTGGTGGTTCTGAAAGAAGTAATCAAGAGTAAGTTGATGTGATAAAAATAAATGGCATTGATTTTTGTATTCTTCCCAAAGCCCATTAGAATTGTCATAATGGCAATGCAAACCAGGCAGGCTTAGCCTGGGCAAGAAAGCCTCAGAGGTCAAACTGGAATGCCTGTGGAACAACACCAAGCCTACTAGTTGGAGATTCCCCATAAGTGATTCATATCTTACTTATTTCTCAACCCAACTGGACTCCCCATTTTTTTCCTGGTGAAACTGAATTCTATGTACATACATTTATCTGCCATCGTTCATATATACACACATCTTTATTTATTTAAAATATTTACAACCTACCCTCTCATGTAAAGTATCAAGGTGGTGTACAACAAAACATACCATAGAAACGATACAAAATAATAATAAAAATGACTAGCTCCTCAATAAATTTAAACTAAACAGGCCAATTGGCCTAAAAAGTCTGAACAGGCCGGCCAGCGAGCACAAAGCATCAGTGCTTTCAGAGAACTTTGCAAAAATGATACACAGTGCAAACCCAAACTAAACTATGTGGATTGATTCTATTAGAAATGACATTTTAAAGCCTGGAGAAATAAAAACAGATTCACATGGCACCAAAATGAACACAATGGTGCAAACCTCTTTGGGGAGGGGCATCAAACGTGAGAAGACTTTATTTGGTCATCACCCACTTCAGCTAAAATGGTGAGGGCACTGGAGAAGGACCTCAAAAAGTACCTCAATGCATGTTGAGGTTGATATGTGAGAAAATGTAGATAGGGTTCACAACTGGTTTGCCATTCAAGACTAGATCAATATATGCTTAACTTCAGAAACATTGCTGCATAATGTACTTTCAGGCCATTTTATGACATATACATAAGACCCACTTTGATTATAAAATTGTTCAGTACTACCATGTGGGTGTAGACCACCAAAGGCAGCAAGCCTTACTGAAGCCTATCCCACAACTATGAAATATTATGTCCCTAAAGTCTCAAAACCTTGCACACAAGGTAGTCTTTCACTCTTCTGTCACATTTTGTTTCGGGAGAACATTCGGCCTTTTCAAACCACTCCAAACACATGTTTTCGGCGTGCCATTTCCTAACTCAGGAGTTCTAAAGTTGTGACAAAGCAAACCTGCCAAAGGCGAAAGCAGAACAAACTGAACTTGAGTGGCCGGAGACAAAATAAAGATAAAATAAAGGCAGACAGTTTGCCTACAAGTGCTAATTCTTGTTCTTAGCCTGAAGCGTAATAAGAAATGGAAGAAGCCTTAAAGTGTTCAAAGAGAGGGACTTTTGGGAAAATAAACAGCTTATAAGAACACTGAGTTACCCAGCTGATCATTATCATTGCCCCAATCAGTACAAAAGGAACATCAGTACTTGTTCCTATTTCCATGAGAGAACTGGCATGTCTGTTCCAATAAAACATCCATGCTGGGAAGAGAGGGGAAAGCCATGTATCTGCTACTTTCTCACTGAAACCCAAAGAAAGACTCCTTTGCACATGGAGAGAATTACTATTCCAATCACAGATCATCTCCAGTCTGGCTATCAGACAGTATAGTTCATTGTAACTGATTTTTCAATTGTCCTCTCCTGGTTGAATTTTGCACTTGCATAGCTTACTTCCAATATCACAGGAATTAGCTAGTTTAGAAACATATATTCTAACCTATGAACCAGTTCTGACACTATACTTGAATTTGAGCAGTTTTAATATTGCAAACTTCTTCTTTGGCGATCACTCATAGCCAAATAAGATTGCCTTCCATAAACACGGTTTTAACAATGAGTCCGTAAGTGACTGTGAAGGCCAATTCTGGATCCACACATCCTTCCACAATGGGGACATTGGTTTCCGGGTAGGAGTTGATCACAGTGTGGATTTGCCAAACGTGCCTTCCTCTTAGCATGTTTCTCCCTTGTGTCCCGAGTTTGAGTATCTTCAAAGCCCATGACACCTTTGGTAAAGGCTGTTCTGCACCTGAAGCACTCACAAGCCAATTTTTCCCAGTTGTCAGTGTTTATACCACATTTTTTTTAGATTTGCCTTGAGAATCTTTAAACCTCTTTTGTTGACCACCAGCATTACACTTTCCATTTTTAAGTTTGGAATAGAATAGTTGCTTTGGAAGACGATCATCAGGCATCCGCACAACATGACCAGTCCAACGAAGTTGATGTTGAAGAATCATTGCTTCAACACTGGTGATCTTTGCTTCTTCCAGTACACTGATATTAGTTTGCCTGTCTTCCCAAGTGACGTGTAAAATTTTTCGGAGACACCGTTGATGAATTAACTTGTCAAAATACTAGTACAGTTTCACAATTTTGCAGATTAAAATTTAGGATTTTGTTTCTAAAGGCTTAAGATTTCCATGTCTGAAAGTTGTACCGTACCAAAAGCTGTCCTCCAGTTTCTCAAAACTTGTCTTTCCCTGTGAAAGAGACTTCCATTTTTTCCCCTGTCGCTTTCTGGGACACACAGGACAGGATACATTTCCAGCACACAAATCTTAAAATGTTTCTGGAGATCCTTCGATGTGTATGGTTCGAGTAATATGCTCAGCCCATTGTGAATATACAGCTGAAATTGTGCACCAATTTGTTCTCCCACTTGACACTTGACCTCCCTTTGACACTGCTTAAATATCAGTGAGAAAAATCAACTTTAAATAAGCATCTTATGTATGAAAGGGATTGTTTTGATATTGTATAAAACTACAGAGGTATACATGGTAGTTTACAATGCCACAAATCAGGATTTCCCCCTCTTTCAGACGCAGCATTACTGTGGTAGAATAGACTGTAACTTGAGGCTACATTCATATCAAATCAGTTGCAGCTCTTACAGAGGGCAATCCAGAAAAGGGAGGAAGTAGCACTACTGCTACAACAAAACAGAAA
Source organism: Podarcis pityusensis (assembly GCF_964106645.2). Taxonomy (NCBI): domain Eukaryota; kingdom Metazoa; phylum Chordata; class Lepidosauria; order Squamata; family Lacertidae; genus Podarcis; species Podarcis pityusensis. The sequence goes on from NC_138035.1 coordinate 65,241,497, forward strand.
ATTCATCTGAAATGACAAAATATGAAAGAGATGTTTGTAACACATCCAAGTCTAAGCCAATAGAGTTCCAAACCAGCAAGTAAACAAAAGAGTCCAATTTGATTTCTAGCTGTATTTCTTTCCCCTCATAACTACTAAAGCTGATTTGTTTCTTCAGCTTGCCTGATTGGACAGCAAGCCTTCCTACAGCAAAATCTTTCACCAGCCCTGTATTAAAGAAACTGGTTGAAATTAGCCCAAAGGTTTTAAAGTCAGGATGGATGAGAGAAAACAATGAGAATCAGCTTTTCTATGTTTATCTTTGTACACTGAAATATTAATAAGAGCAACAAAATTAAAGAAAGAATGGGCATCAGGGTTATGCACAACAATGAATGACTAATTATGTTATACACTAATATTTTGGGGTGCAGACATTTCTATTTTATCTTATTGGTAGATGAATACAGGACAAACTTTTTTTTTTTTTCATTCTGTGTGTTTCAGTATAAAAAACACCGAAGAGGAAATGTGTGTGCACGTGAAGCCTGATATTAAACTAAATAAAGACTCCAGAGCTTCAACTTAAGTGGTTGTTGGAATTGTGTCCCCTTATTCTTCTTGCTCAGATCTGTTTGTTTCCCCCCCTCCAATAAGCTAACAAAATAACAATACAGCGGTACCTCAGTTTACAAACTTAATCCGTTCGGGAAATAAGTTCTTAAACCAAAACCATTCTTAAACCAAGGTGTGCTTTTCCTAATGAGGCCTCCCGCCGCCAGTGCCCTTCCACCGTTCAGATTCTGTTCTTAGACCGAGGTAAAGTTCGCAAACCGGGACACTACTTCCGTTTTTGCAGAGTTCGTAAACTGAATAGTTCTTAAACAGGGCTGTTCCTAAACTGAGGTACCACTGTACAACACAGAATTCTGCCTATTGTGTTTCAAGGCTGGTCCATGTGTGTTCTAGTCATAGTAACGTATGCATGAGCAATCCTTGGTTTTCCTTACAAATAATCTAATAGTTTAGTTCCAAAACAGGCTTTAGTGGACAGGGGGGAAAAATGGGGAGAGAAAAAGCTGGGAGGTATCAAACTAGCAACAACAACAGCTAGAAGATGAGATGTTTCAAAGGAAAGAACATCGAGGAATTTTGGATGGGGAAAGCAACAAAAATAGTGTGGTGAGGAAGTAAACGTAGTTAGGCAAAATGTTCATGAGTTTTGCAAACTGTAAAATGGGGGAAATTACTGTTTGAGAGACAAGAACCAGCAAGAGTACAAGGGGCAAAGGGTACTTCCCAAGTATGGTTGAGAGATCAATAAGTGCTCTGTCTATACAAGACAATGAAGGCTAATGAAGATTAGGAACTTCATTGAGACAGAAGCTAGTCAACCTTGTTACATTCCGTCCTTGTTCTTAATGAGGGCAATCCTGAAGTTGCCCTATACAGTGGTACCTCGGGTTACATATACGCTTCAGGTTACATACGCTTCAGGTTACAGACTCAGCTAACCCAGAAATAGTGCTTCAGGTTAAGAACTTTGCTTCAGGATGAGAACAGAAAGCGTGCTCCGGCGGTGCGGCGGCAGCGGGAGGCCCCATTAGCTAAAGTGGTGCTTCAGCTTAAGAACAGTTTCAGGTTAAGTACAGACCTCCGGAACGAATTAAGTACTTAACCCGAGATACCACTGTAAATAAAAATAAATTCTGTTGTTTTAATTCTACCACTTTATGTAACTCACAAACTTACCTATATTATTATTATTATTATTATTATTATTATTAACTGTTCATATTTCTAATACTCTGGCAAACGTAGAATAACAGAGCCTCGTCACATCTTGGCAGCTAGGGACATATCATGTTCAGGTTTCCCATCCTCTTCTTAAACTACAACTTGGAAATGTGAACTGCAGAAACAAGATTTATTTAGTGCATCCCAGGCATTCACCCTCATTACATACAGCTGAAATGCTGGTACCCCAAGGCTCTGCAAAACCTCAGTCACCAACTCTTTGCAACACTGTTGCACCATGTGCAGCAATGCACAATGAACTTCTGATTCTTCTTAGCCCCAGGCAAGGCTCGTTACAAAGGTTGCTCTTTCTCTGCCCTACTTTCAGTTCGTTTTATCATGCAGAGCTTAAAGCCCTTCTTCTAATTTATTTATTGGTCTGAACACCAAGGAAGCTTTCCATTGTGATCTGCAGCTATAGCAGCTTTTGAAATAGTTTTTAACCTTAATATCCTGCTGAATCTAGCAGACATAATACTTGGGAGTATGTGAAATATACTGACCCAGCCCAAGCAATTTTTTAAAAGCATTGAATAGAAGCAATATGGTAGATGTACTGGGGCAAGCAATTTGTATATTGAAGTCTGCATTTTATTTACTTTAATTGGAATCTTTATTTACTCATTATTTAAAGAACATATATGGAAAGTTATTAAAACCTTTAAAATCCCTGCTACAGCATTTGCCCTGCAGGGGAAATATGAAAAGGGGGAAAAAAGAACTAGCAGAAGGTTTTGTGTGCGTGTTTTCTAAAAAATGAGGCTCGTCATAGCTAGGAGAAAAACTAGGGAACAAAACCAACTAAATATTATTTGAAACATGTTCCCAGAAAGAAAGTTTTTGTTCAAGGAAAACCAAACATTTCTCTGTTTGAACTATTACTGTTGGCTTACCACCATCAAAGTCCATCCCATCCCATACTATTGGGAACTATTTGCTACTTGGAACATGGGAACATTAAGCATTCCCAAATTTATATTAATTTCCAAATACACCTAGAACATCATCCTTATAGAGCCAAGGGGAAGTCACAGACATCTAAAATTTGATGTAACCCGCTGGTGGTTTATAACTCTCAGCTATATGGATGGAACTCAGAGAAGAAGAAAGAGTAAGATTAAAATAATGTTACTTCTTGATTTAGACTGGAATCCTATTATCTACTTACCTATGAGTAAGCACAACTGTACGCAAATGGACTTAGCTGAAGATAATGCACTCCACTGCTAGAGACAAATCTAGGCTAGTTTATTCAGGTATAAATTTTTCTATCTCAGAATTTCCAACCATTTATTCATTGCAATTCTAATGATTAGCATTAGGCATCACTAAGCAGGCAACCCGAAGCAAAAGAAACACAGGAGGAATCTACCAGCTTTGGTCATCCAGGTGGCTAACTTACACCAGGAAGTGAATACAGGAAGTACAACCTATTGCTTCTCCTTTCAACCATGTTATCCTTCTGGTCTGCCTTGCTGGGTTGAACTTAGAAAACATGGGTATAGTGGCCCTACTCTTTTTTGGAGAATCAGTTCCAGAAGGTAGTACTGAGGGAGTTTTATTTTAGTCTAGAGCCTTCTGTTTCCAGGGTGCCTTACTCTGTTTTGAACCACACTATTTCACATCTGGGACACAGGTGGCACTGTGAGTGAAACCACAGAGCCTAGGACTTGCCGATCAGGAGGTCAGTGGTTCGAATCCCTGTGACGGGGTGAGCTCCCGTTGCTTGGTCCCTGCTCCTGCCAACCTAGCAGTTCGAAAGCATGTCAAAGTGCAAGTAGATAAATAGGTACCGCTCCGGCGGGAAGGTAAACGGCGTTTCCGTGTGCTGCTCTGGTTCACCAGAAGTGGCTTAATCATGCTGGCCACATGACCCAGAAGCTGTACGCCTGCTCCCTCGGCCAATAAAGCGAGATGAGCGCCGCAACCCCAGAGTCGGCCACGACTGGACCTAATGGTCAGGGGTCCCTTTACCTTTACCTTATTTCACATCTACATAAAAACACTAGAGAAAATTGCCTACACGTTTGAGCTGGTGTGCCACCATTCTTGTTTTATAGTTATTAGGTTTCGATTGAATATTCTGTGGGGGGTTTTATATGTTTAAAGCTGTTTTGAGAAGGTTTGACCCTAAAAAAAGACCTAAAAACATTCCAATTGGATATATAAATAAAATTAATAATACTAAATCTATTCTAATTCTAAAACATCCAAAACAGTAATAAGTTTATTAGGAACTGGGTCACAAAGAAGTGAAGCAGCTTGGTTCTAATGAAGCTACTACTATATTGCTACTTTTGGATTATTATTTTTTATGCCCCAATTATGGCTCCCTTTTTATTCTAAATCTATTACTGTGATGTGCAAAGATGTGATCAAGGCCATTGGCTTTCGATGTACCAGTTTATATAAATGAAGTATGATCCGTCATGGAAAAAGGAGAGGAAGGGGAGGGGTGAGAGGTGGAATGGAAAATTACCTTTTTAAAATAATCACATTAGTATGCAGATGTGTCCCCGTGGCTTTCTCATGTCATCTGCCAGAGACAGGGCACATACAAGGGCTAAGCAGAAACGAGGAGCCCATCTGTGTGCTTTAGAACTCAGTCATCTGCCAGCCACTGTGATCCAATCATGCCATGCTCCTTCCTCCCGGAAAATCTAATTTGAAAAGTAGAAGAACGATGGTGCTTCATGACTGGCATCTGAGCTAACAATGTGTCAGTTGCAGCATAGCTTACAACCCGAGAGCAGGAAACATTGCCATCCTACTGCCATGTAAAGCACTGCCAAGAAGAACATGTTTTTTTCAGGGTTGACTGTAGTGGGGAACAGAGTTTGACAAGCAAGCGCCAATGCCATCCTCCTGGAGAACATCAGTTGCCAATTATGTGGCATCTATCAGGGGAAATTTTCAGATTATACAAATTAATTGATAAGTGCCGGAAGGGGAAGGAAAAAATCAGGAGTTCACCCACTGCATTCTCATTCTGGACTGAGCCTTTTACCCACCTCACTCTCTTGATTGGGTAACACACATAAATGAGAGTTGATCAGTATGGGTACAAGGAGCTAAGTACAGTAATTTAGGGTTTATCACAGCCATTATTTCCATTGTTCCCAATAGGCCAGCTGAGATGGAAACATAAAACATATGGCCTTACTACAACTACTTCTGTGTTCCACTGATTCTCAGGCCTGTATAAATTGTTAACTTGGTCTCCCCAAGTCACCTGCGTATCTAAAAATATAGATCAGTAAGGGATGATATACTGGCTGGGGAGAGTATTCCTTGATTAATCTGTGGAATATAATTCACTCACTCCATTGGGGTTCGAAAGGGAGAGAACGAAGTAGCGGGAGTGGGGGGCTGGTTACAGTAATTCAAATCTCATTGGGTGGAGATTGTCCAGAGGAGGCCGCAGAGTTAAAAATGCCTATTGCTTCTTCTCACCTGGCCAAGCTAGGTCCAAAATGCTTTTGAAATGCTTTTGATCAGCTGGTTGCTCCTAATCTACTCTTAGTACAGTGGTAATAATAATTATTATTATTATTATTATTATTATTATTATTATTATTAATTTATATCCCTCGCTCCCCAGCTGGAGCTGGGCTCAGAGCAGCTAACAACAATAACAATGGTACCTCGGTTTAAAGACTCTCTCAAGCCAAATCTTAAAAAAGTAGTATAAACACCAACAATTAGGAAACACTGACCTGCGAGCGCTCCAGTTGGAGAACAGCCTTTACCAAAGGTGTCATGGGCTTTGAAGACACTCAGACTCAGGACAAAAGGGAGAAATGAGCTAAGAGGAAGGCATGCTTGGTAAACCTTCACCATGCTCAACTCCAACCAGGAAACCAAGGTCCTCACTGTGGAAGGATGTGTGGATCCAGAATTGGCCTCCACAGTCACTTATGCACCATAATTCAAAAGCATCAATTCTTCGGCGATCAGCCTTCTTTATGGTCCATCTCTCACTTCCATACATCACTACTAAAAAGTATAAACACCGACAACTGGGAAAAACTGGCCTGCGAGCACTCCAATTGAAGAACAACCTTTACCAAAGGTGTCATGGGCTTTGAAGATACTTGAACTCAGGACGCAAGGGAGAAACGTGCTAAGAGGAAGGCACGTTTGGCAAATCCACACCATGATCAGCTCCTGCCCGGAAACCAATGTTCCCACTGTGGAAGGATGTGTGGATCCAGAACTGGCCTCCACAGTCACTTACGAACTCATTGTTAAAACCATGTTTATGGAAGACAATCGTACTCGGCTACGAGTGATCGCCAAAGAAGAAGAAGACGATGACGACCTCGGTTTATGAACTTAATCTGTTCCTGAAATCCGTTCTTAAACCAAATCCATTCTTAAACCGAGGCGTGCTTTCTCTAATGAGGCCTCCCTCCGCTGGTGCCCTTCCACTGTTCGGTTTCTGTTCGTAGACCGAGGTAAAGTTTGCAAACTGGAACATGACTTCCGGTTTTGCAGAGTTCGTAAACAAGACTGTTCTTAAACCGAGGTGCCACTGTAACAGTTTTTGAAAAATCTGAATGACTGTAGCATGCTCAAGGTTACAGACAAAAAGTCTTAGACAACAGGGAAAAAATTAAAGCATAATTGCTTAATAACAAATGCTGAGCCTTAATCAGAAGCATTAAATCTTAACTGATCTGCTGTTGACCCAGCAGAATACAAGTAAAAACCTGATTACAAGTTTAATAATGCTTATTACATCAAAATTTGCACTCAAGTCAGCACATACATTATTTTCAGATAGTTTATGTCCGATACAATTTATACAGTTGAGTACTTGTGACTGAGATGTTTCTACAATGCAGATAAGGGGAGAAATCATTAATAGCTAGCACACAAATGTCAACCTTTTGCTTAACATAGCAAAGACTGGATAAATTGGGAGAAGCAGACAATTGATGAGAAAACTAAATAGTTAAAAAAAAAATCTACCTGCTGTGTCAAAATGTCAGATTTTGGTAACCAGGTTGCTTCTTAGTAAAATGTTTGGAAAAAACAAGCACTGGCATGATTTTTTTGACATCACATCTTAGATAGCTGAAAAGAAGAAGAAGAGGAGGAGGAGGAGGAGGAGTTTGGATTTGATATCCCGATTTATCACTACCCTAAGGAGTCTCAAAGCGGCTAATGTTCTCCTTTCCCTTCCTCCCCCACAACAAACACTCTGTGAGGTGAGTGGGGCTGAGAGACTTCAGAGAAGTGTGACTAGCCCAAGGTCACCCAGCAGCTGCATGTGGAGAAGCAGGGAAGCGAACCCAGTTCACCAGATTACGAGTCCACCGCTCTTAACCACTACACCATGCTGGCTCCATACATATACAATACAAAGCCATATATATATATAATATAATGTGTGCATCAGTAATGGATACATATTTAGCAGGAGGATAAATCACGTAGTTGCTTTTTGCTGCAAATTTGAGGAGGCAGTTGCTTCTAGGCATTGTGAGGAACAGGAATTGGCTTTTGGATTGTGCAATAGGCCTCTGAGCAATAGGGCTCAGAGAAGGAAAGAAACCTGCAAGAGAAGGAGGTGGTGATGATAAAGGGAATTCCTGTCCCATTGGCTGGCTGGTGGCGCTTTTCTGGCCAACTATGAGTAGGCAAACTAAGGCCCGGGGGGCCGGATCCAGCCCAATCGCCTTCTAAACCCGGCCCGCGGATGGTCCGGGAATCAGCGTGTTTTTACATGAGCAGAATGTGTCCTTTCCTTTTATTTAAAATGCATCTCTGGGTTATTTGTGGGGCTTGCCTGGTGTTTTTATATGAGTAGAATGTGTGCTTTTATTTAAAATGCATCTCTGGTTATTTGTGGGGCATAGGAATTCGTTCATTATTTTTTTCACCCAAAAAAAAATTTTTTTGGAATTATATTTACAACATAACATAAAACCCCACCCCCCCAATACACCATCCACCCTCATTAAACATGAACATAACATACAGTGAGCATAACATACGACAATACAAACAACAAAATAAAAGACTTCCTTTATCCTGTATCTGGCCTCCTTATTTACTTCTTATAAACTGTTTCCTTTATGAATAATGGTTAATATTTTTCTAGTTATAAAATATCCACAAAGTCTCCTGAAGACATTAATCGAAACAAGTCCAGGTATGTATTTTAAGGCACTGTTTTGTGAAGTATTCTCTGCATTTCCCCCATGCTTTTTGAAACTCTTGTCTAGTGTGATCTATATTTTTCAAAATATAGTCCAGCCCCCCACAAGGTCTGAGGGAAAAGTTTGCTGACCCCTGATGTAGAATGAAGTGCAGAAGTGGGGGGGGGGGGGATTTCGGCACTGCACAGGACCCTGCTGAAATTTGAGACCCTCAAAGGTCTGCCACCACTGCAGGGCCCCAGGCCAGAAAAGGTGATGTGTGAATTTGTCTCTTTGCTGTATGGGGGTTTGTTTTCTTTTGGTCCACTCCAGCTGCCGCCTTATGCAAGCCGGAAGGATCTCCTTCCTTATTCTGAACTAGAGGTGTGGGGAAGACAAGATGCCAAAACCAGCGGTGTGATGCAGGGGTGGTTGGGTCGAGCGTGAGTGAGGGGCATGGGTGACAGCTACTGAGGAGACAGCCACAGGATCAGGAGGCAGCTTGACAAGGTATGGGATACTTTCCTCTTCCCCACCCCCCTTTGACTTTCCCCCTCACCCAGCCTGAAATAGAGAGGGAAAGGGGCAGTGTCAAACCTATTCTGCCTGGGGGCAGTACAGTGGTACCTCTGATTAGGTACTTAATTCGTTCTGGAGGTCTGTTCTTAACCTGAAACTGTTCTTAACCTGAAGCACCACTTTAGCTAATGGGGCCTCCTGCTGCCGCACCACTGCTGCATGATTTCTGTTCTTATCCTGAAGCAAACTTCTTAACCCGAGGTACTATTTCTGGGTTAGCGGAGTCTGTAACCTGAAGCATATGTAACCTGAGGTACCACTGTACTAACATAAACACAGCTCTGAGCGGGGATATACAAGTTTGACATCTTTCTTGGATATTATCCTAGGAACTCAACATTAGTTATTACAAACTTTTTTTTGGGGGGGTGGCTTTTTAAAAAGATAAGAAATGCTCCCCCTGACTTTTTTTTTTTAGCTGCTAATTTCCTTGGAATGTCAGCACAACTTATATTGAATTCCTGTTTTGCATGCAGAGGAAATAACTGTTATTGACTTTTGGCAAACGAAATATCTTAGCGATAAAACTGCATGCTATGTGCAGTATTTTAACAAGCAGTGATTGCATGTTTTTGAGGCCCTGACTAATTGGAAAGAAACAAAGAATTCAATCACCTACACGTCAGAATGTTCTACTATTCAGGAATTTTCAAAAGAAGAAGAATAGTGGTTATGGGTTGTTGGGGGGGGGGGGGAGTTGGCAGAGAACACCAAATAGTTTGTCAGCATTCTTCTTTTGTTCAACTGCTTTGCCTTTTTATTCTCACAAACTAAGTATCTAAATTGCTTGATTATGGCTGCTGTAATATATAAACTACCAAAGGGCACAGACCATCCTGTTGTAAAGGAATTACAGTACTGAAAGGCTAACTAAAAGTTGTTTCAAAGACAAGATGGTGTCTGCCTGTTTGTGAGAAACCAGAGATACAACAATCGTAAAACCAAGCATCGAAATTCATATCACTTTTGTGCTCTCATAAAGCCTGGTAAATCCACCTAAACATTAGGAAGAACTTCCTGACAGTAAGAGCTGTTCGACAGTGGAATTTGCTGCCAAGGAGTGTGGTGGAGTCTCCTTCTTTGGAGGTCTTTAAGCAGAGGCTTGACAACCATATGTCAGGAGTGCTCTGATGGTGTTTCCTGCTTGGCAGGGGGTTGGACTCGATGGCCCTTGTGGTCTCTTCCAACTCTTCTATGATTCTATGATTCTTCTGCGCTGCATACCAAATAATGCTTTGAAGGTTAAGTTCCTGGTTCGGATTAGATCATGCACAGCACATGATACATTGCTTCTGTGAAAACACTTTCATGTTCATAGTATTCAGAAGGCTCACCCACTGGCAACCAGTGCAGGGGTAGAAATGGCCAAGGGGTGGTCACTAAGAGGAACACCACCAATATTTGTGGTGTCACAATAAACAAGGACACCCCCCCCCCAAAAAAAAAATGAGGTTTGCAAAAGTTTAGTGAAGTGGCCCACTCAATTTTAGCATAAATTTTAAAGGTGTGAAATTTTCACCCAGCTCAAGATGCAATTATTGAAGTGTGATAAAACATAAGAGACAGAGCTTTTAAAATGCATACAGGTGAACTGCTTTTAGACAACTCCATGATAGAAAGTGGAATACGTGGTGGATTGTTAACAGAGTTTGGCAGTAATGAATCTAATAAGGAGAAGAAAGCTTGTTGCGATTTGTAGCCATTTTTGTTTCTCCGTTTTATTTACAGCATTATAACAAGAAGAAGAGTAGAAGAAGAGTTTGGATTTGATATCCCGCTTTATCACTACCCGAAGGAGTCTCAAAGCGGCTAACATTCTCCTTTCCCTTCCTCCCCCACAACAAACACTCTGTGAGGTGAGTGGGGCTGAGAGACTTCAGAGAAGTGTGACTGGCCCCAGCAGCTGCGTGTGGAGGAGCGGAGACACGAACCTGGTTCTCTGAGTTGATTATAACATAAAATAAAATTTTAAAACCCAAGGACTACAACCAAACAGTAAAACATAATGCAACGCAAGAAGTCATCAGAGAATAAAAAGTAAATGCAACATGTTTGCCGTACCACCATAGAATAAGAATGCTAAGATTATTTGTTTTAAAAGCTTGGTTTTAAAAGTCTTGGGAAAATATTTTTGGCTGGCACCAAAAAAGCACTGACGTCCATGCCAGCCCAGTGAGCCTTTCTTAAAAGGCTTTTCCTCAACTACAGTGCCATCACCAAAAATACCCTTTCACCCATAGCCACTTGCAACCTCTCATCTAGAGAATGGTCTTGGAAGCTTGAGGTATGTACATACAGGGAGAAGCAAATCTTCATGTATTCTGGCCCTAAGTTGTAAATCCTCCCTACCAAACATGTATTCATGGACTAGCCAGATGACTGGTCCAAACATAAAATGAGCCTGGTATGTCTGACATCCATACCTAGTGCAAAAAACACTGATCCACCTCATGATGCTTTTCAAACATGTGTATGGAATGATACTGTGCAGTGTTCACACATGACTTTGTGAACAGTTTTCAAGTGATATATATAGCACTTTTTGAGTGAGACACTGAATTTGGAAGGAGAGCCTTCTTTTGAAAGAAGCAGTTTATAAGTCAAGTAAAAACATGCTGCGTACCTCTCTGAAAGAATAATATTAGAGAAAACATGCATGAAGGAGCTGCATTTATTCTGTACCATTATGAACTCCTCTAAATATTCAGTCTATGAAGGATTATTCATTCTCGTCTAGCTCAGCTCCCAGGATGTCATATAATCATTTTTTTATTTGAAACTACTGAATTCTTCTTTTCTAACACTGCTGGGTTAGCTAATTTTAAAATGTATGTTTTGCAGCATTAAAATGCTTCTTGACTACTCCAGCACTGATTTGCATTTATTTTCTCCCGACAGACTAAGAATATCAACTGGAATGGACTTTTGAAAATGTACGGCAATTGAATACAAAAAGAAAACAGGTTTTTATAAACGTCAAGTTACCTGAGGTAGGGTTTTATTTTGTTTTGTTCTTCCAATGTACCATATTTTTTGCTCTATAAGACTCACTTTTTCTCTCCTAAAAAGTAAGGGGAAATGTGTATGCGTCTTATGGAGTGAATGTAGGCTGTGCAGCTATCCCAGAAGCCAGAACAGCAAGAGGGATTGCTGCTTTCACTGCGCAGCAATCTCTCTTGCTGTTCTGGCTTCTGGGATTCAGAATATTTTGTTTCTTATTTTCCTTCTCCAAAAACTAGGTGCGTCTTATGGTCTGGCGCGTCTTATAGAGCGAAAAATACGGTAGTTCCCTGATTTGCTTTCCCTTACAGGCTAGCTTGAGAGCAACAAGTGTGTCTTAACTGCCTCAGCAGTGCTTGTGAAGCAGCTTAGCTTCCTAAGCTTTTAGTGGAAAACTAAAGTGCAGGAATTAATCTGGAGTGACTGCCTGCAAGAGAATATTCAAAAAGCATCCTGTGCTCTTCATGATACCTTTCAACTGCATTGTAAAAAAACACACAACCCAACAGCAACAGGAAGGTACCATCACCTCTGCAACCCTGTCAATGTTCATTTCACAGGGGAAGCACATTCACAGACAAACCTTGCTAAATTCCACCCTGCAACTTCTGTAAGTACAGACTCTCTACAAAAGCATTCAGACACTGAGCAAGCATTTCAGAACACCACAGGAAAGGGAGGGGAGGAGCGGAAGTACAAATATTAACACAGAGAGTAGATTTAAGAATGTCTCTGCTGAAATCCTCTTTGCCAGGTCAGGAGGCAATAATTTCAATTATGATAAAAAGATAAAAAACCTCTACCGTGAGAGATGGAAAAACTGGGAAAGCCAAGTATGGATTTGGAACTTTTAGATAGCAAGTGTTCCCGCACAAATTGACTGTCTTGACATTGAAAATTTCTTTATAGGTTACCACCAGGCAACTTTCTACAGGTTAATTTGTATGCCGATGTGAACATGACCTGTACCTCTAGGATGCCTATAATAAGAATGTTCCATCTATCGGAACCTAAGTGCCATTTTGACAGCATTCAACAAATATTTTTTAAAAAACATTTGGAATGGTTCAAGGCTCACAGCCAATGTTCTACCGTTCTGTTTTGCTTGTTTAAAGTAAAATTCTTCATTAAAGAATTAGATTTTCAACAAATGAAAAACATATATATCAGACTGGTGGGAAGGACTAGCGAGGGTTTATTTTTTATTTTTTGTACAGGGCATCTATCCAGGGTTATTTGGATGGAAAATCATATTGCATTCTATGAAAATTAACTGTTCTTTCTAAATTTACAACTATAAATAGAAATTATTTAAGGCACCTTAATGTAATATTTTCCTCTGTTTGGTAGTAGACTGATATGTAAACAATAAGCCAATGAACACTGGGTTGGAACCGGCTTTCCCTGCTACTGATAGACATGTCATCAACCCTGGCTGCTATTGAGTAGGAAAAAGTTGTGACTCCTAAGACTGCAATTCAATATGTGCTTTCTTGGGAGTAAGTCCTACTTGCATTGGATTAAGCAGCCTATGATAAAATAACTATACCTGTCTCCTCCCTACAGGTGATGCATCATTACTACATGTAAAGATTAATTAAAATCAGGAGGGATCCAGCCAGGGCTGGATTTAGGTTTGATGAGGCCCTAAGCTACTGAAGGTAATGGGGCCCTTTATATGTCCAGCTGTCCTTTGTCAACAACAAATTGTCGCTGCTTTTTTTGTGTTGAATATTTGCTATATGGTAATTTATGGACCTCATAGGTATCTAAAGCCATTTGCACTTCACAAAATACAGTGGTGCCTCGCAAGACGAAATTAATCCGTTCCGCGAGTCTCTTCGTCTTGCGGTTTTTTCGTCTTGCGAAGCACGGCTATTAGCGGCTTAGCGGCTTTAAGAAAAGGAAACAAACTCGCAAGAACTCGCAAGACGTTTCGTCTTCCGAAGCAAGCCCATAGGGAAATTCGTCTTGTGGAACGACTCAAAAAACAGAAAACTCTTTCGTCTTGCGCGTTTTTCATCTTGTGAGGCATTCATCTTGCGAGGTACCACTGTATGTACATCATAGGAGCCTACACAACACAAAATACTGTTGCTGCATGTCGGTTTTATTTTATTTGTTTTTTATACAGTGGTACCTCGGGTTACAGACGCTTCAGGTTACAGACGCTTCAGGTTACAGACTCCGCTAACCCAGAAATATTACCTCGGGTTAAGAACTTTGCTTCAGGATGAGAACAGAAATATTGCTCCAGCGGCGTAGCAGCAGTGGGAGGCCCCATTAGCTAAAGTGGTGCTTCAGGTTAAGAACGGACCTCCAGAACGAATTAAGTACTTAACCCGAGGTACCACTGTATTATATTTTGGAAATGTACATCCAGTTGTTTTTCTCCTTTACATTTTTTGGGGGCCCCAAGAGAGTGGGCCCCTAAGCTATAGCTTGTTTAGAATATACGTAAATCCAGTGCTGGATGCAGCTTTCTAAAGGAGTTAGAAAGGGAGAAAAACAGAACAAGCTGCTCCTGCCTCCTGCTTTTTCTAAGTTTGCAATTAGCTGTCCACCCCTCCGCCACTGTAGTCATTTTCCAGTTTCCAGTTACTTATTTCCCCCCTTCCCAGGACAAGCTACAACCCTAGATAATACCTGCAGTAAACGATCCATTTCTATTCCACCCACACTTCACTTCATTGTCTATTATAAGCTTATCTAATGCCGCCATACATATTACAAGATAAATAGACAGCAGAAATGTCTTCTAATGGACACATTAACAAAACCTTAGCTGAGGAGTAATGACCAATAGAGGTTTGTAAATTCCACAGTGATATGCCACATATGCATATGTCCATGTTAATTAATGCAGAATTATCACCGGTGTGCATTAGCACAGTTTCTTATGCAAAGTGTGGTATTCTGATGTAAGCACAAGTCCAAAATAGTCATGTAGCACAGTAGTGTTTCGTCCACAGAAAATATTGAAAGGAGGGCTATTATGTTTTCCTGGAAGTTGCTTTTTATAAGGTACAAACAGCAGGTGGTGGTTGTTGTTGTTTAGATGTTTAGTCATGTCCAACTCTTCGTGAATCCATGGACCAGAGCATGCCAGGCACTCCTGTCTTCCACTGCCTCCCGCAGCTTGGTCAAACTCACGTTGGTAACTTCTAGAACACTGTCCCACCATCTCATTCTCTGTCGTCCCCTTCTCCTTGTGCCCTCAATCTTTCCCAACATCAGGGTCTTTTCCAGGGAGTCTTCCCTTCTCATGAGGTGGCCAAAGTATTGGAGCCTCAGCTTCACGATCTGTCCTTCCAGTGAGCACTCAGGGCTGATTTCCTTCAGAATGGATAGGTTTGATCTTCTTGCAGTCCTCCAGCACCATAATTCAAAGGCACCAATTCTTTGGCGATCAGCCTTCTTTATGGTCCAGTTCTCACTTCCATACATCACTACTGGGAAAACCATAGCTTTAACTATACGGACCTTTGTTGTCAAGGTGATGTCTCTGCTTTTTAAGATGCTGTCTAGGTTTCTCATTGCTTTTCTCCCAAGAAGCAGGCGTCTTTTAATTTCGTGACTGCTGTCACCATCTGCAGTGATCATGGAGCCCAAGAAAATAAAATCTCTTACTGCCTCCATTTCTTCCCCTTCTATTTGCCAGGAGTTGATGGGACCAGTGGCCATGATCTTAGTTTTTTTGATGTTGAGCTTTAGACCATATTTTGCGCTCTCCTCTTTCACTCTCATTAAGAGGTTCTTTAATTCCTCCTCACTTTCTGCCATCGAAGTGGTTTCATCTGCATCTGAGATTGTTGATATTTCTTCTGGCAATCTTAATTCTGGTTTGGAGTTCATCCACTCCAGCCTTTCGCTTGATAAATTCTGCATATAAGTTAAATAAGCAGGGAGACAATATACAGACTTGTCGTACTCCTTTCCCAATTTTGAACCAATCAGTTCTTCAAAATAGCAGGTAATACGCATCTATTCACTTTTCAACTGACATACATAGCATGCATATACTCTGTACTAAAGAACAAAACACTTTGCAACAAGGAATTTCTAATACTTCACTAATTATTTGTATGTTCACCATTGTGCTTATGGGTATAGAAGGGTGGCTATAAGATGTGCGGTGGCCATGCAAATATTCTTTTGGCAAATACATTATAAGATTTCCTCTGAAGGGATAGAGGTCATATATATTTCCATGATATGTCATCAATGTTCACTGAACTTTCATTGTCACAGTAGAATGAGTGCCTTCTTTGCTTGTGGTCTTCCTCTTTGTGGCATAGTTGGTGTATCTGTTTCTGTTCTGTTAACTATGCCTCAAAGGACTAGAAGTGGCATGAAATACAGAGCAATATAATTTTGTTGCCATTCAAATCACGCAGAGGGCCTTTTCAGTAATGGCGCCCGCCCTGCGGAATACCCTCCTATCAGATGTCGGGAAATAAACAACTACATATCTACTTTTAGAAGACTTCTGCAGGCAGCCCTTTTTAGGGAAGTTTTTTAATGTTTGATTCTATTATTAATATTCTGTTGGGAGCCACCCAGAGTGGCTGGGGAGGCCCGGCCAGATAGGTGGGGTATAAATAATAAATTGTTGTTGTTGTTGTTGTTGTTGAAAATTGGCTGGATCGAAGCTTCAAAGCCAGAAATGTAAGTGATTCTAGAACTGCTTCAGCATTTGACAGGATTACAAAACTAGCAGCATGCTTAGGACCCTGATATTTGAAATGCCTTTTCAAATGTTACAGAGTACAGAACATCTTCAGGTCTTTGGCCAAAGAATGCAATATGGGATTCTGTGAAGGATATTCATTCTGCAACGTAGTGGTAAGGTCTTAGCCTAACATGGTCTCTGACTCCTCTTGTTTATTTCAGATTCCTCCATACTTTGCAGCATGTGAAAAAAAACTGGTCTATGTTTTGAAATGCACAAATTTAAGAAATAAACTGTGAAAGGGTAGAAGCTTGTTTCAGTCTGGGCTAACCTTCAGTTCTTAGAAGTCCATATTACTACAAAGAAAAATATCAAGAAACAGAAACTGATAGTGAAAGCTTAGAAAATGAGACGGATTAAATTTTACGTAGCATAGTGTTTATGAGTTTTGCTTCCACTTGGCTCTTTCTGTCTCTCTTTCTTTGTCTGCTTGAGACTGTGTAGGACTAGTGAAGACATAAGAATTTTCAGAATGAATAAAAAAATTACTAGAATGTTGATGGTTTCTGTTTTTATTGTTTTTTGCCTACTCCTCATAAACTGCCAAAACCAAAACAATGCTAGGTTCCTTACAGTCAGCAGCTTGCGGCTCCATTCATAACATAAAATTGTATTGCATGGACAGGCGGAGTCCCCCAGATCCCGAGCGGTCCCCCCCGTCATGTGGAATAACGACTCAAGACAACGTGCTATGGGATTAAATTGGCCACAACTTTATTAAATTTCAAATGTGGGTAGACCTTGGCTCAGGCATTGGGCGTTCTCCCTCCCCAGTCACCAGCCGGGGACCTAGGGAGCTTCAGGGTTATCCAGTGTGGGGGGGGAATGGGCCGGCTCTGGAGAACATATGTTCAAGCAGAGATAGCCACCCCCGTTACGCCGCCGCCGCAGGGGAGAGCAATGACGACCTTTCGGCGTACGGTCAAAGCCTCCCTTCAGAAACCCCTTTAACGGGGAACCCTGGTATCGCCGCTGCAAAGAGGAAGATGGACTAAAGGATTCCGCCCAAGGCCTGATACTGCCAAAGTTGTGACGTTTTGCTATGGGAAAGGCAAAACCTGCCAATGCAGGGAAATTCCTTTCCGGCCCTTTAACAGCGACCTTATCGTAGCAGCGCCCGCATACCTGTGTAGAAAAGTTAACCTGCAAAGGAAGACATTAACTGAGGGTGGGTAGGGTGGGAGAAGCTCTGGAGCCAAGTGAGGATTCCCAGGTAAGATCCTCCCTCTATTGTGTGGGCAGGTAATCCCTCCCCCTGCCTGGCCTGGTCTCCTTGGCAATGCTTCCCCCAGGTGGGATTGGACAACTGACTGAGGTAGGTGGGGACCTCCAGGTATCCCACCTGAGGGAAGGCAAAGCCAAGCCTATGCTGATGGGGCCGCTCCAGATCCAGGGCTGCGCGCGTCCACGCAAAGGGCGCCCCCCATTTTAAGCGGTGAGCGGTCACTCTTAATATGCTGGAAACACATTAGACCAAATTGTACACCATGAATTGTATGCTTCTTAATCATAACAAAGTGACTTCCAATATATAAAGAGCACTCTGAAAAACAAGAATTGCATTCCCCCTCCCCCCCGAATTTTCCTTTTCCCTCTCCCCGCAAAAAAACGCTTTAGAGGCAAAAGCTTCAGAATGGCTTAAAATTTCTGGAAATTTTATACCATTGATTCTACACCATTGATAGTTATGGAAAAGAGGACATTTAAGCAGATGCAGCTTGCCAGGCAATACACACCTGCTGACACTCCGTAATCTACACAATCTGTTCTACACAACTATTGCGTGGACAGGCGGAGTCCCCCAGATCCCGGGCGGTTCCCCCCCCCCGTCATGTGGAATAACGACTCAAGACAACATGCTATGGGGTTAAATTGGCCACAACTTTATTATATTTCAGATGTGGGTAGACCTTGGCTCAGGTATTGGGCGTTCTCCCTCCCCGGTCCCCAGCCAGGGACCTAGGGAACATCAGGGTTATCCAGTGTGTGTGGGGGGGGATGGGCCGGCTCTGGAGAACATATGTTCAAGCAGAGATAGCCGCCCCCGTTATGCCGCCGCTGCAGGGGAGAGCAATGACAACCTCTCGCCGTACGATAAAAGCCTGTTTAGGGAAGCTTTTAATGTTTGATGCATTACTGTATTTTAATATTTTGTTGGAAGCCACCCAGAGTGGCTGGGGAAGCCCAGCCAGATGGGTGGGGTATAAATAAATTATTATTATTATTAATATTATTATTATTATTATTATTAGGTTCTCATAACCCAAATTAGCTTCTGCGGGCTGCTTTAATCAACTCCCATAAAGCTGAACTAACTTAAGATGCCAACTCTTCCCTCTCTAGGAACCCAGTAAGGGTGGGGGGAGGGTGTCTATAGAAAAACGCCAGATTTTGCAATGTCAAGATGGAAATATTAGAAACTCCTGAACCTAGCAACTCCGGTTATTTTAATCAGCTTAACATCATGCCACCAAAGACGTGCTCGTCAGATAAATATTTTTATCTTTTGCCTTCTGTTTCCACATTTGACAGTTCTTTTAGGTTTTTCTCTTTCTGTACAGGCAACTCCCCATTTGCAAGGGAGTTGCATTTGTGGGGGTTGCATCTGAGGTCATTGCGCACTTGCGTGAAATCAGAAGCCCACTGAAAAAACATGCAAACACCCTGTTCCATCACCGCCCAACCTCCGCCCCACCCCCAGCCGGCCTTTTAGTGATGTTTCAGTGACATCTTGATTAAATTTCCAGGGCACTTCGGGGTTTGCCGCTGTGTGTGTGTGTGCAATTGTGCACATATCAGCTGCACCTAAAATGAGAATTGCTTGTACTTAGCAGTTAAATTTCATGTTTAGATTTAAATGTACAGGACAGGTGTATACTGCAGGTTTAAAACCATCCTATGTGCAAAAATGTTCTAGAACAGCCTTTCTCAATCTGTGGGTCCCCAGATGTTGTGAACTACAACTCCCATCTTCCCTAGCTAGCAAGGCCAGAGCTCAGGGATGATGGGAGTTGTAGTCCAACAACATCTGGGATCCCACAGGTTGAGAACCACTGCTCTAGAATATCCCTCGTACTAAGCTGCAGACCACCACATGATAAAATGTAAAGATATATTGCATACAAAAAGTATTAAATGTCTCCCACTAAATTAGCAATCATTCACAATTGATCTATTCCTCATGATACTGGATCCAGTTATCGTAGATGAATATTTCACTCAAAATTTTCATCATGCTGAAGTCGGGGGGGGGGGGGATGTATTAGCTTGTTACTGACAGGCTTAACTACAAAAATTATGCCAAGCTGTTCTTAACGAGCTAGACTCCAGTATCCTATTCTCTGATAAATTTAGCTTTATCCTTTTTTTTTGGAAAAAGTGTAAATTGGCTTCCAATGTATCATATAAATAATTGCAGTTTGATACAGATTTTCATGAAATTAACTCTATTGTGGATACATCTCTTGGGAACATTTGGGCTTTTTTGTTTACATACAATACATATTTTGTGTTACAATACATCATCTGCAACTTATTGTCTTATGAATGCCTATAAAAATGGTTGCCATAGGCAGCAAGAAAAGAGGTGAGGGTGATCTGTACTGGTGAGTACTGTCTCTCTCACACAAAAATCACTGGGGTTTGTTTTGAAAGGGGTCTATATAAAGAGCCATAGAATCGTAGAATTGTAGAGTTGGATCATCTAGTCTAGGCTTCCTCAAACTCAGCCCTCCAGATGTTTTTGGCCTACAACTCCCATGATCTCTAGCTAGCAGGACCAGTGATCAGGGATGATGGGAACTGTAGTCTCAAAACATTTGGAGGGTTGAGTTTGAGGAAGCCTGGTCTAGTCCAGCCCCCCCCCCCTTGGTACAGTGGTACCTCAGGTTAAGTACTTAATTCGTTCCAGAGGTCCGTTCTTAACCTGAAACTGTTCTTAACCTGAAGCACCACTTTAGCTAATGGGGCCTCCTGTTGCCGCCGTGCCGCCGGAGCACAATTTCTGTTCTCATCCTGAAGAAAAGTTCTCAACCCGAGGTACTATTTCTGGGTTAGCGGAGTCTGTAACCTGAAGCGTATGTAACCCGAGGTACCACTGTATTATCAGCACCATGTTCTAACTAACCAAACAATCCAGGCTGACACTCCATAGAAGAAGGGTATATTTTAGCTTCTTCTTTTTTCAAAACAAGAAATCTGACCTTGTTAGTTCTCTCTCACACTCACTCACACATACAGGTTCATTTGTCCTCTGTAACCCGAGGTACCACTGTAATTAAAAAGGAGGATTTATTGCAAAAATAAACAGATAGCTCCAGATGGCTCTAATGAAGCTGCCGATATTCTCACTCAAGATGACCCTTCTGAAGACTTCATCAGGTTCCTACAGAAGATATTGAACCTTCACCCCTTACATCTCTTGTTTTGCTTCCTGTCCAGCAGCCCTCCCATTCGCTGACTCTTCGGACTTACTGGATTAGCTCCAACCTCTTCCTGTTCCGAAAGACGGTCTCTGTGTCTGTTTGCACCTGTTTTGAGCTTCCTGAGAGCTTTGGCTGTGTTCCAGCCCACTCTCAGTTGTTCCCTTGCCAACTGGCCATCCAAGGTCAGAGGGAGCTGATGCTAGCAGCTCTGGCCTCTGCTCAGCCTGCGTCAAATCTTAACCTCTCTGTTCCTGCCTGTATTCTGCAGCTGGCTGTAAAGTTCCACTTGGAGCTGGCTCATTCCTGACATTATGACACTCCTAGCTGCTGAGAGTAAGGGACTTATAAGTTCTAGTTTTTAATGAGAAGTCCAATCTATCTTGCAGAGAAGTGTTGAACTGCTAGCAAGAAGTAGAAACTCTGTAAAGGAAAAGCTGGTGACTGCTTGATTATTCAACTCATTTTCTAGATGCTCTTATGCTAATCTGTCACAAACAAAACTGAAAGGCTCATTATCACCTCTTTCATTTGCCTGAGTAAGGATCATCTGGCTAGTGGCATCATTGTTCCTGTCTGAAAAAGTCCAATAACTGCATTTCTCCTCCACTACACCACTGTCATAGACAGTCGTACCTTGGAAGTCAAACAGCTTAGATCCTGAACGTTTTGGCTCCCGAACATCGCAAACGTCGCAAACCCAGAAGTGACTGTTCTGGTTTGTGAACTCTTTTTGGAAGCTGAATATCTGACAGGGCTTCTGTGGCTTCCGATTGGCTGCAGGAGCTCCCTGCAGCCAATCAGAAACCGTGCTTTGGTTTCTGAATGTTTTGGAAGTCGAATGGACTTCCGGAACGGATTCTGTTCGACTTCCAATATAAGACCATATGTGCTGTTCATTAAAATAATAGAAGTCAACCTGTGCAAGATTCAAAATGGATTTCAATTTCATCTTTGTCAAAGTATTTTCAGGAAAGAAAATTTAATGAAGTCACCTTGAGATATTAACCAACCCCATGGTTAAAACTGCATTAAGATTGAGAGCAAATCTCTAAAGTACCTATCTATCTATCTATCTATCTATCTATCTATCTATCTTTTTGTTATTTTATGGCAGGTTTTGATATTTATCATGAAACTTAAAGATGTTTACAGAGAATATAAGACTCAGAGACTATAAGACTCAATACCACTACTTGCTTTTGCAAATTATAACTCATCTGCTTAGAAACAGGTAGTGTTGGAAATCTAACAAATGAGTCACTGTCTTGACTACTCAGGTACTCCACGCACAATTATTTATACCTGTCAATTATCTTGAAAGCATTGTCACATTTGAGACCAACTGGTGGAAAAGTCATTTAACATCAGCTGTTAGACAGAACTGACCAGGGAACTGGTTAGGTAGGATAAGGTATGCTAATGAATTACACCTATCATAGGGGTATGGGATTTTTAGGGTTGCACCGCACCATAGGCAGTTTTCTGAGGGTACCCATGCCATTGACAGGGGTAACAAAAGTCAAAAGTGGAAGAGGGCTAGAGGCAAATGTGGGTGGAAGAACAGATGTAACTCTTACCTTTGGGCAATAGGTTACATTTCTGCATACAAAAGTAAGGTGATCTTTACACATACACCTCCATCCTTCGTATAGACAAGCAAGAGCATTATCACTGTGCAAGGATAATCCTGCGGGGCAGGGGCTTCAGGAAGGGTGTGGAGAAGGATCTGTGAGGGGCAAAGCTTCAGGAGACAGGTGTACCTGGGGAAAGTCCTAGGGGCTGGACAGAGAGGGCTAGAGGACTGCATTCCCAGGCCTAAGGTTATTCACCCCTTATCTAAAATACAGTGGTACCTCGGGTTAAGTACTTAATTCGTTCCAGAGGTCCGTTCTTAACCTGAAACTGTTCTTAACCTGAAGCACCACTTTAGCGAATGGGGCCTCCTGCTGCTGCCGCGCCGCCGGAGCACGATTTCTGTTCTTATCCTGAAGCAAAGTTCTTAACCTGAAGCACTATTTCTGGATTAGCGGAGTCTGTAACCTGAAGCGTATGTAACCTGAAGCGTATGTACCACTGTATTGGTTGGGGTTTTTTGTTTTTTGTTTTTTTAAATAATCTTTAAAGGTAAAGGTACCCCTGCCCGTACGGGCCAGTCGTGTCCGACTCTAGGGTTGTGCACCCATCTCACTTAAGAGGCCAGGGGCCAGCGCTGTCCGGAGACACTTCCGGGTCACGTGGCCAGCGTGACGAAGCTGCTCTGGAGAGCCAGCACCAGCTCAGCACACGGAAACGCCGTTTACCTTCCCGCTATAAAGCGGTACCTATTTATCTACTTGCACTTAGGGGTGCTTTCGAACTGCTAGGTGGGCAGGAGCTGGGACCGAAAGACGGGAGCTCACCCCGCCGCGGGGATTCGAACCGCCGACCATGCGATTGGCAAGCCCTAGGCGCTGAGGTTTTACCCACAGCGCCACCCGCGTCCCACTAAAATAATCTTTATTCGTTTCAGTTAAAAAAAGGAAGTCTATATATACAACAGTATTCAATACAAAAGCTGGAATGAAGAAGAACAAAGAAAATAAGGAAAAACAACTGCATAATTTTATACAATTTTTCTGTACGAATATAATAACTAATTGTTCTTTATGTTCATACAAATACAATTTTGTAAAAAGAAGGAAAAAAGACAAAAAAAGATTTCTATAAACTTTAAAAAGACTTCCAAAAATTGTCGTTTACTGTGTCTATTCTTTCCTTTATAACGAGCAGCCTCATATTACATTCAGTTATCTTCATATGTCCTAACATAATATTATTTACACTTTTTGTTTTACAAGATCAGTCTAGTTCTGCCAAGAGAATTTCACTCTTATAATGATTTTTTAAAGTATTCTTTAAATATTCTCCATTCCTTGTAGACTCTCTGTTTCATGTTGTTTCTTACTCTTCCTGACAACTGAAGGTATTCTCTCATTGGAAGAAGAAGAAGAAGAAGAGTTTGGATTTGATATCCCGCCTTTCACTCCCTTTAAGGAGTCTCAAAGTGGCTAACATTCTCCTTTCCCTTCCTCCCCCACAACAAACACTCTGTGAGGTGAGTGGGGCTGAGAGACTTCAAGGAAGTGTGACTGGCCCAAGGTCACCCAGCAGCTGCATGTGGAGGAGCGGAGACGCGAACCCGGTTCCCCAGATTACAAGACTACCGCTCTCAACCACTACACCACACTGGCTCTCAGTGGAGCTTGCCACTCTACTATTGTGGGAACAGTTTCGTTCTTCCAGTTCGTTGCCACTAATATTATGGCTGCCGTTGATGCATAACATAAATAGAGGACTGATATTTTTACTTATCTCTGATGGCAATATGCCTAGAAGGAAGTCTTCTGGTCTCTTTTTAAAATCATTTTTAAATAACTTTTTAAGTTCATCATAGATGTTATTCCAGAAATCTTGGATAGCTCAACAATTCTACCACATATGTAAATAAGACCCAGTCTCTTTCTTATATCTCCAGCAAGTCGGTGATCTGTTTTTATACATTTTTGCAAGTTTTGCTGGGGTATGATGCCATGTGTATAGCATTTTCATAATCTAAGATATTGTAATTTGTATAACTTGTACGTATAACTTGTACGTATGAGGGTCACAATGTGCATTACAAAGGGGCTTATGCAAAGGCATTTGAGGCAGATGTAAATGAGGAACACATATTTCTCAAATGTGGAATTTACTCCCCAGAAGACTTGCGTAGTACCAACATTATTAAAGTATTAAGCAGAACATACTAAACATAACCGTATTCATGTTTTGTCAGTATGCTGTTTTGTTTTAGCATATTACACATTATAAGCATCTTAATATATACAATTTTTTAAATGATTATAAATAGTTAAATAAATATTTCCAGATTTGGGAAAGTTTAATGTATGATTATTAAATGTTTTCTTCTACAATTTTTTTTTTTAAAAAACAGAGTCATTATTTTCTTGTTTTGTTTTTTAAATGATTTGTTTAGGGTTTGCTACTTTTAATTGTACCGGGACATGGATGGCACTGTGGTCTAAACCACTGAGCCTAGGGCTTGCCGATCAGAAGGTCGGCGGGTCAAATCCCCGCAACGGGGTGAGCTCCCATTGCTTGGTCCCAGCTCCTGCCCACCTAGCAGTTCGAAAGCACATCAAAGTGCAAGTAGATCAATAGGCACTGCTCCGGCGGGAAGGTAAACAGCGTTTCCATGCGCTGCTCTGGTTTTGCCAGAAGCGGCTTAGTCATACTGGCCACATGACCCGAAAAAACTGTCTGCGGACAAACGGCTACCTCGGCCAGTAAAGCGAGATGAGCGCCGCAACCCCACAGTCGTTCACGACTGGACTTAACTGTCAGGGGTCCTTTACCTTTAGTTTTAATTGTAAAAGCAGAATAAAGTTCAGGAAATGCTAGCTGAATACACTAATATTCAAGTTTGATTAGCTTTTTTGTTACTAAGAGCAAATTATGTTTCCACATCATTATTCCATACTCATAGCGATGCTATGTTAAAGTACTTACTTTGAAGTACTGTTCTTTCTACCCTTGCAGCTTCCTACAAACAATTACAGAAGATGTGCTTTTAAACTACTAAGATGGACAACTGTGAAAATTCTGGTTTCATCATTCTTTCTTGCCATGCCGTTTCAAACATAAAAATGATAAGCACATGGAGGAATATAATTAGATATTCCTTAAGTTGTGCAACTCCCATCTTCCATTCAGCTCTTCCCAAACAACCATCTGGTGGTTCAAGCCCATTGTAAGCTATCCTGTTGTTATAGCGAAACAATTCCATAAGAAGATTAGATATTAGTTTAAGCTGCCTTGGTACAACTGAGTAAGCTTGAGCCTGCAGATATACAAATGCTAAATCCACTTGCATTATCATTTCATAAGCAATGCGAAACTCAAGAGCTTTCTGGAATTGTTAAAAGGCTTCCGTCTACACATAAGTCTATTTCACAGACAAACCAAATCTGTTTATTTTTGAATAGAAGCACCCTTGGTTATTTTTAAATCATAGTGTAATAAATACATTAGGGCATTAGAATTATTAGAAGTGAAAGTGAGAGAAAAGAGGAATAGTGAAGCCTCCTGTCTCCAGCAAATATGTAATGAAATTTAAATTCAATCTAATTCAAAATCATTTACCTTTTGTCACTGCGCAAAAGCATACTTACCATCAGTTCAGAATATAGATGGCCTCTCAAGCTGCATTAAAAATTACTCTGTCTCTTTTGATTTAATGTTAATTTTCCCATTTTAAGAAAGTAGCCTGTGGTCATTTTATTTAGGGCACCATGGTAAACTGGTTTTTGATGGCATCAAGCTCTGTGTGGGTAATTTGTAGTATTTTAAATCTGTACTTTCAGTTTTTGAGCACATATCATTTTTTCCACAAACTCCTTTATGCCTTGAGACACCATTAAGCAAGTGGGCAAAAGTGACACTTTGAATTTACCCTGCATGTTGAAGTTTACTTCAGCATTGGGGATTTCAACAAAACCTGTTCATCTTTTAAATTCCTCCTGGATACCGTCCAGAGGAAAATTTAAAAAGGTATATGTCAGGGAACTGCCATCAGAGCTAGAGGCGGAGGGAAGGCTCCAGAGGGATGCCGGAGAGGGTCCCAGTAGGGAGAGAGGCAGCCCGTCCGCTGGGGAAGGAAATCAGCGTAACACCAGTGGAGGAGGGGGGCAGATGGGGGAATTGGAGAGGAGGCTCCAAGACTCCTCGCCGGAGACCAGCGGAGAGAGTACGGGTCCTCCGCTGCCCACACCCTCCCTGCGCAGAAGGCTTCCGCGCAGGGAGACTAGGCGGAGACTAGGCGTCAAAGAACTTTTGTGCTGGAAGAAATTCAAGAAACGCCCACTGACGGATTCTGCCAGCGACTGAGACAGCCACGAAGCTAGAGGCTGTCCGGTCAGAAAGGGTTCAACCAGGTAACCTAGCCAGGAGTGGCGGCAACTTACGCATGAGCAACCCGTAAACCCATTACAGTATATTATCCTTTTGTTTCGGTTCCTTTCCAATGAGCAATTCAGGTTTTTTTGTAGTTCCAGGATGATATTTGATATAGCAAGCACTGCAGAATTAAATGTCATTTCCATTAAGAAGTATAAACACATAACTACTCAACTAGCCCTGATCCAGTTCTACAGATAGGGCTTTCAGATTTCATCAACAATGAGGAAACAAACTATATACTGATTAACAATTGCACACATAATATTTTTAAAGCAACAGAATGGTGATGTTCCTATGCATAGACAAATGCTGACACATAAAGTTACTGTTTTGGGTTTATGAGAACTTGCTTCCCCAAAACCCATCGGTTTGATTAACAATCAAGGAGGATGTTTTTTCTTGTTTCAGACCCCACAGAATACCTTTCCTCTAGTTACACTCCTCTTCCTTTCCCTTCTGGAGAGAAATCCAGGCAGCTTCATGAACCTAATAGTCTTCCACTATCTTCTCAGCTGCACCTGTATCAAGGCAGACCAAGCTCAGGGCACCTAGAGGACAGAACGACCAACTCAGCCAAGTTGCCTCATGAACTACAGTGGTACCTCAGGTTACAGACGCTTCAGGTTACAGACTCCGGCACCGGGAGGCCCCATTAGCTAAAGTGGCACCTCAGGTTAAAACAGTTTCAGGTTAAGAACGGACCTCCAGAACAAATTAAGTTCTTAACCTGAGGTACCGGTGTATATAGTTAATTAAAGGGAGCTGAAAAGACCCCTCCAACCAGCTACTATTTTAGCAGGTTACCAGGGAGCAGGGGAAAGACTTGTGGATTTCATCAAAAGCCTCCCAACCCCATTTGAGCACAGGCAACATGCTTCTCAGCTGACAGGAATGCATTGGGCCAGGGAAAGCTGGGAAATAAGAGCCAGCAGGAAAGCCAGTTAGCTGTGGAATGTATCCTTTTCAAAATGCAGGTGGAGAATGGAACAGGTGCTTCATTCAAACTCGCTCCAGAATGAAAACAAGCATGTAAGATTTTGAGTCTTTTATCCAAATATACTACCTTTCTATCTTCAGTGAGTTTAAGGAACTTTCATAGGTGTTACACACATTCTAAAATGGGGGCATCCCTGAATAATTCCACAGCAAAATTCTTTGTGAACAGGTAGAACAGCCTTTGTATGTTGTTGATGAATTCTGCACCACACTTAGAACTAGCTTGCAATGTGAAAAGATATCAAGGTAGTCTCGACTTGGTTTATGACACAAAATAAAGCAACAGGCATTCCAAACCACAGAAAGAGAGTATATGTCATTGAAGGGGTCAAAGGGTTATAGGCTTGCTTTTTAGAAAATGTTGTCTACTTCCACTCCTTCATGTTAGACCATTTTTGTACAAATAAAATGTTTTACTGTATCTTAGCCTCTCCTAACTCCATGGGAAACATATGGTCTACTACTGAGCAACATTCCCTCTTTTGCAATCCGGAAGAACTCGAAGTATAATTAGAATTTCAGCATAGCATTATTGTGTGTTATGGCATTAAAAGTGACAGGTCACTATCAATAACAGGAAATAGGATGTTTGTTATTCTCTTCTAAACATCTGTTGCATAAAATATAATTTGCTTGGTTGTACACGCTGTATCTCATATGAGTCAATTAAGTATTATTTTGAATGCAAATGAATCCATTGGTTTCTAAAACCTGAATATTGCCTAAAAATAATTGTTCTAAACATTTCCTACCGATTCCTTGAATATCAAGAGAAGAGCAGTTTAGTAACACGTTATGAGAGTGGAAAGATTAGAGAAGGAACCATAGTGTCTCTGATCACCAAGAAGAATATTAAAGAAAGCAGTTAATATGTTGTTAAAGGAACTTGGATGTGTAAGAACATATGTTGTTTTACTTAATTTTTATCAACTTAAAAGTAAAAATGCCTATACGCTTTCAGTTGGGTTTAACATGCCATCTGGTTTAATTATTCCTTAGGTACGATGCTATAAAGTTAATAGCAATGATGTTGCTAAGCCATGAGGATGAATGTTTCCATCGCAATATTCAATGAAGGCTATTGCTTCTAAACCCATTGACTCTGGGATCAGCGTAACAACCTTCTGTGTCTGTGTCCCATTGCTGCTATTGCTTAGTAGAGGCTGCCTCTGAACTGTCAACTTTAAAAACTTCATTATCTTTACAAGTGAATGTTTTGAAATTTCAATATATAATGTAGTGATTTTAAACTAGAAGCCAGCAGCGCAAGTGGTCTGCAGTCGACTGCAGATTCTGTCAGTTGTTCCCCTGCTGCAAGCCTATGAGATGGACTGAATTATGAATGTGTAATAAAATTGTGAGTTTTTAATATGAAGCAAAAAAGCTAAACATTTATAGAGCAAAATCTGACTTGATGACTTAGCTATTAACTGTAGATGTCACCAACCACAGAGGACTGGGGAGCGGTGGGGTCCATCTCAAAGTAGCTGTCTTGTTACAAAAGAATTTCAGAAATGGAATGGAAAGAGAAGTTGCTGAATTGCAACTTCTTCTTATTGTTGTTGTTTAGTCGTTTAGTCGTGTCCGACTCTTCGTGACCCCATGGACCAGAGCACGCCAGGCACTCCTGTCTTCCACTGCCTCCCGCAGTTTGGTCAAACTCATGTTGGTAGCTTCGAGAACACTGTCCAACCATCTCATCCTCTGTCGTCCCCTTCTCCTTGTGCCCTCCATCTTTCCCAACATCAGGGTCTTTTCCAGGGAGTCTTCTCTTCTCATGAGGTGGCCAAAGTATTGGAGCTTCAGCTTCAGGATCTGTCCTTCCAGTGAGCACTCAGGGCTGACTTCCTTAAGAATGGAACTTATTAAGAATGCAACTTATTACCAAACTTAAAACCATGGAGAGACCTGGTCTGAATAGAGACATTGGATTCTTATCTCATTATACATGATAAAGCTCTTTTTAGCCATCTCACTCCTTGCTTTTTCCTGTAAGACCAATTGCAGTCGCTAACAGTCGTCAACAGGTTTACCACACCTATCAGTCAATCACCCATTCCCACCACCCTTCTGAGTAATACTCCTCCCCACCCTCTCACTAGATATAAGGGTCTGGTGACTTCTGTTTCAGTGTATCTGAAGAAGTGTGCATGCACACAAAAGCTCATACCAATAACAAACTTAGTTGATCTCCAAGGTGCTACTGGAAGGAATTTTTTATTTTATTTGTTTTGTTTTGTTTCTGTATATGCATGTTAGTGCAAATCACTTGGCTGGAGAACAGCACGGCAAAATTCAAAGGACGGCTGTGTTTTGATTCGTGTGTTGATTCAAAAATATGTGAATTAGGTAGGTTCTCCTTTAAATGCAAACTGAAAGGTGAAATCAGAGCTTTTGTGTGTTGCATTTTGCACAGGGCTTAGTACTGCAGATACGATTGCAATATTCAATGTATTGGATGGCAAGCACCTCTGCCCTGCAAACCACTTGTAATTAACTATTAACTGTTTTGTATTTATTTCCTTTAATTCTCTGTGGCCAACTTTTAGACAAGGCTTCATTTCTGAAATTTACAGAAGAAAGGCCTTGCTGATTTCCCTCCCATGGAAGGCTGGGAGTGTTGCACACACCCCAAGAGCAAGGAGTGTAGCTTTGGCATGTAAGCAGGGAGATATTTACAAAGGCAAATGCAGATAGCTGAGAAACAAACATACATGTGTTTTGTGCCGGCGTGGTTGCTCAAGAGCGAACAGGCAAGACTCCCACCGGTCTTTTCCAGGCTTTATTATCCGTACAAAAACATTTACAGTGCAGAGCATCTCAAGTCCATGTCTGCTCATGTCGCTAGCAGAATCTGGGAGAGGGCGGTCCTTAAACCTTCCCCAGCATGAGTGTCTTTTGACTCCCATCCTTCTCCTCCCCTCTCTGCGCTTTGCTCAGGCTCCGTGTTGCGGCTCTCTCAAGCATCTTCCGACTCCTGCATCCCTTCCGCACTGGAGGCGGGGCTTCCCTCCTCACCGGAGGAAGAGCTGCTTCGCACGATCTTCGGAGGCTTCCTGTAACCCAACTGCCCTTCCACCTCTCGCCTCTGAGCTGATGGCAGTTCCCTGACAACATGTTTGACCCTACACTAGTTCCAGAGCATTTGGACACACACAAAAAAAACCCAGTAATGTTTTGTAAGCACTATATCTTGCCAATGCATCTTTTTTTTCCTCCCCCAAGGTTCTTCTTAGGTGTGGTTTTAGTCGGACTCATGTAATGCATGTCTTTATCTGTGGGTGGATTATCTCGTCTTGAATCGTGGGGCTGGATGGTTTCCTCCACTTATCTCATCCTCCCAGCATAACATCTGTAGAATGAAAGAATCTTGGGTTGCTGACTAGGTAACACACTGCCTTCATCATCCCCACAATTAGCCACACTTCCCAAGCAGCAGCACAAAAACCATACATCCCCAAAAATCACATCGAGCAATTTAGAACCTTGGGAAAAAACAGAACATTTCTGATTAGCCACAAGGTTGGTAGCAATTATGAGATGAACAATTACAAGATCATGCATTGAAGGATTCAGAGAAAATTTGAATTTGTTCCCAACAATTCTATAGGCATTTTTCCTGCTAAATAACCAGGAGCTTTGTTTTTATAAATAGAAACAAGCAAAACTTGTATATTTACTAGGCAGCTATAATCCTAGTTTGACAGTATAAAAAGAAAAAGGTATAGAGGGTGAACAAAATGCTTTGAGCAGGGATAACTGCTGTTGATAATTTGCAGCTAACATGTTGCCAGGAGCTACTGGTTTTTTTTAAAAAAGAAACCAAGCCTTTATTTCTGCAATATTTAGATATTTTAGTTATGAACCTGTATGTAAATGCATATTTGGAATAAAAATAATCAAGACTGTTAAAGCGTTGTCTTCCCAATACTAAACAGTAGAAAATGAATTGAAAAGATGAGAACATTAAGATGCCAGGTTTGACAAACTCAGAAACAAACAACTGATGACAATTGCAGCTCACCTGAGAAATGAATCATCCAGTAGTGCTTGGCCCTTTAGCCTCTACAAAGATGCGGCCTGCTTAGATTTAATACGGAAAGCAGAAGGGATACAGCACCTACTTAGCCAAACATTGGTGCTGACACAAACAGGGAGAAAACACACATTGTGCTTTGTATAGGAGATAGGAGATTGTCTCTGGACTAACTGCAATCAGGTGAAAATACATACTTGGATTTTTAAAAATGAAGTAAAAATGCAAACATATTGAAGATGAAGAGAGAGAAAAGAACCTGAGAAACACACAGGACCACAAGCTCAAGATGGTAGCAGACAGGTAAGGAAAGACAGAGCTAAGAAACCAGGCTGAAATCAAAGAGGTTGTGGTGAAGCAGAAACCAAGAGGGGATGGACCAAAAGCTGCAGTGGATTTATAAATAAAAATGATGTCAAAACAGTTGGATGGCTTAGATCATGAGTAGGCAAACTAAGGCCCGGGGGCTGGATCTGGCCCAATCGCCTTCTAAATCCAGCCCACGGATGGGCCGAAAATCAGCATGTTTTTACATGAGTAGAATGTGTCAATTTATTTAAAATGCATCTCTAGGCATAGCTGTCAACTTACAGATTTGAAAATAAGGGACCAGCAGCCTTGAAAATAAGGGACCAGCAGCCAAAATAAGGGACTGCAGCCTCACCTCTTCCAGGCACTCCAGTCTTCCTGTCCTCCTGCAGTCTGGTCAAACTCATGCTGGTAGCTTCGAGAACACTGTCCAACCAACTTTGTAACCAGAGGTTCAACTGAATAGAATCTGAATCACATGCACCACAAGGCCTATGCAGCCTCAACTTAAGATGGCTCCCCGGCCTGGCTTTGCACTGCAAAGTTTGCAGCAGCATGTGCAACAAAATGGTGTCCAGAATTCAAAACACCCTTCAGCTTGCATTAACTAGCCACACACAAGGCAGGCAAGCTCTACCCCCCAGTCATTCTTAGACTTCTTATTGGGTGAGCAACACAGTCAATCAACACAGTTGGAGCCTCCCTCCTCCCTGGCTGGCAGGGAGGGAGGGAGAGGAGCTGCTTCCTTTGAAATTTAAGGGACATCATTTAAGGGACATTTAAGGGACATCCATCAATAAGGGACAGCAGCGGGACATGGCGCTGGAATAAGGGACTGTCCCTTCAAATAAGGGACACTTGACAGCTATGATCTCTAGGTTATTTGTGGGGTCTGCCTGCTGTTTTTACATGAGTAGAATGTGTGCTTTTATTTAAAATGCATCTCCGGGTTATTTGTGGGGTATAGGAATTTGTTCACCCCCCCAAAAAAAAATAGTCCAGGCCCCCCACAAGGTCTGAGGGACAGTGGACCAGCCCCCTGCTGAAAAAGTTTGCTGGCCCCTGGCCTAGATGCACATGAGAACAACATTTTGGAAATGAAATCATTCCAGTCATTCAGTGCACACCCTGAACCCATCCCAAACAAATGGAAGACCTTGGAACACCAACTTATGTTGTGGTCTGTTTTGATCAAAGATTGTTGAGGTGGGTGTGTGGGTGGGTGTGCGCGCGCGCGCAGTGGCAGGTTCACTGTGCCTTAGCACACTTTTGAAGCCTGCTAGTTCCTGCCAACCAGGCTAAATATTGTTATTCCTCCTCACTTCTCTATAGCATGGACCTGTTAGTCAGACATGTGGGCAAATCCTTAACTATCAACAAGTCAGTCAACTGCAGACTTCAGTATATTTTATTTAGTTCTTCAAGGTACAGCGAGTGAGAAACAGATAATAATTTACTGCCTTTTCTTTTAGCTAGTCATTACATTCAGTATAGATTCTATTTTGAGTTTCAGTATCTTAAAAAGCAGAGACATCACCTTGCCGACAAAAGTCTGTATAGTTAAAGCTATGGTTTTCCCAGTAGTGATGTATGGAAGTGAGAGCTGGACCATAAAGAAGGCTGAAGAATTGACGCTTTTGAATTATGGTGCTGGAGGAGACTCTGGAGAGTCCCATGGACTGCAAGAAGATCAAACCTATCCATTCTGAAGGAAATCAGCCCTGAGTGCTCACTGGAAGGACAGATCCTGAAGCTGAGGCTCCAATACTTTGGCCACCTCATGAGAAAAGTAGACTCCCTGGAAAAGACCCTGATGCTGGGAAAGATAGAGGGCACAAGGAGAAGGGGACGACAGAGGACGAGATTGTTGGACAGTGTTCTCCAAGTTACGAACATTAGTTTGACCAAACTGCAGGAGGCAGTGGGAGACAGGAGTGCCTGGTGTGCTCTGGTCCATGGGGTCACGAAGAGTCGGACACAACTAAACGACTAAACAACAACAAAGTTACAATCAAAAACGTAACATTCTCCTACATGCCAATGACATGAGTTTCATTCTGGGGGGAAACAGGAAGTTTTCCCAGGCAGAAAGAAAGATCAACAAGTCTAAAGTATATTCTGACCTATTCATTTTTCTGTTTTGGTCCTGGTGTTGAGCTTCCTCAGGATTTCTCAGATATGTAGGGTAGTGATACTTAGCCCACTGATTTACCTGTGGAAATAATTTTCAACTGGAGGAGGCGTTTTCCCTCCTACTAGATAGGATCAAACCAGGATTTATGAAAAGCTCAGACTACATGATTAAGACGAAGTCCTTAGCAGGTTTAGCAAAAAAAGAGGGTTGAGGCTTTGAATTCAACTACAACATAAGATTAGTTTTCAAAACTTAACAGTCTGAACATACAAAGCAGTGGTACATAACATGAAATAGGGTCTACAATAAGCTCAGGATACCATAACCTGAATAGTCATACTAGCGCATAGAGGTAATAGGATACCATGGTGAAATTCAATTTCCAGATTAAATGCACACTTAAATTGAATGTAATATTATCCTTTATAAATTTGTTAGTTAGACAAACACTCTGGGCTGGTTTAAATATAATGCCCGGTGCTCTGATGGTGCTTTGATGATGAACCTGCAAGGAGCCTCAGGTTCATATACTCACAATTTGCTCCTCTTCATCCAGGCTTGAGGCAAAGCATAGCTTGCTGTTTTGTCCACAAGAAACTGCTTTGCAGAAGACAATGGAAGAGGAAGAGGAAGAAGAAGAAGAAAAGGAGGAGGAGTTTGGATTTTATATCCCGCTTTATCACTACCCTAAGGAGTCTCAAAGCGGCTAACAATCTCCTCTTCCTTCCTCCCCCACAACAAACACTCTGTGAGGTGAGTGGGGCTGAGAGACTTCAGAGAAGTGTGACTAGCCCAAGGTCACCCAGCAGCTCCATGTGGAGGAGCAGGGAATCGAACCCGGTTCACCAGATTACAAGTCAACTGCTCTTAACCAGTACACTAGGAGTGTGTAATCCCAAGTTTGAGGAGGAGCTGTAGCTCAGTAGTAGAGCATCTGCCTTGCATGCAGAAAGTCCCAGATACAACCTCTAGCATGTCCACGTAAGAATGTGGAAAACACTTGTCTGCAACCCTGGAGAACAGCTGCCAGTCTCTGTGCTGGGTGGACCAATGGCCTGACTTCCTATGTAGTAGGTTCAGTCTACATTTGACCCAACCCTCACTTAGCCACTCCAAAAAAAATTAAAATAAGCTTAAGCAACCAAGCTGTATACTTCCAAGTGATTTTTATAAAATTAATATTAATTGGTGCATGCACATCTTGCAATAGGATAGTGAGGAATGTCATAAATATAGATAATAGAAAAGGAATAAAGAGGTATTTCTAAACATGCACACACATACACACATACGGGGGCATTCTTAGACTGTGGAGCATCAGTTTCCATGGAAGCAAGAATGATCATATAATGAACTAAATTGTCAGTCCTAGGTATTTGGCTCAATATAAATGGGGGTGGAAATGATTAATTCATATATGGTGTCATTCATGCACACACAACCTCAAATGCCATCTGGTATGACTGCTTCGTTTCTCATCACAACCCTAAATAGAAACAGAAATACTATGGTTGGCTATATAATTTTTCCTCTATGTGTCATGAAGATGTTATTTATAGCCCTATAATAAATATAGCAAAGTTTTAAAAGAGTACTACAACATGTCACGAGTCTTATCTTAAAAAAAATCATTTTCTCTACTATCATCAGTGTTTACACACACACACACCAATATTATAAAGGCGAGATGAACATATATCACTTGATCTTTCTTCACAGGACCACTGAGGTGGCAGCTGAATGTGTGAGCTAAAATGTTCTAAGAAAGCACTGAATTGGACATGTGGAATGACATTAAAGTTATAACTTTGGTGTTATAAATTGCACATCTGAATGAGGCATCTCAGATTCAGAAATAGCTCACTCAAATTCTGAAACAGCTCGTACATTCTTGACACTGTACACATCAAAGAATGACCATGCATTGTGAACCATTCCTTAATTCCCATTAGCAATGAAATTCTACACAAAATAGAAATATACAAGGTAAGATGTACAGTGACAGTACAATGTAAGGTCAGTTCACAAAAAAAAAATGTTTAACTATTATTCAGTGCTGTAGAACATATCCTATTCTCATGCAAGGACAGTCTGGAAAATGGTAAGGGTACAGTTATCCAGAGACACCAACACACAATCTTCTAGAACTGAAATAGAAAACCCAAGCCCTATAATTTTACACAGGCTACTGCTCAGCTGAAAAGCCCTTGTTTGGAAGGTGCAAAGTTGGAGACATTTCAATGACTGAAGAGCCTGAACAAAGGTGAAGGCAAGTTTACTTGCAGCAATTGTATTCCCAGCAGCTGTTTGGTGGTATTCTTTTTAAAACACAAAGGGTGAGGGGGGTGGATTCTCATTTTGATTTGTCTCCATTTTTTATGCTGCACTGATCACTTCTGAAGCCAAACTGGAGTGAAGGCAAGGCTTCCTAAACCTACTCTAGATAGGGCAGAAACAATGGGACCATGAAACAAACGGAAGCAAAAATGATGAGTAGGATAGATGGTTTTGCAAGAAATTATCCTCCCACAGAAACCCTGCTATGAGCAGATGTTCTAAAAAATATTTATAATGCCACCACTTCTCTCTTTTTTATATAAAAAAAATCATTTTAACTAAATTTTCCACTTTAACAATCCAATCAAATCACACGAAATATTCCAAATTATACATATACAGTGGTACCTCGGGTTACATACGCTTCAGGTTACATGCGCTTCAGGTTACAGACTCTGCTAACCCAGAAATAGTGCTTCAGGTTAAGAACTTTGCTTCAGGATGAGAACAGAAATTGTGCTCCGGCGGCGTGGCAGCAGCAGGAGGCCCCATTAACTAAAGTGGTGCTTCAGGTTAAGAACAGTTTCAGGTTCAGAACGGACCTCCGGAACGAATTAAGTACTTAACCCAAGGTATAAAATAATCTGAATATTCTGCCAAATTATAAATTTTTAATAGGACTTCCCATGCTTCAAGTTCGGAGGGTTCTGATCATCTCATATTCTATTCATAGTCACTTCCGATGGTTCCTCTAATTCTTTCTGTTGTTAACCTTCCTTCTTTCACAGCCTCTGAGTTATTTCCACAAGCGAGTTGAAACAAGCAATGATGTGTTTCTGTGTGGATTTTATGTCTATGATTCCCCCCAATGCCACCACTTCTCAGTGGCCAGTCCGTCCCTGACACCTGGAAACCTTCCTTCTTTAGCCATGTTTGCAAGAACAGTTTTGGTAATTGAGGGGTAAAGAACAAACATTGTGTACCTATTTAAAGATAATGTCTCTCCACTACTGAAGACTGGATGGATGAGAACTGAGGGCATGTGCAAAAGGAATTCTTCAAATTAAGCTTTGGTTATCATACTATACATTAACACATAATCAACTGCTTCGCCCTTTCTCCCCAGAATATTTTGAATGTCAGTTTGGATGCCGTGCCTGACAGGTGGCATTTTGCAGAGGTCATTAATTTTAAAGTACCTTTTGTAATTCAAAAGTATGCCCTCTTTTTATTTTTATTTTTAAAAAGAGCAGCTGGGATGTCTCATAAAAGATATGGGCATTTTTATGATTTGCTTTTCTAATATGATAAAATGATCATCATCATAATATCTATAATAAGCTTGACTGAAAAGGAAAAACTGATGTCTATTCAGGCAGGGGAGAAAGAGAGAGAGAGAAGAAAAATATGGATATGTATATAGCAAAAGTATTGTAATAGGGTTCCCCTGTAGAAAGATAGTGACACAGAAGAAGGCAAAAACGTTACTAAAAAAAAGAGAGAGATTTATGTGCCCAATCTTTTATTCCTAGAGCACTTTCTTGTATTTGGCATAAGACAACAGTGACCTTGTATCAAGAAAGCCTTTCAACAAACTACACAAAGGACACTAGTAGTTTCAAGGCAGCTTATTGGAAACGGCAAATGTTCACATTTCATTATATACTATGTCAATGCTATGCCTTTCCCACACCTTGTTCAAAACTGAGCCTTGCTTAAATCTAACAAGATATAAAAGTATCCCTTGGCCGTTCATACTGTTCCCCAAAGCAACATCTCAGCAGCATGGGAATTAGTGCTACAGACCCCCTTCCAAAGCCAATCTGGCAATATTATACATCTAAGAGCATTGCTTGTCGAGGTCCCCAAGCCACCCCAAATAAAGACACAATTCACTCAGAATTTTTGTTTAAGGTTTTTGGCATAATTTTGGCCACAACTTTATTAAAACACAAAAAATGTGAGTGGTTGCTTAGGCATTGGTTGCGACTATCTGACCCCAGATGGGGACAGACTGACATTTCGCACGGCCGCGAAAGTCAGAAAAAGGGAAAATATTTGGGGGATAGCGACAGAGCAGGGAACCTGCCCTCAACCTTCCCCAAATGCTCCCAGGGGCTCCTGCATGGCCCTAGCCCCTTGACAGGGTTCAGACAAAAGCAATGGCGAGTCCCTGTATTCCTTTAATGGAATACCCTTGCAGCAGCAGCAATTAGAGGGGCAGGCACAGCCAATCCATGCCCCTCAACTGACCAAATCAAAAAACCAATGCCTAACCGCAAACTTACAAGTTGTGACGATTTGCTACGCAGTAGGCAAAAACCAAATGGCACCAGCCAATCAGTCAAATGGACAAAATTCCTACCGGGCCCCTGCCCCAAGAGCAGACGACCCCATGACAGGCATAGCAAGGTCAAAGCAAACAACCCTAAATATAGGGAGGGAGGGCGGACAATCCAATGCACGCAGCGAAAAGAGGAAGCTCAAAACTGAGTGCAGGGGTTTTAAAACTTCAGGCTGGCAATCATAAAATGGCGACATTAACATCCCCCCAACAACAAGGGAAGCCCAATCACAACAGTGGCCAACTACTTCTTTTGCCCGCCCAGTAACAGTGGGGTGACTTGTCAGCCCCTAACGCAACACGTGCTCTCCATGAAGGAGAACACGCTTAACTTCAGTTTTCCCTGTTTTAAATAGAATGTTGAGGAGTTTTCATATTTTCCTTAAGAGAAAGCTGGGAGGCCTCTTCTGGACTGGAATCATGGTACAGGAAAGCTACTGTTTGCCCCAGAGGTGATACAGATGAATCGCAAAATAATGGCATGCCTCAGCAATGTTTTGTACTTCCCAGAATTGAAGTAGGATCTCTATATGGCAGCACAAATGAAAGGAGGGACAGCTTTGTGGCTGCTCAGCAACCCAGACATCATGCCAGGTTGAGATGATGGGGAAGGGAGAATGAACACCAGAGTAGGGAGAGGGTGCAGAAGAAGAGCTCCATTGTAATGGGCAAGCCTAGATTGTAATCAGAGGGAATTGTTTTACTGGCACTCTCAAATCCCAATGCTTTGGCAGGGGCAGCTTTCAAGAGCAAAACTTGAAATATGCCTCTAAACTTAAAAGATATGCTAGGATGGGGACGGGGGAGAACAAGACCTCATTTGCAACTCACAGGTCTAGCTTGCAAAGAGGGAATTGTTTTACTTGAGATAGCAAATTCCTTGCAGATTTTCCATGGGAATACAGATAACCACCTTGAGAACAGGATGCTGAACTACATGGGCCTTTGGCCTGATCTGGCAGGGCTCTTGCATTCTTTTACAGCTTTCCACCGCAAAATCAATGCTAAAGTTTTTCTGGTATAAAAGCCCCTGGAGTGATTTGTCTGGAATTTGCAAGGTTTCTTACCCATAGGCACCCCTGTGGTGCCTGCAGTTTTGGACCAAGTAATCTACAAAAGAATGTGGGAGGTAAGGTAACTCCATTTTTAAGGTAAAAAGGTAAACAGACCCCTGACCATTAGGTCCAGTCGTGACCGACTCTGGGGTTGCGGCGCTCATCTCGCTTTATTGGCCGAGGGAGCCGGCGTACAGCTTCTGGGTCATGTGGCCAGCATGACTAAGACGCTTCTGGCGAACCAGAGCAGCGCACGGAAATGCCATTTACCTTCCCACCGGAGCGGTACCTATTTATCTACTTGCACTTTGACGTGCTTTCAAACTGATAGGTTGGCAGGAGCAGGGACTGAGCAACGGGAGCTCACCCCATCGCAGGGATTCGAATCACCAACCTTCCGACCGGCATGCCCTAGGCTCCAGTGGTTTAGACCACAGCGCCACTTTCTTACTACAGTCTAAATGTAGGCAAATAAACTATTACATGCACTTTGACATGTTTTCGAACTGTTAGGTTGGCAGGAGCAAGGACCAAGCAACGGGAGCTCACCCCGTCGCGGGGATTCGAACCGCCGACCTTCTGATAGGCAAGTCCTAGGCTCTGTGGTTTAACCCGCAGCACCACCCGCGTCCCAACTCCATTTTTATCCAGTCCCAAATTGCAACAGATTCTAAAAAATGTGATACTTGTTTCAGTCACAAGCAAGATATGGTCTCTGACTTGCTCCATAGAATTGTAGTGTTGGAAGGGACCTTGACGATCATCTAGTCTAACTTCCATATGGAGCCATCAGGGATTGAACTTGCAACCTTGGTGTTCTCAGCACCACACTCTAACCAACTAAGCTTTCCAGGCTCCAAAATGTTTCCAGGTCTTGGGAGAAGAAAGTGGAGATACAGAACATTCTGTTAACATCTCCCAAGCTTTTTGCTACTTTTCATTTTGAAAACTCAAAAAAATAAAATAAAAATGAACCTTTTTAAACATTTGTTTGGAATGCTCCATTTAAGGCCAAACAATTAGATGCTTCTGCGTTCATTGCTCCCACACCACTCTGGTAATGTCTGCACCACTTAACTATTGTACAAAGGGAAATCTCACTCTACGGTCATTACCAGTTTTTATTTCCAGTGTTGCAACTGTAGGGTTGCTTGTATAAACAAGTATACTAGAGCTGTTTTATGTCCGATCCTGTCCAATTTAATTTCCCGTCCTGCATTTAAAAAAATAAATAAGATGAGCTGGGTGTAGCGAACTTTCATTCATGCTGCAAGAGGGAAAATAGATGCAGTTGGACATACAATCTGCACAAAGATTTCAGCTGATAGCAATGAAATGGCAGTGAGTCTGAGTTCCAGCTCTAAAAAGGTTCAAAATCTCTCCATTTCATCTCTATGGTGAAGGAGCTTCTGTGGGATAAAATTTGCAGCTTCATCACTGATCTTCACGTTCTGCATGGGGAATAAATAATGCAGTGAACTACTGTATTGTTGCAGCAAGTGGGAAGCAGGAAACAGAAGCAGCTTTCCAAAGGTAGAAAATGCATGTGTGTACAGTTTTTTGGGGAAACTCCAGAAATGAAGATGCTCCGCAGAGTGTCCATAAATATGAAAACACTATACTCTAGAACAGCATAAAATTCCACGGAAATTGATGGTTCAGTTCCACAGTTCCTAGATGATCAGTGCTCGGAACTCCCATTGTTCTAGGCACATTTTTGACTGGGAATTTCCTTAGCGCAAACAGTTTCTGAACTCTGGGAGCAGTACTGTGCCTAAGATTTCAGATTAAAACTGCAGAAGGGAAGGAAGGGAGGACCTTTTTCTGCCTCCCCACTTCCAGCTACTCTCCAAAGACTGGAGAAGACATCTTCCTAAGAATATTAGGGGGGTGGGCATGTGAAAAATGAACATAATATTTTAGCTGCCATTCATTTTCAGCTTTGTATTCTTGTTATAAAAAAGCACGTCTAAACATTCTGTTGTTGTGCCCATAACCTAGGCTTAAGGTGCCATTTAACTCCTAGCTTTCATATCTCAGTTTCTAATACTGTAGATGATTAGTACTTTCTGTTGTCTGATGAAAATAGGATGGGTACATTGGGGTGATGATGGAAGGAAGGAATTTCCCACCCCCATGCTATGATGTGTTTAAAGAGCATCGTGTTTTAAGTTCTATGCATGATGTCTGCCTCCACATGGCTGCCTGTGTGTAGCACCAGCATCCTGAACTTCATGCAAGCTGCAGAAACTACGCTGCGGAAGTTGTAAGAACTAGTGCAGGGGCAATTAAAACTAATTATATGCAGCAACTTTATGGTGAATATTATAGAACGAATGAATGAATTTACTTTATTCAGTCACAGACCAGCATAAGCAAAACATCTAAATGAACAGCATAACAGTATGAATCTAAGCAAATAATTATTAAATAAATGGGAGCAAAAACCAACCTTATATTAAAACATATACATAGAATACTTGATTAAGCATAAATAATGGGTGAGTAAAAACTAATAAGAAGAAAGACCAGTTAAAACAGCTATATGGGGCAGAGCTTCAGTGATACAGATCTAACAACAACAACAACAACAACAACAACAACAACGACTTTATTTGCGTAGCCAACAGGCCATAGCATCAAAGGACAAACACCGACAAAAATACATTACAAATATAGTTGCCGTATAATCTTATGGCCTATTAAAACCCTAGGTAAAAGCTGGATTATCATTCATCAATGACCCTCTGTCCCATGGGCGGCGGCCTTTTCTCTGGTAGATTGTTCCAGGTCGGTTAAGTAAATAGACCAGCCAAATTGAAAGAATATAAATATAAATGGTCAGGACAGGGAGAAAGATGATAATAACCAGATGCAGATAAATTAATAATCTCAGTACTTAAAACTTGGCAGAGATAATAAAATACTAATAATAAAACATAATGATAATAATGATAAGCAGATCTAACAATATGGGCTTTCATTTTAGGACTGATTTGTAGCATAGACCATCCTTCGACAAGTATCTATCATGGTAGATGAATATTATAGCATTCTTAAGATAGTTACATACAGGTCTTGTCTCCTGGAGCATTGCTGTTGTTCTCAGGCAGAAAATTTATTTACTAGATAGGACTTAAAAACCTATCAGCAACGTAACTGTAAATTAAGTAGTTTATATTATTTGACTATATAGTTCAACGTCAATTATCTAGGCTAATAGGAAATATTGACAATGTAGATATGTTTTACTTACAAACATGTACTTTATCACACTATTAACATATCTGATCTGTTGCACTACAAGCCCAAATTAAGTATTTCTCTCCAGCCACTACAATTTAATGAACTTGTAGAATTAGATTATTTTAAGAGGGCAGCTGCCAATCACCTTGCAATCTGTTGCTGGAGCTACACAAGATCTACATTAATATGTTTATAATTTCAATGTATATTCCCCCTTGACATGATGTTATATCTCCTTGCAGACACAGATAAGTATGTGACCTGGCGGGTAGCACTTTTTGCAACTGCTGCTAGGAAAATTAGAGCAAATTATATAGCCAAGGTAGCCATTAACTGTAAAGGAGATGAATTTATTTGATCCTATCTATCTACCTCAGGCTATGCTCTATCTTTGTCACCAAACTCTGAGTATAAATTGCACACTGTATTAATTGATATTGTTTTTAACATTAGTGACCATGTGATGATTTTAGCTTATGAATTTTATTGTTTAATGTTTTTATTTGTACATTGGGGTACTTTTATAGCTTTATTTAGAGTACGTAATGTTTTAATAATATAAATGTTTTAAGTCTTTTTTTACCAATATAGTATATTTTCTTTTAATTGTCAAATAATTCTGTGTACATTGCGGCAGCCTTTGGCTATGTGCAATAAAACTGACTGAGACTAATTTATATTCTGCTTTTCTATGCATGGCACTCAAGGCCGCTAACAATACAGTAAAAATGCAGTCAATGCAGGATGTATAGAAACATGAACATAAGAAGCAGATAAGTCTACTCAGAACAATAATCGTCATCATATAAAATATCAGTTGTTTAAAATATGCTGAGCAATAAATGAGGCAAATTAAACCAACAGTCAAAAGCCTTCTCAAAATAAAAAGTTTATTTGTTCTCTAAATAAAAATTGCTTTTCTGCTGGCAGAAACAAAACAAAGAGAGCTAAACAAATTTCCATAGGGAAAAAGAGATACAAAAGCAAGGGTACAGCCACTGATGAAATCCTCTTGTTCCACAACTCAAGGTTTAGCAGGACAGAAGAAAAAGCCCCTTTGGGAGATCTCCATACTCAGATGGGCTCAGATTGGAGAAGATGGTCTTTAAAGTACCATGGTCCCAAGCTGCTTAGCCTTTCCTATGTTAAAGCGCTTTAAATTGTGCCCTAATATGATTCAGTAGCGAGTGAACAGCATGTTCCCTATAACTGTTCCTGGTCAAAAATCAAGCTGTAACAGCTGAATTTTCCAAACAGTGCTTCAAAGGTAGTCCAACACAAAGCACATTGCAGAAGCCCATACAAGATGCAATTACAACATATGTTAATCATGGCAAGATCAGACATCTTTAAGAGTCTGATACGCTACTCAACACATTAACAGAGTAGGGTTTTAAGTGCATTGTTTTGCTGATTGAAAATGGAATATTACAGGATCTTTCACAAGCAAGCACATTTTAAAATATTTTATCACAGTTATTTTTTCCCTAGTTTCTGCCACTGCCTCCCACCTAGAGCCGCCTTAACTCTGGATCTTTTTCCCTCCAGAGGAAATGCCTGACAAAGCTTTATCACTATAGCAACTAACCTAATTGGTCTAGTACAGGTCTCTGCTTCAGCCATTGGGTGGAGCCACTATCCTTAACTATAAGCCAAAAATTTAAGGGGGTGGGAGAAGAGAAACGATAAGATTATCATCTTAGGGTATACAAGTAACAGCTATCATGTCAATAAATTAAACAATAAATAGC
The DNA here is from genome assembly GCF_964106645.2 of Podarcis pityusensis. NCBI lineage: Eukaryota > Metazoa > Chordata > Lepidosauria > Squamata > Lacertidae > Podarcis > Podarcis pityusensis. The sequence continues at coordinate 65,286,299 of NC_138035.1, forward strand.
TTTATAATTAGTGGTGTGTTGATCTGAATGCTTTTTGTAACACTTTTTACAAGCTAAATGTATCTACTGCACTTCTTCATTAAAAATACCCAGAATAGGAACATACCTTAATAGAGGAGAAAAGAGAAAGGAATGATAGAAGCAACACTTTGAATTATGTTGAAAGGTTACTTCAATCTTTTACTTATCCATCATATGAAGTCTGTATTTTGGGTAATTTGCTGTAATTTAACGGCCTGTGTACTTTGGACTAAAGCTGTCCAATTTAAAATGCATTGATGTGTTTATACTAATGAACATAACATTAAGGATGCTGCAAATGTTCATATTGTTTATACTTCTTCATTACAAGCTTCCCAAAAGTAATAACCAATGACTAATTCTTAAATGATTTGAATAAGAGACATTTAAAACAAACTGCCTCTGTTTCAATTCTTGAGGGGAATCTTCAAACATGTATACTATTACAGTGATGGGGCTTTATTGAAGTTACATTAGCACACCTTTCCGCTACTTATACTTTTACAGAGGAATCATCATTCATGTTTACATAGAAATGAGTAGCTTGCTCCTAAGCAGATATGCACAAGATTATTATTATTATTATTCCTGGATAAAGATAAGCTAAAAACGTACTTCAAACATTGTAGCAGTCAGGTGATATGCAAATTATGTTTCAACATTCCAAAGTTGTGCATTCAAATCAGTGAAGAATATAAGTGGCAGGCTGTTGCAATGTTACATATTTTAGACTGCTTGGTGTCTGCTCAGAGTTGAATGGCACAATATATATACTGTGTATTGACTAACATAGGTTTTGTTTGCAAATAAGTTATTCAGGAATTGTTCCTTTACAAAAACAAATGAGATTGCATCTGTAGTTTATATCTATGTGCTGGGAAAAGACATGAAAACAATAATGTTATTGTTACACATTTTAAGGGAAGAAAACACATAATATCTAGATCAAATCTCTAGGAAATATCTCTCTCACAGTTATTGAAGTTTTTCCTTCTGCTGGCGCAGGAAAAAAATCCTGGTCAATGGTATTTAGAAATTTCATGCCTATATACTACATTTCCCCCCCAATTCTTACCATGCTTCTCTAACATATGTTTAGCATAATATTTAAACAGTGTAATTTAAAGTGTAGCAGAGTACTCTTTGCAGTTTCCAATATATTTATTGGTCCCAAAGGACACTTGAGCTACAATCCCATAAACTCTAAGTATGAAGAAAGTCCCAATGAAAATCCAGGAAAACACACAGGAAATCATGTCACTGAATGCTTACAAATGGAAATATCTATAAAATAAGAACTTGAAAGCCTAGGGGGAAATCAGCATACTGAATGAACATTATGGTTTTAAACGATGGAATGTCAAGTGCTACTAGAATGTTTGGAAATTAGGACGAGTCTGTTTTATAGAGCCAATGACAGAAGATTCCAACTGTAATGGAATTCATCACAAAGAGACGAAGCATCACAGCTCACTTCAGTTTCCTTACAGCACTGGATGACGTATCCCACAAAAGGTTCAGGGAGAGAGAGTGCACAAAATAAAAAGTGTATGGGATACAATAGACACACTTCTGAAAGTCAACACTATTTCTATTCCCAATAACCTAAGCATAGGTTGCAGCATGACTTTTGTACTCTGCATTGTACTTCAACCTAAGAATTATTCCATGAAAGGATCTCAATAACATACTGTACCGAATGAGTTTTGCAACCACCATGGATTAAAAATACTGTAAAAGCTAATATTAAGGGGGGGGGGATATAAGGAAGACCAACAGAGCAATCCTATTCCCACCTTCTCAAAAATAAGTCCTATTAAGTTTCACAGTACTTACTTACTTTCAGGTAAGTGTATAGGATTAAAGCCTTAGAATGACACAAGTGCTCAACTGCATCATTTTCTGAGACACCAAAGGAAACTGCATTTCAAATCAATTTCAATTCAGATCAAATACAGCCTCCCCCCTTCAGCCATACCAAATATTTGTACAAAAACTGTCACTGGTCAGAACTGTAAGCTTTACAGTGTATGACTGCAGCCTTAGACTGGCCTTTATAAATGAAGCACATATTATCTATCAACAATGCACAACCCTTCACTTACAGATACTCAGCTCCTAGTTTTAAGAAGTGTGAAGCACTAGCATATATTTAGAACACTGGTAACAGTCTTTCCAGAATGATGCTAAGGACATTCTAGTTTTGTCCTATTGCAGTTTTACAGCCAGATAATTCCGTTGCTATGTGTCGAGCCATAAATGATGCTAGTGGTACCAGGACATATGTCACAAGAGCAAGTGAAACTCAGCGCAGGTATCGATCTACAATGAGGCACAGGTGGGGGGCTGGACCAAGGAAAGGAAAACAGGCTTGCAATTACAGGAGTAAACAAAGTACCATCTAGGCAAGAATTCCACTGGTGTGCTCACATCCTCCAATAGGAAACACAGGCTTTCCACATTTCTTATTATTAGCATTAAAGTGTTTCGAAGAGAAGGAAGAGCATCTCGCAGAGCTTCCTCTCTGTGGGATGGACTGCTTGGCACCATAGTTTAATATTAGCACATTGTGTGTGTTTTGACAACTTGGCCTCTCAAGCATAATGTTATCCCCACCTCCCAAAGAAGAAGGAAAAACCCACCAACCGCCCAAGCCAAAAAGGAAGTGGATTTGCCATCTGGCTGCGGCTGTTACTTACTGCAGTAGGCGATGAGGAGGCCAACCAAGATCATAATTGCCCAGAAAGTTGAGGACGCGCTTGGCAAAGCATTGGCATCTTTCCTGCTGCTTCTCCTGGGAGATGGAGCCATTGAAGCCACTGCGTCCCCCAGTGCAGGAAAAAACCCCAAAACAGATACAAAACAAGGAGGGCAGGGCGGGTCAGGTGAGTCTCACCACCAGCCAGCTCTCCCTCCGAGTGACCGCCTTTCGCCACGTGTAATCCCAAAGAGAAACATCTTCCAGGCCGATCTCGGGTTCAGCATCCACAAGCAGCGAAGAGCATCTTCAGCCCAACGAAGCCATGGCACATTTTTTTACCTCTTTCTCCGATTCATTGGGAAGCGAGGAAGCGGGGGTGGAAACACTGCAACTTTCCTCCTTCTCTTTCGAAGGGGCGAGCACTGGTTTCGCGGGAAGGGCAAAGTTATTTCGCTTCGGTGTCCAAAATCAGCATCTTCTCATTATTTTTATCATTCGCCCCTTTACGGAGAATCCAGGGAGGCTCGAGCAGAACAGATCGGCGAGGCGACACCCCTGTGCGCCGGGGATGCCTCGCGGTCCAGCCTCCCCGTCAGCGAGAGGCACGTCTCCGCGAGTCCTGCGACGGGGGAACGGGACCCACGCCGACACGCAAACGCCTCGCACACATTCACACGCGCGCGCGCAAACCAGCCAGCCAGCGGCGTCTGCCTACGCCAAGACCGGAGAAGAGACGTCGTAACTCCACGAGGCGAAGAGAAGAAGCGGGCGCATCCTTCCTGCGAACCTGGCAGGAGAAGATGCCGGCGGAGCTGCTGGAAACCCCTCCGGGCGGTATTATCCGAGGGGCGGCAGCGGGCCCCTCCGCGTTCCCTCGCCGCCTCCCTTCGGCACTTGTAGAGCCGTCAGCCTCCTCGCGGACCCCGGTGGCGGCTGTGGTGGCCGCAGCTGTCCTCGGGGAGGAGGAGGAGGAGGTGGGGCGGCCGCGCCCACAGGTGCTGGCTCGCCCTCCGCAACAGACGACGACGACGTGTATCCTCCCTCCCTCCCTTAGCCTTTCGGGTCAAGTCAGGGCGCGCGCGACGGAGCCCCCTGGCCGCCGCCTTCTCCCGGGCGCCTTGCCCTTCTTCGCTCCGTCTTCAATCCGCAGTGGGATAATTCCCGTCCTCCTACAGCTATCCGCTCCTTCTGCCCGTTGGTGGGGCCGCTTGTAGCTGGCAGCTCCGTCGACCGAGCGCTTGCCCGGCGGCGCCTCTTCCTCCTCTGCCACTGTTTTGCTTTATATATATATATAGTGAGGAGGGGGCTCCGAGGGCGAAGCCTGCGTCCCGTTCCCGCCCTCGTCTTCCCTCTCTTTCTCTCTCTCTCTCTCTGTGTGTGTTTCTTGTCTTTTCCCGCTCGCTTTGGCGACGGCTGGAGCGCGGGTGGGAGAGACTCCAAGCGTCGCGCGCGCGCGCGCTCCAAATTCGGACGGCACGCGGCTGCTTGTCGTCGGCTGCGTCCCCTCCTTCTCCTCCTCTCCCGGCTGCGGCTTTTTCCGCGGGGGTGGGGGCAATGTGCGCGCCTCAAAAGAATCACACCGCACGGGCGCGTGTGCGCGCGGACGGGGAAGCGGCCCCCTCCTCCCTCGAGGCCGAACTGCGCGCAAAGTTGAACGCGCCTTTGCAAAAGCGCGCGTCGCGACGCCTTCGGTGCCGGGGCGAACGTTTTAAAGAACCTGTTTGTTGTTGTTTAAAAAAAAGTCTGCTCCAACGCTGCCACTTTCTGCCCGCTGCAGAAAAAGGGGCTGCTGCTAGTGAAAGAGAGCGGGGATCCGCCCAGCATAGCAGTTTTTCTTCCTAGCACTGGAAAAGAGGGGTTGGTTAAAAGGGGGGGTGTCCCCAAATGAAGTCCCTCTAACCAGTGGCCCCACATCGCCTGTCGCTTACATAGCCTCCCAACATTTCTCTGCTGAAAATAGAGACGTCCTGTTCCATGGTAATGTGATTTATACCTCGCCCATTGAGTGGGTTGCCCCACTATAGGAGGCTTCCTATACTGTATAAAAACATAATAGAACATTAAAGATTTAAAAACAACAACAACAACAACAACAACAACAACGCCCCTTCCCTATACAAGGCAGACTTCAGATGTCTTCTGAAGGTTGTACAGTTACTTATCTCCTTTGCTTGGGGTTGAATAATGCCATACCCTCCTATGAAAGCAGGGACGTTCTACCATACCACCCAACATTTCTCCAGTGAAAATAGGGGCATCCCAAGGAAAAGCAGGGCACTCTGGGATTTAATTGGAAACCGGCTTCTGTAAATTCAGGACTGTCCCTAAAAAATAGGTACAATTGGAGGTACACTTTGGAACGTGCAAGCAAGAGAAGGCTCCTTCCTTCCTTCCTTTCTCTGGCTTGTCCTCTCTGGGCAGAACCCTCAGGCTGGATTGGTCCTGTGCCCAGGAAGCCATAATGGTTGCAGGATTTGTCCATCTGGGAGTAAGTAAGGGAGGGAACAAATGTGGACTCCTCATGCTGTCTCACTTGCCACACTTGGGGATGTGGCAGGAAGAATTTGGCTCACACTGGACTGAATCCCTCCCTGCTGTGATGCCCAGAGGGTGAACTCAAGTGGACCATTGAGATGATGAGGTGGTCAACTCTTTGTGTCACAGGATGCAGAAAGAGCAGAGAGGGCAAGTGGGTAGAGAAGAAGAAGAGTTTGGATTTGATATCCCGCTTTATCACTACCCGAAGGAGTCTCAATGTGGCTAACATTCTCCTTTCCCTTCCTCCCCCACAACAAACACTCTGTGAGGTGAGTGGGGCTGAGAGACTTCAGAGAAGTGTGACTAGCCCAAGGTCACCCAGCAGCTGCATGTGGAGGAGCGGAGAAGCGAACTTGGCTCACCAGATTACGAGTCTACCGCTCTTAACCACTACACCACACCGGTGACTGTCTTCACTCTCTTCCAAGGCAGCACGACAGGCCAGTTCCTCCCCACTGTGGTGGCATGGTGAGCAAAAGGAGGAGATAGGATAAGTCTTCAGTTGCTTGCACACTTCCCCTCCTAGACAGTAGCAGAGCTTAGAGGACAAGGCACTACAGGGGTGGGTGACACAGCAGAGCCCACCTGGGGAGTGAGCACCCACCCTCCACTCCTTCACAGCTCCTGCCAGAGGATAGGGGAAACAGGAGAAAACCAGTGAGTGAGTTCAACAGGACTTCAATTGTATGTGTGGATACAGTTGGATACAACTTCAACCTTCAGGAAAGGATTCTTTGGTTAATGGAAAACAGAAAGATGGGTTAACACCACTGGGTCATGGGAAATTAATATAGAGATTTAATAGCCACCCAGAGTGGCTGGGGAAACCCAGCCAGATGGGCGGGGTATAAATAATAAAATTATTATTATTATTCATATTATTATTATTGGGCCAGAAGCATGCTCAAGCCTTCAGTTCTATGTACATTTACTTGGAGCAAATTATGATCAACTCTGTAGAGCCTGTCACGGCTAAAATGGCCGCTGTTTCTTTAATGTGAATAAAGCTGGGTCAGCATGACTCAGTGGTCTGCACGAAGTTGTATATATAAGTGAGAAATGTTAGTTTGTTGCTGAGGCTGGTGTTTGGGTTGGTTGGTTGATTGGTGCTGGTGTGTATAGTTGTTCAGTCGTGTTTTGCACAAAGACTTTTAAGAATAAAACTCTGCAAGGATATTCTTGTGGACTCTTTTATGCAGACAAGGGTCCGAGGACCAGGCTGAAGAGACGAAGGGAGGTCAGAACCCTTTCCTTCTTTCCCCCCCCCCCTTTTTTTTTGCTTTTTACAAACACTGACAGAGCCTACATTGCAGAAAGCACGCACAATGTAGGCTTAAATTTAAAAACAGCAATTGGTAATACATTTTTAAATAGAGTGGGGAAGAGGCTAAGTCCTGTCGGAAAGGCCTGCCAGATCATAAACATTTTTTAAAAAAAATATTTAGTTTTTTCGGATTTTGAAATTTACAAACAATTATCAAACAACCCACACAGAAAGGGAATTCTGAAGAGTCTCCCTCCTGTTCTTTGTGGGTTCTTATATTAACCTTTTCCTCCTGCATCTTGTCTATTAAGCCAAATCTATTAAATATCCATTATAACCAAAAGTCAACATTAAGCTACAGGTGTTATTCCAATCATACTAATAATGTTAATTGTTTACAATGGTTTTTAAGGTAAATAATATATTTTCCCCATTCCTTTTTAAAGTTTTGGTCTTCCTGATTTCTGATTCTTCTGGTCTTTTTTTTGCCATTTTGGCATAGTCCATCAACTTAATCTTCCATTCTTCTCTGGTAGGGACTCTGTCTTCTTTCCATCTCTGGGCTAGTAACATCTCTGGGCTAGCCAGATCATAAACATTTTGGGAACTGAGTGCTATTGATTTTGATTGGACCTAATAAGTGTGCATTATATTCATGAAACATATTAGTAGGAAGTAATTCTCACTTATGGGATGCCGGTGGCGCTGTGGTCTAAACCACTGAGCCTCTTGGGCCTGCCAATCAGAAGGTCGGCGGTTCGAATCCCCACTACGGGGTGAGCTCCCATTGCTTGGTCCCAGCTCCTGCCAACCTAGCAGTTCAAAAGCACACAAAAAATGCAAGTAGATAAATAGGTACCGCTCTGGTGGGAAGGTAAACGGCGTTTCCATGTGCTGCTCTGGTTTCTCCAGAAGCGGCTTATGGTAGTTATGCTGGTGACATGACCCGGAAAAACTGTCTGCGGACAAACGCCGGCTACCTTGGCCTGTAAAGCGAGATGAGCGCTGCAACCCCAGAGTTACTTACAGTAACTGTCAGGGGTCCTTTACCTTTACCTTTAATTCTCACTGAATTCAATGCAACTTTCTCCTGGAGTCCCAAGCTAAGTGTGATAAGAATTGCACTATCACCATTTCATCCAATGCATATTGCCTAGATGTTAAACACTATCAACTTAATAAAAACAACAACCGTGCATTGGACATCAGCCTGAAAGTATGCATATATACTTGTATGCAAATTCCATAGAGTAGACATGGCATCAGGGCAGGCACCATTTGTCAGTTGATGAGGGTCCCGTCCATCAGACAGAGCCATCGCTGACCCTGCTGCCAGCCCAAAATACAAGTTACTGCCAGGTGGGTACAGTTGTCCTCTTAGCCATGGTGCCAGGGTGGTTATGGCTGGCACCCCACAGCTATTATTGTGGGAGTGGGACACAGTTTTTATTGATGTTTTGCAACATCAATAACCTGTTGCAGGATGTTAGCCAGACCCAGTTGAATATAGCAGAGCATACGCAGACTCCCAGAAGCAATCAGTTGCAGGCAGGTAGGATGACGCAGGAACAAGATGCTGCTACCAGTAACTTGGTTACTTAGAGGTGTTTATTATTTACAGCAGACTCTACAAGTTACTATATATACAGGATACAGACACGGATCTTAACTCTCTCTCTGAACAAACTCCAAATGACTCTCGGAACACCACGCTGACCAACCAACTAACCAGCCAAGCAAGGTCATGATTCATCATGACGATGTGGTGACCTCGACGAATAGCAGAGTTGTATCCAAGGTCCCATATCTCTAGGCAGAATAACTCCCTCTGCTCAGTCTTCATGGCCTTCGGCCAGCTTCTTAATTGCTTTGTGGGAAGCTGCATCACCTAGCACGTAGGCAAAAAACCCAACAGTTTTGTCCCTGAAGGCCTCACCCAACCATGTTTCTGCTTTTCCAGTTCTGCCCCTTTGACCTCAAGGGAATAATTGTGTTCCTGGAGACCCAGGAGCTTCCTGCATCTTGAACATACCCGCTACCTCTGTCCAATACATGCCCACTACCTCTGTCCAATGAGCCAGTGTGGTGTAGTGGTTAAGAGCAAGAGACTCGTAATCTGGGGAACCGGGTTCGCGTCTCCGCTCCTCCACATGCAGCTGCTGGGTGACCTTGGGCCAGTCACACTTCTCTGAAGTCTCTCAGCCCCACTCACCTCACAGAGTGTTTGTTGTGGGGGAGGAAGGGAAAGGAGAATGTTAGCCGCTTTGAGACTCCTTCGGGTAGTGATAAAGCAGGATATCAAATCCAAACTCTTCTTCTTCTTCCAATAGCAATACATGTGACAGATAGTCTGGTTTAAAGATAAAGGATAATGAAAGGGCAGAGCAGAGGTCTTGAAATAGCCCATCAGCTGTTAGCACTGGACAGAAGACAGAGCAAGTGCACAGGTTACCTAGTTATATAGTCTTCCCAATATTATGAAATGCATTTCTTTTTCAAACGATAGTAATTATTTCTAAATTTGAAGCTATACATATAAAATAGCATGTGTAAATTGTACTTCGGATGCTGAGGCCTTTCTTACCTCATCATGGCAACCTGTTCCGCAATCTCTGGAAATTGGCCAGTGCTAGAAGATTCTTTATACACCTAAACCCAGTTCTTTTTTTATTGGGGGATGCGGGGGGATGAATACCCCTAAACATTTTGTGAATCTAAGTTTGGCCTCATTTAGGGGCATTATTTCTATATGAGTAGGAAAATGAGAGTACCCCTAAATATTTTTCTTAAGAAAAAAAAGCACTGCCTAAACCACTCCTTTCTGGATTGGAGTCATTATCTCTGCGATACAACATAAGGTACATGTATAAAGCTGGCTATCCTTGCTCACCTCCTGTTAATGAGAAAGCTGTGGATGTGTTTATTTTGAGAAACTGTTTAAGATTTAAATAACTTAATATTTTTTTATTTTCTTTGTGCAACGAGCACTTTGATTTTGTAGGTGAAGTGATGGGTGAGTACATCACTTAGCAACCTTAGTTGCTTTTGAAAATTAAGGGTTTGTTTCTTTTGTACCTGACATTCTATTCTGAAAAAGATGCCTAGAGTTTAGCAAATTGCCTGTTCATTCTGAAGTGAGTCACTGCTTCAGTCTGGATGATAGCATGAATTTGACCTGACACACAAACAGAATTAAGTAGTTAAGCAGCTACAAATCTGTTCACTGGTAGATCATTATATTAAAATCCAAATGACACATGGTGTTATTCACATTTTTTACCCCTGGTGTTCCTGGTTTTTTCGGAATAGGTACCCTAGTGGGACCCAGTTAGATTGGAATCATGGTGTTCTACCTTTTCTCTTTGCCAAGTTCCCTCATCAAACTTAGGCCTCCCACATTAGCTATTTGCAATGGGAGAATGAATTCACAGTGACACCCTACACCATCGTCCTAATCTATCTCCTCCCCACATTCTAGTTATTTGTTCATTTTTTAAATATTGCATCCTAAGGCTAGAATATATCTAGTTTGACCCTAAAGTAAATAATGTATTAATTTAAGCCAATACAATTGCAAATATGATTGAAAGAACGACAAACACACAAAAATGCCTTTATTTCAGTGAGTGATTAGGAACTAGGAAGGATAGCAAAATGTACACCTAAAATAAGGATGGAAGGTTCTGTCATTTTGGTATTTCACTAATGTACACATTACATTAGTGAACAGAGCACAATTTCTCTTCTCATCCTGAAGCAAAGTTCTTAACCTGAAGCACTATTTCTGGGTTAGCGGAGTCTGTAACCTGAAGCGTATGTAACCTGAAGCATATGTAACCCGAGGTACCACTGTATTCTTTTGGAAATTGTGAATTCAACAGATTCAGGTTTAAATGTGAACTGAATCAATCTAATCCCCCATCCCTAACCTAAAATGAAGAAGTATCTGAAGAAGTGTGCTTGCACACGAAAGCTTATACCAAGAACTAACTTAGTTGGTCTTTAAGGTGCTACAGGAAGGAATTTTTCTATTTCTAAAATGAAGAGAATTTCTGTGTTGGAATAGAGAGAGACCTAGGAATAAATTTGGGCAGGTCTAAGTCTTCACTGCCAGCGGCCTGATTAAGAGAACTGTGAGATTGATTTACTGAATATATAAACACCAACAAAGCACCTACAGTGGTACCTTGGTTTTAGAACATAATCCATTCCAGAAGATTTCAACAGGGAAAATGGAAAAACACGCAGCAGAAGCCATTCAACTGCCAATGTGCGTTCGAAAAAGGAAGCATTTACTTCCGGGTTTTCGGCATTCAAAAACCGAAATGTTCGGCTTCCGAGACGCTCGAAAACCGAGGTACCACTGTACGTGGGGTTAAGAACTTAATTCATTCTGGAGGTCCGTTTAACCTGAAACTGTTCTTAACCTGAGGTACCACTTTAGCTAATGGGGCCTCCTGCAGCCGCCGGTGCACGATTTCTGTTCTCATCCTGAAGCAAAGTTCTTAACCCAAGGCACTATTTCTGGGTTAGCGGAGTCTGTAACCTGAAGCATCTGTAACCTGAAGTGTCTGTAACCCGAGGTACCACTGTATTGCCCTATGCTTGTGTTTCTGAGTACAGATCACAGTTTTGCATTGCAGTCATACCTCACGTTGTGTCTGCTTCCGGTTATGCCCTTTCAGGTTGCGTCCTGCAGCAACCCGGAAGTACCAGGACGGTTACTTCCGGTTCTGCTGCTGGCACATGCACAGAAGTGCTAAATCACGCTATGCACATGCACAGACGCGGCGCTTCTGGATGCGAACGCTTCGAGTTGCGGACGTGCCTACGGGATGGATTACGTCTGCAACTCAAGGTTCCACTGTACTGGGGTCAGACTGCCCTTTCTGTTATTGTTATTGCTATTTTATATCACGCCTTTCCACCAGCTTACACACATAAAATAGAACAAACTAAAAAGACTATCATTAAAATATAATTAAACACTAACAGAATTAAAATACTATTAAAAGATCCATCATAAACACAGACAATAACCTGCAACCACAGGGTAACCACCTGGGCAGCAGCAGGTTTTTGGAAGAAATGGGGAGAAAGACTTATGTTCATTTTATCCGTTCTGACAAGAGGTTGCTTTGCTAAGGAGCCTATTGCCAGCTTTGTTGGGTGATATCCAGCCAAGTACGGTAGCTCCATGAGTGCAAGATCTTCCAGCTGCACAACAGAACTTTCTCTCCTTATGTTTTCCCCATGCACTCCTATGCCCCTGAATCTGTTCTGCGGATTCTCTCAATCCCCCAAAGGGGATTTGGAGAGGCCATGAGAAGAGAGGACAGGAATGGGAAGTTCTGTTGAGCAAATGGAAATCATTGGACTAACTAACTAACTTGTTGGATTACTCGTTGGATAACTAACTAACTAACTTGTTGGATAACTTGTTGCTGGGGAAACCCAGCCAGATGGGCGGGGTATAAATGATAAAATCATCATCATTATTCATGGTTATTAGTGGATAGTGCTGATGTAAAGAGCTCCAACGCCTACGAGTTTTATGAAATGGATTGGAGACATGAAACAAAGGTGTTCCAGCTACCTCAAGTTCATATTTCAAGTTTATGGGTGTTTTCTATCCTCTAAATTAGGTGTTGCCTCTCTTAGGTATGTGGCATTTGTGACTAATTTAGTATAAGTTTCCATATAATAAGGTTACTCATGGATCTGTGTCTCTGATGAATCACTCCCTTACAAATACACTGCTAATTTTCCAGAATAGTTATATCCAGGGTAGATATCGTTGAACAAAAGAATATTAACATCAATACTCACAGTACTATAATTTGAACAGATTCAAAGAGATTCAGAATCCACATGGAATTATTATTAATTTCTCTGAACTCTCCTTCAGCCGAGTCTCACATTATTCTTCTGCCTATCCAAACAGCATTTGCCTCATTCTTAATTATTCCAAAATTTCAACAAGAATTTGTGACAACTGAAAATAGTAATTACCTGAAAGAATTCATTCTGTCTTTTTCTTATGCTTTTAAAAAAGTAAGGATTTCTTTCCCTCTGAAGTGTGTTTGTACAGACAATGCAATTTTAACAAATATTGTGGTTCATTTCTTCTTCTTCTCCTTGTTCTGAAATATCCCAGTGAAATAAGTTAGGATACTGTTTTGCATCTATTTCTCATCAGCAAATAGATTATAAAATGTTAGAACTATGAGGAACTGGTAAATCCAAAGCAAAGTAAGATTTCTTTATTATGAAATGAAGAAATGTGTGGGGGGGGGGATCAAGGACTGTGTGAACAAAATGTAGATAAAATGTACTATAAACCATAAACCCAGTGCCCAACTTAATAAGAATAAAACATATTTGGGTGAATCAAGAACAAGTTAGCCCCACTGAAATAAATTGGATTTAAAGTCTGACAAACATGTCCCATTGGGATGAAAGTCAAACTATCTTTTATGGATTCAGCTCATTAGGTCTTCATTTGGCAAAAAGCGAAGCAGGACACAGTCTGTTTCAAATGTAAAGTCCTCTTATAGGAATGAGCTCACTAGCCCAGTGTTATATATGTTCTTCTTTTTATTGGCAAAAACAAACACCACCAAAACAAAACAAGGCAGTTTGAAGGCTAAATCACCAAAGTTGTCAAATTAAATCAAGAAGGAGGAAGAATGAGGCCGGGGGAAGGCTGGCGCTGCAGCAAAATGCTGCTGAACACGCCCCCCCGTGGCCCCTGGTTGGATGGCCACCGAGGGGGCGTGAGCGCCAGCCAGGTGAGCGGGCGGCAGGGGGCCCCGCCCCCTGCTAGCCGGAGCTCGGGCCCCGACCACAACCCCTCCCCTCCCCTTCAGGGAGGAGAGTCTTTGTCAAATTAAATCAAGTTGCTTTATTGTTTGGTCACTGCACCGTTGTACAGAAGACCATGAGTACACTTCCTACTGGAAAATGAAAAGGATTAACATTAACTGGCTGTCATCACTGCACTTGTGCTATGTTTGCTTCCATACATGGGTATGGATATGGAAACTATACATCCATTATGCGTAAGTTCAGTATCCTTTGAATTCCTATCTGGCCATTGCATCAATTGTAGGTGAGTGGAAAAGGGTTGTGACTGAGTGAGAGAGCATCTGTTTAGCATGCAGTAGGTCCCAGGTTCAGTCTGGGTATTATTATTATTATTATTATTATTATTATTTTACATTTCTATACCACCCTTCATCTGAGGATCACAGGATGGTTTACAATACAGTGGTACCTTGGGGTATGAACTTAATTTGTTCCGGAGGTCCGTTCTTAACCTGAAACCGTTCTTAACCTGAGGTACCACTTTAGCTAATGGGGCCTCCTGCTGCCGCCGCGCCACCACCACGCGATTTCTGTTCTCACCCTGGGGCAAAGTTCTCAGCCTGAGGTACTACTTCTGGGTTAGCGGAGTTTGTAACCTGAAGCGTTTGTAACCCGAAGTGTTTGTAACCCGAGGTACCACTGTACAAAAACACAAAAATACAAACCATAGTAACAAACAATACCCCCTTCCACAAACACACAGTTTAAAAGGCCATCGATTGTTTAATTAGCCAATGGTAGGGCTGGGAGAGACTCTTGTCTGAAACTCTGAACCAGTGCCGCATCTTGGGGTCTCAAATTTCAGTGGTGCCCTGTGTGACGCCAAAATTCAGTACCCCTCCACCTGTCACAGACCATTCCAAATTATAGATGTGGTGCCCCCAAGGCCCAGTGCGCCCGAACTGGTTGTGCTCCCCTAAATCCACCTCTGCCTGGACAGCCTCTGCAAGTCAGCATAGATAATACTGAGCAGGATGGATTGATGTTATGATGCTGTGTAAGACAGCTTCCTATGTTCCCATGAGCATGAATGAGGTTGAGTGGACCGGGTGAAGTTTTTCCAAGCGGGGCAAAGAGCTACTGCTCCTTCCTAAGCATGGGTAATCTTATGTCTGGCCACCATAGTGAAAACCACAAATCCAAGTCCCAGTTGCAAGATGGCTATTATAAAGACTCCAAAAAAAACCAAACAAACGCATAAACAAAGGTTCTCAAACCGTAATGGGCATGTCCAAAGAGTGGGGCACTGCATTTTCTCCACAATAAAATGATGAAACCACTGCTTGCAGCTTGAGCTTACACATACATCCACAGAAAAGATAGGACACTCCCTGCTTTGGACATTATGAAGGAATTATAAGTAAAAACACTTACTAGTCTTCCCTGACCTGCTATTACTATGCATTATTTAGTATTTAAGCCCATAAACAGTCACTTCTATGGACTAAGATTTTTTGTCATTACCAGTTCTATGTATTGTGATTCTAAGGGTATTACAATGAACCTATAGCCTTAAAGTCAATGGACATAAAAGTTGAAGGTGTTTATACATTGTCAACAATGAAAGAATTTTGTATGTTCTTCTGTCGTTTTTATGTATTTGTTATGTGATTTTGTATATTTCGTTCACTGGTTTAATTTTATAAAAATGAACTAGTGGTTTACAACTTCTCAAATAAATATTCACCTAATTTCTAATATCTTTCGATGGGAGGTTGATTTATACATAACTGCTCCAGAACGGTTCTGAGTTGAGCATCATTTGGTCTGCAACATAGCAGTCGCCATGTTATGGGACACAAGTCAATTTCACAAGTGATGAGTGAATCTTTTAAGCTGCAGTCCTATATAGCCTCTTGCCTGGAACTCAATGGGACTACCTCTGCACAGACCTGTTTAGGACTGTGCTGTTAGTAATGACTTAGAATCTCTTTGCGAAAAGTATTGTGGTGAAGGTGATAAGGGCTTTGAAACAATGTGCTTGAAATCATGCTCTCGAAAGCCTAAAAACTCAAAGCTGACTGTGGGCCACAGCTTATTATTTTTCTTGAAGGCAGAGATGAGAAGAGATGCCTTTTAACTTTTCTTTGCTACACCTACAAGTCGAAAAGGTCACAGATGCAGTCAGCAGAAGATGGTTACTTATAAAAATCAGATGGTTCTTTTCTTTGGGGTCAAACAGATTTATTGCTTTTACACTCCCAAGGAATGTACTTAGTAATACTATGGGATGAAAAGGCTCTTGGGTGACATTTATCAGATCAATCACTATGGGGTAGCTCTAGTACTTGCAAAAGAGCCACACTACAGTCAACAGTTTTAAGGTTCAAACGATTGTTTTTGGAGCTGCAAGTAGAAAAAAAATGTTGTGCTGTTCATATTTTTGAACAAGAAGCATGCATATTTTAATTGTTTTCTTCTCGAACAAATGAGCAATTAGCTGAAAAATATCAGAACCCTCCCTTGTGTTATGAAGATAAAACAACATGTACAGTATGTGGTTTGTTTTCCTCTTCATCTTGTTGCACCTAGACTTGTGAAGTCAGGGGTTTTTTTGTGTTTATTTAACCCAAGGATAGGGCATCTGTATCACTCTGAATGTCATTGGACAGCAAACAGCTTCTTCTCTAACCATTGGCAATGCTGGCTGGGGCTGATGGAAAATCAGGTCTTCCCTTAAAGAGGGCACGTGTTGCGGTGAGACCTGGCAACCAAACCCTGTGTTCTGGGTTGGTTCAATTGAATAGCCACAGCACCCAGTTGGTAGGTCCATTGATGCTGGGTTTAATCAGACCAATGGGACTCATGCTAAACGGATCAAGGGATCTATATATACCTATGCACATGACCCAGAGCTTCCTCTTTCAGCTCATGCATCGGAACACCTGCCCACCTCTGCCTACTTTTAGGGCTGTGTGCTTGACCTTGCTATGCCGTTGTGTGTCGTCTGTCATTGGGACAGGGGCACGGCAGGAATTTTCCCCACTTGGCTGATTGGCTGGTGCCATTTGGGTTTCGCCTGCCACATAGCAAATCATCACAACTTGTGAGGTTGAGGATAGGCTCTGGTTCAGGTGATAGGGATGGGAGAACGCTCTCGCCATCCCTATGTGAAGGGTATTTCGTTAAAGGAATTCAGGGACTCAATAGTTTGGTCAACCCCTGTGAGGGGGTTGTGCCTGTGCCTGAGTCCAGGGGGGGCATTTGGGTGGCGGAGATAGCCTGTTCCTGGCTTTCCACTTATCCAGGTGTTCACCCCAGGCTGACCTATGCTGGTGCCCTGGGTCAGCGCTACCTGCAAGGGTATAGGGAGCTAGTCGAACCAGAGCCTATGCAACCACTCACTTTTCTGTAATCAATAAAGTTGTGGCCTAAATTCTGCCAAAAACCAAACCAAAATTTGAGTCTTGTCTGAATTTATTTAAGGGGGAGGTTTCTGGGTCTGAACACGCAGCTGGAGCTCACAGACCAATCTCTTCCAGCAAGGCAACAAGCTTGCACTTCCTGAAAGTTTAGTTTTGCATGTTCTCAGGCAGGAAGACAGACATGGCACAGGCTTTGCAGATCACTGCATCAGCTCCCTTGCCGTCCCTCCCTCTTGTACACCATGAGACAGCACTCCGGGCCTCCTCCAGAGTAGACATGGTTAGGATTGCACTGTTAGTATGGAAGTAACTTAGGCAGATACTCTTTCAGGTTTGCAACTTTTTTTAAATAAAAAACATCACTATCTGGACTTCCCCCATTCTATCTACCAAGGAAAACACTTCACGTGTCACTTCCTGTCTCTTTTTGGTTCACATCAAAGCTGAGGAAGCAAGCTGTGTAACCTGAAAGTTACTTCACAGTTTTTGATTTAAAATGGGTTGTAGTACAGTGGTACCTTCGGTAAAGAACTTAATTCATTCTGGAGGTCTATTCTTAACCTGAAACTGTTCTTAACCTGAGGTACCACTTTAGCTAATGGGGCCTCCCGCTGCCACCGCACGATTTCTGTTCTCATCCTGAAGCAAATTTCTTAACCCAAGGTACTATTTCTGGGTTAGCGGAGTCTGTAACCTGAAGCGTCTGTAGCCTGAAGGGTCTGTAACCTGAGGTACCACTGTAAAGTTATTGCTTAACTGTCCCTGTCAAGATTTCCCCTCCAATGGACCAACGTACCGGATTTCCGGAATATTAGCCTTGTTTCGCCATCCTGGGCTTCATCAGTAGTACAAACTCTAGGTAATACAAATAAATACAATATTGTAATCTCAATACAGTGAATAGTATATACTATTTTTTCAAACATACAGCCGCTTACGTCTTGTGTTGTATTCAGGTGTGGCTTATATTTGGGCCAATAAGGTACTTACTGTTATAAATTCCTTCTCTCTCTTTTAAATGTAAGTTACCTAGACGTATGATTGGTGTTGGTGTGATGGCCTGGGATTCCGAGTCTGAGAGTGAACCGGAGGAATCCCAGCCGGCACAGGAGTCCCCGCCTCCAGGGCCGGCTGAACTGGGGCAAGGCCTAGATGCTGAGGAGCCTGCACCTGTGCCAGATCCTCAGGGGCAGGCACCAGGTGAGACCATTCTGGCCCCAGAGGTGCTGGAGGACTCAGTGGCTACAGGTGAGCCTCCCCCGGGGCCCAGTAACCCTTCGGCCTCTCCTGAACTGCAGAGGCTTAGGGCAGAGAGGCGAAGGGAACTGGTCTCTCCCAGGAGGAGTGCTCGCCTTAAGGCCAAGAGAGGCGGGGCTCCTGGGGGCCGGGACCGCCCCCGGCCTTAGAAGAAGATAAAGGTCAGGCAGCCCGGTCCCAGGTTGCGGGAGCAACGTCGTTGTGGAGTACCTGCTTTACCCAGACCTAGATCTGCACTCCCAGTGTGCCTGTTCCATGCCCGGCTTCCTGCTCCTGACTCCCCAGTGTTCCTGTTCCTCGCCCAGCTGCCCGCTGCTGACCCACCAGTGTTCCTGTTCCCCGCCTGGCTCCCTGCTTCTGCTCTACCAGTGTTCCTGTTACCCGCCTGGCTTCCTGCTGCTGCCCTACCAGCGTTCCTGCTCCCCCGCCCGGCTCCCTGTTTCGGACGTCGCGTCTCATCTAGTGATTGTCTACCCTGCTAGTGACTCTGGACTGAACTTCGGCTACGGTATTAGTACCTTCCCCCCCCGGGACCAGCACAGTTTGCTCCCGCCACACCCGCACTCCCTCTTTGTTGGGGTGCGTTCGGGAAGAGTCAGAGGCCATGGCCGACCAAGCGGCTACACTGTTGGCAATAGCCCAGGAGAACCAGGCCTTGACGCACACCGTGCAGCAGCTCAGTAACGCGGTTACGGCACTTCAGCAGCGGTTGGACGCCCTGCCGGCTCCTGGGGCCGACGCCCCGGCTCCTGGCAAGTACCCAGTGGCCTTGCCTGAGAAATTTGATGGGGCCCCGGCCAGCTTTCCCATGTTCCTTGCCCAGGCCAAGCTGTATATTCAGGGGCGCGCCCGGAACTTCCCTGACGACCGCACCAAGGTGCACTTTTTGATTAGTTTGTTAAAGGACCAGGCGGCCCAGTGGGCGTTGCCGCTGCTCAGGCAAGACTCCCCCTTGCTGGTGGACTATGTGGGGTTTTGCAATCTGTTGGAGGCCGCGTTCGGCAACCCCCAGAAGGGGAGTCAAGCCAACCGGGCGATTCGGCGGTTGAAACAGGGCAAGTCCACGGTGGCCGCATACACCACGGAATTCCGGCTGCTGGCACAGGACTTGACCTGGAATGACTCTGCTCTTCGGGACCAGTATCTCGAGGGGCTTTCAGACGAGATACTGGACCAGCTGGCCACAATGGAACGCCCCACCACGCTAGACACCCTCATTCAACGGAGTCTACAGATAGACGATCGGCTAGAGGACCGTCGTCAGGCTCGGGGCCGCCGGCACTTTCAGTTCTCGGCACCAGTTTCTACCAGCAGCCCCACAGGCACAGCTGAGTCATTGGAGGAACCTATGCAGCTTGGGGCAGTGCGGCCACGCCTCTCCCCCGCAGAGAAGTCGCGGCGTCGGGAGGGGAATTTATGTCTCTATTGTGGCGGAAGCGGACACTATGCCCGGTCCTGTCCTGAGAAACGCCAGCCACAGGGAAACCGCCAACCCCAGTAGCTGATGGCCCTGGCTACCTGGGGTCCCAAACAGCACAGAATGGGGCCGCACCAATTGAACTACAACACCTTATGGTTCCGGTACGTCTATACCCTCCAGGTGGACCCTGGATTCTTACCCATGCTCTAGTGGATTCGGGGGCAACCCGCTCCTATATGGACGCTGCTTTTGCTGCCCATCATTGGGTGCCACTTCAGAACAAGCCAGAACCAGTACAGGTGGAGGCAATCGACGGGCGGCTCCTGCGTTCGGGTGCCGTTACTCAGGAGACTCAGCCCCTGGTCCTGTGCCTCCAGCAGCACCGTGAGATGCGGACTTTGGATATTGCCTCCATGCCCCGGTTCCCCCTGGTGCTTGGGATGGACTGGCTGGAGGCTCACAATGTGCAGATTGACTGGGTCAAACGGACTGTACACTTCCCAGACCCAAGTTCTCCTGCTGAGACTGAAATGCTAGCAGCTGCGCCCACTGAGGAGGCTGCTGCAACGCTCCCCGCTGAGTACCGGGACTATCACGACGTGTTCGAGGAACGGGGGGCCGACCAGCTGCCGCCGCATCGGTCCTTTGACTGCGGCATAGACCTCCAGCCCGGAGCGCCCCTACCGGTGAGTCGCTTATACTCTTTAACAGAGCCAGAGCGCGAGGCTTTGCAGGACTTCTTGCGCAAGAACCTGGAGCGTGGGTTCATTAGGCCTTCGACCTCGCCCACTGCTGCGCCAGTGCTCTTTGTTAAAAAGAAATGTGGGGAGCTCCGCCTTTGCCATGATTACCGGGCCCTGAACAAAATTACCATCCCAGACCGGTACCCCTTGCCCCTTATTTCGGAGTTGCTGGAGCGGGTGCAAGGGGCGCAGGTGTTCACCAAGCTAGACCTCCGGGGTGCCTACAATTTGATTCGGATCCGAGCCGGGGATGAGTGGAAGACAGCATTCGGGACCCGGTACGGGCAGTTCGAATACCTGGTTATGCCCTTCGGTTTGTGCAACGCGCCTGCTGTGTTTCAACGGTACATCAACCACGTGTTCCAGGACTTGCTAGACAAGTACGTGGTGGTGTACCTGGATGACATTCTGGTTTACTCCCGTGACCCGGCGCGCCACGAGGGTCATGTCCGGACCGTGCTGCAGCGCTTGCGCGAGCACCGTTTGTATGCAAAGCTCAGCAAGTGCGAGTTCCATCAGCGGTCAGTGGACTTCCTGGGTCACCGACTCTCACCAGGTGGGGTGCAGGTGGATCCTGGGAAGGTGGCAGCGGTTCGAGAATGGGCGGCACCTCGGAACCGCAAGGACCTACAGCGTTTCCTGGGGTTCGCCAACTATTACCGGACCTTCATTGCGGATTATGCTCATTGCACCACCCCGTTGACCCGGCTACTGCGCCCCAAGACGCCGTTTTCCTGGGACAAGGAGGCAGAGGAGGCATTTCAAGGGTTGAAGGCCTGTTTCTAGAGAGCGCCAATCCTGCAGCATCCGGATCCTTCTCGACCCTTTGTGGTAGAGACTGACGCCTCCAGTACGGCTCTCGGTGCCGTCTTGTCTCAGCAGTGCGGACCGGAAGCGCCACTCTTACCCTGCGCCTTTTATTCCCGCCAGCTTCTTCCAGCGGAGCGTAACTGTTAATGGTTTCAGAACTCACAGAGTTAAAGAGTTCTGGTGACGTCTCTTTCCTGAGGCGTGGTTAGAAACACTTAAGGGAGGGGTTTGACTCCGTGTGTTTCAGTCTGTTTTTCGGACGCCATGCGAAAGGGAGAATGTGTCAGTTCTCGCCAGGTCTGAATTTATGATGTTATTCTTCATGATTAAAAGGCAAGAGTAGATAAGGACTGCCTTGTGTCTGCTCTGATTTATTCCACACGTGCTGCACTCTGCTTCTCACCGCTGTCTTTCGCTCGGCTACCGGCAAGAGAAAGAGGCCTGAGGAGGACTTTTGCAGGAGGCACGGATAGCTTGCAGAGTTTCGCAACGGAAGTGGTGCCGGGCTCCATGTTCAGTCTCTGTGTACACTCTTGTCCGGTGTAAATAATCCGAACAGGTTATGGGTGCTCGCCAAAGCTTTGAAGCATTGCAGGAACGTCCCACGTGTGGGGGAAGCCAGCAGGAAAGTTGCTGGGGTCCAGCTGGAGCTCTGGAGCTGTGTCTTTGAAGCTGGAAGGAGCTCGCTGGGAGGAGAAGCCGATCTGCCGGAGCCGGGAGACGTGAGTAAGCTCAGCCCCCGGGGAGGAGGAGATGGCTCAGTCCCAGGAACACGGCTTTGAGCTTAAGCTGCCGTGTGCGAAACTAACTCTTACCTCGTGGTTAGAGTGGAGTTATTTAGCAGAGTTGTCCCTAGTTGGAGCCAAGCTCTGGGAAACAGTCATGCCGATGTCTACGTCAGCTGGGGCTGGTGCAAGCCAACGTGAAGCTGAGGAGCGTGTGCTTACTTTTCTGGCTGAGAACGTCAGTGCTGATTTGAGGCCTATAGTTCTGGATGCAAGGAAGCCTGAGGTTGCTTGGGTGGCTCTCCAGGAAGCGTGTAAAGCTGGGGGCACAGGCCAGGGCCGGGAGATGGCTGCATCAGGTCAGAAAAAAAGGCAAGAAAGCACGGAAAGCCGGTGCACAGCTGGGAAAGGCTGTGGGACCCCTGAGGGGGGCGAAGGGACTGTTGCCACTGCTGCTGCTGCTGGTTTAGCAGAGTCAAAAAGCTGCGTGGGTGATGCAACATGTCTGCGTGAGGAGCTTGGAGAGAGGCAAGCTGCTGGGGGCCCTTTACCCATCACTGGGGGTGCAGGAAAGCGTCCTGGGAGCCCTGTGAGCAGTGGGGGGGCGGTGAGCAGTAAAAGCTCAGAGAAGCCTCTTTTTCCAAAGGCTGCCAAGAGTTGTTTGCGTCGTGAGTCGAAGCCTGGGAAACAGAAAAGGGTGAAAAGCTTCAAGGCCAGCCATCTGCTGCAGAGGGAGATACGTGCTGCGGAGCTGTCTGGGAACTCTAAGATAAGTCCAGTCTTCAGAGGAACGCAGGAAGTTGTGGTTACGGAAGCTGCCAAGGACAGGTGCAGCCAGACGTTTGTTGGCATGGCAACGCTACAGAGCAATGCCAGCAGGGACACAACTGTGAAGTGGGTGCTGGACTCAGGAGCGAGTCATCACCTGATAACGCCATCTGCTGGGGAGCTGCGGAATTGCAGGGCTGTTTTAACTGGAATGACTTGTAAATTCGCTGACGGGAAAAAAACGAAATGTATCTAAAGTGGCAAATGTCTATATTTCTGTTTTGCAGGCGGAGCTGGAGTGCTTCATTGTACCAGGGATGAAGTGTTGCCTGTTATCGATTTCTGCTCTGGCGAAGCAGGGATACAAAATTTGTTTTGAAAATAACACCTGTTCCATTTTCAGAGGGGGGAGGCAACTTGTCAACGTGGAGAGCAAGGACAATCTCTTTGTTCTGGAAACACCTCTGGAGGGTGGTGGGAATGCAGGGAAAGCACAGGCGCAGTGTGCTAGTGTTCCCAGCCATGATTTATGGTCTTTTTCTCTCAGGTCGCAGAGAGAGGCGGCGCAACTCATCCAGGATTGGGTTGCGGAGGTGGAACTAAGGTTCTCCACCAAGGTGCAAGAGTTCAGAAGCGACCGTGGGTCACAGTTCACTGGGTCTGCTCTGAAGGAGTTCTTCAAGGAAAAGGGAATTCGTCACCAGGTGACGGGTGCAAAGTCTCCTCAAGAGAGAGGCGTGGCAGAGCACAGGAGTGAAGCACTGGCTGAAGTTGTCAGGGTTTTACTGTGTGACTCTGGGCTGCCTCAGAGCTTTTGGAGTGAGGCTGGGAAGTTTGCCAGCTTTGTTTTTAACAGGTCCTACAATCACGATGTAGGTGACACACCGTATTTTCTGTTGCACAAGAGGAAGCCACAGGTGCATTTCTTCCGTTCGTTTGGTTCCAAGGCTTCAGTGCCAATACCAACAGCGCAACGGAAGGAGGGTGGTCCTAGGTACCAGGACATGATTTTCTGTGGGTATGATCCTGCAACAAATGGGTGGAAGTTTGCATACCCAGAGGGTGATCAGACCACGCTGCTGGTCAGCAAGCATGCTGAGTTCTTTGAGCAGGGTGGTTGGTCACAGCCTAGGTATGGTTCTGATTTTCTCTCAGAATGTCTGTCCGATTCTGAGGGGGAGGAAAGGGAGGAAGGAGAGGCAAAGGCGAAGCCTGTTGCTGAAGACCAGGTTGCTGATGATGGTCAAGCACAGGGGTGGGTTTCTCCACAGGTTAAGAGAGAACCCAAGAGTGAGCCTTCATCTCCTGTAAGCCAAGTGCAAGAGGCCCGAAGACGCAGCAAGTCAGAGGGGGAGTCTTCTGAGCTTGCTGGAGACACACTTGCTGACCCCAGTGGGTCAGGAGGAGCGCCCGAGGTTGTGCTCCGGCGGTCAACTCGGACCACAAAGGGCATTCCACCGGAGAGGTTTCAGGTCACCAGTGCGTGGGTTGGTTTCGCACAGTGTGATTCTGGGAGTGTGGAAGGGATTCAACAATTGCCTGGGATAGATGCCAGTGGGAGGCAAAAGGCAATGGGAGGTGAGTTGAACTCAAAGAGGTCTGTAAATAGGGGTTCACAGTTTCCCTCAGGATTCGTGACGAGAGGGGGTGTTAATGGTTTCAGAACTCACAGAGTTAAAGAGTTCTGGTGACGTCTCTTTCCTGAGGCGTGGTTAGAAACACTTAAGGGAGGGGTTTGACTCCGTGTGTTTCAGTCTGTTTTTCGGACGCCATGCGAAAGGGAGAATGTGTCAGTTCTCGCCAGGTCTGAATTTATGATGTTATTCTTCATGATTAAAAGGCAAGAGTAGATAAGGACTGCCTTGTGTCTGCTCTGATTTATTCCACACGTGCTGCACTCTGCTTCTCACCGCTGTCTTTCGCTCTGCTACCGGCAAGAGAAAGAGGCCTGAGGAGGACTTTTGCAGGAGGCACGGATAGCTTGCAGAGTTTCGCAACGGAAGTGGTGCCGGGCTCCATGTTCAGTCTCTGTGTACACTCTTGTCCGGTGTAAATAATCCGAACAGTAACTATACCGTGTGGGAGCGGGAACTACTGGCCATCAAGGTGGCCTTTGAGGTTTGGCGCCACCATCTTGAGGGGGCACGACACCCGGTGGAGGTGAGAACCGACCACCGGAACCTGGAGTACCTCCAGACCACCCGCAAGCTGAACCAAAGGCAGATCCGGTGGGCGTTGTTCTTTTCCCGGTTCCAGTTCCGGATCCGCTACATCCCTAGCTCCCAAAACCAGAAGGCGGATGCCCTGTCCCGGAAACCTGAAGACAACGCAGACACGGTACAGCAAGCAGTACCCACCACGATTCTACCACCAGCTGCATTCCTGGCCACCCAGGAGGTTGAGCCACTGCAGGCTCGGGTGCGGGAACAGCAGCGGGTCGACGCTTGGGCCCAGGAACGACTCCGGGAACTGGCCGAAGGGTCATGCCCTCAGTATCCAGGGCTGGTCTTGCATCAGGGTCTTCTGCTGCACCACGGGCGCCTGTACATCCCACCAGGGCCGCTGCGGGCTGAGGTTCTCCGGATGACCCATGATGCTCCAGCAGCGGGGCACTTTGGGCGGTATCGGACCACCCATTTGGTAAGCCGTGAGTTTTGGTGGCCCCGTCTGAAGGCTGACGTGGCTCGCTACGTCGCTGGTTGTGATGTCTGCAGGCGGGCCAAGGGGTCTACCGGGCGACCCCCCGGCCTTCTTCAGCCGTTGCCGGTTCCACCACGTCCTTGGCACACAGTTTCTCTGGACTTTGTAGTGGAGCTACCCCCGTCTCGGGGTTACACCTGCCTTCTAGTTTTCTCCGACCATTTCACGAAGATGGTGCACTGTGCCCCCTGCCCATCCGTACCCTCAGCTAAGGAAACCGCTCAGCTGTACCTTCAGCATGTCTTGCGCCTGCATGGTCTACCTGAGCGTGTGGTGTCCGACCGTGGCGTTCAGTTCACGTCCCGGTTTTGGCGTGCTTTGCACCAGGCCCTCGGAACAGAGGTCTGTCTCTCATCTACTTACCACCCACAGACTGATGGCCAGACGGAACGGGCGAACGCGGTGCTGGAGCAGTACCTCCGGTGTTACTGCAGCTACCAGCAGGATGACTGGGTCGACCACCTAGCCTTGGCGGAGTTCGCTTATAACGATGCGGTGAATGCGTCCACCCAGCAGACCCCGTTCCAGGCCAGCTACGGTTTTCATCCACGGTCCCTGCGGCATCTGCGGTCCCTGCGGTGACAGAGTGGCTTCAGGAGCTCCAGTCCCAGCAACAGCTGTTGATGGAGCAGCTGCGCCAGGCCAAGGAGGCGTACAAGGTCCAGGCCGACCGCCACCGCCAGGTGGGGCCGGAACTCCACGTCGGTGACCTGGTATGGCTCTCCACTCGCCACCTCCACCCTTCTCGACCTTCGCGGAAGCTGGACGCCCGTTTCACCGGCCCGTTTCCCATCGTGCACCAGGTCTCGCCGGTGGCATTCCGTCTCCGGTTGCCAGCAACCCTGAAGGTTCACCCGGTATTCCACAGGTCCCTTCTGAGTCCGGTGGCCCCACCCGACGAGTTCCACCCGAACCGTCCCCGACCGCAGCCAGTTTTGGTTCAGGGAGAGCCTGAGTACGAGGTGGAACGCATTCTGGACTCCCGATACCGCAGGGGAAAGCTGCAGTATCTCATAGACTGGAAGGGGTATGGGCCGGAGGACCGTTCCTGGGAACCAGCGACCAACGTCCACGCGCCTGCCTGCCTCCGAGAGTTTCATGTGGCGTACCCCAACAAGCTGGGTCCGGACCCTCAATTGAGGGGGGGGGCCTGGGAGGGGGGATGGTGTGATGGCCTGGGATTCCGAGTCTGAGAGTGAACCGGAGGAATCCCAGCCGGCACAGGAGTCCCCGCCTCCAGGGCCGGCTGAACTGGGGCAAGGCCTAGATGCTGAGGAGCCTGCACCTGTGCCAGATCCTCAGGGGCAGGCACCAGGTGAGACCATTCTGGCCCCAGAGGTGCTGGAGGACTCAGTGGCTACAGGTGAGCCTCCCCCGGGGCCCAGTAACCCTTCGGCCTCTCCTGAACTGCAGAGGCTTAGGGCAGAGAGGCGAAGGGAACTGGTCTCTCCCAGGAGGAGTGCTCGCCTTAAGGCCAAGAGAGGCGGGGCTCCTGGGGGCCGGGACCGCCCCCGGCCTTAGAAGAAGATAAAGGTCAGGCAGCCCGGTCCCAGGTTGCGGGAGCAACGTCGTTGTGGAGTACCTGCTTTACCCAGACCTAGATCTGCACTCCCAGTGTGCCTGTTCCACGCCCGGCTTCCTGCTCCTGACTCCCCAGTGTTCCTGTTCCTCGCCCAGCTGCCCGCTGCTGACCCACCAGTGTTCCTGTTCCCCGCCTGGCTCCCTGCTTCTGCTCTACCAGTGTTCCTGTTACCCGCCTGGCTTCCTGCTGCTGCCCTACCAGCGTTCCTGCTCCCCCGCCCGGCTCCCTGTTTCGGACCTCGCGTCTCATCTAGTGATTGTCTACCCTGCTAGTGACTCTGGACTGAACTTCGGCTACGGTATTAGTACCTTCCCCCCCTGGGACCAGCACAGTTGTATTTTTTTTTTAAAAAAAATATTTTTATTAGATTTTCAAAGATATAAGAACAAGAACAATGAAATGAAAAAAGAACACTCAAACATCTTCCCAACATGGGATGGGTATGTCGTCATAAATACCGTATTTTTCGCTCTATAAGACGCACCAGACCACAAGATGCACCTAGTTTTTGGAGGAGGAAAACAAGGAAAAAAATATCTCAGAAGCCAGAACAGCAAGAGGGATCGCTGCGCCATGAAAGCAGCAACCCCTCTTGCTGTTCTGGCTTCTGGGATAGCTGCGCAGCCTGCATTCGCTCCATAAGACGCACACACACTTCCCCTTAATTTTTAGGAGGGAAAAAGTGAGTCTTATAGAGCAAAAAATACGGTAAATCCCCTTTCTAGCAAGTTTTGGTGTGTCTTTGTGCATTGGCTCTGATATTCTCAAAGGACCAGTTTCTGCCAGAAAGATAGTTTGACATTTATACCATGAAGTGTTGCTGGATAGAACATTTATTTAAATGTGATTAATGGTTGTGCACAGAATAAGGAGAATGACCGCCTATCTCATAAGGGCTGCAGCAGGGATACGTGGGATAAAGGAGTTGGTTTAAGAGAGCACATCTCCACTGTAATGCTATGCATGTTTATTCAGTATTAAGTTCCACAATATTGAATGGGTCTTTCTCTCAGGGATGTGTAGGATTGCAACCTTAAAGACTTAACATGCTAGGTCCGCAAATAACTTATTTACACTAGTTCATTTATATCAGCGGTTCTCAAAGGGATGGCAAGTTTTGCAGGAAGATTCAAGGACAATCGAAGAAACATTTAAACATTTCAGTGTAGTGCAGTATAGTAGCAAAAAACAAAAATGGATATACAACCAGAAACTATCCACATGTCTTCAAGGCCATTATGCTACAGTCCGCCATGACTTATTGTTGTGAAAAGCAAGGGATTTTCAACTCTGACAAATATGAAAGATCAGAAAAGAGAAAGGCTTGCTTGTGTTGATGAGATGAGAGTTCGTCTGTCTCAAATTAGACCTAACATAAATGATATTACCTGGCAAAAACACACCTCTCATTGAGTTTATATAATACGTAAGGTACGTATGCAAAAGGCTCATATTTATAATGGTATGTGAAACAAAAAATATATATAAGGTTATTTTGATTCATGTTCTTATGTAGCTGCATTGTTTTATATATTCTGGATGTCCCATGGTCCTATTATAAAGTAGTTGAGTTCTATATTCTAAATCAAGCACTGCTAGGAGTTTTTTTTTTCTGGTTTTCCAATGTATTTCTTATCAGTAAAAAAATTGGCATGAGCAAATTTTTATTCTGAAAGGGTGGCCAGAGAAAAAGAAAGTTTGTGAACCACTGATTTATATTGATGCCTGTTTGGCCTACTGCCTTTAGCCCTGCCCATGTAATAGTTTATTTGCCTACGTTTAGACTCTAGTAAGAAAGTGGCACTGTGGTCTAAACCACTGAGCCTAGGGCTTGCCAGTCAGAAGGCTGGCAGTTCGAATCCCCGCAACGGGGTGAGCTCCTGTTCCTCGGTCCCAGCTCCTGCCAACCTAGCAGTTCGAAAACACGTCAAAGTGCAAGTAGATAAATAGGTACCGCTCCGGCGGGAAGGTAAACGGCATTTCCATGCACTGCTGTGGTTCGCCAGAAGCAGCTTAGTCATGCTGGCCACATGACCCGGAAAAATTGTCTGCAGACAAACGCTGGCTCTCTCGGCCTATAGAGCGAGATGAGCGCGCAACCCCAGAGTTGTTTGCGAGTGGACTTAACTGTCAGGGGTCCTTTATCTTTTAAGAAAGCCAAAATCTTTCCAGAAAATAGTTATTTGAGAACTGGGGGCAGGATGGGGAGCATAATAAGCAGCTCTTGTTGTACATTGTAATGAGTGTTGGTGTTACTGGTAGCATATGCTGCGGTGGAAGACTGAGAAGTGTGTGAACGGTGCTGTGCACAGAATGTTTAGCAACATTTATTCCAAACAAGGGAGAAAAGCTGAAAACTCCAAAGATGACAAGAGATTGGGGTGGGCTTCATTAGTGCATTGTGCATTGAACATGTGGGCAATCAACAAGGTTACTCAAGCAAGATGTTCCCATCCTGTTTGAAAAGGTACCTTTGGGCTTTTAATGTTGCTTGCCAAAACAAATGAAGCAACTTTTAAAGCAGTTGCAACAGGACATCACTTTTTTCTGAAAAAACTGTTCCAAGTGTCAGGAGGTCCTACACACGAGTAGGGGTCTGATAGAGACACATGCCCGACTGGCATGTTCTCTCCCTCCTGGTCATTCGTTCGGGAGATTCAAAATCTTTCTCCAGCCCGAACATCACAGCAACTGATATCAAGAGGCATCAGGACACTTCAGGATCAGCAGAGTATAGGCAGTCGGCGTTCAGACTCAGTAGCGCAGCTTTTTGACTAAACTACGTTTATTTACATACACATACTCAGAGCATCATAACTCAGCTCCTTCCTCTTCAGCATCAGACAGCAAAGAGAGAAAGGACAAAGGACAAATGTCCCACATCACGGAAACACAGTAATATAAACATCCTGTCTCCGTCACTTCCCACAATGTGGAATGAAAACATACACCATCATGTGATACAAACCATCCCATGACTGCAACACGGGAAAAGAATCCTAACACCAAGTTCATAAACATAAGAGGGTTTGTGACATATCTATCTGAAGGTTCCTCCTGCCCCCAGGCACCCCTGTCTTCCACTGCCTCCCGCAGTTTGGTCAGACTCATGTTTGTAGCTTCGAAGACACTATCCAACCATCTCGTCCTCTGTCATCCGCTTCTCCTTGTGCCCTCCATCTTTCCCAACATCAGGGTCTTTTCCAGGGAGTCTTCTCTTCTCATGAGGTGGCCAAAGTATTGGAGCCTCAGCTTCACGATCTGTCCTTCCAGTGAGCACTCAGGGCTGATTTCCTTCAGAATGGATAGGTTTGATCTTCTTGCAGTCCATGGGACTCTCAAGAGTCTCCTCCAGCACCATAATTCAAAAGCATCAATTATTCGGTGATCAGCCTTCTTTATGGTCCAGCTCTCACTTCCATACATCACTACTGGGAAAACCATAGCTTTTACTACACGGACCTTTGTTGGCAAGATGATGTATTTGCATTTTAAGATGCTGTCTAGGTTTGTCATTGCTTTCCTCCCAAGAAGCAGGCGTCTTTTAATTTCGTGACTGCTGTCACCATCTGCAGTGATCATGGAGCCCAAGAAAGTAAAATCTCTCACTGCCTCCATTTCTTCTCCTTCTATTTGCCAGGAGCTGATGGGACCAGTGGCCATGATCTTCGTTTTTTTGATGTTGAGCTTCAGACCATATTTTGCGCTCTCCTCTTTCACCCTCAATAAAAGGTTCTTTAATTCCTCCTCACTTTCTGCCATCAAGGTTGTGTCATCTGCATATCTGAGGTTGCTGATATTTCTTCCAGCAATCTTAATTCCGGCTAGGGATTCATCCAGCCCAGCCTTTCACATGATGAATTCTGCATATAAATTAAATAAGCAGGGAGACAATATACAGCCTTGTCGTACTCCTTTCCCAATTTTGAACCAATCAGTTGTTCCATATCCAGTTCTAACTGTAGCTTCTTGTCCCACATAGAGATTTCTCAGGAGACAGATGAGGTGATCAGGCACTCCCATTTCTTTAAGAACTTGCCATAGTTTGTTGTGGTCGACACAGTCAAAGGCTTTTGCATAGTCAATGAAGCAGAAGTAGATGTCTTTCTGGAACTCTCTAGCTTTCTCCATAATCCAGCGCATGTTTGCAATTTGGTCTCTGGTTCCTCTGCCTCTTCTAAATCCAGCTTGCACTTCTGGGAGTTCTCGGTCCACATACTGCTTGAGCCTTCCTTGTAGAATTTTAAGCATAACCTTGCTAGCATGTGAAATGAGTGCAATTGTGCGGTAGTTGGAGCATTCTTTAGCACTGCCCTTCTTTGGGATTGGGATGTAGACTGATCTTCTCCAATCCTCTGGCCACTGCTGAGTTTTCCAAACTTGCTGGCATATTGAGTGTAGCACCTTAACAGCATCATCTTTTAAAATTTTAAATAGTTCAGCTGGAATACCATCATTTCCACTGGCCTTGTTATTTGCAGTGCTTTCTAAGGCCCATTTGACTTCACTCTCCAGGATGTCTGGCTCAAGGTCAGCAACCCCACTACCTGGGGTGTACGAGACATCCATATCTTTCTGGTATAATTCCTCTGTGTATTCTTGCCACCTCTTCTTGATGTCTTCTGCTTCTGTTAGGTCCTTACCACTTTTGTCCTTTATTATGGCAATCTTTGAACGAAATGTTCCTTTCATATCTCCAATTTTCTTGAACAGATCTCTGGTTTTTCCCATTCTGTTGTTTTCCTCTATTTCTTTGCACTGCTCGTTTAAGAAGGCCTTCTTATCTCTCCTTGCTATTTTTTGGAAATCTGCATTCAATTTCCTGTATCTTTCTCTATCTCCCTCGTATTTTGCTTGCCTTCTGTCCCCCGCTATTTGTAAGGCCTCATTGGACAGCCACTTTGCTTTCTTGCATTTCCTTAAGCCACTACATTTCTGATTCAGCCTCCTCCGACAATATCACTGGAAAGAAAATGGGGCATAAACTGGGCTGAGAAAATGGGCTGAGAAACAATATGAGTTATATTCTTATTTTTCTTTGGTGGGGGAGATAACATATTACTGTTAGAATTCCTGATCTATGATTGTAGTCATGGGATTTTTGTCTTTCACATGACATAGTATGTTTTGACTCCACAGAGTGGGAAGTGACGGAGACAGGATGTTTGTGTTACTGTGTTCTGTGAAGTGGGACTATTGTCCTTTGTTCTTTCTCTCTTTGCTGTCTGATGCTAGAGAGAGAGGGAGCCATGTTGCAGTGCTCTGTGTGTGTTTATATGTAAATAAAGTAGATTAGCCAAAATGCTGAGTTGCTGAGGTCTGTCACGCATGAGGCGCAAACTCTGCAGATCCCTAAGTGTGTCGGTGTCTGTTGGCATCAGTCGCTGTGATGTTTGGGCTGAAGAAAGCTTTTGAAGCTCCCAAACGATTGACCAGGAGGGAGGGAACATGCCAGCTGGGCATGTGTATCTACCAGGGTCCTACTGGAGTGTAGGCTGAACACCTGACAATTACAAGAGCCCAGTTGGAATTGAGACACTGGTATCTGTTTCTTCCCACTTGGGCCTTTTGCAACTGGGACTCAGTTGTGAACATATTGTGCAGCAGCAACTTATCCCATGATTTTTATTTTTGACAAATTCTGTTTTATCACACCATAGCAAAAACGGAATGAGTTTGATATGAGATCTCCCCTCTCCTCTTTATGCATAAGCAGTAAAATATGTTTTGAGGTGGATGAGGCTCATGCATGTTATTGTTTATTTTTCACACAGGGGAAGCTCAGTGATGATGATTATTTTTTTGCAGCAGTTATATTGGCTTAGATCTGAATTACCAGTATGGAAAATGACTATCATCTACAAGCCTATTACAAGCTTTATTATGTTTTAAAGTCATTTATAACCATTAGTATCCTCTACTGAAAGACTTGGGTGTGAGTTAAAAGGCTGAATTTGTGTCAGAAGTGGTAACACACATGAGATTTCAAGAGCATGTGGATTGTAATCAACTATCTCAGAGAGATCATTATATTAAATCATTAGGGTTTGTTTTTTTAAAATTGTACTTTCTGTACTCTTTCTTTATTTTTAGGAGCTTTTCCCTTCATCTGGTCTAAAAGAAGGAGCAATCAACTATATAATTGTTGGGTTTCAATTTGTGTTCTTTAATTCTCCAATGCATATTTACGGGCAGAATTCTGTAAATAGTACAAATAGCTCCCCCCCCCCCCATCTATAAATGTTGCTGGACTACAATATACATTAGCCACAGCCAACTTAGTTAGGGATGATTAGAGTTATAGTCCAACAAAACCTGGGAGGCACCATGATGACATATATTAACACCAACTTTGTACTGTATTTGGTTATGGGACAACTCCCTTGACTAAAACTGGAATTGGGCAAGTTTTTTTTTAATGGTTTATATTAAATATTTTATTTGGTTACAAAAGTAGATCATCACCATCACCATCAAACCTTTATTGGCATCACTTGCAAACATTCAGAATATATAGGCCAATGCGATCTCGTCGCCATTTCAACAGTACAGTCATTTGCCAAAGGGAAGAAGAGGCGAGCAATCTATTTCACCTCCGTGGGACTCCAGCAAGGGCAGAGTCCTGTAGTGTACTTCAGCGGCAGAAAATCAAATAGAGGAACTTGGCTACTGTCTTGGTGAGCTCCTGGTCTCTCCCCTGTAATAAGAAGTGTATAACCTCTGTCTCTGGTTTCCATGTTGGAATACATAGGTGGTCTAAGAATTGTTTGCGGAGATACAAAAGTAGATAAAGGTAAAGGGACCCCTGACCATTAGGTCCAGTTGCAGACGACTCTGGGGTTGCGGCGCTCATCTCACTTTTTGGCTGAAGGAGCCGGCATACAGCTTCCGAGTCATGACTAAGCTGCTTCTGGCGAACCAGAGCAGCACACGGAAACGCCGTTTACCTTCCCGCCGGAGTGGTACCTATTTATCTACTTGCACTTTGACGTGCTTTCGAACTGCTAGGTTGGCAGGAGCAGGGACCGAACAACAGGAGCTCACTTTAGTATTGTCTGCAGGCATGTCCAACAGGTAGATCTTGATCTACTGGTAGATCACTGGACATCTGTGGTAGATCACTGGTAGATCACAGTAGCTCTTTCCTCCCCCCCCCAAAAAAAGCTCAACAACTTTGCACCGAACCACCCCCCACCCCCCGGTAGATCACGGCAGTTTTTAATTCTGTGAGTAGATATACTGGTATACCGTATAAGGTTTATTTTCAGAACGAAACCAGTTTCTCTGGAGATGCTTTTCCGGGGCAAACAATCTGCAGTAGATCTAGATTATGTGTGGTCTATGTAAATAAACAACAACCCACCAAGTATTCAGTCTCCAATGATTCTGAAGAAAATGTCATGTGTACACAACTCAAGTATAAGACACTAACGTTAAATGACTTCTGTGCATGTTCCTATAAACCAACGGCCATGAGGCTCTTTAGTTTGTTGACAGTGAAGGCCCAGAATGTCAATTAATATTCCAAGTGAGAAAACATCTCTTTTTTTTTGGAAACCGGGGATCCATTCATACATCTGAGCATCACAAGCTGGGCAAATTGATGTGCTCAACCATGTAATTATGAATTTTTGAGCCATCACTAGCCACTGTACACAATGGGACGACTTCACAACTCCTAGCATATGGACCCTAAGCCTTATTTTAGCCAGGGCTTCTGAGAATTGGGACAGCTGTCTACATGCTTTTATTCCACATAGAGCCACACATGGTGCTCTCTGCAGGAAATTCGCTTCTCCAGCAGCTGCTGCTGTTTCAACAGGAGCTCACTTGACGCTACTAGCGTCTTGCCTTCCAAAACAATATTTGCTTTTGACTCTCCCTATGACATTAAGGGTGCTGACAAACAGCCCTATCGCTGTGATATATATATAGTCAATTGCTTACGAACTGAAGGGTGTTGGCATGCTTTGCAGAGAGAGAATGCTAAAAAAGAAACAAGAGCTGCTGGGACCAGAAACAATTTTAAAAGGCAAACTCACAACCAGGAGAAGTTTTTAATTCACAAGTAGAAGTTTAACTGTAAAGCATGCATTTAATATTGGTCAACAGATTAATCAAATTCTTGCTTTGGAGCAGAGTTTCCCAAACTTGGGTCTCCAGCTGTTTTCAGACTACAACTCCCATCATCCCAAGCTAGCAGGTCCAGTAGACAGGGATGATGGGAATTGTAGTCCAAAGACAGCTGGAGACGCATGCTTGGGAAACACTGCATGGAGTATGGGGCAAACGCGAGAGAAACTGGAGGAATAAAATACAACTTAAGGTTTATTAATGTGAACCTTTAAACCAGTGGAAGTCTTGGTTTTCAAGTGATCCAGCACTGACTTTGAGTGGCTTGGTAAAGATGATCTTTTGTGACCTGACAGCAATCCAGTGTTTCGAGGGATTGAAACTGGGTAGCAAAAGCCAATCGTCGTATTACAGAGGAAGTCCATGAAAAAAGTCATATGGTACATCTAAACTTGAATGGAACTAAAGTCTGACCTGTATGTGATCGCTCACGTGAATGAAGATCAGCACATTTATTTATTTATATTTATTAAATTTGTCGGCTGCTTTATCTTGCCCAGGTCAAGCCAAAGCGACTTACAACCAAACAAACAGACAATCAACCCCACGTAGATAGATTAAAGGCAAGAGGAAAGAGAAATACATTAATCACATTCCCGCCCATGTTGGTTGTGCATAAGCAACATTGGACACAGTGGTGCAGATGGAAGTCATCATGGATTCACTAAAATTGTGGCAGCTTTGTGGGTGAAACAAGACCAATTCTATGCCTGTTTGCTGAGAAATCTCTCATTGTGTTCAATGGGGCTTATTCCTAGATAAACATACGTATGCAGGATTGCAACCTTAAGACGACGCCTTAGGTAAAGGTAAAGGGACCCCTGACCTTTAGGTCCAGTCGTGGCCGACTCTGGGGTTGCGGCACTCATCTTGCTTTATTGGCCGAGGGAGCCGGCGTACAGCTTCCGGGTCATGTGGCCAGCATGACTAAGCCGCTTCTGGCGAGCCAGAGCAGTGCACAGAAACGCCGTTTACCTTCCCGCTGGAGCGGTACCTATTTATCTACTTGCACTGCGTGCTTTTGAACTGCTAGGTTGGCAGGAGCAGGGACCGAGCAACGGGAGCTCACCCCATTACAGTGGTACCTCGCAAGACGAATGCCTCGCAAGACAAAAAACTCGCTAGACGAAAGGTTTTTTTGTTTTTTGAGCTGCTTCGCAAGACGATTTTCCCTATGGGCTTGCTTCGCAAGACAGAAACGTCTTGCAAGTTTGTTTCCTTTTTCTTAACACCGTTAATACAGTTGCGACTTGACTTCGAGGAGCAACTCATAGAACGCGGTGTGGTAGCCTTTTTTGAGGTTTTTAAAGACTTTGGTGATTTTTGAAGCTTTTCCAAAACTTTCCCGACACCGTGCTTCGCAAGACAAAAAAAATCGCAAGACGACAAAACTCGCGGAACGAATTAATTTCGTCTTGCAAGGCACCACTGTATGGGGATTCGAACCGCCAACCTTCTGATCGGCAAGTCCTAGGCTCTGTGGTTTAACCCACAGCGCCACCAGCATCCTTAAGACGACGCCTTAGGTTCCTTTTAATTTGTGGTTCCCCAGCTTAGCATTTAAGTAGGGGTAGGGGTGGCCCTCCACATGTTTTTGTTGGATTTGAACTCCCATCAGCGCCCTCCAGCATGGCCAAAGATAAGGGATGGTCAGAATCCAGCAACAACTGGAGGGCAGCAGTTTCTTTGCCCCTGATTTAGAGCTTTACATTTATGAAACAAAAATGTTTCCAAGCATAGCAGGGTGAACTTAACATTCTCCGAAGACAGATGTAGGCTGCCTTTAGGGTATGTTTTTTTTAGAAGATGAGATCATTCTACACTTCTTTGAACCTGCCTTTAAGGTAATAAAGCAACCGGATAAAATCAGTTGTAGCTTTGCTGCAGGGAATTCATATTGCTGCTTACTATTCATTGTAAGGAGACGGCTGATTACATGTACGGAAGAGGACAACAGGGCAGCCCCCAAGGAATTAAAAACAAAATCCTAATGTCGCAATCCTATGTGCACCTAATTCTATTAGAATTCTATTTCACTTCTAATTCCATTAGGTTCCAAGGGACTTACTCCCAAGCAAATCCCTCTTTAGCCATTCTCCCTCATGTAAGGAGGAGACGGGAGACAAGTCCATTCATCCTGTCTGCTCCTTGCATCCTGGTCTCTTGATTCACCATCTTTTGTGTACAGTGGTACCTTGGTTCTCAAACTTAATCCGTTCCGGAAGTCCGTTCCAAAACCAAAGCGTTCCAAAACCAAGGTGCGCTTTCCCATAGAAAGTAATGCAAAATGGATTATTCCGTTCCAGACTTTGAAAAACAACCCCTAAAACAGCAATTTAGCATGAATTTTACTATCTAACGAGACCATTGATCCATAAAATGAAAGCAATAAACAGTGTACTGCAGTCACACAATCAATCAATCAGTAGCTGAACTGGGTTCCACACAGTCGCAAAAACAAAACAAAAAGAGCTGCAAAAACAAAAAGGCAAAATAAATAGCAAAAACAGACAGACCTCAGCGTAACACTCAAAACGGAAGTGTGGCACTCAAAACGGAAGCATAACACTCAAAATGGAGCATGTTCGACTTCTGAAAAAAGTTCGCAGACCAGAACACTTACTTCCAGGTTTGCAGTGTTTGGGTTCCAAGTTGTTCTAGTACCAAGGCATTTGAGAACCAAGGTACCACTGTATTGGGAAAGGAACTTCTGCAATGGGAACCTGCTGTACTCATGTAAGTGGCACATGCATTATGACACTTGTCTCTCTGAGGGAGACCTCTCAAGTACAGAATGCTGGCTCCCTACTGCAGACATTCCTTTCCCAGTATTTGGAAGGCGACGGAACCAACACCAGGGACATAGTGGAAGGTACGGGACCAATGAGCTCATGAATTCCCCTCATTGCATGCAGCTGCCCTGAATGTGTGTAGAGAGCTTGCTATAAGTGTGTACAACATTGCAGCCTGGCAGTGCAATCCTATATCAACTCGGAAGCAAGCCCATTAAGTCCAATGGGATTTGCTCCTTGACTAGGTAGGTGTGCATAGGATTGCAGTCTGAAGATTCCAAAAGAGGAAGGGCGCTTGCTGTTTCTCTTCTTTTTAATTTTTATTAGTTTTACATATAATCACATTTCACAGTAACATATCTTCTCATAATAACTCTTTGGCTCCGCTGAGCCTATTGACTTCCTTCCTTCCCTCCCGACTAATGGTTTACAAAATTAAATTTCGCATCTTTACATCTCACTTCATTTCCTATCCTTGTTTTACCTAAAATATTAAATTACTCAACCTGAATAGGTAGCAATTTCATCTTACACGTCTTCAACCAACCCTGCCAGTGATGTTAATTTCTTACAGTTTTCTTTCAAATACAATACAAATTTATTCCAGTCTTTTTGAAATGCTTGGTCTTGCTGGTTCCAGATTCTTCCCGTCACTTTTGCCATTTCTGCAAAGTCCATCATTTTCATCTGCCGCTCTTCTTTTGTTGGTAACTCCTGTTGTTTCCATTTTGGGCCTCGCTTCTTTTTAAATTTATGTACATTGGCAATGAATGAAATTTGTGTTTTAATAATAATAATAAAAATGCCAAGATCAAACTTTTGAAGAAGAAAAAATTCACAAAATTGAGCTGGCCCAGTGTGTGTGTGTGTATTTGTGCTGCTCATCATTAGTTATCAGAGAAAATGGGCAACAGATACTGTTCCCTGTCCCTCGACACAAAACCCAAGTAGCAATCTCAATAATGATGTCCTGCACATTCTCTATGGGGTGGCATGCTTTTTTTTAGTTCCAAAGTATTGTAATTTGAAAGCTGGGGGAAATATGATAACCCTGCACAGAAGTGCGAACCTTGAGGGCAGAGTGTGTGAAGTAAATGGGAAACAATGTACATTTGTTGTTTTTAAGAAACCGATACGCTTAATACAACCAAGCTTCTTCTTCAGAATTCGTTGCAGCTCCTCTTCTGTAGTTACTGGAGAATGTACCCCGTTAACATAAAAAACCCTATTTATAGATCATCTGTTAAAGGCTTTAAATATATTTTGCTGTTAAATATGAAGGTATGGAAAATTTGGCAAGATGAGGCTGTTAAAACGATATATATGACACAAAATGCTGTTTTGAATATGAATCTGTTACAGGATTAAATACAGTAGAGCTTGTCTTAACTGCATACTGCGCTACTAAAACAGAATTAAATTTATTCTTAGCGTGTGTGTTTTTAAGTAAAGCATTTCACCCTTCTAAAAAACGAGATCCTTCATTCTGGGACTATCCTGGAGTTGCGATCGTGTCTGCTATGCTGTCTTAGCTTGCAAATCACTCACATTAGCAGTCCTGGGATTATTGCTTAAGAAAAGCTTCGCATATGATATGAATGGCAAGACATTTTTTCTCCTGCCTGTTCTGTTCGAGTAGTATAAATCCCAAATCTCCCAAAAAGGGCTGGATTAAGACCTTTAGAGGCCCCAAGCATTTAAAAGATTTCGGTGTCCCATATGTATCTAATTCAAAATATAAACAACAATAAACTGCAAAATAAAATAATTTCTTTTTGAAATGAAACAAAACCTACAACAAGATGGAAAATAATGTTTATTTTTGAATATTTGCACAAATGATGTTTGTTTCTGTTTAGATGAGCCATATGATCTGTGCTAAATCTGGCAATGGAGAATTTCTGTGGGGCTTCCCTTGATGCCCTAAGCATGTGCTTATTTTGCTTAATGATTAATCCAGCCCTGTTCCCAAAATCAAGTCGGGTCTCAGAGAGAATGACATTGGCTAAGGTACATGTACATTTGATGCTAGGACTCTTACTAGTATAACATTTATGGTATTCTCATTCATGCTGTAAGAGTGCTATTGACTGTTACATTCCACTTGTATTCATTCACCAAAAGAAGGGTCTATCTCAGTGGTAGCCACTGTGCTGCTGAGGAATATTCATAAACCATCTGACCAAGGAGGAGGGAAAGCAGATCAAGGGTAAACTGGTATCAAGTACAGCTGCAAAGAGAAGATCAATTGGGCTTCAGGAAAACTTCATATTGAACCTAAAAGATGATAAATATATGCATTTCAGGTGGAATGTAGGGAGAACAAACCAAGAGATCAGGTGTGCAATATTTATTCAGAATATATGACTAGATCTTTGGATGCAGGTCTCTTGTGACTTTGGACTGGAGAAAAAAGCTAAAGCTCAAGGACCCCTGACAGTTAAGTCCAGTCACGAACGACTCTGGGGTTGCAGTGCTCATCTCACTTTACTGGCCGAGGGAGACGGCATTTGTCAACAGACAGTTTTTCTGGGTCATGTGGCCAGCATGAGATTAAATTGTACCTAGTAGGACCATTAATGGTCCTTCTAGCTCAGCATTGTCTATTGAGAGGAAGAAATTCTTCGACGGATTCAAACTGAGACTCTCCGTATGCACAACTGCTGAATGGACAGCTGAACTATTTACAGTGGCACCTCTGGATGTGAACGGGATCCGTTCCGGAGCCCTGTTTGCATCCTGAGTAGAACTTAACATGCGTCTGAACATCTGCCCATGCGCAGGTCGTGTTTTGCCGCTTCCATGAATGCACATGACATCATTTTGAGCGTTACTTCCAGGCTGAAGCAGAGCGTAACCTGAAAATGCTCAACCTGAAGCATATTTAACCCGAGGTATGACTGTACTTTAATTTCTGAAAGGTGGAACTTCCTGTTAGGAACAAGGAAGCATGAGACCCTTTAGTTCCCTGCATTTTTCCAGTCTGTTAGAGAAACAAGAAATGGCTGGGCTCTCCTTTGTACCTCTTTTGTTTTGTAATGTGCAGAATCAAGCTACCTGAAAGCAGTGATAACCTTGGAAAAGTAAATATTACAGCAATATGTATCATAGACAACATTGTTCATTTTCTCTTTTCAGACTGCAGTCCTGCTGGCTCCGAATGACTGAATACAATAGAACCGTGTTGCCTTGTGAATTTCTAGTCTTTGATTTATTGTCCAACAATGTTCTGTTTGTCAGATTGTTACGATGTAATGAGAGGACAGCTGGAAAGGTCTGTGTGCAATTTTAGCAGCAGTCTTGTAAGGTGGCATTTTAATTAAAGCACCATTCATTAAATCAAGGTCCAATCACATGTGAACCTGGACTCAACATAGCTGTTTGAAAAGCTAATGTGTTTTGCAACTGAGGTGATCGCTGTGTGTGTGGTTCCTATTCAGCGCCTATTGTTCAGCAACAGAATATATATATGAATATGAATTTTGTGTAGAGTAGTGTGCTTCCATTGTGCACAGAATGACCAGGTGATCATGTAAACAGATATCCTTCAGATTCATTCTTAGGGTGAGCTGATAGTCCCTTGTGGAACTTTTCAGGAAAAGTACATCAATTAGATAGGGAAGGCACGGTTGGGTTAATTTTGGATTGGAGATTTGTGAATGCTTTGATATGTCACTATCATGTCCCCTATTCACCCTCTTACTAAAAAAACACACCAAAATGTGCAAGTTGAGTCACCAAGTTATTTCAGTACGTAAGGTATACTTCATAGGAGTATAGAAAACTACTGTAAGGTAAAAGTAAAGGTAAAGGACCCCGTACCGTTAAGTCCAGTCAAAGGCAAATATGGGGTGTGGCGCTCATCTCGCTTTCAGGCCGAGGGAGCTGGCGTTTGTCCACAGACAGCTTTCCACGTCATGTGGCCAGCATGGCTAAACTGCTTCTGGCACAATGGAACACCATGACGAAAATCAGAGCGCACAGAAACACCATTTACCTTCCCGCTGCAGTGGTACCTATTTAGCTACTTGCACTGGCGTGCTTTCAAACTGTTAGGTCGGCAGCTGGGACAGAGCAACGAGAGCTCACTCCGTTACAGGGATTCAAACCGTGACCATCTGATTGGCAAGCCCAAGAGGCTCAGTGGTTTAGACCAAAACACCACCCGCGTCCCATAAAGGAGCATACCAAGTCAGACCATGGTCCATCTAGTTCAGTATTGTTGACATTGATTGGCAGCAGTCTTTCAGGCAGGACTCTCTCCAGCCCTACTTGGAGACACCAGAGATTGAACCAGGGCCCTTTTGCATGCAAAATAGATCCTCTTTCACTGAGCTCTTCCCTTTCATAATACAGCCCATCCCACAAGTAAGAGGGCTTTACTACCCTTGTTGCTGCTATGATGTATGCCAGGCATGTCCAACAGGTATATCGTGATCTACTGGTAGATCACTGGACGTCTGTGGTCGATCACTGGCTCCCCACCCAAAAAGCATCAGGAGCTTGTCCTACAATATGCATGCCATCCAAAGGCATTGTTAAACCCTTCCAAATCTAACACATCAGTGTCTTCAAGAAGTAGCCAGTCTTTTAGCCAGCAAAACGCTGCGGCTTCATAATACAACTTTAAGTCTGGCAGGGCGAAGCCCCCTCTTTGTTTTGCATCGGTTAATATCTTAAACTTAATTCTGGGCTTTTTGCCCTGCCAGACAAACTTAGAAATGTCTCTCTGCCACTTCTGAAAGCACTCCGTTTTGTCCAAAACCTGAAGTGTTTGAAATAAAAACAACATCCTTGGCAATACATTCATCTTGATTGCAGCAATTCGGCCTAACAAAGAAAGTTTCAATTTTGACCAACTATCTAAGTCTCTCTTGATTTCTGTCCAGCATTTTTCATAATTGTCCTTAAATAGACTTAGATTTTTTACTGTTATGTTTACCCCTAGGTATTTTACTTTTTTAACCACATTAAGTTCCGTCTCATTCTGAAACCGTTCTGACTCTGTATCAGTCAAATTTTTCCCCAAAACCTTAGTTTTCTGTTTATTTAGTTTAAATCCAGCCACCCGACCAAAATCATTAATCAATTGTAATACTCTTTTCGTACTAGGCTCTGGCTTCTGCAAGGTCAAAACCAGGTCATCTGCGAAAGCTTTTAATTTATATTGTTTCTGACCGACCTGAATTCCTTCCACCAACCGATCCCCTCTAATCATGTTCAATAGCACTTCCAGAACCGAAATAAATAACAAAGGGGAAATAGGGCAACCTTGTCGTGTCCCTTTTTCAATTTTAAACTCTTCTGTAACCACATTATTAACTATCAGTTTAGCTTTCTGTTCTGAATATATCGCCTCAATCCCATTCTCAAAACCCCGTCCCACTCCCATCTCTTTTAAATTTCCCATCATAAATTTCCAGGAGATATTGTCAAAGGCCTTCTCCGCGTCTATAAAAATTAAAACTGCTTTTGTATTTATATCTGTTTGCAAAAGTTCCAAAATGTCAATAATGTTCCTTGTATTAGCAAACAGATGTCTACCTGGGAGAAAGCCGGCCTGGTCCTTGTGAATTACTTCATTTAAAACTTTTTAAAATCTATTTGCCAAAATGTCTGCAAATATTTTGTAATCCACATTTAAAAGAGAGATGGGACGGTAGTTCTTAAGTTGTGTCTTTTCAGCTTCCGACTTTGGTATTAATGTGATGAACGCTTCCTTCCACGACTCCGGTGCCCTCTTCCCCTCCATAATTTCATTGCTGACCTCCATCAAAGGTTGTATCAAATAGTCTTTTAATGTCTTATAGTACTTGGAGGTCAGCCCATCTGGTCCTGGGGATTTGCCAAGTTGCATGTTCTGGATGGCTTGTTCGATCTCCTGTCGTGTTATTTTAGAATTCAGGATTGTCCTGTTTTCTTGTGACAATTTAGATAGTCCGTTTTTTGCCAAAAATTGTTTAATGTCTACATCGTCTTGCGGCCCTTGGGTGTATAATTTTTTGAAGTATCTCTGGAAACACTTTCTGATATCCACTGGATTCTGGATGTTTTTTCCGTCAACCTCTAAGTTTGTAACAGTATTTAATCTTTGTCTTCTCTTCAACTGCCAAGCTAGCAGTTTTCCACATTTATTCGCCGACTCAAACGTTTTTTGTTTCATTAATTTAACCTTCCATTCAATTTCCTGATTTATCAATTTAGAATATTGTGTTTGATAAAGTTTAATTTCTCTCAGAGTTGGCTGTGACTTCGGATTCACTCTTAATTTCTTCTCTAATTCTTTTATTTTATCCAAGATCTTATCTTTTTTCTCACTTTGTATTCTTTTCTTTACTGCATTCTGTTGTATCAAGAATCCCCTCATTACAGCTTTGCTTGCGTCCCAGATTATTCTTTTTTCCACCATATTATTCATGTTTATCTCAAAGTAATCCTTCAAAACTTTTTGGGCCTTCTTGGTAATTTCCTGATCTCTAAACAAATTGTCATTCATCTTCCATCTAAAGGATCCAGTTGGTAATAGTATCATATCCATCTTTACTGCATTATGGTCGGAACAGGTCTTTGGGCAGATTTCCACTTTTCTGACCTTAGGTGCCAGGCCTCTAGAAATCCATATTTGGTCGATTCTTGTCCAGGTCAGTTGGGCTTCAGAAAAGAATGTTCCCTCTCTTCCTAGTGGGTTCTTTGTCCTCCAGATGTCAATCAAATCCATATTGTCTGTCATTTCAAAAAAGGTTTTAGGTAGTCTGCCGTCTTTTGTGACATTTTGACTTTGTGACTTGTCCATGTTAGTTGATACGACCCCATTCATATCTCCCATCATTATGATGTTGTTGTAGTCCAGATAATCCAGCATTGTGTCCTGCAGCTTCTTGTAAAATTCCGATTTCCCTTCGTTAGGTGCATAGATTCCTAATATCAACAATTTCTCTCCTTGATGTTGTATCTCAATTGCCAAAATTCTTCCATGTTCATCTTTAAATAAGAATTTAGGTGACAGGCTCTCTTTCGCATATATCACCACGCCTCTCTTCTTAACTTTGTCCGACGATATAAATTCCTGGCCCAATCTTTTATTTATTAACACTTTTCTGTGGAGCCTTGTCACATGTGTTTCCTGTAGGCAAATAATGTCCAATTGTTCTTTTTTTAATATA
Organism: Podarcis pityusensis; assembly: GCF_964106645.2. Lineage (NCBI taxonomy): Eukaryota > Metazoa > Chordata > Lepidosauria > Squamata > Lacertidae > Podarcis > Podarcis pityusensis. The sequence goes on from NC_138035.1 coordinate 65,331,148, forward strand.
TGAAATATTTTCTTCCTTTTTTCCGGAATGTTACAACCATTAATATTCCAGCTCAACAGTTGCAGAGACATCCTGAATTATCTGGTTATTTTTCAAGGGGTGGTATCTTGTTCTCAGGATCTTCAGGTTCCACAGGTGCTGGTGTTGGTACTGGCGTTGCCTCAGGCCCAGAAGGTAGTTCAATTCCTTTTTGAAGGTCCTCTCCGTATGTAGACAGGAATTTGTCTCTCTCTTCCAGTGTTCTTACTTTAACCTTTCTCCCTCTAAAGGTAAAAGATATTCCTTGGGGAAATTCCCACCTGAATGGAATTGCGTTGCTCCTTAATAGTTTAGCAAGTTCAGAATAGGCGGCTCTAAGATCCAGCAGTTGTCTTGGGATATCTTTATAGATTTCAATTCTTCTATCCAAAACCTCCAGTGACTTTACGAAATGTAGGCCCAAGATCTTATCCCTTTCCTCCTTTGATCTCAATGTTATCAAACAGTCTCTGGGCCTCTCCTTCTTTATGAATCTTCCAAGTCTGAAAGCTGACACGATTTTAAAGTCCTTTTCTTCCAAATTCCAGAACTTGGAGAATTCTTTGGTCAAAAACTCAGTTAGATGTCCTTCTTCTGCCTCTTGTAATGATCTAATCCTCAAGTTATTCTCACGATTTCGCAGTTCTATCATAGAAAGATAAATCTGATGTTCCCCAACTTGTTTAGTGAGTGGTCTTACCTCTTGCTCTAAATTTTCTAATTTTTGTCTGGTGTCCTCAGCCAATTTCCGATTTTCTGCTGAGGCCTCCGTTAACTGTCCAATTGCTTGTGCATTCTGTACCACTTATGTAGTTAGTTTATTTAGACATTCTGTATTTTTGTCAATCTTTGCTGATTGCGCATCTACTTTCTTGTCCAAAGCTTCCAATTTTTCAAAAATTTTGTCTAGAACAGAAACAGATACTCCTGAGGCCATATCTTCCAATTGTAACTGCTCTGCTTCACCCTCTCCCTCTACTTCTGAGGGCAAAGTAGGTACAGATGATCTACGTGTCTGCGAGGCTGAGGTTAGAGTTGTTAAAGTTGTTTGTTTGGCTCTCCCTCTTTTTCTTGTGCCACTCATTCCAACGTTATCTGTCAGTCAAGGTCACACTGAGTTATTCCCATGGGAATGGAAAGGTCCAGAGCAAGCAAACAACAAGGGAATCGAAAGTAAAATGTGCATGCAAAGTCACTGTTTTAATCCAATCCTCTAGAGGGAGCTTAAAATGTCTTTCAGAGTCTAATTTAATGTCCAAGAACCTTCAAATACAAATGTTTAGCAGAGTTTATAAATGGTCACTTTGTTACAGACAGTGCTTATTTATCTCCAAAAAGAGTGTTTCAAATTTAAAAAGTCTCAATGCCCTCAGATTGTTGCAAGTTCCAATATACAGTATCCAAATCTGCAGTACTGACAGCTCCCTTAGTGCTCAGGCAGCTCCTGACTCTGGGTTTCACCTTCTAATTTGTAATCCAATAAAAGGAGGAAAGTCAAGTGCAAGTAATAATCCCAAATCTTTAGCTTAAAGTCTTTACTTTAAGATGCAAGTTCAATAGATGCTTAGATCTGTAAAGCTTAGAATCTCTTTCTTTCAGCCTCCACTCCTCCAGCTGATTGCTTTTTTCAAGTTCAATGGCTGCGGAAGGCGGACTTCCTGTTTCCACGTCTCTCCGCTTTCAGCCAAGTTCAAGCCAATTTAGATTTTTCCTTTAAAGTCTCTAATTTCAAGTGACTCAGTCTTTTACTCACAAGTTAGTTGCTTTTCGTCCGAATCCGTAATTTAGCAGGAAAAGGGATCAGCGCTCACCGGCAGCAGCAGCGCGGCTTCGCTCCACAGGCTGTGAAGCAGCTCTCAGCGCCGCAACCCCCCTCCACGCTCCGGAGCCCCTTACGGGGTTCCTTTAGCGCTTGGAGGGTCGCTCAAGGCGCCCACCGAGCCTCAAGACCCCAGGCTCTTGCTGCCTGGGGTTTTCCAAAATGGGTCTCCGCTTCGCCGTAGCGGACGACCCGTTGCCTGCGGAGCCTCCTCTCCCATTCAGAAGAGGACCGCCATTGCCGTTCGCGCCGCCCCCGGAAGTCTGTTCAGGAGCTTCAATAGCTTTCTTCTGCCTGAACATCACAACGACCGATGCCAACAGACATCAGCACACTTAGGGATTTGCAGAGTCTTCGCAGCTTGCATGACAGACCTCAGCAGCTCAGCATTTTGGCTAATCTACTTTATTTACATTTAGACACACACAGAGCACTGCAACATGGCTCCCCCTCTCTCTAGCATCAGACAGCAAAGAGAGAAAGAACAAAGGACAATAGTCCCACTTCACGGAACACAGTAACACAAACATCCTGTCTCCGTCACTTCCCACTCTGTGGAGTCAAAACATATACCGCCATGTGATAGACAACAATCCCATGACTGCAATCATGGAGCAGGAATTCTAACAAGAAGCTCAACATCTTTGGTTCCCCTTAAAAAACAACAACAGGGCTTTGACGTGAACCCAAAAAACAGGACTTTCCTCCTCCCTAAAAAAAAGCTCAACGACTTTGACCTGAACCCCCCAAAAGGGGGTAGATCACTGCCAGTTTTTTTTAACTCTGTAAGTATATCGCAGTCTCTTGGGAGTTGGATACCCCTGTAGGCATGTTTACTCAGGAGTAAGTCTTGTTGAGTTCAATGAGACTTACTCCCAGTAATAAATTTCAAGAACTGTATCCTGCTTTTTGCAATTTGCCATGAAGCTGTTGTGCATCTCTAGTGCATGAAATTCCTGGGTTTTAAATATGTTTTGAGAGTAACCATGTACCCTTTGCTGTCTCTTGGCATTATTCCTGGAGTATTCAAGAATAAATCAAAAAACACCTTTTCATTTTGTTGTTAATTCATTAGCAAGGTGAATTAATTTCATTATGGCAATTTTAGACACAAATATGAATCAGAATATCCACACATTTGAAACACTCAAATAAAATTAGATACAAATTTATTACCATGAAGTGCCCCAAGAACAGATAAATTTGACTTGTGATTTGTACAATAAAAGAATCTTACTTAATAAGAAATTATATATCTTTGGAGTTTAATTGCAAAAGGCCTGTCACTAAAAGATTAATGATGAGCAGTTTTTCACTTCAAATGATTGCAATTGAATTAAGATATTGCCATTATTCTTTCAGAGATAAAGACAAGCAAATGAGGCAAAAAAAGAGGAAAGAGTAGAAATCAGAAGTCTCTTTGAACTGGAGAACTTTCTATCTTTTTTTTTTAAGGAGCAAGACTTTAAAAATATTTTACAAGGGACGTGGTTCTAATAATAACAATTTATTATTTATACCCCGCCCATCTGGCTGGGTTTCCCCAGCCACTCTGGACGGCTCCCAACAGAATATTAAAAACATGATAAAACATCAAGCATTAAAAACTTCCCTAAACAGGGTTAAATAGCACTTCAAATATGCTCTTGTATATGAAAACAAAAACAGCATTAATTTATATTAACATATATGAATTTTTCTCCAGATGGAAATAAACCTCCAGAAATGGACTCTTCCTTGTGTGTGAAAGGGTGATCTATTGTATAATACTATACACGTCTGTTGTTGTTGTTTAGTCGTGTCTGACTCTTCGTGACCCCATGAACCAGAGCACGCCAGGCACTCCAGTCTTCCACTGCCTCCCACAGCTTGGTCAAATTCATGTTAGTAGCTTCGAGAACACTGTCCAATTATCTCGTCCTCTGTCGTCCCCTTCTCCTTGTGCCCTCAATCTTTCCCAGCATCAGGGTCTTTTCCAGGGAGTCTTCTCTTCTCATGAGGTTGCCAAAGTATTGGAGCCTCAGCTTCAGGATCTGTCCTTCCAGTGAACACTCAGGGCTGATTTCCTTCAGAATGGATAGGTTTGATCTTCTTGCAGTTCATGGGACTCTCAAGAGTCTCCTCCAGCACCATAATTCAAAAGCATTAATTCTTCGGCGATCAGCCTTCTTTATGGTCTATACACGTCTAGTCAGAAGCAAATTCAATTGAGTTCAATAGGAGTTACTCACTCAAGGCATGTGTATGGGATTGTAGTCTTAGTAAGTCGTATAACACCCATTTTGCAGGTCTTGCACTGGCTGCCTCTATATTACTGAGCCAAGTTCAAGGTCTTAGTCCTCTAACTTACGAAGCCCTAAATGACCTGGGACTTGTGCTTGTCTGAGGACAAACACATGTTCTGAGATCAGCAGGGGAAAGGCTGCTTGTTTTCACATGTGTGGCCATAACTGATAAGTAATGATGCAGGAAACAGTCTTCTCTAGTGTTACCCTGACTGTGGAATTTGTGGGAGCATTCAGGGTGGCAGGAGAGGATATGTTGTTTATTAATATCCTTCCTAACTCGGGCTAGCAAGTTCCTTTACTTAGCAGAATTTACATTCCACTTTTTACATGCACAGCAGATAGCTGGTTGCAGGCTCGTGTGAGTCTCTCACTATTATACAATTCAGTCTGTCTCAGATTGAATTGTACATTCCTGGTAAGTTCTCTTGAATCCCTCTTAAAAGAATAAAGATGCCACAATCTTATTCAGAGTCAATAAAAGAAGTTTACTTACATCAGTTCATAGTTGGATCCCTGAAGGCAGACTTAGTTATAAATATGTACATGTGGATCTACCCCATATGTAAGGTTACCAGAAGTCCCCGTTTCCCGGGGACAGTCCCTGGATTTAAAAAACCAGCCCCCTGACAAAAATCTATCCCCGGAATGGGGAAGTTGAAAAGTGTCACCGGATTCATTGAAAAAATCTGGTAACCTTACCATATGGGGGAATAATCCCAGTGCTTCTGCTAGCTGAGAGCTAGCAGAACAGTCCTAGCTAGAAGCTGGTCAAACGAAGAAAGAGGTGAAAAAGAGAGAGGTGTGCTGCGTGACTCGTCCTTTTGTTACCTTGACAGGTTAGGTCATGCCCACTTTCTATCACATGCAAAAGGAAGGATGCTCCAGCCCAGGAGGAACAGGAAGTTTTGACTGGCTGAACCAGACATCCCCTTGCATGTCCACTCTAGGAAAACAAGGAATGTTGTACTTGACTGCTCCCAGTGGATTACATCCCACAGAATTAACTCCCATTGGAAGTGTGGACAGCTAGAATATTGCTAAGCTTGTGGGTGCCTAGTTAAAACAAACCTGTTCTCTCAGGCATTTGGAGAAATTTCAGTTGTTCTAGTTTAAAGTGTTGTCCAAGGTCTGAGTCTGTTTGCTCTCCTGTTGTTTACTTGCAATGGTTTTGTATTGGAGCATAGATATTCCGTTTTTAGATATTCTGTTGGAAACCACCCTGTGATTCTTTTCCAGTGAAGAGTGGTTTATAAATTTGACAATACTGATCCTACAGCATAATATCTTACCATTCCAATTACCAAGGAGAATAGCTGGCTGGGTGAATCCAACCAAAGAGAGTAGCAGCATCACATGTCCAGATACAAAGGAGAACTTTTCATTTCTTTTAAAGAGGAAAATTCAGACTTTATTGAAAGACTCAGAGCGCTTTCAGTGGTTTTGTCTCTTCAACGTAACCCTGAGTTTGTAGTGTCCAAAATCATTTCTAAGAGTTCTGTATCCTGCAGTACAAAGAGTGCTCTGGGTTCCTCCAGATTAATGGAACCACATGGGAAGAACTTTTTCCTTTTTAAAAATAATTGCAGTCAAATCCCATATGCTGTATGTGTGTCTAAAAAATGAATGCGACCTCTTTGACACTAAAAATCAAAGCTATTCTCCTGCCCACCTTGGAATCCCTCAGAGTTTTACTAATGAAGGAAGATTTTACTTCTGTGACTAATCAACTTGTGATTGTACTGTTTTAGACGGAAGGTAGGATAGGTTCAGAATGAGGATAAGATTATATCACTAGAACCTGGAAAGCAGTTAGCCTCATTCTTCTTTTTTTGCTTTTCAATCTCTAACACAGAAAATCTAAACTCAGTCGTGCCCCTAATTGTACCCACAAACCAGCAATGAACAAATTCCTAGGGGACTCCCTCTGCCCATCTCCCCTTTTATTATGTATGTTAGCTAGGGATATAAGAAGGTATCAGTTTCCATTCTGCCTCCTATTTGTCACATGAAGTGCTGTTTCCATGCAGCTGCAATTCAACTTCCAACAAAAACTATTATTTTTGTCTTGCTGTCTGCTATGGAGACATTTTATCTAATTAACTATGTTATTCCACACCATGTATTTCAGTGCAAAGGAAATTCAATGCAAATGAGGTGGGGGAGTGTCTAATTACTTATTGTTGTGTATCATTTGCAGACAAAAATCAGCAACAACTGAGAATACTGGTCATATTTGCTGGACTGATTTCTGTTGTGTAAGTGGGATAAATAAACGAACATTGACAATTTTTGCTCCTGTTCTAGTCTCTCTTTTCAGGAGGATACAGGGATGGTATGATTTGACTCCAATTGACTGGAGTTGTGCTTCAGAAGTCCTTTAAGGCCTCTCAACCTTTCTCCCATAATGTAAGCATTGCAAACAAAAAATTACACCCAGATATTAGCACCATTTTCTCTCCATTCTTGGTCATAAGTTGAATCTAGTAAACAACCTCACTAGAATTAGCCTATGAGCTAAGGAAGCTACTCAATCATCCTGATTGCCTACAGCATAAATTAATTACAGAAACCTGATTTCAGGTCTTAATTAAATTAATATGATTTGGTGTAATCTCTTTGAGAACAATATGGATGGTTTTCCACCTCACTTCCTACACAAATTGCCTTGCCTATGACTTGGTATTTATTCTGAGCTGTTTGGAGTGTGAATCTCTTATATAAACAATTCGGCATAGACTTCTTTTTCAAATTCTCATTAACTGGGAATAGCTGTTGCCATTATTGTTCAATGTAACACACACCTTCCTACATGCATCTACATATCAGGAGAATACAAACAAGTCTTCCCTGTTTGTCAGTTTAATCCGGCAGAACAAACCTTCTATATTCGCCGGCAAGCATTACAAGGAATCAAAACACACTTTCCCTTATGTCAACCATGTTCATTAAGAGATAAGTGGCACCATTTGCTATTTTGTTTTACAATTGCCATGTATTTTCTCTCTAGAGGTAGTTCGGCAGCATTTGCAATTATTAATTAGGTACATAGGAAACTGTCTTATTCTGAGCCAGACTATTGGGTCATCTGGTTTAGTATAGTCTATGGGCAGGGATAAGGGTGGAAGTCAGCAAGCCTGATTTCTAGAGCAAACTCCTGATTTGATCCACCAACCTTTAAGCAGACCAGATCAGGGATTTCATTTGGGAAGCCACACATTACCAGATCCTTAGTATCTTTGATATCCATTTTGAGGTGGTCTGAGCTTTACTTCTCTCTTCTCTTGCAATTTTTAAAAAAATTTCAATGGCTCAGGGAGGTGACTAGTTAGTACATTGGGCTTCTGCCACCACAAACATTGAAAATACTGTTGCAAGTACCACTGGGATCAATGGGACTTAATGATGTGCCATCACACTCAGAGAGATTTGTATGGGGGAAAACATGGCTTTCCCCATGGAACCATTTGAAGTCCATGTTCTGCATCGTTTGGCCCAGTCACGTGGTTGCTTTCTATTCTTAAGCCGGTAGTGATCCATAAAATGTGGTGCTTGTTAGGAGACTTTGCATGGAATCAATAAATGAATTGAAAATCACCTCCTAAATGTCAAAGCTGCCAGTATTCAATAGAGTGCAGTTATATAACATTTCCCCAAGTGTGTCCATAATTATGATTTCATATGTGGTGTCAAATATATAATGGTGGTTCCTATCCTCAAAATATCCTGAAAATTGGTTATAAAGTCATGTACATCCCCAAAACCAGCAAATCAAAGGTATAAACTCTAGAAATAAAAGCTGATTAGTCCACTAAATGTCCCACATGGTCTTCACAATATTACTGCAGCAGGCATTTAACAAACTTAATAAACTGGTTAGGCTGTGATGAAGCATTCTCCAATACAGTGGTACCTTGGTTCTCAAACTTAATCCATTTCGGAAGTCCGTTCCAAAACCAAAGCATTCCAAAAACAAGGCACGCTTTCCCATAGAAAGTAATGCAAAGTGAATTAATCCAACTTTTAAAAACAAACCCTAAAACGGCAATTTAACATGAATTTTACTATCTAATGAGACCACTGATCCATAATATGAAAGCAATAATCAATGTACTGTACTATAAAACATAAGACAGTATTGTAGATGATCAAATTACCTTACTGCAGTGATAATAGTCATTGTTTGGATGGGAGGCTTTTATCCATTTCCGCAGTCACACAATCAATCAATCAGTAGCTGAACTGGGCTTCACACCATCACAAAAACAAATTAATCGAAAAAGCCACAAATACAAAAATACAAAATAAATAGGAAAAACAAAAGCACCAAACTTAATTAGTTCCAGAAGTCCATTTGACTTCTGAAATGTTCAAAAACCAAGGCACAGCTTCTGATTGGTGCAGGTGCCCTGGAAACAATAGCCGATGGCTGTTTCGGAAAACGTTTGAAAACCGGAACACTTACTTCTGGGTTTTTGGAGTTTGAGAACCAAGGCGTTTGGGAACCAAGGTACCACTGTATCATTTTTTTTTGGTCAGGAATATATTTGTTTCCCTGGGAAGCTAATATGGACTATGGATGAATGCAGAGATTAACATTCCGTGGCAGGCAAAAAGGAAGTTCATGTTATTATGTAGGGAGGAATTACAAACCATTCCTGAGGTGCTCACAGGAATCATCTGACGCAAAGAATCATACCACTGAAATCCAAGGCACAACTTCAAGGTAGAACTAGCCATTCATTGATGCAGGTTGGATTTACTTCTGCAATCCAGGACACAAGAAGTGAAACATATCACAAAAGATACCTGCAGAGCGAGTAGCCCTAGTAGATTTAAGGCCACGAACCTCGTCACACCTCACATTGAAAGTCATGGTTATTACTAAATCTGCAATGCAGGGGGAATAGCAGGAAACATCCAGATATCAGTTGCGCTCTGCTTGTGTGTGCAACTTCCCACTCAGCCAATGTTGACCTGTTTCTGTGAGAAATGAGCAGAAACATTGGTCTCTTAAAGCTAGTAGGAACGGCACCTTCAACCACACAAGGGTCATAACTAGCTGGAATCCATGGACTGTCTCCTGCAAAATGAACAAAACAGGGATCACAAGCTCTTCCATGGTCAATAGTGGGAAAGCTCGCACTGTCCTCAAAATACCTGGGGCATCGTCTCATGAAATGTCTTGAGCACGACTGAAGCACACCTTTCTTCAGATACGTATTGCAGCAATATATTTGCAGCAATACGTATCTGAAGAAGTGTGCATGCACACGAAAGCTTATACCCAGAACAAACTTAGTTTGTCTCTAAGGTGTTACTTAGACGCGGTGTTGGGACGTGGGTGTTGGGATGTGGGTGGCTCTGTGGGTTAAACCACAGAGCCTAGGACTTGCCGATCAGAAGGTCGGCAGTTCGAATCCCCGCGACGGGGTGAGCTCCCATTGCTCGGTCCCTGCTCCTGCCAACCTAGCAGTTCGAAAGCACGTCAAAGTGCAAGTAGATAAATAGACACTGCTCCGGCGGGAAGGTAAACGGCGTTTCCGTGCGCTGCTCTGGTTTGCCAGAAGCAGCTTAGTCATGCTGGCCACATGACCTGGAAGCTGTACGCCGGCTCCCTCGGCCAATAAAGCGAGATGAGTGCCACAACCCCAGAGTCATCCACGACTAGACCTAATGGTCAGGGGGTCCCTTTACCTTTACTTTTAAGGTGCTACTGGACAATTTTTTTAAAAAAAAATATTATTTTGACTGCGTCTGACCAACACGGCTACCTACCTGAATCTAGAACCCATGGAAGGCACTACAGTGAGCTGCATGAAATGGAAGTCCATCAACCTCACAAAGAAACTTGCACAGGTATAGACTGATATCTCCTTTCTCACTAAATGCAAGAACCTGGACATTATACCTAAGGGTCTTAGAATTAAGAACCCTCTACAATCCACTCATCCTACTGAATATGCAAAGAAACTATGCCACGCTTTCTCTAAGAAGCTGCTCAAACATCTGATCAGTGTACTTTAAACAGAAGCAAATAAAGTAGGAACTCTCTGTACTGGACAACTCTTCAAGGAATCACCCAGCTTGGCAAGAGTTCCACAAGGAAAGACAAACCATTAACCTGGAGTTGCTGTATCTGAAGAAGTGTGCATGCACACCAAAGCTTACACCCAGAACAAACTTAGTTGGTCTCTAAGGTGCTACCGGACAATTTAGCAATACATTTATTAGGCAAAACTGAGAGCATGAATACATGTATCAGGAGAAATGAACAGGACCATGCACATGCATTTTTGTACCAACCATTTATAATAATTATTATTATTTTGCAAACGGATGCAGAAATGGATTGAACTGAAGATAAGAATGAGAAACGGAAAGACACAAGTCCATCCATCCCTCAGCAGTCTTCTCATTACCAGGATCATATCTTGGAAGCTTGAGGTTGCGTGGCATCTACATAAAGTAAATAAGCTAGTAGGAAATTTTTACCCTCTTTCTCCACTCCTGATTCATTTAGGATTTCCTCGCTCTTTGGATTCTGAACACACAGTTTCCAGTGGGATTATATTTCCACTTTATTATTGCGGTATATGTAATTAACAATAAAAAAATACTTATAACTTTATTGTTTGAGCATGACAGGCAACCAAAGTATGGTATAAAGGTGGCATTAATCACAGTGCCTTGAAAGGGGGAAAAGATGCAGTGCTATATTGCCTATAAATCAGAAAGACTTGTTTGGTAATTTATAGTGAAGTTTCTTCTCCCTCCTATCAATACATTGCACCGCTAATGTGCAGAAACTATGTGTTTCCTTTGTCTGCTATAGTATAAAAAACTCTGACTGGTGATAAATCTGTGTGTATATATTCAGGTAGTGGTATTCTCTTTGGCCCATAAATTTAGAAAACAGCAGAGTTTCTGAAAATATATAAAGCAGAAATAGGACTCCCTCCAGACAGAAGGGCAAGGCAGTAAAAATGAAGTTCTCTTTTTGCACAGGTCTTTTATAGGAAAGTATATGGCTGTTCCGGTTCGATATAGTCAAAATTCTATCCACCACCCTAAATCATTTTCAGTGGGAAGACGAGCATGAATTATATTTTTGATGTGGTATTCAATAAAATGCAAGATATGTGATTATGATTTTAGTGCCATTTAGGGACTATTGGTCAGGCAAAAATATAGCAAATGTGAAAGTCCTAAGTCAAAACATACGCCAACTCTTTAAAGAATAAAACTAAAGGAAATGGTTAAGATAAGTAGTGTGCTTTAGACCAAAGAGTGCTTCTAAATGTAATTTACAGATAAACAGAAAATAGATACATATATTATGTATAATACACACAATGCACACCAACAATAGATATTTGTATTTTTGTCTAAATAGAAGAGCATTGGTATTCCTGTCTCAATCAAAACCTATAAAGCTGTCCAAACACAAAATCTGATCTAGTTCAGAAGCGTTGCCTAGAATTCAAATGAGTTATGTTATGTTGCCCTCATATAGATCTTCAGATAACAAGTTCCTCTCCCTTCTCTGTTCTGAATTTAGTTGTCATCCCCTTTATGGAAGAAAGTCCCAGTTACTCGCTTGATTTATTTGCTTGATGTATTTATTTAACAAATTTATATACTGCTTGAGTGTAATAAAACCTATAATTAGCTGACGAGAAATATTAAAAGTATCAATAACAAACAGCAGAAGACAATATATAAACAGATTATATACATCTACAGTAATACAATAATTCAGCTTTCTAATTTAAGATACCTAAGAGGTTGTCCTTGGAATCGACCATGACATCCTTCTGGACCGTCTAGAGGGGCTGGGAGATGGGGGCACTGTTATCATATTTTTAATATTCTGTTGGAAGCCACCCAGAGTGTCTGGGGAAACCCAGCCAGATGGGCGGGGTATAAATATTAAATTATGATGATGATTATGATGGATGGTCAAAGGCATCCTGGGACTTGAGGCAGTAATTTTAGAAATGCAGGAGGCTACCTTATACCAAAGGGACGCAGGTGGCGCTGTGGGTTAAACCACAGAGCATAGGGCTCGCCGATCAGAAAGTCGGCGGTTCAAATCGCTGTGACAGGGTGAGCTCCTGTTGCTTGGTCCCTGCTCCTGCCAACCTAGCAGTTCGAAAGCACATAAAAGTGCAAGTAGATAAATAGGTACTGCTCCGGCAGGAAGGTAAACAGCGTTTCCATGTGCTGCTCTGGTTTCGCCAGAAGCGGCTTAGTCATGTTGGCCACATGACCCTGGAAGCTGTACACCGGCTCCCTCGGCCAATAAAGCGAGATGAGCACCGCAACCCCAGAGTCGTCCACGACTGGCCCTAATGGTCAGGGGTCCCTTTACCTTTACCTTATACCAAGTCAGATTGCTGCTCCATCTAGGTCTATATTGGCTACAGTGACCAATTGGGGGCTTTCCATGGTTCCATACTGAATAGATGCCCAACCCTACCTAGAGATAGTGGGGACTGAACCTGGGATCTTCTGCATTCAAATCGTATACTCTACCACTGAGCTACAGTCCTCCATTTCCCAGCATTCAAAGGCAACATTTTTGAGATACCTGTCTGCCTAACGGTAGGTCTGGCCCTGAATATGCCTATAATTTCCTGATAGAATTATCATTGTGGGAACCGAGGCCTCTGGCCACCAGTTATATAATCCGATTTCCAGATGTTCTAAATAACTGACTATTTTTACAGAACTCAGTGAGCGCTGTGAACTTTTTGGCCAGGTTTTCCTAAGTACTTGTGGCCCACTAATGTCTGTCACCAACTACTTGATAAATCTCCTGTTGTTTTTTCCTTCCTTTCTGACCTGGCAGGTCACACAATACATGCCTAGCGGGCTATATTTGGCTGTTCTAAAAGGAAGAAAATCAGATTCACTTGGCATGCATGTTCGGATGTGTTTGTTCCAGTGCTATGTGGTTTCAATTTGCGCATGTCTCTGCTGTTTGATTCTGCATCAAAATATAGGACCATGTTTGTGACCCTATGTTAAGGGTGAGTCAACTGAATTGCACCCCACCATTATCACAAGAAGTTAGGAAGGTGGTAGGTTCAGTGGGTTATAGTTAGAAAATGGTTAAAATCGAAACTAAGATTTGAAACTTTGCAGTGTGTAGAAGAGGCAGTGCTGGATTTACGTATAAGCTAAACAGACTAAAGCTTAGGGCCCCACTCTCTTGGGGGCCCCCAAAAAATTAAAGGAAAAAACCTGGATGTACATTTCCAAAATAGATAAAAAACAAATAAAATAAAACCTACATATAGCAACGATGTTTTGTGTTGTGTAGGTTCCTATGATGTAAGCCAGGCATCCCCAAACTCGGCCCTCCAGATGTTTTGGGACTACAATTCCCATCATCCCTGACCACTGGTCCTGTTAGCTAGGGATGATGGGAGCTGTAGTCCCAAAACAGCTGGAGGGCCGAGTTTGGGGATGCCTGATGTAATGGGCCCCGCCTGCTAGCCTGCTCCCTAAAATATCACTGGCTTGCTCATTTCTATATATAGGGTGCCTACATTCTGCATGTGCGAATGGCTTTAGATACCTATTAGGTCCATAAATATAGCATATATTCAACACAAAAAACAGCAACAAAGGACAGCTGGACATATAAAGGGGCCCATTACCTTCAGTAGCTTAGGGCCTCATCAGACTTGTCCATAGCACAAAAGTCTTTTCAGGGTCTGCAAGTATCCTTGTGGTATAAAAATGTAAAGAACTTGGCATTCACAGAAAATATAACCCACAATTTACAGGTTTTCAATGGCTTAAAAGATCCAGAACATTGTTTATATTGTTTGGTGGGATTTATACCAATACAGCTAACCCCCAGGGCTGTTTGGTTCTACCAGCGCAGGAAATATGGGTTTCTTAATGTTTCTGCTAACAGGTGTTTCCTCCCATCTTCTGATTTTGTGGACAAAGTAAGAGAATGGATACTCTTGCACATCGCTTATTTTTTTAAAAAAACGTTTGTTGTGTTTTTTTGTATTTTTATCTCATATATGATGGAATAAAATAAAATAAAATAAAATAAAGCAGACGTTTGAGCCCCTTGGAGTTAATAGTCCTCAGTTTAAATCCAATTTCTTTGAAATTCTCTGAAGCTTTGAACTGTGTTGCTGCTACAACGCTGCTTTCGTTCAGTGTGGCAAACGCCTGTGAACAAATAAAAAGGTCAGAAACACAGCCGATGCAATAGGTATCAGTAGAACAAGTAGTATGATTCATAGCGGTGGTTCAAAAAAATGAAGGCTTGCTTCTTTATGTGTGAGGAAGAGACACAGAGCACAGCCAAAGCCAGTGATTTGGTGAATATAAAAAGCAGCAGGAGCAGCAGCAGCCAAAAAGATGGAGGTCCAGCTGAAACACAGAGATGGATTATTTCCTTAAGGAAAAAGAAGAATCAGATTCTAACACTAGACATTATTATAGAAAGGGCATTTCACCCAATACAGTGGTATCTTGGTTCTCAAACGCCTTGGTACTCAAACAACTTGGAAGCCAAACACTGCAAACCCGGAAGTAGGTGTTCTGGTCTGTGAACGTTTTTCGGAAGCTGAACATGCTCCATTTTGAGTGTTAGGCTTCCAATTTGAATACCACATTTCCATTTTGAGTGTTACACTGAGGTCTGTCTGCTTTTGCTATTTATTTTGCCTTTTTGTTTTAGCGGCTCTTTTTGTTTTGTTTTTGTGACTCTGTGGAACCCAGTTCAGCTACTGATTGATTGATTGTGTGAGTGCAGTACATTGTTTAGTGCTTTCATTTTATGGATCAATGGTCATGTTAGATAGTAAAATTCATGTTAAATTGCTGTTTTAGGGGTTGTTTTTAAAAGTCTGGAACGGGTTAATCCATTTCGCATTACTTCTATAGGAATGTGTGCCTTGGTTTTGGAACGCTTTGGTTTTGGAACGGACTTCCGGAACGGATTACGTTTGAGAACCAAGGTCTGAACCAGCTCCACTGAATTGAAATTTCAGCCTTCACGACACAGGGAAACGACCAAGTAAACACCTATTCTTGTGGAGGAAGGTCAAGATATTAACTGATATGCATGAAATTTCAAATGTAGCTATATAATCCCTAGCGTAATAAGACAAGACCTCTGGAGCAGGCATTTTCAAAAAAAAGTTTTTTATGAACTGCCCTAGTAGGGCAGTAATTGTTCCATGATAATTTGTCATCCCCCTCCATGATGGCACCTGGGGCGGACCCCCTGCCCCCTGGCTATGCCTGCCATTTAACCTCCTTGGAAACAAAGCAGGATGAATATTCAGTAGACTGCAAGAGCCCTGAGATATGTGGGAATGCCTTTAAGGAAACTTTGGAAACGTTGCAGTGTACAATGCTGCCACCTGGCTTCTTGTAGGTACCTCAAGATCAGAGTTTGTGGCGGCACTTCTGTACTAATTACGGGCTGTCAGTGCTTTTCCAAGCCCAATTCACAGTGCTGCTGCTGACCTTTAAAGCTCTAAATGGTTTAGGACCTTGGCTTTTGGCAGACTGCCTACACCTGTATGAACAGGTCTGGGTGTTTGGGAGGTTCTGCTCATAAGGCCGCTTGCAAGGTCAGTTTGCTTGATGGGCGTAAGATGGCCTTTTCTGTTCAAATTGTTCAAAGAGTGCTTGATAGTTAACTTTAACTGATTCTGAAGTCTGCAGTTGGATAATAATTTTTTTAGAAGAAGGTAGGGTTGAGGTGGCAAAGAAGAAAAAACACCTGGGTTTACAAGCTTTATTTTCATCAACAATGGGGAGAGCAGCCCCTGCTTCTTTATCCCAGAATCATAGGTATATAATCTGGTATCTGTAGCACCTGGAGACAATCTACATCTTGGAACTGAATCGAGAAAGCTGGTCTCAAAGCTACAACAATCAGCTTAATTTAACTCAGAAGCTGCTCCAAACTGGTTCAGCGATACTTACATCTTGGAGTAGGTCCTGTGTTGTACCTGAGATGAATTCCAAGGTCACCTCTGAAAGGCTGCATGACCAGCTATTTGAGGATAAAAAAGGTAAAGGGACCCATGACCATTAGGTCCAGGCGTGACTGACTTTGGGGTTGCGGCACTCATCTTGCTTTATTGGCCGAGGGAGCCGGTGTACAGCTTCCAGGTCATGTGGCCAGCATGACTAAGCCACTTCTGGCAAACCAGAGCAGCGCACAGAAACGCCGTTTACCTTCCCGCCGGAGCGGTACCTATTTATCTACTTGCACTTTGCCGTGCTTTCGAACTGCTAGGTTGGCAGAGCAGGGACTGAGCAACGGGAGCTCACCCCGTTGCGGGGATTCGGAACGCCAACCTTCTGATCGGCAAGTCCTAAGCTCTGTGGTTTAACTCACAGCACCACCCACGTCCCAGCCATGTATTTATTTACCATATTGGCCTGAATATAAACCCCCCCCCCCAATTCTGACTGTGAAAAGTTAAAGTGCGGCTTAAATTTGCGACCTCACAAAAATTGGCTTTTACGATATCACTGCTGAAACAGACATAAGGTAAAATGGAACGGGTCTGAGTGCATGTGGAATTTTAAGGGAGTGACTTATATTCTGATATTGTCTTTTTTTCTTTTTTCCTCTCTTGAATTTTAAAGGTGCGGCTTATATTCGGGTGCGGCTTATATTCGGGCCAATATGGTATTTAGATTAATTGTACCCCACTCTTCAGCCCAAAGGCTCCCAGAGAGTCTTACACACAATCAATTAAAACAAGGCAGCCGTTGATTGTAGGGTTGCCATCTAAAAAGCACTACATGGAAGAGAAGGAGGAGGGAAGAGAGGGGAATCAAACTCAAGCACCGGTTCTTAAAGAGTTCTTACAATGAACAGCTGGCAGAGAGACAATTTGAGGATACGAGGTGCCGGGCAGAGCTGGTCTTTTGGCATTGCTGCTGGAATTAGCCATACTCCCCATCTCTCCCACTAAGGATATCTAGACCTTTTATCTCTTTGTCATATCTAGAACACACATCTCACCATCCTGTCGGAAGTCACCCATTGCTACATTTCATTGATTTCATTCTCTATCTCAGAATCCTGGGCATCCTCATAGAATCATAGAATTGTAGAGTTGGAAGGGACCCTGAGTCCAGTCCAGTGGTTCCCAACCTTTATTTATTTTTTATTTTTTTGGCCATACCCCACCTAAGCATCTCTAAAATCCTGATGCCCCCTACCTATGACATATAATTCTTATTATTGAAAAAGTGAACTCCTATTCCCATGGAGGAAGCCTAAAAGACCATTAACTTGGTCTAAGTCATTCTCAAATTGCCCCCCCAATCAAATTGCCCCCCTGTGTGACATTGGGAACCATGGGTCTAGTCCAACTTCCTGCAACCACGGTGTAATAGAATGCTTGGAACATTATACCATATGTGGTGGTTATGTCCAGAAATTAAGAAATATTGGAATATGATGCATGAGGAAATTAAAAAGCTAATAAAAACATCACATAATAAAAGAGCAGAATCATATTTATTAGGAATTTTGAATGGTGACATCCCGAATGACAAAATTAATATTTTGCTGTATGCGACAACAGCAGCGGGAATGTTAATAGCCAATAATTGGAAAGAAGAATAGCTGAATAAATTTTGTGAATACTTGGAATTAGCAAAGCTGACTGATTTGATAAGACAACAACCAAAAAATATAATCCAGAAACAATGAAAATGTTTAAATGATTATTTATGTAGACAAAGATTAATTGTAAGGTATTGGTTGTGTTTAGAATACATTTATGAAAGATTTAGAAAACTTATTGATTAGAATATTTGTATGAGATTGTATGGGAGAAATATGGAATAACAGATACAATTTTGCTCAAAATGTATATAGAAAGTTCAGTGTAAGCGATGTAAGTCAATCAATGAAATTTTATTATTGAGATATTTGTAGAGTAAATTTTTCTTCTTCTTTCAATTTTTTTCCTCCCCCCCTTTGTTCTTTTTTATGTATGTGTGCTTATCTGAAATATATATGTATGTATTTGTAGTATTTTGCTTGTATTTTGTAATAATTATGTTAAATAAAATTTAATTTAAAAACAAACAAACTCCTATTCCCATGGAGGAAGCCTAAAAGGCCATTAACTTGATCTACTTTGTACTCAGATTGCCCCCCCCCCAAAAAAAATCAAATTGCCCCAACTTCCTGCAATTCAGGAATATGCAGCTGTCCCATATGGGAATCAAACCTGCAACCTTGGCATTATCAGCACCACACTCTAACTAACTGAGCTATCCAGGCTCACAACCCCAACAAAATCAATAATTCAGCTAAATGTTTAACATGATATTATATTTTGATCTTATTCTGATTTTGTGAAATTTTAGATTCACAAAAAATTCAGTTCCTTTATTCAGAATATTCAGTCTTGAGTAGGACTGGGTGATATAATGATATATCTTCCAAAACCAATTTCAAGGTCATATCATGATATTGGTTTCATAATTTTTGACCTGGCCGTATACTGCAAATCATGATGTGTGTGTGTGTGTGTGTGTGTGTGTGTGTGTGCTGTGCAAAAATCACAAAGTGGGAAAAACCATGAAGCCAGCAAATTCCTCTACATAGCTTCATCCATATTTTAGATGTTGTGATATATCAGTATATCATGATGTTTAGCTGCTGATATATCACTACGTTGTAAACCAGATATCACCCAGCCCCAGTCCTGAGTACTCTTTAATGTTTGTTAAAAAATAAAAACCAGACTCTAGGGCTGAATATTCACTAATATAAGACTGTGACAATATGTGATTAATTTGTTTTTTGTTCTCTTTCAGCTGACAACACTGATTCCCCAGGAGAGTGCCCCAGTTAAGGAGGACTAGGAAAAGGGAAGGGAAGCAAGCTCCATTCAATTTGAAAAACACTATTTTGATTCTTCAAATGTGGCAGAGTGCAACCCATGTAATCCAGAAATTACATGAGATGTCTTCTAGCTGAATACAATGATTTGAATCTAGCTTTTGAATTATCGTCCAGAGGCTAATGGGGTCAAAATTCTTCCCTTTTGTTTCCATGGTCAGGAGAGCATGGTATTTGACTTTTGTGCCAAATTATTTCTGTTAACTACTGAACAGTCACTGATGACTTTGGGGGGGGGGGGCTGCTGCTGTAAGAACTGTAATACGTTGCTCTTTTGCAAGGTCACATAGAGCTCCAGTTATACAATATTGCTTATCCTTCATTAATATATATTGTTGCACACATTAAAGTACAGGTGCAACTAAACCTAGGCTCGCTCTTACACATATTTACTTGGGAGTAAGGTCCGCTGACTGTATCGGTGCTTTTGTGTATATAGCATTTGATTGGATGACAGGAATAGTAACTGTCCATAGTCACTTACACTGCATAAACTGATGCAACAAGCATAAAAATACAAAACCAGCACAATAAATATTTATTTATTTATTTATTTATTTATTTACCCCGCCCTCCCCGGCCAAGACCGGGCTCAGGGCGGCTAACATCAGGTATAAAAACAATTGATTAAAATACAACTTAAAAACAAGATTACAATACTACTTAAAATGTAGCCTCATTCCAGTGGAAGCCCAGATCAAAAACTGTTTTGGGGGAGAAAACGTCAAATCTTCACCAAAGCCAACTATCCAGACTGGTCCTACGTGGGCCAGAAAAGCCAGAGAAGTCCCCAAATAGGAGTTCCATCACAGAAGGAAAAGGAAAAAGGGGGAGGGGATCAGGTTGGTTCCAAGCCAAAGGCCAGGTGGAACAACTCTGTCATTCCTAGCTAACAGGACCAGTGGTCAGGGATGATGGGAATTGTAGCCCCAAAACATCTGGAGGGCCAAGTTTGCCTATGCTGTATTAGGAGTTATGTTAGGTACTGAGGTCCTAAACTGTGTAAGCATTATGCACCCAAGTTGCACTGTGATAAGCTTTCTCCTCTTCTGGTGTTGTGGCCAGGATAAGATCCAAAGAAGCATTTGCTTCTGCGTTTAAACTAACCAGACTTTATTTGTTTTTCATTTTAATATTCGTATATATACTCTGCCCTTCCTCCAAGCAACTAACTCCAAGCAATCAACTCTTTTTACCAAACCACTGACATTTTACCTCTCATCAACTTTATGAGGTAGGTCAGGCTCAGAGAAAGCGATTGGACAAAGGTCACTCAGTGTACTTCATAGCCAAGTTGGGATTTTAACCTGGCCCTAGTCTGGCACCAATACACCACAATGAATCCAAGCGTGTTTGAACTAACCAGAGTTTAAACCAATGTTTCCCAAACTTGGGTCTCCATCTGTTTTGGGACTAGAATTCCCATCAGGCCTGACCACTGGTCCTGCTAGCTAGGGATGATGGGGGTTGTAGTTCAACAACAGCCAGAGACTTAAGTTTGGGAAACACTGGTTTGAGCTAACCAGCAGGGAATTCATGGGGAATATTTTTCCACCTGAGGGCCATATTCTCTTTTGGGCAACCTTCTAAGGGCCAGGTTCCAGTGTTGGGTGCAGCCACAGGAAGAAGTGTGTGTAGCAAGAAATGTAAATTTTACACCTTTGTGTAATAGGCAAGATGGCTGCATTTGGCTTTGAACCTAAGGTTTCCTCCACCTACACTAAACAATTTTTTTAGTGTCATGTCCAAAAAATGTCCCACTGACTGATATTTATTTCTGAGGGGAGAAGTATACGATTGAAATTTATTTACATCCCATGTATTTCCCCCTTTTCTCTCTGGTTTTCACTCCTGAGCGATCAATTATTGTCAAAACCGCAGGAAAACAAGATCTTGCTAAGAAAGGATAATAAAAATGTATACTTCATAAGACAAGGCTTTTCATTATCGATTGCCCATGTCTTCAGACATTCACTCAGAGCTTTCCTCTTTCCCCCTTGCTACGGCATGTAAATGATGAAACATTTGAGGTCATGAACTCATTCCGCTTTACACAGAAAAATCAAATAATGTTGTAAAATAATTGACAGCAGCACATTGTTCCTTTTGCCCCTAGGTGTCCCATGCAAATTTTAAATTACAGTAAGAGCCACAGTTTTCGTGCTATTGGTGCCCAGCAATATCTTTGTATTATGTAATAATAGGTTTTTTAAAAATAATAATAATTAAAATTTAAAAATCGAAGCACTTTCCCCTCTTGATAGCCCTATTTAAGTCTTGCTTTGTTTTTACTGGGAAAAGTTTTCTGAAATATAGCCAGAATCAGCTCTTGGTTAAACTTATTTTCTATAATTGTTCTGACTTTTATTGTCTTCAGCGAGTCGGGCGTAATAGGGGTGTACATCACTAACACCAAAGTAATTGTATTGTACTATGTGAGTTGGCACAATGTTATGTAATTAGGAGACATGAGAGGCTCTGTGGGTGTTTTTTATGACTGAAACTTTTAGTGATGTGCTTTTATCTGCTCTTGACTGTATTGCGATTGCTTATATTTAAAAAAATTATGTTGTAACCCACTCTGAGATCTTATAATGAAAGGCAGGCCAAAAATAATAAATAAATGATTGTAAGATCTATAATAATAATATAGTAATTCTTTATTGTGGTCCAATGACCTGTAACATGGATTCAGAATAAAATACAGGTTCATACAGACAACCCCCCAGGGGAGGGAGACTGAGGCGTTATTTGTTTAGTCATGGGTATGGTGATCTTTGATTCGTATGACTACTGAAAGAAACTTTGCCACGGCCACTGTGATATCATTGGACTTGTCGTCCAGAAGATATTTGGTATAGTAGGCTTCAGATTGACCCGGCCGATTTGCCAATACAGTCATAACTCATGTTATGTTTGCTTCAGGTTGCGCGTTTTCAGGTTGTGTCCTGCGGTGACCCGGAAGTACCGGAAAGGGTTACTTCCGGGTTTCACCGCTCGCGCATGTGCAGACACGCAAAATTATGTCACACACATGCGCAGAAGCAGCGAATCATGACCCCCACAAGTGATAGGTATGGGAGAATGCTCTTGCCATCCCTATGTGAAGGGTATTCCGTTAAAGGAATCCAGGGACTCGATGGTTTGGTCAACCCCTGTGAAGGCGTTGTGCCCATGCCTGAGTCCAGGGGGGCATTTGGGTGGTGGAGATAGCCTGTTCCCGGCTTTCTGCTTATCCAGGTGTTCACCCTAGGCTGACCTATGCTGGTGCCCTGGGTCAGCGCTACCTGCAACGGTGCAGGGAGCTAGTCGAACCAGAGCCTATGCAACCACTCACGTGTTGTAATCAATAAAGTTGTGGCCTAAATTCTGCCAAAAACCAAACCAAAATTTGAGTCTTGTCTGAATTTATTTAAGGGGGAGGTTTAAAGGTCTGAATACGCAATAGGGCAGTTTTCTGCTTCACAGGGCAAATAAAATACTCTATCTATGTAGAAGGAGAGAAAACTATATATTATCAGTATATTATCAAATCACTGCTCCTGTCTCAAAATATGGAGATGATAAACATGAAAGAATGTGAGTAAGACAGAGGTGGGAGATTATAAATAGTCGTATGACTATTTTAAAAAAGATTTTAGTGGGCAGATGAATATTCAGGTAAGGAATTCAATATATTCTGAAGGTGGGATGCGTATCCCTGGGCTACAACACGTTCTTTGCATGCCAAAGGTCTCAAGTTCTTGCCTAAAAACCAGGAGGGCTGTCACCACCAAGGTAGACCGGGGATGGGGAACTTAGGACCATGTGGATGTTGTTGGACTCTGAGCAGTCCTAGCCGACATGGCCAATGGTGAAGAATAATGAGAACTAGAGTCTAAAATCATCTGCAGAGGCTCACAGGCTCCTCACCCCTGGTGAGGACAATGCAGACATGTCACTTATTTGTGTCAAGCTGAATTGTGTCATGCTTTGTATGACAAAGCATGTGAAAGCTGGACCATAAAGAAGGCTGATAGCCGAAGAACTGATGCTTTTGAATTATGGTGCTGGAGGAGACTCTTGAGAGTCTGGCAAGAAGATCAAACCTCTCCATTCTGAAGGAAATCAGCCCTGAGTGCTGACTGGAAGGACAGATCGTGAAGCTAAGGCTCCAATACTTTGGCCACCACATGAGAAGAGAAGATTCCCTGGAAAAGACCCTGATGTTGGGAAAGATGGAGGGCACAAGGAGAAGGGGACGACAAAGGACGAGATGGTTGGATAGTGTTCTCGAAGCTATCAGCATGAGTTTGACCAAACTGCGGGAGGCAGTGGAAAACAGAAGTGCCTGGCGTGCTCTGGTCCATGGGGTCACGAAGAGTCGGACACGACTAAACAACAACAAAGAGACTAACAGTGCAATCACATGCATGTCTATTTGAAAGTCCCATTGAGTGCAATAGTGCTTACTCCTAGCTATGTGAACATTGGACTGCAATCTAAGATTCTCTCTCTCTCTCTCTCCTGTACATTCTTATCCCGTTGAAATAATTAAATGGTGAATGTACCAAATTGCATCCAAAGAACTGCGTGACTAATTCCATATATCTAGGGGAGAAGGATTTTGTTCCACAGCAAAACTGTCAACATTGCAGGGATTTTCGTGAGCATTTTGTGATATAGAGATCTTTTCGATAGAAAAAGAAATGCTTTTGAATAATAAGAATAATCCCAATTGGCATGCTTACATCCATTGGCACATCTAAGGGAGCTCTTGTGATCAATAAACATAATAATTATTTTTTAAACAGGAACCATATGCCAAATTAAGATGAATGATTGATGCCCAGATCCAATCTGTATTTAGGTTGATAGGAAATTTCCACCGACTTCTGTAGGTGGTGAAGTGGGCTGATTTGTTCCACAGAATCATAATTTTAAAAATGAGTCAATTTTTATAAAAAGGTCATTTGTCACAAATAACCTTCTAGGTAAAAACATAAGTTGCACATTGCGTTGCAATAATGTCAACACAGCTGGTCTTAAATAATAATTTAACGGAATTTAGTCAGCACGGGGATTATAAATGTATAATTAGATATATATTTAAGATATGTCACAATGAATACAATCTATTCACTTCATTCGACAACTACAAAATACATTTTTTTAGAAAGCATTTTTTTAAATAAAACATGCCTTTGTTTTGTTCACACAAATATTACAATATTTAAATGTTTCTGTTCTGTAAATTAAACTAAGTAGCATAATGCTGAATGTGAAAATTCCAGCTGTTATTTTGGTATAATAATGAAAAAGGTCATTGTGTTGTGAGGATTTTCAATTGCATTTAATCTCAAAGCATTTAATCTGATCAGATCCTTTAATGTTGGGTGCCAAAGATCAGACAGTGATATATCAATATGGCATTGTATATGGTATTATATCTCAGCTTGTCACCACTACATGTCATCACACTGTAATGTCAGCATGGCACAAAGATTGGGGGTTGCTTCCTGATTGGTAGAGTGTGTGTGGAAGCTGTGGCTGTGTTCTGGTTTAGCTCACGAGACGAGCTCAGATGCTTGCCACAGAGTAGTCTTACTCTCTTTGATCCAAACCTGCACTTTTAAGAAGGACCCTGGGCTATGGCACGTAAAGGTAAAGGGGCCCCTGACCATTAGGTCCAGTCGCGGACGACTCTGGGGTTGCGGCGCTCATCTTGCCTTACTGGCCGAGGGAGCAGGTGTACAGCTTCCGGGTCATGTGGCCAGCATGACTAAGCCGCTTCTGGCGAAGCAGAGCAGCGCACAGAAACGCCATTTACCTTCCTGCTGGAGCAGAACCTATTTATCTACTTGCACTTTGATGTGCTTTCGTACTGCTAGGTGGGCAGGAGAAGGGACCGAGCAACGGGAGCTCACCCAATCGCAGGGTGTGTTTTTTTTTGGGGGGGGGAATTGAACGAATTCCTATGCCCCACAAATAACCCAGAGATTCATTGTAAATAAAAGGACACATTCTACTCATGTAAAAACATGCTGATTCCTGGACTGTCCACAGGCCGGATTGAGAAGGTGAATGGGCCACATCCAACCCCCGGGCCTTAGGTTGCCTACCCCTGGGTTAGAGCCTTCACTTAGCAATTTTGGCTGGTTGACAGGGCCAGAAAGGATCTTTTTTTCTCTCAACCTGATTGTCACTTGGTTGGGTTTTGTTTTGTTTTTTTGTCATCTTTCCCTCAGTGAAATTATGGCTGTCCTTTGTTAGGTGAAAGAACATTGTTGGTATGAAGGTGGTAATGGCATTGGGCAGGTATAGGGGGCTCCCCATAAGGGGCCTGAGGGGAGGATTGACCACGGCAAACCCAATCGTGGGTTCGGTATCTGCCTGGTTGGACTCTGCACCCTGGTCCCCCAGTGAGAATGTGTTTGCTTGGCTTTCACCACAGCAAGTTTCAACACTGGCCGACTCCCAGCGTACAGGATTGGAGAGATCCAAACCCAATGCATCTATTCCATCAACATGGGGCTTGCGGATGATCCTGGGACCCAATACCATGCCAACCCTCACCCTGCCTGCTGCTGTCAATAAAGATTTACCCTGACTTTATCCCATCACTGTTGTATAGTCTGGTTATTTTGCTACTCTCAAGAGTCACATAATGCGTCCGCCTGGGCAATCAACACTGCCTGTTTTCCCCCAGTAAAACTGCATAAGATATCTTTAGAATTTATTTTTTTACTTTCTTCCCTTTCAATTGCATACACCTGTTCTGTCATTCTGAAGTTCCTTATGGAGCTTAGATGGAGAATTCTGAAATCAGCTAGATGATTCATTAAATCAGTTACCTGATTCCAAACCGTGTATTGAATCCAAAGAACCAGGAATGCTATTCTGTAAATGCTATCAGGAAGCTCTTGTACTTTCCTCATATTTACGCTTAGGGAACAGGCTGCACAAGTTCAATTTGTATTTAGTTTCACCGTCTTTATGCAACACTGTAGAAGGAGCTATAAAACGGCCTTTCTGTGAACAGAGGATGCCAACATGTAGAAGGAAATCTTTAGATATAACCAAATTTTCCCCTGCTGTCCCATCCATTATATATTTCCCACTTGTTTGGTAAAACGAAAATACATAAAGAGCTGCTTTATAGAGTCTGAAGGGATAAAAATTAGGTTAGGGCAATATACAGAAACATTTTATTACTCCTTTTTAAAGCGTAACTGTGTATATGATGGAGTCTTACACTCCATATTGCACCCTTAATTTCACAGGCTTTCTTTCTTTTGCTACGAAAGCGAAATAGGCTCAAAATAGGCAATTTTCTATCCCCCAAAGCCACCCGTTATTATGATTATTTACCCTTTAGCCTTTGTGAAACATGTTTGGGGCCTTGCCGAACTATCATAATTGCTGAATTGGGAAGATACGGTAAGCCCCTCAACAGTTAAGGAATAATTCTGCCTTCATTCCATTAAAAGTGGAAGATTTACTCCAGTCACTTATCATTTGTGTGAATAAAGTGCTATTAATTGCATTTATATGAAGTACGCCTGATGCTTTTAGCAGATGACTTGCCAGCCAATTTGCATTATAATGAACAAAATCCTACAGATCTCAAGTATGGTGGAGAACAAATGTGGTCAATATGCAAATAATCACATGAACTCTTAGGGTCTTAGATATTCTATAATTGCACTTTAAAGGGCAGACAATGAAAGAAACTTGGGGAAATCTAATTAAAATTAACATTTTATCACCCTAAATTGCAGGAAATCCAATGACAAAACACTTTGTGAAGTATGAAGTTTACTTTTACTTGTCTGGAACCTTTCTTCTCAGTAGACACACACATGATTGCAGTGTAAGTCTGTGCAACTGTCCATTGGGTTTTATTTATTTTCCTCTTACGAAGGGTGGGGGGAGCAATCACTGTATATTCCTGCTGAAATCAGACCTGCCGTGACACTAATGATGTTATGTCGTCTGCTGAAAATGTTTTTGTTTCAAGCATTTTTAGAGAATTAATTCCCTTCATTATTTGGGACTGTGTTCTATGGTTCCACAATGCTTTAATGTTTCTTACTGTATTATTTTAACAACACTGTAATATTTTTCTTAGGGGTCGGCAATTTATATATGCCCTTATAAGTATATAAATATTTAAAGAGAAGGTAGTTCACTTCCCAATATTTGGAAATTGGTATACTGCATATGATTAAAGCCGCAGAGATACTATGGGCATGATCCAGTCAAAGTAAAGCACATCGAAATGCAGTCTGATGCCTGGCTACTCAGAAGTCCTGTTGACAATGGGACTTATTCCAAGGTAAGTGTAAGGTAAAGGTAAACGGACCCCTGATCATTAGGTCCAGTAGTGGACGACTCTGGGGTTGTGGTGCTCATCTCGCTTTATTGGCTGAGGGAGCCAGCGTACAGCTTCTGGGTCATGTGGCCAGCATGATTAAGCCGCTTCTGGCGAACCAGAGCAGCACACAGATACCTTCCCGCCGGAGTGGTACCTATTTATCTACTTGCACTTTGATGTGCTTTTGAACTGCTAGGTTGGCAGGACCTGGGACCGAGCAACAGGAGCTCACCCCGTCGCAGGTATTCGAACCGCCGACTTTCTGATTGGCAAGCCCTAGGCTGGGTGGTTTATAAATTCACTATTCAGAAAACTGTTGGAGATTAAGGGAGGATTTGCATTCATGGTTTTTAACATTAAGGAAGGGTTAAGGAATAGTTTTGATAATGTAGATGGGCACATAACATCCCACTTTTTACACTCATAATGCATTCTTACCTTGTCTTTTTGATTACTTCGTTTTTAATCGTTTTATGCTGCTATATCGGTGAAACATAGCTTATATGTCCCTATGTAGTGTTTTACCTTTTTTTTTTTTTTACTGCATTCAACCTCTGATGCGCCTCCAATGGTATTCGAGCGAGCGAGCAAGTGAGGGAAAGAAACAGTGGAAAATTGGAAAATCGTATGGCTGGGTGTTACTTAAAGGTAAAGGGACCCCTGACTATTAGGTCCAGTCGTGGCCGACTCTGGGGTTGCGGCGCTCATCTCGCTTTATTGGCTGGGGGAGCCGGCGTACAGCTTCCGGGTCATGTGGCCAGCATGATGACGCCACTTCTGGCGAACCAGAGCAGTGCACAGAAATGCCGTTTACCTTCCCACCGGAGCGGTACCTATTTATCTACTTGCACTTTGACGTGCTTTCGAACTGCTAGGTTGGCAGGAGCAGGGACCAAACAACAGGAACTCACCCCGTCATGGGGATTCGAACCGCTGACCTTTTGATCGGCAAGTCCTAGGCTCTGTGGTTTAACCCACAGCGCCACCTGCGTCCCGGGTGTTACTTACATTTGATGAAAAAAACAAGGTAAAAACGTTTTGATTAACAAGTATGCCCTTTGACATTTTAGAACGACATATCGGTTATCGTTCTAACAGAGGGAAATAGCATTAAACAGGAGACTTAGGCTGCAGTCCTATATACCTGGTGCTTACTTCTGAGTAGACATGCACAGGATTGCTTTGTTAAACACTGCGCTGGGCAGAGGAATACAAATACCTGGCCAGCAGTATTAGGGCTTCATAGAAGAAGTGTAGCCACTGTTACACCCACAATCTGGCTGCTCATGCTAGCTAGGGTGAAACGTATGGGACACAGGCTGAAACTTTCAGGATTTCAGCTCTCAGGGTTTAGTAGGTTGCCACCCTGCAAAATGCCCCATTTGGAGGGTTTCCACCTGCTACCATCAGTGAGTGGCTTTCACCCACCAAATGGGAAAGTGCGTTGAGGCCCCATCTCAGCAGCAGAGTGGGTCCAATGGAACCAGGCAGGGTTAGATGGAAGAACATCTCTGCCTCATCTAAACCTCCAGTCGTGACTCTACTTAGCTGGCAGTATGTCCCGCTGAATTTGGTAGAACTTGCTGTTTTGTAGGCATGCTTAGAGTAGCACTGTAAGGACTGAGCTACACTAATCAATTATATTGGTATAACTGTGTTACAAACAGACAACACCAGATGATGCTGTAGAGCTGTGATCCGTTGCCAATGGGATTTTCCATTAGGAGCTTTATAACACTTTTAAATGTAACTTTTTTCCCAATGTATATAGATCCAGCCGAAGTCTCTTTTCCTTATTTCGATGGGTGAATCTGTGGCTGATGCACCAACACACACTGTATAAATAGACAGACGAAAACAGATACTCTGAAATGTTTTGCCCCAAGCTGTTAGTTTGCAATGGCAATTAAAGCAAAACTTTTAAATGTCGCTCATAGATGGGATGAAGTCTGAAAAAGAGAAGGTGCCGAATTCCAAATGATTGAGATTTCACATGTTTTAAAGAGCAGCTGTTAATGAGAAAATTTATTATACCAAGACCCATTAATTAAATATTGACAGAGCAGCCTTGGAAGATGAATTTTTTAAAGCAGCATGGGGTTGATTAGCAATTAACAGATTGAAGCAGTCAACATTTTTTTAAAAATAAAATAAAATTGTGTACCACCCCTCATCCATAGATCAACAGGGCGGTTCACAACATTAAAGTACAGAATGAGAACACAAAATGCATAATAAAACAAACACAAACCATTAAACTCCCTCCCACAAACACATTTTGAAGTTCATATAATGTTAATTATCCAAAGACTTAGTTGAAGAGAAATGTTTTCATCTGGCGCCTAAATATATGTAATGAAGGTGCCAGGCAAGCATCCCTAGGGGGAGCATTCCATAAATGGGGAGCCACCACAGAAAAGACTTCTTCTCATGTTGCCACCTTCCGAAAAGGGGCCTCAGATTTTTCACACAAAATAGAGACAAATCTGACCTTGTTCCTTTAGTCCAGGCAGTTTCTCACTGAATTAGCAAACACGCTTAGTGCCTTAAACAGCTTGTCTGGTTTATTTTTCTACAAAACTGATGCAAAGGGTTGCATTCCCCCCCCCTCAACTTCCCTGCCAAATTGGGTTCAATAAAGAAAACTTCTGCTTTGTTTTGCTCCCAGACAAATAAAATGGTAAAGACTTTTCCATTAATTATCCGCTGAACAATTGCCCCTGAGAGCTTTGCGCTCTTGGTTGCTGCTGCTGCTGCTGCTTGTATTTGCTTGTGAAATCTCTGAAATAAAACTTTTGTAGCAGCTATGAAATACTTCGCCCGCGTAACACAGAAGTCAAGGTGCTCATCAGCTTTTCAGAACCAAGCAATCTTTCAGAGCTTTAATTATCAGTTGTATCAGTTGTAAACTCTATGCTGTGAAGAATCTGTTTATAAGGGAGGTGGGGGTGGGCTTGAATGATTGTGTAGTTTATAGAATTCATGACTTTAAAAAGGAATTGAAAGGGGAGGAAATAAAATGGTAACGATAAAGAGATACCTTTTAAATAGAACATGAATCGTATAGTTGGAAGGGATCCTAAGGGTCATCTAGTCCAACCCAGTTCAAGTTTGGGGCTCTATGAACAAAAGCTGCCTCTTGTTGATGGAGGCAACTGTGATTTCCATTAGAGGAAGGTGGTATTTAGTGATTTCACCACTTTCAATCTCCCCATGAAAACTCTCATATGCTTCAGAGGATCCTCGAGCCCTCCACTGTGCATGTTGAGACATAAGCATAACGAAACAAGTTATTAAAAGACACCTTGACCAGGCATTTTTGTTGGGGATTGTAGGGAAAGACTTGCCAAAAAAGTTGGAAAAAAAATTCATGTATGCGACAACGGCCACGAGAGTTCTGGTAGCACAAGGATGGAAGACTGAAGAAACCACAACTAAAGAATCATGGCAAGAAAAATTGATGGACTATGCAGAACTGGCAAAATTGACATATAAACTACGGGACAAGGATAACTGTGACTTTAAGGATGAATGGGAACCTTTCACAAAGTATCTGAAGACGCAACAAAGCGAACTGGACTCCTTGGCAGGTTTTGAATAAACATTCACAATTTTTTTACTGATAATAATCAGCTAAACAGTTTGAAGATCTATACAACTTTGTAACATGCAGAAAATAGCATTATTGGAGAAACGAAATACTGGAACTGAGGGAACTCGGGGGGTGGGGGTGGGGGTTCTGTGGGGGGGAGGGGGAGGGAGGAAAAATGGGGGGGGGAAATAAGGATATGTTTTTGGATAATATGTCTTGTTATAACTTTGAATAATAATAATAAAAAAGACACCTTGACCAAGATGGCATCCCAATGAGGACTGTACGTGCTCAGTAGCCATGGAATGTCAAGTTCCAGTTGGAAAAGAAAAATGGAAAACAGGAAGTGGGGTTGTTGAGTGGCCTTGAATGGCAAACCATGAAGAGGATGTGGATACAGTGAACTTTATAAAAAAGTTCCTGGCTTCTACCATAAGATAGTGCTTTGTATTGTAGGATGGAGTTTATTGAGGAATTGCCCAGTGAAGTAAGCTCCTCAGAAGAAGCCCCTCAGAAGTTGCTAGCTCATTTTCTAATGACAATGATTAGAAGCTGCCGCAGCCCTGATTTCAACAAGGTAACTTGCCTTACTACGTTGTTCCTTTGAAATAAACTTTCTTCTTCTTACTTTGAAATGTCTCTCAAAGACCTAACTCCATTCCCTTCATTTACTTTTACTTTTTTATTTTTCCAAGTTTAATAGATCTAATTATTGCAACAGGGTCATCCAAAATCATGGCATGAGCCTGACCTATATTGTTAAAGGAAACCCTTAGCTACCTTTTGGGATTTTAATGTCATGCTTCATCACATCTACACTTTCCCTTCTTTCCTCTCTCCAAAGAAACTATTCATATCTGCTCCCTTGTGTGAGGAGTAGTCATCTTGCCTTCTGGCCCTTTTTATCAGAGGGAACAATTGACCTGACGTTACCTTTGGCTTTTGGAAAGACGCAAAGGTTTTGTAACTGGCAGTTCTGCTGAATAAGTTGAGAGACTGGATACACCTCAGTTTATCACCCCAGAAGCATTTCTGTCTGTTCCTTGGAACATTTTGGATGACCCACTGTAGACCTGTAGGCTGTGAGAAGGCTCACAGCTACAGTGGGGAAGAACCGAAATACTCTTTTAACCCTGTTTTCCCTTTGGGGGAACTGAAACATTTTCACAAAGTTTAATGAGGACATTAATATTTTATTAACAGTCTTAATCAAAGCCATCTTCGTTTAGGAGTTGCAGGGTGCAGGCTGGAGAGAATGAACAATGACTGAACTTCAAATTGTTCAGGTAGAATGACTCCCAGGATGTCACTTCACACAATCCTTTCGGAATAGGCAAAGGTCCTTGTTCATTATAGTTGATTGAAACAGGTATTGCTTTCTGTTGAGACATATGCATATCCAGAATAAGAATGTCTGTCAATACTTACTGATGAGTTTTTGCTGGTTGTTCTGGACCATAGCTCAGTGGTAGTGTCTCTATGCATGCAAAAGATCTCAGTTTCAATCCCCAGTATTTCCAGGTTTGAGATCTGCTTCCAGTCAGTGTAGACTGGGTGTTACGGACTGGATGAAGAGGAGTGGTGGGAGGCACCAGTTGGGGAACCCTTAAGGGAAGAAGGGATTGGTGGTGGGACGATGACAAGTGGTCAGAGGGAGAAGAGGGAGCAGACTTGGAGGAGGAGATGTCAGAAACTGAAGAGGTAACAGGGTTTAATGAGCAGGAAGAGGCTGTGGCAGAAAGCAGCCCAGAATCAGAGGCAGAAGTAGAGGCTGGAGATGAGGGGGGCCAGGAGGCAGAGATGAGGCAGCCTGCTGAAGAACCTCCTGATCTGACCAGCTCTCCTACTCCTGGTCTCCTAGAACCAGAAGTGGTATGAAGAGAGAGGAGCAAAGACAAATAAGATGATGGAATCTCAGATTACTTGGGAAGGACCTGGGAGAGGAGGAACTGTGGGAAGGTGGGGAGCTTCAGGCCCCACAGCTGCCTCATGGGGCAAGATCTACTGGGACGAGTTGCTGTGCTCACTAGGCCTGGCTTCCTGGGTCGACTGTGTTTTCTTGAATAAAGCGTTCATTTTACTGACGTTGTGTGATTTACTGCTGACCTGCTTCTGACTCCCGCTCCTGACACTGGGTGGAGAAGCTCCTCCCTGACGGCCAATCTCCCCCAAATGACACCCACTTGATGTGGGGTGCAGATACAGTTTTTTCACCTACAGAAAGCAGTATTAAATTCTTTAGGTGTTAGCCTGGAGAAAAATCAGCTGATGAACAGGGTAGGGTATCAATCCTGCTTGGTGACTAACTCCTATCCCAGCAGGCAAACAATGACAGGCAGGTAGGATCACCTGCCTGTCAATCACCTGATGCTATCATAAGATCTGGCCTTTCTGACCAGAAAATGTTTCCTACTCCTGGTGTTGCCAATACTGAGATGGATAGATAAAAAGTACAAGGGAGCTTCCTATGTTCTGGGCTAATGCCACCCAGAAAAGGGAGAGAAGTCCAACCAGTTCCTTAGCCTTTGAAGCTTGACTTATCTTACTTCTCGATTAGAATCAACTTCGCAGTTCTTTCATCCTTCCGCCAGCTGACATTCTGTGGGAGGATCGCTCGCATGGTGTGAAGCTTCTGAGCCAAAGTCAAGATCTTTTGAGTCTGTGGGTCTTTTTGGAGAATCATCTCTGATGGAAATATTTCCATTAAAAAGATGCCTTTATGTCAAAAGAGTTTTAATTAGACTGGAAAGGAATGTTGTGTCACATTTGCAGAGAATGATTTAAGGGGGGGACGGGGGACAGACCCTGGTGCAGTTTTGAAAAAGTCTCCTTCCTGTGGCCTGCTCAGACTGCATGGTGGGTTGTCAGAATGGATAACTTCCATTATCCTGTTCCATTCTGGAAGGTGGCAGTAGGAGAAAGTGCTAACAATAGTTTCCATGCACAATTCAAAGTGCTGGTGCTGACCTTTAAAGCCCTAAACAGCCTCGGTCCAATATACCTGAAGGAGCGTCTCCACCCCCATTGTTCTGCCCGGACACTGAGGTCCAGTGCTGAGGGCCTTCTGGTGGTTCCCTCGCGCGAGAAGCCAAGTTACAGGGAACCAGGCAGAGGGCCTTCTCGGTAGTGGCAGCTGCCCTGTGGAACACCCTCCCACCAGATGTCAAAGAGAGAAACAACTACCAGACTTTTAAAAGACATCTGAAGGCAGCCCTGTTTGGGGAAGCTTTTAATGTTTTTTAGGTTATTGTATTTTAATGTTCTTTTGGAAGCCGCCCAGAGTGGCTGGGGAAACCCTGCCAGATGGGTGGGGTATAAATAATAAATTATTATTATTATTATTATCAGCGGATACATCTTACATTAAACATATAGGCATCCATACAGAATTGCCATCCTATACGTAAAGGTAAAGGGACCCCTGACCATTAGGTCCAGTCGCGACTGACTCTGGGGTTGCGGCACTCATCTCACTTTATTGGCCGAGGGAGCCGGCGTACAGCTTCCAGGTCATGTGGCCAGCATGACTAAGCTGCTTCTGGCAAACCAGAGCAGCTCACGGAAACGCCGTTTACCTTCCCGTCTACTTGCACTTTGACATGCTTTCGAACTGCTAGGTTGGCAGGAGCAGGGACCAAGCAACGGGAGCTCATCCCATCACGGGGATTCGAACCGCCGACCTTCTGATCGGCAAGCCCTAGGCTCAGTGGTTTAACCCACAGCGCCACCCGCGTCCCCTATCCTATACATACATGTTACTAAATTATGTGCCTGGATGGACTTGCTGAAATAAGTAATTAGAAGGATATAATTTCTGTAATTCTGAGACTCAGGTGACTGCCAGGTCTTCAATGCTGTGATTCCTTTCATCTGCACCTTGCCATAGATAGCAGAACTGAGTAAAAACACCAGGAGGTGGGGGGGGGAACCCATCATTTTACAGATGTTTCCAAACAAATGTAAAAGTCTTTCCATACAATCTTTGTAGCTTGAGGAAGCCCTGCTTATCAGTCATCGGTGGTGCTTTATGTGGGACACAGGTGGCTCTGTGGTCTAAACCACTGAGCCTCTTGGGCATGCTGATCGGAAGGTCGGTGGTTCGAATCCATGCAACAGAGTGAGCTCCCATTGCTCTGTCCCAGCTTCTGACAACCTACCACTTTGAAAGCACACCTGTGCAAGCAGATAAATTGGTACCTCTGCAGCGGTAAGGCAAACAGTGTTCCATGTGCTCTGGCTTCTGTCTCGGTATTACGTTGCACCAGAAGCAGTTTAATCATGACCTGGAAAGCTGTCTGTGGACAAGCGTCGGCTCCCTTGGCCTGAAAGCAAGATGAGCGCTGCAACCCCATAGTAACCTTTGACTGGACTTAATCATCCAGAGGTCCTTTAGCCCCCCTTTTTTTAACCTTTATAGATATGCTTCCGTAGCCTGAATTGGTCATGAATTTGGCTTCTAACCCACATTTAGGGCAGTTTGTGTTGGCTAATTATGAAAATGCGATGGTTTAATGTGAACAAGCCTTACTGAACAAAAACAGCTCTTCAAGTTGCCCCAAAGATTTTAGAAAGATCAGGACCCTCAATTAGAATACCTTGAGCAGAGTTTGCTCCAAGTAATTGCTAATCAGCACAGCCTCTTATCTGTTGGATAGTCAGCTCCCACAAATATGCCCTGTGCAGCAGGGAAGACATATCAGCTACGTACTATGCATACGATTGAGATATCCATTGCTTCAGCCAGGCAATATTCGTTCCCTAGCAAACTTTCCATGAAAAGCTCCAGAGATATAAGTGGAAGCTTTGCTCTTATAACAGAACACAGGCTAGTAGTAACCCTGGCTGTCACCAGTTGCATTTGAACTACTGTTGTGGTTCTGCTCTTAATTCATACTTTTAACCTCAGTCATTTTTGGCTTGGAAAGTCCCAGCTTTTAAGCGCTTTTGTAGTGCCATGGGGTTCATGTCCAGCAGATTTCTTTTGACTTTGTAGCCTCTCATCTTCAACTGACATTACATGCCACTCATCAGTCTCACCGTCAAGAGCTGTATCGAACATCAATAGCAGCAGCACAGAAGTAGTGGCTGGATTTCCTCCTTTTATCCGCATGGGAAAAGGCCCACAACAACTAAGCAGTGAGAACAACAGTAACCAGAAAATAAACTGGAGAGGGGAAAACTCATAAAAAACATTTTTTTTAATTTATTTTTTTACTTTTTTAATCAGCTCTCTGTCACTTCAGAGCCAAAAGGGTAGGAACGGCCTGCAGTCATATTGTAAAGAAGGGGTGGGGAGATTGGGACTCTGACAGTGGTGGATCTTGGGGTCTTAAATTTCAGCGGTGTTATGTACTGAGTTGAATAGGATCCAGAATGCAGCAGTCGGATTGGTCCTAAAACAATAGGATTCAGAATGCAGCAGTCTGATTGGTCCTAGAACCATAGGATCCAGAATGCAGCAGTCTGATTGGTCCTAGAACAATAGGATCCAGAATACAGCAGTCTGAATGGTCTGCAGGAGCCACCCAATCCCGCTTCAGGTGGAAGTGAATCTGCAGCCTGATTGGCCTACAGGAGAATCCCAGAATTAGCCAATCATGTGGGGCCCATTGTGTAAATAATGTATATAAACCAGACATTTTGGGGGAACTTCCATTCCTCTCTACTATGAGCTGAATAAAGAGCATGAAATCCACACTCGACTCCGAGTATATTTCAAGCGGCAAATGCCAAATCTGCTGCTGACTCCAACTCCCATCAGTCCCAGCCAGCTTAGCCAATGGTAAGAGACAATGGGAGCTATATACTACAAATTTCTCCTCCCATCATAAAGGAAGTGGGACCTCAGTGTTCCTTCATGCCTGAGATAGAAGTCTTTTTAAAAAAATTATGTATGTTTTTCTTTTCTTTATATATTTTTATTAAACAATTTTAACAAAACAAATTATCAATCAAAATACCCAATTAAATTCCCCCCTTTTATCCCCCCCGTCCTTCCCTCTCCCACCCACTAAGGACTTTCCTCAGCTCCCCTCTCTGATTTGTTTGCACATATCATTATCTGCATGTTAAAAATTGTACATATCATTGCCTTACTTGTCATATATTCTCCTAATAAATTTGTGGATGTTTATTCAAAACCTGCCAAGGAGTCCAAATCATTTTGTTTTTGTTTTTAGATAGTTTGTGAAAAGTTCCCATTCTTCCTTGAAGTCACAATTGTCCTTCTCACGTAATTTATATGTCAACTTTGCCAACTCCACATAACTCATCAGTTTTTCTTGCCATTGTTCTTTCGTTGGGGTTTCCTCATTCTTCCATCCTTGTGCAAACAAGACTCTTGATGCTGTTGTTGCATACATAAATAAATTCTTTGTGTAAAATTTTATTTATGTTTTTCAGCTTTATACATTTCACTATTTTACACTCCTTTTAACATTTCAAAACTTGACTTCCTTCCCCCTCTTTCTGCGGTTCTTTCAATTTATTTTAAACACCTTTGCTCATTTATTCAGCTACTTTAAATATATACTTTTATAAAACTGCAGGTTCTTACACTAATCCTGCCATCTGTTTACAATTTATCTGTAAATATTCAATAAGCCATTTCCATTCTTTTGTAAAAAGTTTGTTATCTTCAGTTCTTATTCTTCCGATAAGCTTCACCATTTTCGCATATTCCATAAGTTTTGGTATCCATTCCTCCTTTGCTGGGACTTCTGCTTCTTTCCATTTTTGGGCGGGTAACATTCTTGCTGCTGTAGTAGCATACATGAATAAGTTTCTATACAGTTTAGGTGGTTCTGTCCCTATGCAGTGGAACCTTGACTTACATACACCGCTTCTCATAGACGTTCCAAGTTGCGACCACGGCAAACCCGGAAGTAAACACTGGGTTTGCCGTGATTTGCGTATGCATGGAAGTGACTTCTGCCAGCAGCGCATGCGCACAAGCGGTTGCCGCCATCTATGCATACGCAGAAGTGCACTGCTGCCGAATGCTCACACACACAATGGCGCCACTACTGGCGTCCGGTTTCACCCAGCGCATGGGCCTCCGGAACGGATTATGATCGTAAGTAGAGGTTGTACTGTAATTCCCAAAAGAAAAGCTTCTGTTTTTTTTTAAACAAACGTTATTTTAAATATCCTTTTCAATTAATTATATATCATTTCCCAATAAGCTTTTTTTTTAAAAAAAAAAATCTTTATTGGTTTTTCAGTTATATACTCCACATACACATATTGTATTACATTTTACATTTATACTTGCTCTTGAGAGCTGATTTCTTTCCTTCTTCTGGCTTTTTATATCAGGTCTGACTTCTTCGCATTGTCTTTATCCATTTTGCATATTGCTCTTCTTCTTCCATATTTGTCCATTTTTGTCCATAAAATATTTGTACACAAATAAATCCTTCCATTTACACAATTATTGTTGTCTATCTATATTCATTTGCAACTACTGTTAGTTACATTTGTCATGATATACATTTTGCTTCTTATTATTTTTATTATCCAATAAATTTCTTTGTATTTCATATTATGAGGTTTATTTCAGTAAGTGTTTAACCTTACTACAAGACCACCACATATAATAAAAAGAACCTTCATTCTCTTTACATTTCCAACTGACTTACAAGTCTTAGGAGAAGAGATTTGCCATGTTTTGTGTTGGCCGAAGGAATGTGAGGAAACTCAGGGGCAGCTTAGAATGCCTAATATTTTCCTGCAAGGAATAGCCTCTCCTTCTCTGCCTTCTCCCCAGTTGCACTCCCACTATAACTTCATGTTCAACACGCACCTTTGCAATACACAAGGAAGGGCCACACAGATCAGTGGTAGAACATAGCGTGTTCTCCCTCATGGAGAGCACGTGTTGTGGTAGGGGCTGACGAGACACCTCACTGTTGCTAGGCAAATGGTTTGGCCATTCTTTAAGCAGGGGCGGGCTGTTACTGGGGAAATTCAGATGTTGCCATTTATTGATTGACAGCCTTGTTTGTTAAATACACTGCATGCAGTGACGAGCTTCCTCTTTCGCTGCGTGCTTCAGATCACCCTCCCTCCCTTCCTTAATTTTAGGCTGTTTGCTTGACCTTTTGTATGCCTGTCATGGGGTCGTCTGCTTTGGGGCAGGGGCCCGGTAGGAATTTTGTCCATTTGGCTGATTAGTGTGTGCCATTTGGTTTTTGCCTACTGCGTAGCAAATCGTCACAACTTGTAAGGTTGCGGTTAGGCATTGGTTTGGGAATTGGTTGGTGGAGGGGTATGGATTTGGCTGTGCCTGCCCCTCCAAAATGCTGCTGCTACAAGGGTTTTCCGTTAATGGAACCCAAGGGCTCCCCATGCTTTTGTCCGAAACCCCCTGGCAAGGGGCTAGGGCCACGCAAGCCCCTGGGAGCATGCTGGGGAGAGGTGAGGCATGGTTCCCAGTCCCGTCTCTCTCCCCAGGTGACTTACCCCTTCTGACTTCGCGGGGGGTGCAAATGTCAGAGCTGTCCCCATGGTGGGGTCAGTTAGTGCTACCAATGCCTAAGCAACCACTCACATTGCTGTAATTTGAATAAAGTTGTGGCCAAAATTATGCCAAAAACCTTAAACAAAAATTAAGTGTCAATTGTGTTTTTCTTTGGGGTGTCTTGGGGACCTCAACACGCAACTGCTTTGCATGCAGAGAGTTCCAAATTCAATTCCCAGCACCTCCAGGCAGAACTGGGAGTGTCACCTCCCCAAAAATCTGGGGATCCACTACCAGTCAGTGCAGAAACTAGTGGTCTGAATCAGCATAAGCCAGCTTCCTATACTCCTATAGACGCACATATTTTACAAAATTTGTGTCGTTTCTGTAGAAACCTGAAAACCATGCAACTATGGAACACATAATATCATTCTTAAAGTGTTTGATGGAGAATTTCCCATGCCTGCAATGTAAGGAGCTAGATTTTTGATTTTGTTGTTAAGTTCCATGGAAAAGTTAATGCTAGTCCTTCACATGAACAATTCATCCTGAATAAATGCAGTAGAGTGGATGTAATAAATACCTGTCAGTAATTAGAGCCAAGGGCACATTATTCATTGCAAACACTGGCAGGCAAGGAAATCTTCCAAGAGAGTAATAATATTTTATTGTCATTTAAGTTACGATTCTACCAGAACAGAAATTGGCTCGTGCAGATGCTTCATTGAAAGGTATTGTATCCAGTTCTCTCTCCCCCCACCCCCACAAAACCACCCCTAACAATAGCTTTGGGGCTTGGATTCTCTCCAGAATTTGTAGCACTGCCACAAAGAAAACACAGAGAAACTGTAATATGGAACAACTTGTGTTTGTGTGGATTTCTATGTGAGTGGGACTGTCAGGATTGCCACTATTAGAGTTGTTATAGACTCTTCTTGTGAAGACTTGAAAGTAGTTTTTTATCTGGAGTTCATCATGTTGCCATTTCAATATCTGGGTTTCTGTGAGGATGAGTGTCTTCAAATTGCTGTGGTTACTGATCAGAAATGACATTTTCACTAAGCCAGTTACAGCAAATGTTGTGCCCTGCAGTTGCCACAGACTACAACTCCTATGCATTTAATTTAGCACATATAGACCAAAGATCAGCAGTGTGTTTTAAGTACCACAAAACAAGGGTAGTCCTCTATATATTGTTGGACTATGACTCCCGTCATCCTTGACCACTGGTCACACTGGCTGGGACTGAAGGAATTATAGTCCAAAAATCTGGAGGATACCATGTTCGCTGCCCCTGGCATATGCTGAAAGAGCACTCATCAAAGGGCAAGCACTTCAAAATTCTTGCCGATAAGCACCTATTTCAGCTATGAAAGCTATCTTATCTGACCTTATTTAAAGCCTTCCTTTATCAAAGTTCTTCCAATCTTCCTGTCTCCAAATATGCTTCTGTTATTTTCACAGATTATCTCAAATAAGGACCATATACTGAATGTTACAGGGAACCAGGCAGAGGGCCTTCTCGGTAGTGGCACCCGCCCTGTGGAACGCCCTCCCACCAGATGTCAAAGAGAACAACCACCAGACTTTTAGAAGACATCTGAAGGCAGCCCTGTTTAGGGAAGCTTTTAATGTTTGATGCATTATTGCATTTTAATATTTTGTTGGAAGCCGCCCAGTGTGGCTGGGGAAGCCCAGCCAGATGGGTGGGGTATTAATAATAATAATAATAATAATAACAATAACAATAACAATAATGTTCTGGCGCTGTGGGTAAAACCTCAGTGCCTAGGACTTGCCGATCGCATGGTCGGCGGTTCGAATCCCCGCGGCGGGGTGAGCTCCCGTCGTTCGGTCCCAGCTCCTGCCCACCTAGCAGTTCGAAAGCACCCTTAAGTGCAAGTAGATAAATAGGTACCGCTTTATAGCGGGAAGGTAAACGGCGTTTCCGTGTGGTGCGCTGGTGCTGGCTCGCCAGAGCAGCTTCATCACACTGGCCACGTGACCCGGAAGTGTCTTCGGACAGCGCTGGCTCCCGGCCTCTTAAGTGAGATGAGCGCACAACCCTAGAGTCTGTCAAGACTGGCCCGTACTGGCAGGGGTACCTTTACCTTTACCTTTAGAACCACATAGCCCAGGTGTGGGGAGCCCATGGTCCAGCCAGCCCCAGCCAGAGTGGCCAAGTATCAAGAATGATGGAAGTTGTAGTCCAACAACATATGGAGGGACACAGGTTCCCTTCCCTTGTTTTGCTCGCAATTTATGCACATTTTATTTGTGTGCATTCAAGTAAGTGAGGAAGAAAGGGGGCAGGTGCCTGGGGGGAAAGACTTTGGCAATCCCACCCACCATTACACCTATCAGGCAGCTACCAACAACTCTCACAGCCGGATGCCCAGGAACGTACAAAGACAAGGAAATGTTTTTTACCGTCCTCTTTTTTATCCAGTATTTACAGAGAGAGGCTATAGAACCCAGCCTCTTGGATAAT
This sequence comes from Podarcis pityusensis, assembly GCF_964106645.2. Classification (NCBI taxonomy): domain Eukaryota; kingdom Metazoa; phylum Chordata; class Lepidosauria; order Squamata; family Lacertidae; genus Podarcis; species Podarcis pityusensis. Next base: position 65,373,096 of record NC_138035.1, read on the forward strand.
GGCATTGCCCCGAGTGAATCTCCACCCCCCCGTCTCTTCCACTTCCTCATTCGTCAATCTCATCATCTCTTCTATGGGTACTGATAAGCGCCCTTTGTCTTTGAGCTCTTTGCTCTCCTACTTTCAAGGCTCATCGGGTTCTGTGAAGGAGGGGGGCCTGGAATGCTTTTTAAAGACACTGTGTCCATCAGTTGTCACCCCCTTGGTGCTTCCTCTTCTTCCTCTTCCTCTCCCATGATTTCCCAACCTTCCCCCTCATCTGCCTCTGAGCTGTGACCTCCCTCAAACCCCTGTTGTACTTCTAAACTGTCTTCCTCTTCCTCCTCCCTGGAAGGGTCAAGCTAGGGAGGCAGTCTCTGCCAATTCTTTCTGCCCAGTCCCTGAAAGTACCCAATGTATTTTGACTATATGTGATTTTGGCTTTAGGGACAATCCCTGGAATGCAACCCTGTGTACATTATGGGCTTACTACATATCACACTCCTGAGCTTTGCGCTGTATATGTAAAAATAAACAAATGCATGCATGAGCCACCATATTTTATCAACAAATGTCGGATCTATGGTCTCAATCCTGCAATGAGATCTGAGTTGGCAAACAGCTTGTGATCAGGGGAGATCACAGTAGAGACCTGGAGATCCACCTCCTTATATCTCTGCTTTGTAATGACAAACAACCACATTAAGGACGAAAACAGTGAATACCTCATGCATATAAAGTAGAATTTTCTCTGTTACGTTACATGGCTGAAAAGTTTATTGCCATTGTAGTGTAGTATGTTGTTCAGGCCAACATGACTCACTGTTTACATTTCATCCCTGCAATATTTTTCTGCTGATCAAAACTGCAACCGTCTCTCCTCCTTCCCTTAATTTACAATTCAGCACCATGCTTTGTCCAATAACAGCAATGCATATTTCTCACTTCATTTAAACTGTATGCAAGGCAATATGCTCATCATTATCAACAACAAATGCCCAGTTTCTTTCCATTTTAAATATATGCATACACTGCATGTGAACGCAGGGTATCTTAATGTTCCCTTAGAAACATTATACAAATTGGTGCTGAACAGAAAATGGACCATAACATTTTCAGAGATCTGCAGATAAGCCAAGGCATTTATCTCCTCTAAGTCGCTTTGTCCCACTAAGGCACTGCACATCCCCAGCAAGATATTTAACCAAATTTGTTTGTCCCTCCCCCCCAAAAGTATCTTAAGCCGTTCAACCACTGCAGACACAGAACCTGCTATTCAAATGACAAACTTCCCTACTCACTGATTTGAAAAACTTACTTATTGACTCTTCTATCTTCTGTAAACAAATGATCAGTCCATCACAATGGTGGTAAGGGGGAGGGGAGGTATGGGGAAGCATGTGAGCAAGGAGGGGTGACAATGTGTATTTTGGGAGTGCTGCCAAAGATTGCATTAGTCGGATTTAAAAACAACAACAACTTGTTTGCTGTTAATGTCGCTATTATACACAGACAGGAGACAGCAAAGCCAAGGAAGAACAAAGAGAAATCTACAAAGACTCTAGAATGACAGATATGCTTCCACACACAAGAGAAAATGAGTTGATTCCCTTCCCCATCCATGGATGATAGCAATGAAGTTATGGTGTTTTACAGTGTCATTGTGCATGTTTTTACAAAAGAGGGAGAGGGGAGAAAAGAAGTGGGTGGGTTAAGAGTTTTTCAAGTCCACTTGCCTTATTTGGTGGGTGGCATTCCAGCTGGGTCCTGGTGGGTGGCATTGCGAGGCCCAGAGACTGGCAAACTCCCTGCCATCGCCTCCCCATGCTCACCAACCATTCAGTGCCCACAGGGGGCATATCCACCGGAAATTTAAACTCCAGCGGTGAGGCCATCCTCTTGTGCCCTTCACTGAATCTCCCACCACCTCACTCTTTTTTTCTGCTTTGATGCATTGCATGACCAGGCGTGACAGCCCCAGCCCCCATGGAATGTGGAAAAGAAAATAAAGACTCTGACAACAAATTTTAATGGAATTAAAATTAGGCCACAGCTTGATTAAACTTCCGAATGTAGGAAGACCTTGCCTTAGGCCTTGGGTGTGTATCCTGCTCCATGACTGCAGTCATGGGATTGTTGTCTTTCACATGACAGTAAATGTTTTGACTCCACAAAGTGGGAAGTGACAGAGACAGGATGTTTGTGTTACTGTGTTCCGTGAGGTGGGACCATAGCTGTCAACTTACAGATTTGAAAATAAGGGATCAGCAGCCTTGAAAATAAGGGACCAGCCGCCAAAATAAGGGACCTGCAGCCTCACCTGTTCCAGGCACTCCAGTCTTCCTATCCTCCTGCAGTCTGGTCAAACTCATGCTGGGTAGCTACGAGAACACTGTCCAACCAACTTTGTAACCAGAGGTTCAACTGAATAGAATCTGAATCACATGCACCACAAGGCCTATGCAGCCTCAACTTAAGATGGCTCCCTGGCCTGGCTTTGCACTGCAAAGTTTGCAGCAGCATGTGCAACAAAATGGCATCCAGCATTCAAAAACCTCCTCAGCTTGCATTAACTAGCCACACACAAGGCATCCAAGCTCCACCCCCCAGTCGTTCTTAGACTTCTTATTGGGTGAGCAACACAGCCAAGCAACACAGTTGGAGCCTTCCTCCTCCCTGGCCGGCAGGGAGGGAGGGAGAGGAGCTGCTTCCTTTGAAATTTAAGGGACATCATATAAGGGACATTTAAGGGACATCCGTCAATAAGGGACAGCAGTGGGACATGGCGCTGGAATAAGGGACTGTCCCTTCAAATAAGGGACACTTGACAGCTATGGGTGGGACTATTGTCCTTTGCTCTCTCTTTTTGCTATCTGATGCTAGAGAGAGAGGGAGCCATGTTGCAGTGCTCCGTGTGTGTTTATATGTAAATAAAGTAGATTAGCCAAAATGCTGAGTTGCTGAGTTCTGTCACGCAAGCTGCGAAGACTCTGTGGATCCCTAAGTGTGCCGATGCCTGTTGGCATCCATCGCTGTGATGTTCGGGCAGAAGAAAGCTTTTGAAGCTCCTGAACGATCGACCAAGAGGGAGGGAAGATGCCAGTCGGGCATATGTGTCTCTACCAGGGTCCTACTCGAGAGTAGGACGAGCTCCTGACAGTATCCCTCCCAGCCTCCCAGCCGGGAGAACTGGGGCACATCAGGGTAAATGGGATATAGGGGTGCACTGTAAGTGTATGCAGACAGCCAACCCCATATCCCTGCACACAGGCTAGTTCACTGACAGCCTTTCAGTGTATAACCTCCCCCCCATTATAGGGAAGAAAAAGACTAAAGGATTTCACCCAAGGCCATAACCACCAAAGTTGTGACAAATTGCTATGAGGAAGACAAAACCTGCCAATGCAGGAAAATTTCTTCCCGGTCTTCAACAGCAGCCGGTCAAAGACCATAGCAATGCTCACTAAACAAGAAGAAAAAATTAATCTGCAAACAAGAAACATTAACAAAGGGATGGTAGGGAGGGTGAATCTCCAGAGCCATCTGCCTGGCTAATACTGGCTCCTTCCCCTATTTATAATGGGTCTGGCCCCACTTCCCAGGAAACGAAACTTAAAGCTGAGGCTGGGTGTGAACCTCTGAATAATACATTGAGAAGCAGGCCTGCCTCCTCCTACTAGCAAGTTCCCTGGGAACTGTAGCACCACACTCATATAGTGGGAGTGCTCATTACGACCTTGCTATGGACTAATTGTCGGTTGCCATGTTTTTTGGACCGGGCAGGTTTTTTCCCCACTTGGAAAATTGGCTCTGCCATTTGGTTTTTGCCTACATCATAGCAATCGTCACAACTTTCTGATGTTAGGCATTGGGTAAGCCTATGTTTAGATGGAGGGGAGGTTTGAGCCTCAACCTACCCCTCCTCATAAAGAGTACTTAGGGCTCCCCCTATCGGTGGTTTGCCCTTAGTTGGACTCCCAGCAGATGGGCGGGAGTCAATATATATTCCGGCTTCACCCAATGCCTAAGCCAAACCGCTCACATCTGCAACCAATAAATTTGTGGCCTATTTGAACCCATAAACAAAAATCTGCTTGTTTCTGTGTTTTATTTATCCACTAGGGGATCACAGGTCATGGGGCCTTGGCACGCAAATACTGATTTCAAGTCTTCAAAGAGATTAGATATAACCTATGTTTTGCACTCTATGAATGTGCTGTATCTATTTGTATTATTTTGTTAAAAAACAGAACTTCCTTTGCAAAGAGTACAAAATTGTCATGTTCTTGAAGAGGTAAATTGAATAGTGACTTATCTCTTTAGTAGTATGTATGGTTGATCTGAAAGTACAAAGTATGCTTTGTTCACCTTCATATTCAGGGTGGCAGAACATTATGTAAAATTGTGTGTATATTGTTGACATGCTAATGTTACTATGAAAAAATGGGTTTTTTTATTTGGCTTTCAATTCCTTGTTTACTATCTGCTTTTGATCTTGAGTCACAGGACTGCTTTAGCTGTCCATGTGCTTGAAACTATGTGGGAGAGAAGATTATAGATACTTCTCTTCCTGTTGCAAAGAAAAACCTAAGAATTTCCATCACATCTTCCCCTAAGAGATAGTGTGACAATAAGTGTCAAATCACAGGGCAACGCTCAAATACAAAGGATAACAATGTGAGAAACTTTGGATTGTTTAGCCCAGGTAGCAGATTGCCCTCATAAGAAATATAGGAAAGAAACAGAGATGACACCAGAATTTTTCCAAAAATAGTTTAAAATGGCAGTTTACTGGTTAATTTTGAAAGCTATCCCAGAAATAGGAGTGGGTGGGAAGGAGGTGAGGATGAGAAGTGAATGTGCAATATGTCTGCACAGAGGATAGCTTGGGCTTCTGAAAAGGGGAAGATTGCAGTTGGAAACTGGAAAGTTAGTGAAAGAGAAAGAGTTCTACTATTGCGTGGACAGGCGGAGTCCCCCAGATCCCGGGCGCCCCCCCCGTCATGTGGAATAACGACTCAAGACAACGTGCTATGGGATTAAATTGGCCACAACTTTATTTAATTTCAAATGTGGGTAGACCTTGGCTCAGGCATTGGGCGTTCTCCCTCCCCAGTCCCCAGCCGGGGACCTAGGGAGCATCAGGGTTATCCAGTGTGTGTGGGGGGGATGGGCCGGCTATGGAGAACATACGTTCAAGCAGAGATAGCCGCCCCCGTTACACCGCTGCCGCAGGGGAGAGCAATGACGACCTCTCGGCGTACGGTCAAAGCCTCCCTTCAGAAACCCCTTTAACGGGGAACCCTGGTGTCACCGCCGCTAAGAGGAAGATAGACTAAAGGGTTCCGCCCAAGGCCTGATACCGCCAAAGTTGTGACGTTTTGCTACGGGAAAGGCAAAACCTGCCAATGCAGGGAAATTCCTTTCCGGCCCTTTAACAGCGACCTTGACATAGCAGTGCCCACATATCTGTGAAGAAAAGTTAACCATTAACATTAACTGAGGGTGGGTAGGGTGGGAGAAGCTCTGGAGCCAAGTGAGGATTCCCAGGTAAGATCCTCCCTCTATTGTGTGGGCAGATAGTCCCTCCCCTACCTGGCCTGGTCTCCTTGGCAACGCCTCCCCCAGGTGGGATTGGACAACTGACTGAGGTAGGCGGAGGCCTCCAGGTATCCCACCTGAGGGCAGGCGAAGCCAAGCCTATGCTGATGGAGCCACTCCAGATCCAGGGGCTGCGCGCGTCCACGCAAAGGGCACCCCCCGTTTTATACGGGGAGCGGTCATTCCTCCCTTATGTTCTGTCTGATCACTGAAGTTAGGGCAGAGGACTCAGTCCTTTCAGGGTAACTCCAGAAGGAGGTAAAACGAAGAGAATTTCCTTGGCTTTACAGGGTGGAGGCCACTGGAATGGAAAAGTAATTGATCAAGTTTCAGGACTGAGAAATATGGGCAGAACAGAAAGGTCTATCATTTTGTCACATATACGAACTTATGATCAGTTACATTTGACGCACTAAATGTATACTGCATGTGGTAGGCTTTAATTGTTGGCTCGTCATAATGATTCCTGTAACACAGAAATAATTTAGGCCATGCTGACCTGGGAGCAAGCCCCATTGGACTCAGTGGGAATTAAAGGTAAAAAGAAAAAAAGGTCAAGGACCCCTGAACGGTTAAGTCCAGTCAAAGGCAACTATGGGGTGTGCTGCTCATCTCGCTTTCAGGCCAAAGGAGCCGGTATTTGTCCACAGTACAGCTTTCTGGGTCATGTGGCCAGCATGACTAAACTGCTTCTGGTGCAACAGAACACCGTGACGAAACCAGAGTGCATCGAAACACTGTTTACCTTCCAGCTGCAGCAGTACCTATTTATCTACTAGCACTGGCATGCTTTTGAGCTGCTAGGTTGGCAGGAGCTGGGACAGAGCAACGGGAGCTCACTCCATGCAGGGATTTGAACCGCCAACCTTCTGATCAGCAAGCCCAAAAGGCTCAGTGGTTTAGGACTTCCGGGTTGGCGCCTCTGGCAATGGCGGATTTCCTCCGATCGGGAGGAATCCGCTCCGTGGAAAACAGGGTCTGAACCGCCACGGCGAGGCGGAGACCCATCAAAAACCACAGGCGGGAGAAGCCTGTGGACGTGGGATTCGGCCGGCACCTTTGTGCCCCCCCTACTCGCGGGGAAACCCGATTTTGGGGTTCCGGAGCGACGTGGGGTGAGTTGCGTGGTGCCTTCAATCGACTGCTTCTTTCACGGAGTGAAGCCGCATTGCTGTTGCCGGAGAGCACTGACTTTTTCCTGTGGACAATTGGAGCTTAAATAACTGTCCGTGAGTAGAACGGAAAATTGGAATAAGAAATTTCTTTTAATTTGGCATTGAAGCGGGAAGGTCTAAACAGGAAGTCTGCCTTCCGCTTTTTGTAAATAGATTGAAGCAAAGACACGGCAAGCTAGAGCTTAGAAAACCATTGTAAAGGATCAATTTTCATCATTTAAAATTACTGAACCCCCCTTGGAAGCAGGAGAAGAGGGGGGAACTTTTTCTGGACTGATTAAACTTGCAGAAGACAAGTAAAGAAAAGCAATTCTCCACCGTCCTGAACCTGGGAGCGGGGTGTCAGGACAGACGTCTTCGGGAAGTTCATTGACTATAGATAAACTTTTTTGACAGATAGTTAAAAGAAGAGAAACATATTGATTCCATTGTTCCCCTTCGCATCTAAAAGGAACAAAATATTGACAAAATATCTGAAAAAGGAAACTTTGTTGTTAGATTTGCTTTAAAAAAAAAAGGAGAGAGATGGATACAAATAGAAGTTTTTTCCCCTAGAGGGAGCTTGTGAAACTGTTATTAAATTTGAGCTGGGGAGCTTTGCAGCTGCAATAGATTAAGATCGTGGGAACAGACTCTGACCTTCAACAACAATGTATTCGGAGGCTCTGGTGTTGGCCTTTTGTAAGACAAGTGCTTTATTGGAACAGTTACATGAGAAGATGGATTTGATGACTGTTGGGATCGGAAAGTTTGGACAGGCAGTGGGTACTTATATAGAACCCACTCAGGAGTGTGCTTTGACAGATCAGATGAGGGAGGAGGCTGTTGCTGGACCTAGTGAGGCAGAGATGGAGGGAACTGCGGCCCAGCAGGAACATGAGTTGTTGGACTTGATGAATGAACCTGGAGAAAGCCAGATTTGGAGAGACAGAGTTCTGTTTGGTTTGGAGATGGGGGGCTGGATAGACCCCCCTATGCAGGGATGTTTTGACCTTTCAAGTCTGGCTTTGGGCTGGGAGGCGTCCGGGGTTGTGTGGGCCCTTAACTTTGGAGGGACTTTGAAACATGTTTTTAAATACCATATGGAGTTCAGTGTTGACTTTGGAAAAGGGGCTGATCTGTCGAGAAGGGACAAAAACATTGTCAAGCTGGAGTCTCCCTGAGTGAAAGGAGCAGAAGACAAAGTAAAGCACAGGTATAAACATGAAGAAGATCTGCAGATGGGACATGGAAGAGATCCAAGGGCCTCGGATATAAGGTTACCAGGTTGATGGACTAGATGGATGGGATAGAAAGGACTGACAAAACCCGAGACCAGGAGAAAGAAACGTTGGATGAAGATTGGAAGAAAGTTTTAAACAATTTATTTAGGAAAGTTTTGTAAAAGTAAAGAGTATTAGAAAAATGTTGGAATGAAATTATTTGGCTTTAGCAGAAATGTTAAAAAGAATTATGTAAGAATATGTCATGGTTAAGAGAATTTGGTATAAATAAGATTTAAGTTTTAAGTTTTAGGGCCTTTTATGGTAAGATAAGGTTAAAATAGATTAAGGTAATTTAATGACAGAATATTATGAAAGATGGAAAGGATTTGCTGAGATAATTAACAACTAGAATACAAAAAAGGGAGGTATGAGGAGGTCGATGAAACAAGGTAATGACAGTTAATGATTTGGGAATATTGGATTTGCTTTTAAATTTTTTGTCTATTTTTTTTTTTACTTTGATGTATTATGTGTTTTGTTTTTTTCTCTTTTTGATCTTGTTTTTTTTTATTGATTCGTATTGTTTAAATGTTACTTGTTTTTTCCTTCTTTTTTTTCCTTTGTTTCTTTGTAATCTTAAAATTCTCAATAAATATTTTTTTTTTTTAAAAAAAAGGCTCAGTGGTTTAGACCAGGCATGTCCAACTTTCAAGAGGCTGAGATCTACTCCCACTATATATATATATAAAAACTGCCAGTGATCTACCAAAGTTGTTGAGGTTTTTTTAGGAAGGAAGTCTAATTTCTCCTCCTCCTCCTCCTTCTCTTCTTCAGTAGACTTGTATAGGATTGCACTGTTGGGATTCCTCTGTGGAGAGAAGTAAGTTAGACGTGACTCCAACAGCAGCTCCGGTCAAACTATGGTTGTGCAAAGGGCAATTCCTGTCAGGAGATCAGCCTACACTCAAGTGGGACCCTGGCAGAGACACATGCCCAACTGGCATGTTCTCTCCCTCTTGGTCTTTCATTTGGGAGTTTCAAAAGTTTTCTTTTGCTCGAACATCACAGCGACCGATGCCAACAGACATCGGCACACTTAGGGATCCGCAGAGTCTTCGCAGTTCGCATGACAGACCTCAGCAACTCAGTATTTTGGCTAATCTACTTTATTTACATATAAACACACACGGAGCACTGCAACATGGCTCCCTCTCTTTTTAGCATCAGACAGCAAAGAGAAAAAGAACAAAGGACAATAGTCCCACTTCACGGAACACAGTGATACAAACATCCTGTCTCCGTCACTTTCCACTCTGTGGAGTCAAAACATACACCGTCATGTGAAAGACAACAATCCCATGACCGCAATCACGGAGCAGGAATTCTAACAATTTCCCCAGTGGTCCCACATCACCCAGCCCTTGATTCACTGCATGCATGTTGTAACATTTGAGAATCATGAGCAACTGGACTTCTCATTTTGAGCCAGCTAGCAGCAATGCTTGATCTCACTTCTGCTACTATGTTTAGTCATAGGATTCCCCCCTGTGTATTAAAAGTTTGTAAAATGGAAGAGATTTCTACCGCTGATGGGTATACATATGTGTCAGGCACCCTGGGGTTCCTAATGCTCGAGGACCCAAGATACATTAATCCCCATCATTAATTCAGTTCATCCACCCTTGTTTACACAGACTGAAACTCTCGCCTCATTTTAGCCTAGCAGCCCTCTTCCTTTTCTTTCGACAATCCTTGTGATGTATAATTCACTGACAAATTACAAGAAAGCATTTTGAAACGAACTGCAGTATGCATAGGATACATCAAAGCCTGTCTTTGTGATCCAGATTCGGTGAAATTGTGACATTATGAATTGAGGTGTTTCTTTGAGCCGCAGACACAATCGCTGCAGAAAGCAAAGCAAAGGGTGCATTCGCTGCTAAAAAAGGGAGCTCAATCCTTTGGAAATAAACCATTATTTTTTTAAAAGGATTTGTAAACATTGGCAATATTGCTCAGCTAGGCTGTAGAATGACAGTTTGGATTTCTGCCAAATGTAAAGCAGGATATATAAAGGTGAATCCGAGGGTGAAAATATTTATTACATCGGCACAAGCCAATTTCATGTTTATTTGGAAATACATGGCAGAGGGATTTTTTGAAGACTGGGGATAATGCCTGCCTGCTTCTATTTTAAATGCATGCTTCATTTCAGTGCAAGACACACGTGGACCAAGTTTCCTGCATGTTTAAGCAGGTGGGAAACCTGTCGACTCATTCTCCAGGAATATCAGGCAACACTCTTTGTAAAGTCACTCAGCAGCACCTAGCAACATGAAAAATGTACATAACTGAAGCCATATGGAGATGTGAAATACAGTATTCGCACACAAGACCTGTAAAGCCTTTAAATTGATGTGAGCAGAATGGTCTGTGGTACTCTTTTCAAATATCTTCATTTAAATGGAGATTTTGACTTTGACTCATGACTTGAGTGGAATGCTAATTAGCCGACATGCTGGATTAATTTTGCACCCTGGTTTTTAGGAGGTATTTTCTAGTGTGTGTGTTTTAAAAAAAAACTCTTTTATTTTAATTTAATGATACTGACATTATTAAAGATCTCAGATCCTCTTCATCTGAAATCTGTATCCTTTGTAACGTTGCTTCACACTCCTTGTGTTTTTGCTATGCATTTACATCAGCCGATAAATGAGAAATATCAACTGGCATTAGAATTTAACTCAACAAGTAATAAATTGTGCAGATTCCATCCTACAGAACAGGCTCATCAAATTTAAGAAATGGAATCTACTGAGAAAAAGCAGATGTTCTCTACTAATGGCTTGTCTGCTTCTAATTCAAATTCTTTCAATGGGAATTTGCTGCTAACTTACACGGAAATTATGAACACAACCCAGACATAATTAAGCACTTCTTAGTCCAATTTATTGCAGTGGGATATGTAAACATGTTTATAGCTCTCTACCATTGAAACCAGTGGTACTGAAAATGCAGTTCAATATATGTCTACTCAGAAGTAAGTCCCAGTGAATACCCAGGGCATTGTAGGATTGCAGCTTTGAAGGGCTTAACATTGTCTACAATACACCTTATATGCCCCCACTGTAAGTTCATAATAATTTTGTTGTAATCGTTGCTGTAATCGTTAAATATGTTACCTAATTATACTTCCTATAGCATTTGATGGTGTAAAGGTAAAGGTACCCCTGATCATTAGGTCCAGTCACGGATGACTCTGGGGTTGCAGTACTCATCTCACTCTATAGGCCGAGTCTGTTTGTCTGCAGACAGCCTCTGGGTCATGTGGCCAGCATGACTAAGTTGCTTCTGGTGAACCAGAGCAGTGCACGGAAACGCCGTTTACCTTCCCACTGGAGTGGTACCCATTTATCTACTTGCACCTAACGTGCTTTCAAACTGCTAGGTGAGCAGGAGCTGGGACCGAACAACGGGAGCTCACCCTGTCGCGGCGATTCGAACCACCGACCTTCTGATTGGCAAGCCCTAGCCTCTGTGGTTTACACCACAGCGCCACCCGTGTCCCTATTTGATGGTGTAAGGAGAGGTAAATCACAGTATATGTGCCTAGGTTTGCCAGAAACCAGGGAATAACTTCCCAGCAACTCCACTGCCTCTATCCATCTAACAATAGTAAGTACATCACATTAATACTGGATTTGTGCAATCCTTCATCAATAACTTAAGTAGGTGTGTTTCAGAAAGATTCAGGGCTATATGAATTCAGGCCTATATGAACCATTCAGAGAGAATGGGTTTATCAGTGTTCTCCAACCACAGAGCTTTGTGGGAAGGGATGTTGAAGTAATGTATCACTTTCTTCTTGCTATGCTAAAGTTCTTCTGCCTGCTTTGTCACATGCCAACACATCCACTCTTGTTAAATCATCTTTGCACTTGCTTTCTGTTACTTTTGGTTCCAGCTGAGCAGAGGACAAGTCTGAAGACGTTTTGTTTTCCTTCATCATAACTCTATAGTCCCAGTCCATATTCTTCTGAATCTTTTCAGGTTTACTCTTCTAGGAGCACCTATGCGACGCATGCCATTTTCATGATAAAATTGTTCCCTACATAACCACAGGAAAAGAAGAAATTTTGAAGGTCTCCCCCACAAAAAAAACCCTTAGTTTTATCATCTGTAATTTGGCAGGCTATGTCCATTCTGGAAGCAGTAATATGGTTGGATAGCTGCATCACAAAACTTGGATAAGATGTGAATTTCAAAGGATTCCTGTGGTTTTGTTCTCACATTGTTTCAGAAAGTGCAGCTTTGATAACTACACCTTTAAAAGCAAAACTGAGTCAAAAGTCTCCCTCATTCCTAGGTAGAAAATAACTAGTGTGTGTGGAGGCACATAGAAAATAAAATCAGATGTTCCTGTAACCAAAGGCACAGGGATTCTTGGGGACCAGTCAATAGATTTGGGACTAATGCTGGAAACTGGAATCTTGTTTTGCCAGTTAGCAGAGCAAACATGGAAATTCACCAGGGTGGAAAACTCAGACAGTGTCAGGCTTCAGGGAATTGGCTTCCTCCCCCGTCGCAGTAGATAAGCAGAACAAAGGAAAAGGAGTCTTCTTACCAGATAGAAACTTTAAGAATCACAGCGAGAGAACAAAGAACACATCTCCTAGAATGGCGGTGCTCCCACTTAAGGACCCCACCCCCTTTTGTCCCTATTAATCTATGTCACTTCTGTGTTTTGTAATCTGAGTTTGTAGCCTCTGTGCTTTCGGTTCTGACACTTTCTGAGCTTTCCGTGACATTGGAGAAGGGGGGGGAGTGAATGCTGTCCAGAGACTGTGAATCTGTTAACCCTCTCTCTTCCAATGTTTCTTCTTCTAGCTGTTCCCCATCCAGTACTTCCCAGCTTCTGCCTTCTGAACTATGCCCCTCTGCAAACCACTGTTCCAAATCTATACTGTCCTGCTTCTGGGAAGATTCAGGATTTGGATTTGGAGTAGGCGGAGGTGGTGGCTCCCACCATTCCTCCTCAGTGCCGTCCTTTTCAGCATGGTACTCTGACAGACAGAAAGCAAAATGTGCCATAGACAGCCAAGACAGGTGAGTGTGGTTAGGGATGAAGGCCGCCTAATCCCCACCCCCACCCCAGATTATCATACTGATTAGATAAAAACCCTGCCTATGAATCAAGTTGCACACCAAGTCTGGTGCTCTCTGGCTGCTCACAAAAGGTTTTCAGATGTGACGGCAACCCAGTAGCAGATGGCAGAATGGGGTGGGCAGGTGTTGCTTACCTGACATGCGACTGTAAATATTACATTTTAATTCATCTATAAGTTTCTGCAAGTAAAGTTTTAGAATGCTGAAGTCTGGACATTGGTTTAATTTCCAAAAGAAGGGTGTCAGTAATATATATGATTTGAGCTTCTTAGCTGCAATTTTGCTACCCTTACTTCAACCAATTGTATATATATTTTTAAAATTGCAGATTTATAAGATCTGAATGTAAAACCTGCATTTCACACACCTTCATTTAATTGTATCTATATATTTCACATTTACGCCAAAGGAGCAGGACAGAGGAGATTGTCACAGAGTTAAGAAAACGATTGCAGGTGTCTTCCACATTTGCTGCTAAATTGACCATTTCTTTATACACACTGATATTTTTATTTCCACCATTTGATTCTAAAAGGACCCCCCTAGGCTAGTTCAGTTCTTAATGAATGGGAGTAAATGCAAAACTGTGTTTCATAAAGACTTCACTACTTTGCTCCTAACAGCATCGTGCATGGATATAGCACATTACTGAAAGTCAGCAGGAGTACATTTGTCGCAGAACTATGCTCAAGAAATCTGCCGTCGAGATCTTTCTGAGAAACTGACATAAGAGACAAGAGTGATCAGAAGTATCCATAATGCGACTCAATCCATTAAACTTGGTACCTATTTGTCACAAATGTTAATAGAGGTAATATGTACGCAGTACCAAACCTTCCCAGTGCATCTTTTTGGAAGGTTTCTCTTACAGTGGTACCTCGGTTTATGAACTTAATCCATTCTGGAAGTCTGTTCTTAAACCGAAACCATTCTTAAACCGAGGCACGCTTTCCCTAATGTGGCCTCCTGCCACTGGTGCCCTTCCCCGTTCGGATTCCATTCTTAGACCGAGGTAAAGTTCGCAAACCAAGACACTACTTCTGGTTTTGCGAAGTGTGTAAACCGAATCGTTCTTAATCCAGACTGCTGCGTCTTAAGGCCCCCAAGCCACCCCCCAGGAAAATTAAGACACAAGGACTCTGAATTTTAGGTTAAATGTTAATGGGCAAAATTTCGGCCACAACTTTATTGGTTACAGAATGTGAGTGGTATTGGCTTAGGCATTGGCATCCACAGACTATAACTGACTCCTGCCTGCCTTGCAGGAAGTCTGGCAAGGGTAAACCTCCAGCAGAGGGTGCCCCACTGATGCAGATCAACTCGAGCATCCCCCGTGTTCCCATTGGGGTCGTGGCATGGCCCTAGCCCCTCCCCAGGCTTCAGACGAGATCCACACCCCTGGATTCCTTTAACAGAATACCCTTGAGCATGGAGGGGCAGGTGATGGCCGCACCTCCCCTCCCCCACACACCGCTATTCCAATGCCTAACTGCCAAACCTTACAAAGTTGTGAATATTTGCTACGAGGTAGGTGAAAACCAAGTGGCTGGTGCCAATTTGCCAAGTGGAAAAAGTCCTACCAGGTCCCTCAATGGCGACTAACCGAAGTTCATAACAAGGCCAATGACGCAACCGGAAAAAAGGGTGGGTGGGTGAGAGATCCGCGGTGCGAGGCTGAAAGAGGAAGCCTCAGAGTCATGCTGAGGATTAAATCATCCCCAGGCCACGCCTCCAGGTGTCCGGATTGGCTGCCTGGCATCCTGACGTGACCGGGGTCTCCCCCAGTGTGATGCGGGACGCCGTCCCACACTGATGCTGAGGGGGAGTGGCTAGGGGGCCAGACCGCAACACGGCCCCACCAGGAAATGGACCCGACTTCTTAAACCGAAGTACCACTGTACTTTTAAGTTATTTAATGTGGGTTAAACCACAGAGCCTAGGACTTGCCGATCGGAAGGTCGGCAGTTCAAATCCCCACGACGGGGTGAGCTCCTGTTGCTCGGTCCCTGCTCCTGCCAACCTAGCACTTCGAAAGCACTTCAAAGTGCAAGTAGATAAATAGGTACCGCTCCAGCGGGAAGGTAAATGGCATTTCCGTGCGCTGCTCTGGTTCGCCACATGACCCAGAAGCTGTACGCCTGCTCCCTCGGCCAATAAAGCGAGATGAGTGCCGCAACCCCATAGTCGGTCACGACTGGACCTAATGGTCAGGGGTCCCTTTACCTTTACCTAAGTGAAAAGGCAACTTTGGATTTGTATAGCTCTCTCGTTTTATTCTGTTTTTATCTAGTTGTGTTGTAGAATCGAATGTTTCCAACATAAACATCTTCAGTCAAAATGAATCTGGGGAAAACCTAGACCACCACCAAATTAAACACATAATGTTCTTTGGATGAAGGCAGAGAGCTGTTTGCCCTTGTGAAAGGGGATTGGCAGTATGAGTGGCCATAGAAAGCATTGAATACTGTCAATCAGAACAACATTGGAACCAGGCCTGTTTGAATATTACACCTGTATGAGCACCTCCAATTAATCTTCCTTAATGGAGTTACACACAATTCTTTTCACCCAAAGTTTTACCCAATCTGCTGTGGTGTCATCTCAGAACAGATTATTGATCTAATACCAAACATACACACATTCTTCATTAAACAGAAAAAATAAGGGGAAATATTCCAGTTAGATTTTATACAGAGCTAACTTTTACACTAATTGCATTCCCTTCTTTAATGTTTCATGTTGTCAGCATGATGCTGAGTGTTTTTTTCCCCTTTTGTTGAAAAACAACAACACACATATCTGGGTTGCAAATTATCTGAACATTCAAAGGTGTGAATTATTTTCTCAAAACAGAAATTGTCAACAGGTTTCTCATGCTTTTGACAAGAGTTTTTTTATTATAAATTAATTGGATAGTAGCAATGGGATGTTTTTGAAAATGTGAATACAAAAATTAGTCGTTTCAACCCTTTCCCTCCCAACATGCCTGGCAATGAAAATAAACAAGTTGTTTTAAATAGATTCAGCGTGATGTATTCATGACAAGGAGGAAAATGGTTTGCTTATCCAACTGAGAAAAACACTAGGAGAGTTTTTTTAAGAGAAGCAAGCTGTCACCTGGCTGTGTCTGAGGCTCCCATTCATATAGACAAGCTTATGCTCTTTCTGAAAATGAATGTCTAGAAGATACTGAGACCAAGGATGGGGAGAAAGCTGTCCCATCCTGAGTTATGAGTAGAATGTTGTCTTAGTAAATGTGTGTTGCGAGAATTCATTAGTTCTTTTAATTGCTTAGATGCCTTGCAATGTCACACATCCCTCTCTTTCTGGCCACAGCTGCAGGCAGAAGATTGCCTTCTTCTTAATTGCTCTTAATTGCCTCTTTAGGAACCCCCAAAATGTGACAGTTTGTGGGGAATGTAGCACTGATTTATCATCTATTTCATACAGCTCTTTAATGCATTTATGACTAAATAAGCTAAATAAGTGACTGAATAGGAATTTATGCATTCAGCTAGATAAAAAGGTAAAGGTAAAGGACCCCTGACAGTTAAGTCCAGTCGCGGACGACTCTGGGGTTGTGGCGCTCATCTCGCTCTATAGGCCGAGGGAGCCAACATTTGTCCGCAGACAGTTTTTTACGGGTCATGTGGCCAGCATGACCAAGCTGCTTCTGGTGATACCAGAGTATATATGCAAGGTACATCTGATTATTTTCACAGAATCAGAAAACTGGCTTACTCAATACATGGCTGTGACTAATCGTAAACATACACACACACACACACACACAATTTTTAGGTTGGTTGTGAATATAGGGCCTTATTACATTCGGATGTGGCTAACTGTGAACAAGAAAGCCATCACTGTTTGCTAGCCTCTGACAACAACACTCTCTCATTCTTTTTCTCTAGTGAGTTTCATTGATCTTGCTGAGGACACTTCAGCAAGCATATAAATATTGATCTTTAGGAGTGAGTAATTCATGGATAAGGGTTGTTAGCAGCAACTTTTCTTGGATGCAAATTGAACAGAAAAGTCCGTGTTTGTTTTCCGTGTTTCATCTAGGCTGGAAGCAGACAAAAAATTGATTCTTAGATAAACAAAGAGACAAGATGGGGTTGGGTAGACTGGCAAAATGATCAACTAAGCGAGTGGGAAGCAACAGAATGTAGTTCTTTTCAGAAAGCTTATTTTACGTACAAAGGGGCTACAAGTAAAAATGAACTAGGGATGTATAAATGTTCCCCAATCCATTCCAGCATTCATTCATACTTTAATCTGATATTTTCCATTCCACTTCAATTGGATTATTTTGCACAAGTCTTTCCTCCATTTTTATTCTAACTTATAGCAGACAATAGATTTGCATATCTCTGCTATCAACAGATACCCCCAAAATCAATTACCTTCCCTGTGTGTTCCTATTTAAAGTTAATGAATTTCCAGAAGAGTAGCCCATTTTTTGGAGGAAAAACAAGAAGAAGTCTTGTGGCACTTTAGAACAAAATTAATGAAGTTAATAATGGCCCATCACAAAGTCATTTATTGGTCCAGTTCTAACCATGTCTACTCATAAGTAAGCCCTCTTTAATTCAATCTCCGATACGCGGGTTTAGGATTGCATATTACATCACTTACTTAGCTACATGCAAGTCCTTTTCATTGCAAGGTTTTATTTCAAAAATGAATATTTTTGAAGAAGAAGAGTTTGGATTTGATATCCCTCTTTATCACTACCCAAAGGAGTCTCAAAGCGGCTAACAATCTTCTTTCCCTTCCTCCCCCACAACAAACACTCTGTGAGGTGAGTGAGGCTGAGAGACTTCAGAGAAGTGTGACTGGCCCAAGGTCACCCAGCAGCTGCATGTGGAGGAGCGGGGAATCGAACCCGGTTCACCAGATTATGAGTCTACCACTCTTAACCACTACACCACACTGGTTCCCTCCCAGTTACGTTTGAAATGTTTATAGCAGTAATGATTTTGTGTTTGACAGCTGTAAATCCTTTTGGGTTTAACCTTGGGATTTGGATGTCAGTGGGTCAAGGAGGATTTTAAAATAGTAATAATAATGAAACAATGATTTAGGGGATAGGTGGGTGGTTTTACATGTAGATATTCAATAGACTTGGGCACGGGTAGGCAAACTAAGGCCCGGGGGCTGCATCCGGCCGAATCACCTTCACAATCCGGCCTGCGGATGGTCCGGGAATCAGCGTGTTTTTACATGAGTAGAATGTGTCCTTTTATTTAAAATGCATCTCTGGGTTATTTGTGGGGCACAGCAATTCATTCATTTTTGTTTCCAAAATATAGTCTGGCCCCCCACAAGGGCTGAGGGACAGTGGACCGCCCCCCTGCTGAAAAAGTTTGCTGACCCCTGGTCTTGGGGATAAAATGGGGCCCTGGGGCACTCTATAGCCAAGGGATAAAAAGAACTCTTCAAATGTTACTTTTTTGATTTGGTAGGGCTCCTAATTCCCATTCCGTGGAGCTGGTCCAGGATGATGCCATGGCCAAAGGTATCAAAAACCACAGAGAGCAGAAGCAAGGTAACTCTGCCCTGTTCCTGTAAAAGTCATCCATCAGGGATGAACTTAGTCCAGCCGGATGGGCAGGGTATAAATATATTATTATTACTACTACTACTACTATTATTAAGCACACTTTTGCATTTGATGCCTCATATTTCCCAGTCACTACCCTGCTGGTGTCTTCAATTCATTTGGAACAGAAAGAGAGGTTGGTGACATCAATGCATGGATTTATTTTGAAATGTACCTAAATATTTTCAGTGCCAGCCCATGTTGAACTTAGCATTGAGTTCCATCCTTAGATGTACTGTCAAACCTCGGCTCCTGAATGCCTCCGTTCCTGTACGTTTTGGCTCCTGAACCCCAAAAACCCAGAAGTAAGTGTTCCGGTTTCCAAATGTTTTTTGGAAGCCAAACGTCCGACGTGGCTTCTGTTTGAGTGCAGGAAGTGCCTGCAACCAATCAGAAGCCGCGCCTCGGTTGTTGAACATTTCGGAAGCTGAAAGGGCTTCCGGAATGGATTGAGTTCAACAACAGAGTTTTGACTGTAATGTTTAATTCAATGTTTAGGGCAACATTTAATGTAAACTAAATTAAATTGCACCCCAAAACATTTTGCTGCTTGAGGCAGAGCAGTAAATAGCTCCCAATGCATCCCCCAAACCCTGGCCGGTCCCCCCATGTGGAATAACAACTCAAGACAACGTGCTATGGGATTAAAATTGGCCACAACTTTATTATATTTCAGATGTGGGTAGACCTTGGCTCAGGCATTGGGCATTTATCCCTCCCAGTCCCCCGCCGGGAATCTGGGGAACATCAGGGTTATTCAGTGTGTGGGGGGATGGGCTGGCTCTGGAGAACATATGTTCAAGCAGAGAGAGCCCGCCCCCATCACGCCGCCGTCGCAGGGGAGAGCAATGACAACCTCTAGCCGTACGGCCAAAGCCTCTCCTGAAAACAACCCCTTTAACGGGGAACCCTGGTATCGCCACTACAAAGAGGACAAGGGCATGAGTCCCCGCTACATGCCCACCCCCATTCAGGGAAGATGGACTAAAGGATTCCACCCAAGGCCTGATACCGCCAAAGTTGTGACGTTTTGCTACGGGAAAGGCAAAACCTGCCAATGCAGGGGAATTCCTTTCCGGCCCTTCAACAGAGACCCTGACGTAGCAGCGCCTGTGTACCTGTGGAGAAGAGGTTAACCTGCAAAAGAAGTCTTAACTGAGGGTGGGTAGGGTGGTAGAAACTCTGGAGCCAATTGAAGATTCCCAGGTAAGATCCTCCCTCTATTGTGTGGGCAGGTAGTCCCTCCCCCTACCTAGCCTGGTCACCTTGGCAACACTTCCCCAGGCAGGATTGGGCAACTGACTGAGGTAGGCGGAGGCCTCCAGGTATCCCACCTGGGGGGAGGCGAAGCCAAGCTTGTTCTAATGGGGCCGCATAGGGTCCAGGGGCTGCGCGCGACCACGCAAAGGGCACTCCCCGTTTAATGTGGGGAGCGGTCATTATCCCAAGTCAACATGCAGAACACCCAAGGCCATTCTAGTTATTTTGGTATTTGAGGCGGGCGGGAAAATCCACAAATGCCTTTCCTCTGCCCTGGCAGCAAAAAAAAATTCAATGGCAATGAATGAAATAACTAATGATTTGCTGCCCATTCAAGACAGCCAAAATCAGCAGACTAAAGTGGCTCTAGCACTCTGCCTAATGGTAGGGCCGGCAATGGAATGTCCCCAACACATCCATTAGCAAAATAATTTCACTATGAAAGGTTATTATCCGTGTTGTTGTTTGTGTAATGTGTATCATTATTATACTTTTATAAATGGAGCTTGCTACAAAATGTCATCGTGTGGCGTGTTCAGTGTCTCAGCCAGCCAGCCATGGCCTTTCGGAAGTATTCCATCGTGTTCTCCTTTCTTCCCTCAATATTCCCTCAATATTCTTCCCTCCACATCATCCTGGAACAACTGGGTGCTATACCTATTTGTTTGTTTGTTTTATATTATATTTGTAAGGGATTTGTGCTTTTTTGTTTTCAATGTGCAAGACGTTTCAAACATATGAACATTTAGCCCTTCACCTGAAATGTCACAGCCCAGCATAAGGCCTGGGGATTCTGTCCCCTCTTTGGGTTCTTAGTTTAAAGCTTTGGATATGCTAGAGAGCAATTTAACAAGGGAATGGGTGAGACCTAAACACAAATAATAGTTACCCCACCACCCTCACAACTCTCAGAGCTTCACCTAAGTATGTATTGCCGTTTTTTAAAAAAATGCTTATTGCAACAGGAGGCATTTAATTCAAGAATAGAAGTTTAAATATATGTATTGCTGAAAAGACTAATTTCCTGAGTGAATGATCTCTTTTTCAGAACATTCGATAGATCTGAAATGTTTGGCAATACACAAGGACTTGGAGGAAGAGAATTTACTTTTAGACCTCATTTATTAACCATTTTCTCGAAAAGACCAGCTGGGCATGAGAATCTATGCTAGTGTCAGAAAAATAAAATAAATGAATCGTGATTCCTAGTAAATGAAATTCATTTGAATCATAGGGCAATGCTGTGTATTCAATAAATGCTTCAAAATTAAACTGATAAATGTAACATTTTATACCATCTCATATTCCAGAGATTTAATTAAAAGTTAAATGCAAGCTTCACAGTACGAGCTGGAGTGAAAGAGCAACCACAAAAATTGACTTTGTTAGTGAGACTGATGTGCACTCTGCAGATTTCCTTTGGTCCTATGAATCTGATCATGACACGAATGGAAGTTATATGAATTTCTACAGGGAAGTTATATGAATTTAAACAAAGAAGGATTTCCTGCTTGTAGAATTATGGTTTCTCAATGCCTCTTTCCTCTCTCTTCTTCATTGGGCAGCAGGAAAAATGAAATGGAAAATGAAACCATACATTTCAGCACGCTATAGTTCTTTTTAAAAAATGTTGTTGTTGTTACTGTTGTTCATTCCATAATATCTAAAACATAAGCAAATGGCAAGGCAGGAATACATGTTGCTACATATCATGAGTCCACAAAATACCAGGTTAAGGTCCACATACATCACTGTGAGGGCTGTGAAGATAGTCCCAACACAATGTTGGTATGGGTCAATGCAGGCCAAAGAGGATTAGACTGGTTGTAAAATTGGACAATAGATTGGACAATCTCAAAGTGATGAAGGAATGGGTTTCCCAAACCCCAAACTGACTGTGCAGGCAGTTTGAAACTGCACCAAAATCCCTATTTTTCCTTAGCTAAAATGCTTTAACTTGAGCTCGTGAGCCAAAAACCCAGCTGTATAAACAAGTGCTCAGAGCCCTCTCCTTTATCAGTTTGTGACGGCAAGGATGGCGTTGACAGTACCAGTAGAACAGGGAAGACACGTCTGTGCCTTATCTTATATCCTGACCACAAAGGCGCACAGACCTAGTCTGGGAACAGCGCCAGAGGGTATTCTTGGAGATGGTGACCTTTTTTTTTTTTTAAATAATATTTATTACTTTTCCTAAAAAATTTAAACACTCAAAAAAAGAAAAAACACATACAATACAATACATTAAACTAACAAAACAAAACAACAACAATAAAATAAATCAAACAATTTCATTATCCCATCTTTCATTCACTTATTTCCACGACCTCCGGACACCTCCCTTTTTGTATTCCACTTCTGTTAATTATTTCAGCAATTCCTTTCCATCTTCCTTTGTTTTCTATCCTATAATTATCTTAACTCATTCTAACCTTATTTTTTCCTTTAATACTCTATTAATCTATTTATACTTAATTCCTTATAACATTTCTACTAAAGCCATGTAACTTCATTCCAACATTTTTCTAACATTCATTAATTTTACAGTGTTTCTGTAAATAATCTTTAAATTTTTTCCAATCTTCTTCCACCGACTCTTCTCCCTGGTCTTGGATTCTGCCAGTCATTTCCGCCAATTCCATATAGTCCATCAACTTCATCTGCCATTCTTCCCGGGTGGGGGAGATGGTGACCTCTTGCTCCAAGATAAGAGTAGGAACAGGGAGATCCTTTTATGGTCAGAAGTGTTAGGATATTTCCGTTTCACCTTAAAAGGGAGCAGGCTTTGTGAGTCAGAGTCTGCGCATGTCCTGTTCACAGGATGTTTATGTTTGCTGTTGCTTTCGTTTTCTCTCTCTCTGTGTCGTAGACACTAAAGCAGGCAGTCATGTTTTTCTGTGTTCTGATCAACGCTGAATAAACTTGTAAATAATGCTCTCCTGAGTGCGACTTTGGCTGTGCATTATCTGCTGATAGAGTGTGCATGAGCTCTGGAATGTGGCAAGCTTTTTCTAGAAACTCATGTCACTAATTGTTGATACTGCGTGACTACGGGAGGTCGATGGATCGTCCGGCAGCCGGCTTGGGGGCCATGATGGACTTTATCTCCCTGGCAGTATCCCAACAAGAAGTACAGGAAGGAATATCCTTTTATGGTCAGAAGTATAGGAAGGAATACCCTTTTATGGTTAAGAGTGCCGGAGCAGGAACATCTGTGATGTCAACCTGCGTGTACAAGCTGACGTGGCTGGATTCCTGGGGAAGGGGGAGAGGGTGCCTGGAGGATATATATCTGCATGAAATTTCTCATTTCTTTGGACTTGCTGTGGACACACCACACAAGTGCCTTTCTGCTGTTCCGGAGAGCAGAAATAAAGAACTCTTTCTCTGAACCAACCCTCGGTGTCACTTGACTTCCTTCCTCCTGTCCAGGAGCAACGCAGACCCAATCGGTGAACTCCAATAAGGCTACAGTGATACAATGCAATGCAATGCAATACAATACAATGCAATGCAATGCAATACATTGGCTTCCCAATGTATATCACCCTGGCATGTGCCTTAAATGCACATCGGATGTGCTTTAAATATATGATGTGAATCTGCACAGAGCTATTATTTAATGACCACAACGTGTGAAAATACAAAAACCTGTTATCGTGTCATCAGTCATCATGGATCACTGACATTTATCATAGCAAGAAATCATTCAACAATAGTAACCCAAGAAGTGCTGCTAATAAGCCTATCAGGCAGAGTTGCTTTATTATTATTATTATTATTATTAATCATCATCATCACATGTAGGCTTCTGTTTGTTACTACTGCATGGCAGCTATTTAAATGGAATATGAAAACTCACCCCCAGTTTCTGCACATCCTTTTGCACGTTTGTGAATATTCATGCCAATGCATGATATGCAAGAGATTTAAACAAGTGGTGAAATAGCAAGCACAGTGTCATGCAAACATAATGATTCAAGCTGCTGTGCTTGTATCATTGGGAATCATTCATAGGAAACCCAGCTTTGTTGCAGTCTCAGACTCTTATGCTGATGCTTCACACACTTTGTAAATTGTCATAGTTGCTATCTCTCAACAGCACCTTTCATACTCCAAATCTAGCTCACGGTGCCTTAAAAAAAAGAAAAGATCAACAGCCTTAATCTTCCATTGCCTCCTGTTTATGCACCAACTCAATCCCACACGCTAAATTTTGTATACCGAGAACTTGACCAAAGCAAACATTCCAGGATTTGTTGCCAATATTGTTCTTCTTGCCTAATTTTCTGCTAGTTAATATTCTCAATTGCTTTCCCTTTAGATAAGAGCAACTCAAGGTATTGACATTTTTTGAAAATTCCCAGTAGTGAATGGAGGGGGAAGGAAGAGGATAGCTCAGTTGGGACAGCTGCATATTCTTGCATTGCAGCGGTTGGACTAGATCAGGCATGTCCAAAGTCCATTTTGGGGGCCTGATTTGGCCCACTGCTCGATTTAATCTGGCCCCCGTTGCAGTATATGTCCTGGGGTAAAATACTTTTATAAGCTCAACAACTTTGGTTGGCCGTCACGCATGTTCACTTCATCAAATCTGGCCCTCTCTGAAAAAAGTTTGGGCACCCCTGGACTAGATGATCCTCAGGGTTCCTTCCAATTCTACAATTCAATGATTCTATGATTCTAAATGAAGAAAATTGGACAGCCTATAAACCATCTTGAACCAAAGTGGGCTGTTTTCCAAAGCCCTAAATTGGGATCTGAACTGAATACAGTGGTACCTTGGTTCTGAAACTTAATCTGTTCCAGAAGTCTGTTCCAAAACCAAAGTGTTCCAAAACCAAGGTGCACTTTCCCATAGAAAGTAATGCAAAATGGGTTAATCCATTCCAGATGATTAGCAACAACCCCTGAAACAGCCATTTAACATGGATTTTACTATCTAACGAGACTATTCATCCATAAAATGAAAGCAATAAATGATGCACTGCAGTCACACAATCAATCATTCAGTAGCTGAACTGGGTTCTACACAGTCACACACAAAAAGCTGCAAAAACAAAAATGCAAAATAAATAGCAAAAACAGACAGACCTCAGCATAACACCCAAATTGGAAGTGTGACACTCAAATCGGAAGTGTAATACTCAAAACTGAGCACATTCGGCTTCTGAAAAAAGTTCATAAACCAGAACACTTACTTCCAGGTTTGCAGTGTTTGGGTTCCAAGTTGTTTGAGTACCAAGGCATTTTGAGAACCAAGGTACCACTGTATTGTGGTTGGTACACAATACAGAGCTCCCTCCCTCCCTCCCTCCCTCCCTCCCTCCCTCCCTCCCTCCCTCTCTCTCTCTCTCTCAGCATGAGCAATAGTTGGGTGTGATGAGAAGTGTCATTCTGGAGGGCACCAGGTTGGCTACTGCTGACATACATATCATACAGCTTTAGCTAAAGCATTAAACGTAAACCTTCAGTTACTAATCCAGTGAAAGCTATTAACTTTTTTCAAAGGGTACAAAATATCTAATAATAAGTAGCATGTACGATAAAGAAATTAAGCATGTTAATACCCCTTTCTGTTCCTTCCTCTCCCCACCTCCTGTCTCTCTATCATGTGTTCATGTGCTAATAATACACTCAGGAACATTTCAAAACTGCCGTGAATTCCTCATCACAAATGAAAATGCCTCAGTCTCCAGCAGTGAAGATAGTAATTATAGGTTAGAGCTTCTAATTGGAGCATTGATGAACATGGCCCACACTGCAGCAACTATAAAATAATTCTTAGGCAGTTGGTGTGGGGTTCTATGGACCTAAAGGAAGAAGATCTTGCAGGAAGAAGCACATATTGCTCGATTAATGAGCTTCACACTTCATAATGTGGGTGCCCTTTGCGGGATCATGTGTGGGACTACAGTTCCCAGGTAGCATAATGGTAAAAGGGAGCTGGCTTGCTTCTCAGTGTTATTATTCAGAGGCTCACGCCCAGTCTCAGTAATTAGGCTTCTTGCTGGGAGGTGGGGCCAGCCCCATTTATAAATAGGGGGTGGAGCCGACAACAGCCAGGCAGTTGGCTCAGGAGATTCACCCACCCTCCCCTCCCTTTGTTTAATGTTTTCTTGTTTGCAGGTTAACTTTTTCTTCCTGTTTAGCAGGCACTGCTGCAGTCTTTGACTAGTCGCTGTTGAAGGACTGGGAAGAAATTTTCTTGCATTGGCAGGTTTTGTCTTCCCCGTAGCAATTTGTCACAACTTTGGCGGTTTATGGTCTTGGGTGGAATCCTTTAGTCTTTTCTTCCCTATAATGGGGGGCGGGCATGAAGTGGTGATTCACACCCCTGGGGTGGCGATTCCAGGGTCCCCTCTTAAAAGGGATTATATAATGGGTGTCACTGGCCATACACTGAAAGGTTGTCAGTGAACTACCCTATGTGTGGGGATATGGGCTGGGCTGCCTGCCTACACTTACATCTAGCAGAGCACCCCCATATCCCATTTACCCTGATGTGCCCCAGTTCCCCCAGCTGGGAGGGGTACACACCCAAGGCTTAAGCCAAGGTCTTCCTACATTCGGAAGTTTAATAAAGTTGTGGCCTAATTTTAAATCCACAACGTTGTCAGAGTCCTTATTCCTTTCTTATGATCCCTGGGGGCAGAGGCTGTCGCCGCCTGGTCATGCAAAGAACATAGCAAGAACACTGCTGAATCTGGCCAAAGCCCCCCATCTAGTCCAGACTCCTGTTCTCTTTCTTTCTTATACTGCCTGAGTAAGTGAAAGCAGGATAGCAAATTTTGCATACATGCAAAGCACCCAACACTTCCACATTCATTCATACGCAGTGCCAAGAATTTTGTGTTGTTCTTGTTGTTGCTTTGCTGCATTATGCAAAGTGAGTCTGAATCTGGTACAGTGGTACCTCAGGTTACATACGCTTCAGGTTACATACGCTTCAGGTTACAGTCTCCGCTAAGCCAGAAATAGTACCTCGGGTTAAGAACTTTGCTTCAGGATGAGAACAGAAATCGTGCTCCGGCGGCGCAGCAGCAGTGGGAGGCCCCATTAGCTGAAGTGGTGCTTCAGTTTAAGAACAGTTTCAGGTTAAGAATGGACCTCCAGAACGAATTAAGTACGTAACCAGAGGTACCACTGTACTTCTTCACACAGTGCACAGTTAAATTATGGAAGTTGCTCCCACCAGAGGCAGTGATGGCCACAAACTTGTATAGCTTTAAAAGAGGACTGGACAAAATAGTGGACATTAAGGCTATCAGTGGCTCCAAACCATTCAGAAGCCATAATGCTTCTGGATACTAGTTGCCAGAAGCTACAGGAGGAGAGAATTGCGCACGGGTCCTGCTTGCCTGTTTGCCACAGGCATCTGGTTGGCCACTGTGTGAGCAGGATATCGGACTAGATGGACCATTGGCCCAGTGGCGTAGCATGGGTTGCCTGTGCCCGGGGTAAAGCAAATGTTATGCTCCTCTGTTGGACTGGGTAGCTGGAGTGGGGGCGCACACCAGGGGGGCGCACAGGGAGGATGAACAGAGCTCCTTGCCCACTGCCTCCATCCACCTGTCCCATAGACCAACCACCGCACCTCAGCTGCAAAGGCTCCATACCTGTCGCAAGGGCACCTGATTGAGCCTCCTCAAAATTGTGTGCCCGGGGCTACTGACGTCTGTCTTCCATGCTATGTCTCTACATTGGCCTGATCCAGCAAGTTCTTCTTATTTTCTTAAAATAGCTCTAAGTTCCAAATCAATCCCTTAAAACCTTCTGAAGAGATGGAATGGTCTTTAAATTGACTAGAATATATGACTACCACCTGCCGCCACCACCACCCATTCATTTATTTCAGATATTTCCATGCTAATTTTCAAAACCATAGCATTCCTGAGGCAGCTTCATCTCCTTCTCTTTGTAATATGATGCATTTTAGGAATGTTTAACTACCTGTACTATTACGGAGAACAGTAGACGAGACTTTAGGAATTTATTATTAAGCAGCAGCAGCAGCAGCAAGGTAATCATCATCATCTGTAAAACACTTTGATTCTTAATGCACTTAAACACAGGTTTTTAAATTGTAAATGTGAAAATGATGTGAGGTGCGCATTTGTCCAACACTGAAGCATGTAAAGGCATGCTGCTACATTCCAGGAGCTCTTTCTGTTTCAGTAGTGTGATACAAAAGTGAGAACAGCGTTTGGTCAGTTTATCAAAGGTCCATTTTTAATTCATAACTCTCTGGATGAATAAATCACTTTTTAAAAGGGAGAAAGCTGTGAGGAGTTGTTGAAAGAAGATCAGTTTAATGAGAAAAATATACTGTTTCCAAGAAAAGCATATGAAGTATTTATGAAAATTGAAACTTGCAGCACTTGGGCTCTACAGACAGAAATAAATCACCTGCGTTCCATCTGCAGAGGACATGCCGGTTTTGTGTCTTATCCTCAGTGACCAATGCAAAGGTATATATTGGGCTATAAAGTTTATGATATTCATTGATATAAATTCTCCGCCACTGCTAGTGCCATCTAGCATTGTAATAGAGTAGAAAACCTTAATGCTGTTGCTGAGTCCGTGCTAAGCTCAATTCTGGTGGCTGTTTATACTAATTCACAACCCTGTTTTTATTTTGACATGTGCCCAGGAGCTGAGCAGAGCATTCCTAAGGGGAACTCATCCCCTTATAAGTTTGTCTTCATGTCAGACTTTGAACCCAGATCCCCCAAAGTATCTTCTTCTTCTTTGGCAATCACTCGTAACCGAGTAAGATTGTCTTCCATAAACACGGTCTTAATGATCTGTCCGTAAGTGACTGTGGAGGCCAATTCTGGATCCACATGTCTTTCTACAGTGGGGACAGAGGTTTCCGGGCAGGAGTTGACGATGGTGTGGATTTGCCAAGCATGCCTTCCTCTTAGCACGTTTCTCCCTTGCATCCTGAGTTCGAGTGTCTTCAAAGCCCATGACACCTTTGGTAAAGGCTGTTCTCCAACTGGAGCGCACGCAGGCCAGTGTTTCCAGAACAGGCGGATGATAACAAACGTTATGTTACAATGGCTGTGAAGGCGGATGAAGGCTGCAGCAGATAATAATCTATCAGTCGTTGTGACTACTCATGCCACCCCCAAATTATAGCTCTACCTTCACCCACCAGACCCTCCAACATTTCAAACCATACAACATTGATCTGATGAAAACAGGGAATAATAATAATAATAATAATAATAATAATAATAATAATAATAATAATTTTATTATTTATACCCCTGCCCATCTGACTGGGTTGCCACTATGGGCAGCTTCCAACATATATAAAAACATAATAAAACATTAAACATTAAAAAACTTTCTTATACTGGGCTGCTTTCAGATGTCTTCTGAAGGTTGTATACTGTATATTCCGGGATCAAATCAGAAACTGGGATGGCTTCTGTAAATCCTGGATCATCCCTGGAAAATAGGGACACTTGGAGAGTCTGTCTGTTTGGTATTGGATGTCTTTACATTTCCCCACTACAGTGGCACCTTGGTTCTCAAATGCATTGGTACTCAAACAACTTGGAACCTGAACAATGCAAACCCGGAAATGCTCCAGTTTGCGAACTCCTTTCAGAAGCCGAACGTGCTTCGTTTTGAGTATTACACTTCCAATTTGAGTGCCACACTTCCGTTTTGAGTGTAATGCTGAGGTCCATCTGTTTTTGCTATTTATTCTGCATTTTTGTGGCTCTCTTTTTGTGTGTGTGACTGGGTGGAACCCAGTTCAGCTACTGATTGATTGATTGATTGATTGATTGTGCGACTACAGTAAATTGTTCATTTCTTTCATTTTATGGATCAATGGTCTCCTTAGATAGTAAAATTCATGTTAAAATGCTGTTTTAGGGTGTGTGTTTTTAAAGTTTGGAATGGGTTAATCCGTTTTGCATTACTTTCTATGGGAAAGCATGCCTTGGTTTTGGAACGCTTTGGTTTTGGAACAGACTTCCAGAACGGATTAAGTTTGGGAACCAAGGTACCACTGTAGATCCCATTTGATACTGATTTCCTATTTTTTAAATAGGACCTATTTTTAAAATTGCACTTTTCTGTTGTTTTTTAAAATGTTTTAATTGTTGCATCAGCCTTGCACTGCAACTGGAGTTGTGATTGATGGTGTCTAAGCAATTGATTTTGCCAAGTGAGTCCAATGGTGTTTATTCCAGAGCTCTGTTATGGCTGTTTTGAAATGTGAGATGTCTCCTGGTTGCAAGGAACAGTGTCAGGGAGCAGACCAGTGGCATTTGTCTCACTCCCTTAACAAGCAGACACAGATCTTCTAGGTCATCAGCCTCATGGTTTCAGGTAGAAAGGAAGCAACAAATGGATCGCATTTACAATTGCCCAATAGTGCCACCTGCCATAGGAATAAGAGCTTCGCATGAGTGTCTCCATTGACCTCTTTTGTGTTAATAACATTTGTCTGCACATATCTCTAAGTGGAAGGAGATAAGCAGAAACTTTGTGAATCATGAATAGATGCTTAAGCCTCGCAAGGGCAAGATAATTCATTTTTGAGTCTTAAGGAATGATGTCAAGCGCCAGCCTTAAAAAGAACAATAGAAAGTGTGCATCTTTAATTAAATAGCTGAGCTCACAACCCCCAACTGCTTTCGTCTTGCGATCTTTACAATTTGCAGATCACTTTGTGCTGTGGTTTGGTTCATCTAGATGGAAAATGAAAGGAGCGTGAGGTCCACTGATAAAAATGTTGAGTCTGAATATAGGATTGCCAGGTTCAAATCTCTGCTCAGCCATTAAGTTATTGTACTGTGGCACTGGTCTTTTAGTGTGGCAGCACCTAATCTCTGGAACTTCCTACCTATTGATAAGGTTTATCTTGCACAATTTCCAGTGGCTGTTAAAATCTCTCTCTTTTTTGTTCAGACAAGCTTACACATGCAATTTTGTCACACACTCTTGTCTTTAACAGTTGTTTCTTCACACTTCCTGAACCAATTGTAAACTGAAGCACAACTATCCTTTGACAACGTGTAGGGGGGGGGGAAGCAGAGACATCACCTTGCCAACAAAGGTCCGTCTAGTTAAAGCTATGGTTTTCCCAGTAGTGATGTATAGAAGTGAGAGCTGGACCATAAAGAAGGCTGATCGCTGAAGAATTGATGCTTTTGAACTATGGTGCTGGAGGAGACTCTTGAGAGTCCCATGGACTGCAAGAAGATCCAACCTCTCCATTCTTAAGGAAATCAGCCCTGAGTGCTCACTGGAAGGACAGATCGTGAAGCTGAGGCTCCAATACTTTGGCCACCTCATGAGAAGAGAAGACTCCCTGGAAAAGACCCTGATGTTGGGAAAGATGGAGGGCACAAGGAGAAGGGGACGACAGAAGACAAGATGGCTGGATAGTGTTCTCGAAGCTACCAGCATGAGTTTGACTAAACTGCGGGAGGCAGTGGAAGACAGGAGTGCCTGGTATGCTCTGCTCCATGGGGTCACGAAGTGTCGGACATGACTAAACGACTAAACAACAACAAGGGGGGATATGCATATATTCGGAGAAAGTTTGCTCACACGTGTATCTTAAAGTAACATACAAAATATTATGGGACAAGGTCTTTCAAAATGTGTATTGAATTGTAGAGTTGGAAAGGACCACAAGTGTCATCTAGTCTACTACCACCTTCTGTGATGCAGGAATCTTTTGCTCAACATGGATCTCGAACCCACAACCCACAGATTAAGATGCTGTAATGACTGAGCTATTCCAGTCACAATGTCATACATAAATGTGTTTATTAGGAAATATACTAAAATGCTTATGAATTGTTCTGAGGATTCATAATAATAATAATAGTAGTAGTAGTAGTAGTAATAATAATAATAATAATAATAATAATTCTTCTCTGGAATTGTGGTGAACTGAAAAACCAGAAAAACCGAGAAACTGAAAGAAACCAAAACTGTCAGAAAAATATTTATCCACCCTTAGTATAGACATAGAGTTTCTGCTCCGTAAGACAATGTGTTCCCAGAAGCCAATATTTGCTTATATTACCACAACACAAAGTGTAGCACCCATTCTCAAGAAGGTTTTAAACTATAAAATGCACACAGGAAGCATGAAATAATTTTCCAATCCTCCCCCTCCCTTATATAGTTAAATTTGTCTGTACTGATCTACCACACATTTATCTTGTATCCCACTATTGCTCTGTGTTTTAAAAAAGCCTTTGCTTTGAGGTTGAGTTTTTGACACCTTCAATGAAAAAGAATTTCAGGGAGCAAAGCTTAGGAGGAGCTCAAGATAGCTTCTGTTGCTCAGGGCAGCTGGTAGTTTATCTAGATAGACCAGATGGGGTTGAAAAGCAGAGGTTTTTCAGCAGCTATTCCTTGTCTCCCCCCCATGATACTCATGGTCAACGTTCCTTGTTCTGGTATCTCCAAAGATATTTTCAGAGGTCTTTGGCATAAGATGACACATATCTTTGTTGCCATGAATCTTCTACTTCTTTGGCGATCACTCGTAGTTGAGTAAGATTGTCTTCCATGAACACAGTCTTAACAGGGAGTCCGTAAGTGACTGTGGAGGCCAATTCTGCATCCACACATCCTTCCACAGTGGGGACATTTGTTTCCAGGCAGGAGCTGATCACGGTGTGGATTATGAATGGGAATGGTCTGAGAGTACATGAAGCTTGCTGTAGGTAAGCAAATGTGAGTCTGGTCCAACTTGGTGACCACATAAGAACCACTCAAATGAACCTTGGGTTCCATGACTGATGAAAGGTAGGTTGTAAATGTAAGAAAAGAAACAGAAAGAAACAAATATGTGTTTGACTGATTTTAGTACCCTCTTCTGTGCTGCAGAATGGCAATACATTTTTCAAAACAGCATCTTGGGATCACTGTTCTTCCTTGGAATGAAATACGGATCACCGGGGGAATTTAGACTGTGTAGGAGTTTAGCAGGCAGCTTAATTTGTTGTTTCTGGACTGAAGGAAAGAAAATGTGTTAACGAAATTACACACACAACAAAAACATTCCTTTGTTTCTGGCTAAATATATATTCTATGGTGGTTAACGCAAGTAGTGTGGGACAATAATGCAGGGTTTGTTTCAAACATTATCTAATGGATAAACTTCCAGTCCATGAATATTTATTTGTTAAATGGATAACCCCCCTTCCACTGAATGGCACTCCCGGTGGTCAACAAAGTATGAATCTTTACAGCTGGAATGATGGGAACAGTGTCTATGCAGTAAATCTTGTGCATTCTGAAAACTGGGTAATGAAGTATTTTTTTCACTACGGTTCTGCCAATAGGTAGGATCAATTCAGCCATCTAGCCCTGGGGATTATCTAATTGATTTTTGAATTTTATTGTTATTCATGTTTTTATATTGTATTTTATGCTGCTTTTATAATTAAGTGTTTTAAAGTGTTTTAAATTTGTTGTTTGCCACCCTGAGCCCAGTTTTTGAACCGGGAAGGGCGGGGTATAAATAAAAAATTATTATTATAAGGTAAGTTCAACAATTACTTTGATAAAATACATATTTTGTTATGTGCAAATGGCTTTAGATACCTATTAGGTCCATAAATTACCATATAGCATATATTCTACACAAAAAACAGCAACCATTTGTTGTTGACAAAGGACAGCTGGACATATAAAGGGCCCCATTACCTTCAGTAGCTTAGATCCAGCCCTGATGGCACTCAACTTTTGTAAGGTTACTTTTGTTTTATTGCTTCCTGTTTGCTGCTCTGGGCTGCTTTGTGAAGAAGGATGGAATATAGAGATACTACTAATAGTAATAGTAATAGTAATAGTAATAGTAATAGTAATAGTAATGATATACTGTGGCAAGATACCATTGCAAAAAACTACGTGAGTAACAAAATTTAGTGCAGTGCTCTAGGAGGAAGGCTACTTGACTCAAATATGAACTTTTTCCCCCTTGAACAAAATAATAGCAAATTAATTTAAGCATGGCAGATCATTTCCATAGTAACAGAATTGCTTGCAAACAATTTTAATGCATTCCAGGAGGGAGGAAGAAAATTTCAGAATACCCGGTTATTTCAGTTTTGCAATTAGGGAGCTGCATCTGCATAACAATATTAAATGTTAAGATGTCCTCTCTGCCACTAAGCCCAGGACTCATCAAGCAAGCCTGCGCTACAAGTGCTAACACAATGTTGCAATAATCGAGGCAAGAGAAATAATAAGAGCCTGAAGTAAAATTGTATCAGTATCTATGGATATATTAAAAAAACACACCCCGAATTTATAAATATTAAAGAGAAAGAAAATTACAAGACTTGGTAACAGGTCTAATTTGTGAGAGGGGGAGAAGAACCATATTGCCAATATGTAGAGAAACAAAGAAAGAAGAGAGGAAGCAATTCTTTCTTTGTTTAAAATATTTACATTTTGCCTTTCTGTTGAATAATAAGATGCTCAAGGAGGCATGCATCAGCAAGAATGAAAGGAACCAGAAAGATAAGATTTTTCAAAACTGGCAGCAGAGCAGATAAACAGCAGCGTGAAAGATTTTTTTAAAAATGCACAACAAAGGAAGGAGGAGCCCTCCTAAAAATCAACTGCTATCCTGGTGCAAACCATAATCGCGCCCTCATATTCACTTTCCCATTTCCATTTCGAAAAGAAGTATGTGTGAGAGCCATTTCTTTATCTCCTCAAAATAGGGAATGGCTCAAGCATGAAGCTTCATTTTTCTTAATCGGGATTTGAACCTGGAATAAATGGTACAGCCTCTGAAACATCTGGGTCCATCTGAGATCTAAACTGAATATGGTTGCAGTCAATGGACATGCATACTTTCAGTGCAGTCCTCTTCCTGAATAGGCATAGATGTAGCATTTAATTTCATTTCATTTAAGGGACGCAGGTGGCGCTGTGGGTTAAACCACAAAGCCTAGGACTTGTTGATCAGAAGGTTGACGGTTCGAATCCCCGCAATGGGGTGAGTTCTCATTGCTCGGTCCCAGCTCCTGCCAACCTAGAAGTTCGAACGCATGTCAAAGTGCAAGTAGATAAATAGGTACCGCTCCGGCGGGAAGGTAAACGGCATTTCCGTGCTCAGCTCTGGTTCGCCAGAAGTGGCTTAGTCATGCAGGCCACATGACCCGGAAGCTGTATGCCGGCTCCCTCGGCCAATAAAGCGAGATGAGCACCGCAACCCCAGAGTCAGTCACGACTGGACCTAATGGTCAGGGGTCCCTTTAACTTTACCTTTAGCCTTTAATAGCCATAGATGTTGCAGAATGAGACCTAGAAATGCTGTCAGACTGCTTATCAGCAACAAATATGTTGGTTTATTAGTATCTTAGGACAGGGATGGGGAACCTGTGCTCCTCAAGATGTTTTCAGAGTCCAGCTCCCATGAGCCTCAGCAGCTTGATCAGTGCTTAGGGATTGCAGCGCAAGTAAATCAGCAGAACAACAGATGCCTCATCCCTATTTAAGAAATAAAAGATATAAAACCCTACCCCCCAAAAAATGTATCTCATATGAAAAAGTGCATAATTATTTCTTTTATGACTTGCATCCCATGAGACTTCCTAAAGCGATTTACAATAAAAATATAGAGTGAACAATTGCATATATAAGGAGTGAAAACATTTGCATATATGAAAACTATTACTTGTAAAAAAAAACAACAACAAAAAAAAAACAGGACCTATATAGAATCAGTTAAAATCAAAGATGGATGCAAACTGTGATAAATGCTAGTGTATGCAGTATTTTTCTGCAATGAATAGACTATAAGAGGTAATGACAAAGACACTGGGGAACCAATCATATGTTTCAAGGGGGGGGTGGAGTATTATCATATAGTCGTAGGTCAGGTTATGTTTTTCTAGCTAGCAGAACAGAATCAAAGCCTTGGAATCGTCCACAAAAGACCCAAAATGCTCCTTAGCAACAGTAGCCATTTACTGCAATAGCCGAATCATTTTTAATCTAATTCCTACATTTTTACATGCACGGGCGTATCGGAAATCTAGTGCCACTCTATCTTGGTGGGATATGAGCCACAAAAAGGTGTTAAAAACATTTCATATAACACATAAATGAATGTTTGCTTTTCTTGCTCTGTACCTGAATTACATGCCTCTTATAATTGAACTCTAATAGGAGCTCAGCCATGCACATAGGACTGAAGCCATACAAACCTGCCAGTAAGTGATGGCTACTTGATGATGTACTGAAAATCCTAGTTCTTTACTGAAGATTGTCTACTTGCTATTCTTTTTAGGATGCATTTGATTAATGTTCAATGGAAGGTATTTGTATTATAATCATTTCTTTGAAAGTGGTAGTGCTGTTTGTTCAGCCAGCCAAATGTTACCTTGGTTTCTGCTCTTAATCCAGGACATTTCCTTTTTGATCACACTCTCTACAACAGAGATATTTGAATGCTTCTAAAGATGACACAAAGACCTCCATTCTCTAGTACAAGAAGGTTAAAGCATGAGCTGTGCTGTTGGGAGTGATGGGGGATTAACTGCGTAATTTGCAGTTCCCCCAAAGATACGTAAATTGAAATGCAGCTATTCCTTCAATATCTGCAGTTTTCTAAAATTGTCAATGGCAGGGAGAATGTAGCAAGGTTTGTCTGGACTTCCCACCTGCCCATTTCACCAGCTCAGCCTGGACTTCTTCCTGCTCCCTGGTCTGGTGGTGATGATGGCCAGGACATTGCAGGAAGACTTGCCTGCAAACTTGCTTCGTGGTGTATCTGCAGTCGTTCAATCAGCATGATGACAGACAGGTGCAAATATATCTACATGTTGTCGGTGGAGGAAGATTGGAAGAAATTTAAAGACTATTTACAGAAACATTGTAAAATTAATGAATGTTAGAATGATGTTGGAATGAATCTATGTGATTTTAGCAAAAATGTATCAAAGATTTAAGAAAAATAGACTGTTAATTGGTGAAAAGAGGGAAAGTAAACTTATATTAAGATCAAGATAAATTTTCAGGATAAAAATTTTGAAGAGAGGGAAAGGATTTGCTGAAATGGATAATCGACTTAGAATACAAAAAAGGGAGGTCTGAGGAGGTCAGGGAAACAAGCAAATGAAAGATAAGTTATGGGAAGGCTCGATTTGCTTTTTGTTGTTGTTTTTAATTGTCTCTATTTTTCTGTTTTTTATTGTGATGTGTTGTTTTGCTATTGTTTAATTTGGTGTTTTTTCTTTTGCCTTTTTGTAAACTTAAAACCTTAATAAATACTATTCTAATATAGTATTCTATCATATATATATATGTTCACACACACATACAACTGCATACAAACTTGTACCTTGGTTCTCAAACTTAATCCATTCCAGAAATCTGTTCCAGAACCAAAGTGTTCCAAAACCAAGGTGTGCTTTCCCACAGAAAGTAATGCAAAATGGATTAATCCGTTCCAAGCTTTTAAAAACAACCCCCCAAACAGCCATTTAGCATGAATTTTACTATCTAACGAGACCATTGATCCATAAAATGAAAGCAATAATCAATGTACTGCACTCACACAATCAATATCAGTAGCTGAACTGGGTTTCACACAGTCACAAAAACAAAAAAAGCAAAATAAATAGCAAAAACAGACACACCTCAGTGTAACACTCAAAACGGAAGTGTGGCACTGAAATCAGAAGTGTACCACTCAAAATGGAGTATGTTCGGCTTCCGAAAAAAAGTTCACAAACCGGAACACTTACGTCCAGGTTTGCAGTGTTTGGGTTCCAAGTTGTTTGAGTACCAAGGCTTTTGAGAACCAAGGTACCACTGTGCTTTCCAGATATATGCCTCTTAGCAATGTGTGCTAACAAAGCTACACACATACACACATCTTGAAATAATTGTGTGCAATGTTTGTCTGTTTATCTGTCTGTCTATCTATCATCTCTTTATAGCTGTGCATATTTAAAACACATGTTTCCCTCCAAAGATACCATGGGAACTTTAGGTTACTCCCACACATATATAATCCCCAACACCCTTAACAAACTACATTTCCCAGGATGCTTTGGGGGAAATCATGTTCTTTAACTGTAGGGTGTGTACACATCCTATAACTTGTACACAATGTGCACACAGTTGTATGCTTTGCCTTCCCACCAGTTTACTGGTGGCTCCTTACTCCAGATCTCTAGCCGACCTCTCCCAACAAGGAAATCGAACTAAGTTGGAACAATTATGCAAGCAATATGGTGCTGCAACACCAAAGGTATTTGTTCATGACACTTTGCTTCCCTTAACAGCAGAGCTTGGCCTCAACTCTACAGAGAAATTGTACATTTTGCTTGTTTCTGAATGCCCACTTCTAACTTCTCTCTGGTAATCGCCAACACTTGAACTTTACAGGGTGCCATTTCTAAGCATCTATCGGTTTGTAATTACCTCCTGCTTAAATAAAATAAAATAAATACATATAAGAAGGATTCATCCCCTGCTCAAATTACTTCTGAGGGCAGATGTCACTGTAAGCACTACTTTAATGCAGACATTGATTTTAAGCACGGCTGGTTGGATTAATGCACTCATGCACAGCTTTCCTTCAGGTCCCTAGAAATACATTATAGATCTCTATGTTAGTGAGTCCTTGAGTTCTATACATATTCAGAGGCACATGGGATAAGAAGAGTAAGCAACATTCAGCAGCAACCATCCCATTTGTGTATGCAGTGGTAGCTGGTGCCCAGTGGAATGGGTAAGATGGAATACGGGGAGACCAAGAGAAGAGAATGTCAGAGCCAATGACAGGCAGAGATACACCCTGATTGGTTGCAAGTAAGGCTAGGTTGATGGCACAGCGCTCCATTGGCCTGAATGAACCAGCCTCCACTATTGTCAGGTTCTGACAGGGCTCTGAGAAGTGTGTGGCAGAGGCCCTAAGGCTGAATCAGGTGAAGGGGGTATAAATTTAAGGGGTTCTGCACCTCCTGTGATGCAGGAGCCAAGGCTGGAGGAAAGGGAAGAGTCTGAGCAGTCGGAGACTGGGGAGGAGGTGCAGGACATGGCAGGAGTGAAGGTAGAGTTGGGGGCTGTGAGGGGCAGGCCGGTAGAATTCCCTCCATCCCCTTCTCCATTGTCTCCCAGAACCAGGAGAGGCCTGAAGAAGTAGGCACAGGGGCAACTTCCATTTAGGAGAAGTCACACATAGCTTGTGTGTGAGGGTAGTTAATCGGACCCTCCAAGTGTCCCTATTTTTCAGGGACAGTCTCAGATTTACAGAAGCAGTCCTGGTTTCTGACTTGATCCCGGAATGTCTGTTTTTCCTGAGAAAGTCCCTATTTTCATCACAGAAATGTTGGAGGGTATAGTACATGGGTAGGCAAACTAAGGCCTGGGGGCCGGATCCGGCCCAATCGCCTTCTAAATCCGGCCCGCAGACGGTCCAGGAATCGGCGTGTTTTTTCATGAGTAGAATGTGTCCTTTTATTTAAAATGCATCTCTGGGTTATTTGTGGGGCACAGCAATTCATTCATTTTTGTTTCCAAAATATAGTCTGGCCCCCCACAAGGTCTGAGGGACAGTGGACTGGCCCCCTGCTGAAAAAGTTTGCTGACCCCTGGTATAGTAGGACATCCCTATTTTCATTGAAAGAATGTTGGAGTCATCCAACTCCTGAGCCATCTGAAGGCAGCCCTGTATAGGGATGGGTTTTTTTTAATGTTTAATGTTTTGTTATGTTTTTATATATGTTGGAAGTCACCCAGAAGGGCTTGGGCAACCTAGTCAGATGGGTGGGGTGTAAACAGTAATGATGATGATGATGATGATGATGATGGAATAGGACATCCCTATTTCCATTGGAGAAATGTTGGAGGACATGGTTAAGTACCTGTGGAGGCATGGTCACACTGTTGCTCCAAGAGTCCATCTCGCAGTGCAAGCCTAGGGAGGGCATGTCAGCTATTGAGCCACCAGAACTCTGTGTCTTGGTGTTTAGGAGCTACTGTAAGTGACATGCTTTGTCAGTAAAGAATTAACTACCAGCCACTGTCCTCCTTGGGCTGGGTATGCTCACAACAACTATGTCTATGCAGGAAGAAGTCCACCAGGAAGCTGAAGATATCTACCATGCTTCTCCTATGTAGACAAACCGGGATCAGCCTAAAGTGACCCACATGCGCACAAAATGTTAGTAGGAGTTCTGGGCTTGTGTCATAGTAACATTAAGGCCATGCTAAGGCAAACACAATGAAACTGTAATTAAAAGGGCCCATAAGTAAAAAGGTAAGGGATAGCAGAAGTTCAAAGACCACCTTTTATTAAAACGGGACTATACAAAACCCCAGAAGATTAAAGTTACACAAGGCAATTAACGAGTCTAACGGTGGTAAGAAGAGCATGGAAGTTCACCTATATACACAGGAGAGTGTCTCTAACATGAGAAATGTTTTCGCCACGTAAACTGAAAAGGAGTGATTTGAGAACTGAACTGTGCAATGCCATATGCCTAGAGCAAACAAAAAGCAAATGTTGCCGAAAGGTGGGCAAGATTTTTGAGCATGGGGAAAATGTGCTCCTACTTATGGATTTTCTACCCAGGGACTCCTCCAAAATGAGGAAAAAAGGGGCCCACGATGCAGCAATGCTGAGCTGGGAACCATGACATTGACTCTGAATTGGCTTTGATTGCCCTCTTTGATGTTGTTAGGTAGCTAAATCACACTGGCAACATGAAGTCAGGAGTCATGACATCATCTCATTTGCTAGATGATCCCCAGCTGCAGAAGCCCTTGAGGGAATTAGACGAGTCATGGTTCCCTGTGCTCCTGTGTACTGTTACCCAACAGAGAGGTGAGAGAAAAGCAAAAACTAACAACTACCTTACTCTCTCC
Source organism: Podarcis pityusensis (assembly GCF_964106645.2). Classification (NCBI taxonomy): domain Eukaryota; kingdom Metazoa; phylum Chordata; class Lepidosauria; order Squamata; family Lacertidae; genus Podarcis; species Podarcis pityusensis. Next base: position 65,413,976 of record NC_138035.1, read on the forward strand.
ACTTACCTCTGCTGCTGATTTAAAGTAAATAAAAGGAAATGGAAGTGTATGGTATGGTGTATTGATTGGGATGGCTTTTGGTGAGTGGTGGAAATTCATCTCTAGATCTGATGTTAATCCAAGCTAGGTAATCATTTTTGGGCTTGTAAAGCTCACCTCTTTCTCAAAATGGGCTTTCAAAAGTCTGTGGCTTGTTTTATTGCAGGCGAAATTGCAGTGAGGAAAGGAAGCCATTCCCCCCCCCCCCCGACCAGTTGCAGCTACCAGGACCCTACACATCTGAATTGAAATTTATTCTGGGGAAACTTTAATGGCGAAGAAGAGAAAGGTGAGCCTTCCCTCCTTCAGAAATGTTGTTACTGACTAAGTTTCACTTTCAGTGAACTTTGGTAGCAACTCTAACCTTCATGTAAGTATAAATGAAGGATGGATTCCTCACTGCAACACCCATAGCTTCAGAGGGTTAAAGGTTGGCTACAGTTGTGGAGAGCTCCCGAAATTCACAAATAACACATTGTACATTTAGAGTCTCAGCTACTGTAAATGATGTAAGGGTAGCTACATCTTGGGTTTCATGTATTTCCCATTGCAATCGGTCAAAGCTTTATTATGTAATTGGCGGAGATATGCAATTGTTTTATGAGTATATCTGTTGTCATAATTCATTCTCGGGTATCATTCGTTGGAGGACGCAAATTTCGGTGCTGGTTATATTTGCTGGTTTCTTGGGACTTATTTTGTCTCACTGTGATTTATTTCATTATGACAAACATAGATCCGCCTACCCACTCCAGTCATCTGCTGAGATGTGTCTGTTTTGTGGTGCAACATTTAGTATAAATGGCAGGATATCTGCAGATGTCTAACAATTGAAATTGAAATACTTTATTGTCACTTGTACAACTTGTATGCAGTGAGATTACACGAGCACCCCCCTCTCAGCTCTCTTAGTCTTAATTCCCCTCGTTTACTGATGCACACCCACCAAACCCGAAAGTCAGTTGCCCTGTTGTTATCTTTTCATTCAGCAGCCTAACAGCCACGGATAGAAGCCGTTCTTTACCCTGTTGGTGCGACTAATCATGCTTCTATATCTTCTGCCCAAGGGCAAGAGATCAAGAAAATGCTGGCCAGGGTGTGGATCATCCCTGAGAATTTTCCTCACTCTCCTGAGGCAACATTCTTCTGCGATGTCATCCAGCGGATTCACGGGACAGCCCATAATATCTTGTGCTGTATTCACCACCCTCTGTAGGCACTTCCTATCCGTTGATGTCAAACCAGCGTACCACACCGTGATGCAGTATGATTGCATGTGAGAGTGATGGGGAATGTTTGAGAGGCGAAGGGTAGTTGAGTGGGTGGAGTCAACATAAAAAAACCCCTAAGATTCAGTAAGGTCTCAGGAATACATCCACAGTTAAACTGTGACACAAGATCTCTGTTGGAGTAGACCAAAGACGAATGTAATCCTGAAACCCATTTCAACAGTAGCCAAACAGATGCCTAAGGGAAGCCCACAAGCGGGGGGCAGGGGGCAATGCCTGAGTGTACAATAATGCTTTTAAATTCCTCTTGAATATTAATTCATGGGGGAGACTGACACACCTCCCTAATGGGACATTGCAGAAACCAAAAACCCAGTAAGAAGGGTCTATCAATGGATCAGCACCAAACAGGAAACACCAATCTACTGCAAGGATGCTGGGAACAAGTTGGGTTTTGGAGCAAGATTGTACCACCATGTCAACCTGCAATTAGATTTTACAAATTTATGTAATCTTCACTGCTTGGATATTCAGGTATTCATGTTTGCACCGTTGAGGGTTGAACTTATGGCAGGGAAACGAAAGACTAGCAGCTGGAATGTTGTCATTTATATCAAGTACTACACAACTGGACAGCTTCCACACTCACAAACACACACAATCTTAGTCCCCAGTACATCACTTTACTTATTTATTTAGAACATTTATAGCCTGCCTTTATTTGTAAAAGTCATCCTAGGCAGTTTACATGATAACAGATTAAAAAATTGCAATTTTCAGCTATAATACAATTAAAGGCAACACCTCTCACAAAAGTCAAAGCATACCATAATTTATGCATAGCCAGACCTAAAGATAAAACAAAGGAAGGACAGGAGGATTTGGGGGACAACAGACTATTAAATATTGGCTAAAAGGGGGATTTTTCAGGAATTCGCTGTATATAGCTTGACAAATGATGCCCTGCTGCAAATTTATCATTTTAAACCTGTAACCCAAGGCTGCAATCCAGGGAAGTGGAAGGCTGAAAATTAATTAATCAGCTAAGTTGAGAGCAGTGGTTGTTTTTAGATGCCCTGTGAAGAAAGCAAAGGACAATAAAAGGACTTACATAAATTACACATCACCCAAATCTGCGAAGGTCTTCGTGTTAAAACCAAATGTGGTTTAACAAGATAAATAACAAGTGCTTAGTGATACCAGACAAATAATAATTACCTGCAATCAGATGGATAATAAATTAGGGCCAGATGGTAGTTGGAATCTGCAAATATTTCACTCTTCCATCTGCCTTCATCTATTGATATCATTTTAGATTGAATTCTAATAATGGTCCATTTTTCCTCCCTTTCAGATTTCATTAGAGGTGTCTTCCTGTGTCAGCTTGCTTCATTCTGCCTCATGATGTATTTTCTCAAAGGCTATTATTAACATGTGTTGTACCCAAGGATTCTTGCAATGCGCTTTGCTACAGCACATGTTAATAATAGCCTTTGAGAAAATACACCATGAGGCAGCAGTAGATTCTGCTGCAGAAAAATTATAGAATGCTTTGGACCATTTTTGTTGCTTCTGCTATCAAATATGTATTTCCACATTCACCCCAGTTGTGCAGTGGCGTGTTGGTGAAAGTAAAACACAGTTTTTTCAATTCCTGGCAAATGTATTGCACAAACATAATCAATGTTTTGACAAATAAATATTGTCTGCATTCAAAATGAGCGTAAAGGGAGTTAAGAGAAATTGCTCTCAAAATGTTAGTGGATGGTGTGCTTTACATATTGCGTCTTTTGGAAGGCTTTTTAAAACTGGATTATCTTTATTTTTACACAGCAGGAATCTGTTTAAACAGGGATCAGCAAACTTTTTCAGCAGGGGGCCAGTCCACTGTCCCTCAGACCTTGTGGAGGGCCATACGATATTTTTTGGGGGGGGAATGAATGAATTCCTATGCCCCACAAATAACCCAGAGATGCATTTTAAATAAAAGCGCACATTCTACTCATGTAAAAACACGCTGATTCCTGGACTGTCTGTGGGCCGGATTGAGAAGGCGAACGGGCCATATCTGGCCCCCGGGCCTTAGTTTGCCTAACCATGGTCTAATCCATACTCTGTTTAAATTCATTTTTGGTCACACTCAGAGTAGACTAGGGGTGCCAACTTGAACAAAATATCGGGGGCCTGGGCTAAGCCCTTCCCTGCATAATCGATCACAAGAGCTGTTGGACAGTGGAATTTGCTGCCAAGGAGTGTGGTGGAGTCTCCTTCTTTGGAGGTCTTTAAGCAGAGGCTTGACAACCATATGTCAGGAGTGCTCTGATGGTGTTTCCTGCTTGGCAGGGGGTTGGACTCGATGGCCCTTGTGGTCTCTTCCAACTCTATGATTCTATGATTCTATGACACGGTGCACACACCCCATTTGAATGGCAATGTCCATCAACTATGGGGAGGCAGCCCCCTCAAATATTTTATTGGGGGGGGGATGAAGAGCCTTCGGCCCCTAGGAGTTGGCTCCTATGGAGTAGACTCACTGAAATCAACTGATGTAGTAACTTGTCTAATGATTTTAAAGAGTCTGAGTATGATTTAGTTAGACACTGCCCTTAAACCTTAAATATATTTCAAAGCATAAATTGAAATTAACAATTTCTTCTTTTTTCAGCAACATGGCTGGAACAATGCAGAAGGGGATGTCAAATTTCTGCCCCCCTAGCCAGATTACTCTCGGGTCCCAGCTGCCCGGCCACAATGCTGCCCACTGGGAAAGTTGAGCAGACTTACATACAACATACTGTGCTGCCATTTTGATAGTGCCTAACATAACTCACTTCACCAAATTGTATCAAAACCTTTTTCATCTTCTTCTCAAAAACTAAGGCCATGCATCCCCAAACTCGGCCCTCCAGATGTTTTGGGACTACAATTCCCATCATCCCTGACCACTGGTCCTGTTAGCTAGGGATGATGGGAGTTGTAGTCCCAAAACATCTGGAGGGTCGAGTTTGGGGGTGCCTGACCAAGGCCGTGTTGGGCTACACACTTATCTTGAAATGCGGAGCTGATATTTCTTTAAAACTTTGATAAATTATAGCTTTTCAGATGTTATTTGCTACTGAAATAAAGGTACATGGGAGAGAACCACGATGATGGAAGATTCCTTCCCTGACCTTCATTATAATGCATCATGTTCTAATGTTCACTATCATATGCATATTTCATTGGCTACCAGGACTGGGAACCTGCCCTCCAATCTGTTCTGAAGAGAGAAGAGATGCAAAGAGATTATCTCTATGAGCAAGCACATTGCTGCATGACACAGGTGACATCTTCTTCTTTTTCTTTTTTCATTTGATAGAAGAAGAAGAAGAGTTTGGATTTGATATCCTGCTTTATCACTACCCTAAGGAGTCTCAAAGCGGCTAACATTCTCCTTTCCCTTCCTCCCCCACAACAAACACTCTGTGAGGTGAGTGGGGCTGAGGGACTTCAGAGAAGTGTGACTAGCCCAAGGTTACCCAGCAGCTGCATGTGGAGGAGCGGAGACACGAACCCGGTTCACCAGATTATGGGACTACCGCTCTTTTTTTTTAAATAAATATTTTATTAGATTTTCCATAAAAAAAACATTTTTACAAAATTATACATCCATTTTTAACTTAAACCCTTTTCCCCAGAACTTCCCTCAGCTTGTCTGATAATTTTGCATTTATTTTTTATCCTCGTCTCACATTTCCCAATATTATATTGCACTCAAATACTCCTAATCACATCATATTTTTTAAACAATATTTCTAACAGTAATTTCACAGAGCTTCTTGAAAGCCAACGAACGTTATTTGCTCATCAAAGAAATTTTTGATATACTCTGTAAATTTCTTCCAGTCCTCAGAGAATCTCTGGTCACGTTGGTTCCTAATTCTCCCCGTCAATCTGTCCATTTCTGCGTATTCCATCAGTTTCATCCTCCATTCTTCTTTCGTGGGCATCTCTTCCTGTTTCCATTTCTGTGCCAGCAAAATTCTGGCTGCTGTTACTGCATACAAAACTAATTTCACATCTTTTTTACTAATTTCCTTATCCAGTATTCCCAACAAGAAAGCTTCTGGTTTTTTAACAAAAGTATATTTCAGCATTTTCTTTAACTCATTATAGATCATCTCCCAGAAGCTTTTTACCTTCTTACATTCCCACCACATATGGTAAAATGTTCCTTCTGTCTCCTTACACTTCCAACATTTATTACACACTTTATACATTTTACCCAGCTTTACTGGTGTTATATACCATCTATATAACATCTTCATAACATTTTCCTTAATCGTTGTACAAGCTGTAAACTTTAACCCATCCTTCCATAATTTAGTCCATTTCTCAAATTCAATATTATATCCGAAATCTCTAGCCCAACTAATCATAACAGATTTAACCTCTTCGTCCATTCCAACATTATTTTATACATTTTAGATAAAATTTTCACTTCATTGTTTAAGATTTCTTTTTCTTTTTCAGAATATCCCCTCTCTAAAACCTCTTTTTTAAACATTTCATTTAACTGAAAATAATGCAGCCAATCCTTAACATATTCTTTTACTTCTTCATATGGTTTCAGTTTCCACTTATTTCCTTCCTTTTTTAATAGTTTCTCATATGTTATCCATCTCCCGCTCATATTTATCCACCACTCTTAACCGCTCATATTTATCCACCACTCTTAACCATTACACCACACTGGCTCTTGGAATAGGATGGCCGATGAGGCTTATGCCTGCACGATTTTGTGTTCCTGTCACTCTTTCTGCTGTTTTTAAACTGTGGCCACCCTATTGAGTGATACATGCCCCACAGCAGCCATTCTGGGACTGGTATTCCCTGTATTTTTTGCAAAATTCCAAATTTACCACTAGTCGAAAAAGGTCAGTGGTCCCTGATCTCCAAGTGGGTGCTAATTGTAAAGAACTGTAGAATATGGAGGTGGGATTATGCTTCAGTTACCAACTCAGTTCAGGAACTGTAGAACAGGTGAATTATCTCTGAAATAGAGGTGGGGCAAGAGATTCAAGAACAAAAGCACAGCCATTCTTTCAAAGGTCCACTTATCTGAATTTTGCGATGCAGTTTGCCAACTAAGCATTGTTAAAAAAATGCATAGATTTTTATATGCATTGAAATGAATAGATGATTGATCTGTGTGTGTGTGTGTGTGTGTGTGTGTGTGAGAGAGAGAGAGAGAGAGAGAGATGATAGGCTTGGACTTGACTAGACCTATCCATTCTTAAGGAAATCAGCCCTGAGTGCTCACTGGAAGGACAGATCCTGAAGCTGAGGCTCCAATACTTTGGCCACCTCATGAGAAGAGAAGACTCCTTGGAAAAGACCCTGATGTTGGGAAAGATGGAGGGCACAAGGAGAAGGAGACGACAGAGGATGAGATGGTTGGACAGTGTTCTCAAAGCTACCAGCATGAGTTTGACCAAACTGTGGGAGGCAGTGGAAGACAGGAATGCCTGGTGTGCTCTGGTCCATGTGGTCATGAAGAGTCGGACACGACTAAACGACTAAACAACAACAGACCCTTGTACACATACACATTACCAGAATAGAAAACGATGGAAGAAAACTATGGAGAAAGCAGTGATTCTACTGCTACATTACACTACAGAGTCAGAGTTATCAGCCAACGTTATGGGGAAACATAGGGCTCTATAGTAAGAAGAAAAATAAAGTTAGGGAAATGGATGTCATTGGTAGACATATTAGACAAGAGAGAGCAATCTTACAGAAACACAGAGTTTAAGTCTTTGTCAAAATGCCATAAAGTCAGAGAGAGAGAGAGAGAGAGAGAGAGAGAAAGAGAGAGGGAGAGAGACAGACTCCGGGGTGGGGGGGACAGTATTATATTTGCATGAAGCTGTCCATCAAGGCACCTGCAGCTACTCAGTTGCAACCATTTATCACCATCTTCCCCAAAATAAGTTTTCCTAAGCAGTCTAATGAGCTTAATTCCCCTACCTGACAGAATGTAGCCCCGGGAAGCAGAGCTCTGAAATATTGTTCTTTCATTTAACCGCTTTATGAAAATCTACTATATTGAGAGAAGAGGTGAAGGAGGCAGAAGCGGTATGGGGCATATGTTTCTTTTTCCTCTGCAAAGTAAAACAAAGGGTCATCTTGACTTGATTTATGCATTAGATCTAATGGAAGACTAATATGCTAATATCTTTGTTAAAAAGTATAAAAATCAGGGCAAGCGAATTTGCATCTGGTAGCTCTTCTGTATCCCATTGAGATCTCAGACGCCTAAGTTTTCACCCTTCCCCTCTCCAAGGCATCTCTGCAATTTGAAGGATTTTTTATTTCACCTCCTGAAGAATTTATTATGCATCTATGTATCTACAGGGCATAAGGCATGTGGTGTGTGTGGCACAGGAAGGGCACACCTTAATATAAAGTATTCTCTAAAAATAAAATTTAACCTTCAGTAGGCAAACTGTATTGGACTGCTGTCTAAGGAGCGTATTTGAGAACCTTGTTGTATACAAGCTAATGAGTTCTGCAAAGGTTCTGCACACATATCAAGATTCTTTGTACCTTGTGGCTCCTAAAGTTAACAACTTTGGGGAGGATATGTGTTCTGAAGTTTGGTTAGCGGAGTACATCCTTCTTCTGCAGAGTTTCACTTAATAAATCAGGACAGAGTCTCTATATTTCTCAAAAAGAAACTTACAGAGTGAAAGGGAGCAGCGGAAGTGAGGGAGAGGGAGGACAGCACCTGAGAATTTAACACAGGGTGGAATTTCAATCAGGTCCAAATGCTCTCCCAGTTAAATTGGAAGGGCGCAAGTTGAGCCCTGCTAGCTCAGACAAAGGCCTTTCTAGTCCAGACTCCATCTCTCACAGTGGCCAATCAGATGCCTGTGGGAAGACCACAATCTGGGCATATTCAGTCCTGGAGGTAGCATAAAAGCAGTGTATATATATATATATATATATTACACTGCTTTTATGCATTAGATCTAATGGATCAGTTATATCAGTTATATATCAGTTTGGTACATAGATAGATGATATAGATAGATACAGTAGATGATAGATACTGTAGATAGATGATAGATAGATAGATAGATTACAAAATGCATTACAAAAATAATGCCAGTAAAGCAGGATTCACATAAAATTTCATTAAAACACAGCATCGTATACAAATATGACTGTTTAACATAAAATTCATTCTACTATAATATATAATGCTAATTTTTCCTTTACAGTGTTCATTTTTTATACAATCTATGATTTTTTACAAATCTATAATCTATATTTTTTAAAGTTATCTAACCATTCTTCCATTTGTCCTATTATAGCATTCACATTTTTTTGTTTTGTTTTTTTGTTTTACTACTACTACTACAATCTCGATTAAGACTCTCCTCCCTGAAAGAGAGGGGAGTGGTTGTGGGCGGGAGCCCGAACACCGCTCCTAGCAGGGGGCGTTGCCCCCTGCCTCCAGCTCACCTGGCTGGCACTCACGCCCCCCCCGGTGGCCGCCCAACCAGGTGCCATGGGGGGGCGTGTCCAGCAGCCTTTATGCTGCAGTGCCAGCCTCTCCCCGGCCTCATTTCTCTTTGTCGTCCTGAGCGAGTCAGGAGGACACTCTCTCTTCAGTGTTCCTGCCCACGTGGAGCTAACTTGGAAGAGGACTTCTGAGAAAGGGAAGCCTGTAATTCCTCCTTTGCTTTTACCTACCTTTACTTTAATTCCACCTTTAATTCCCTCTTTACTTTTCTCCAAATACCTCCTAATTGTTCCTAATTTCATTTCTGATCCCGAAGCCTTTACTCTGTGTATGTGTGTGCTGTGCTTCTCCGACTTTAAATCAGTCACTCTGTGTGTGTGTGCTGCTCTTCAGGCCTCAAAACAGACACTCTCTGTGTCTTTGCGGGCAGCATCTCAGCGTGCTTGGAAGGGGGAAAATCTGAGAGCTGCTGGTGTGGGTTCTATGAGTGCTTACTATTTCTGTTTGATTTGCTGGTGCATTTTAAAACTGCCGTATTGCTGTGAATTCCTGTGAGGGCTTTTCCAGCAGTTTATTATTATTTCCCCCTTCGTTACCCCCCCTCCCTACTCTGGAATTTTGTCCCTCCAGAGCTGACATTGTCCTCCCTCCCCCTTTGCTAGCTGGCTTTGTGTCCTTCTCTAGCAGGCTCCGTGGTTTGGCTGGGAGCCCTTCCTCCCCCTCTCCCCACGTGTTGCCTTCTCCCTTTGGTGTTGCTCCCCCACGCCTCCGTGATTTCAGGGGGCGGCAGCTCCATTTAAAAACTTCTTTCAGACGACTGCATTGCCCCAGCAGCTATACTGCAGCTGCATCCCCAGGGTGATTCTGTTCAGCTTACTCCAAAGTGTATCTGAAGAAGTGAGCATGCACACGAAAGCTCATACCAGGAACTAACTTAGCTGGTCATTAAGGTGCTACTGGAAGGAATTTTTTTTTTTTAATTATTATTATTATTATTTTGTCCAAAGTCTTTGTTAGTTGAACGTGCTATCCAAAGAACTACTTAGTTGAACGCGATTTTATTTGCCTGGCATTTATCGTTATATTAGCTGCATTCAGCATTTGTGTTACTTGGGAGACGCAGTCACACCCCCATTATTCTTCACCCTCCACCCCCCACTCCCCTTCCCCTCGCATTGTCCTTTGATCACCGGCCAGGGTTGCTTTGTTTTCCCTTAAGCTCCGAATAGCTGGGCAATTAACAGCCTCCTGGTCTTACAGAAGGCAGCTTATGCTTTAGCTGCAGAACCAGTTCTCTTTTGTTGTTCTAGTAACACCTTTACTGCCACCCCCTTGCGTCCCCTTTGTCTCCGGGCGGGGCTGCTTTACCTACAGTCGTCTCCGCCCATTGCTCACAGCAATTGAGTCACATCAATATAATCGCTGATAGTATCAGCAGTTGTTGAAATTCAGTTTGCCAGATATATTGCAGATTAATTGAAGCAGGTCCCCTGGTGGAGGCAGTTTCCTTACTATCTGATATCTAGTGGTCAGCGGTGGCTCAATTTGCTAATTAATATCTGCAATATATTATTTACATCTATTTTAAAATATCAAACAGGTAATTTGATCAAGCCATTCGATTTGCAGCAACATATTCAGTAATTGATTAGAGACTAATTTAAGAGGCTTGAGATTTTACTAACTGGGGATTACATTAATTTTATATTATTTTAACTGATTTGAGATGCTTGAATAAAGTCTGAATTTGACCAGTTTATTGGACACAATAGGGTGCTAATTAACCAGTAGCAATAGCTAGTGTAAATTGATAGCGGCTTTATAGTAACTTTAATTACATTGTAATAATTTATTGAGAATTAGTGAATCAATGATTAGCAATATATTTACTGATTAAACAAATAGTAATTAATTAAAATAATAATAATAATTTAAAATAATAAATAATAATAATAATAATTTAATAACTAACAAAAATAAATAAATAAAATTAATAATAATAACTACCAGGCAGGATACATTGTCGCTTAAAGACAGGCAGTTCGTGGTACATTGTCCCACGGTACATTGTACATTCGCGGTACATTGTTAATTCAGGTACCTGGCGGATGGCCAATCAAGGATACATTGTCCTTGGCAGCATTTTCCTTCTGCTGGGGCCTCCAGCATAACCTTATGTTTTTCAAACTGTTAGTTAAAGGGATATTTCCATTTGATTGCAGTGTGGGGGCCGCCCATTGTTCCATCCCTATATGCTTGTGTGTTAGTTAGCTGTATCTATCTGCCTGACCCTTTGCTTGGTGGCAAATAAATAAATTTATAGGCAAATACAAACCAAACAGTCAAGTGAAGAATAATTATTTCATATCATCATTAGTTATGGTAGACAATTAATAGCATCATCAATTAATTCTACATACAGTGGTAATTATTTGAACAAATAATACTGGAATAGATTGTAATAAATAACAATAACAATAAATAATAGAATAATAACAACAACAAATAAATAAATAAAAATGAATAGATAAATAATATAATAAAATACTACTAATAATAAATAAAATAAGTGGATGTAATTTATTTATTTATTTATTTATTGAAAAATTATTATAATAAATAAATAATGATAAATATACATTAATAATAATAAAATAGAATAAGTGGAATGATGTCACATACCAAGATTAAATTGATTAATTAATTAAACAAATCCATAGATAAATATATAAATAAACAAATAACATAAAAAAAAAAAAAAATTCATTAATAACAAATAATTTACATATATTTCGGAACCCACAGTTGGTTAGAGCGTGGTGACAATAACGCCAAGGTTGCAGGTTTAATCCCTGTATGGAACAATTATATATTCCTGCTTTGCAAGGGGTTGGACTAAATGACCCTCGGGGTCCCACACAATTCTAGAGAGCCTGGATAACTCAACTGGTTAGAGCATGGGGCCGATAATGCTAAGGTTGCTGGTTTGATCCCCGTATGGGACCCCGGTATATTCTGCGTTGCAGGGGATTGAATGAGATATTATAATATGAAGTAGGAAGCATCTTAATTTTTAAGAAAAATTAAAAAAAAGAATAAATAATAATAATAATAAATATTAATATATATAGAGAGAGTAATAAATAACACACGGAAGCACATACTAATGGGATAAACTATTAAACATTTAACTGAATGCTTGAGAATCATTGTTTTAAGTAAAGCAATCATTAATTAGTATATTTGTTTCAGAATCAATAACACGTCCCGGTACAACCGCTTGTAAGCGGTGGCACGTGTTTGTGGGAGTAGCTTTAGCATGTTATCCATGGCGCCTAAGAGGAAGCGCTCTGCAACAGAATCTACTCACACCTCAGGCTGCATGGGTGCATATAGCCGTAATTCATCGGGGGTGCCACATGGACGGGATAATAACCCCAAAACTATTTCACACTGCCTAAATGCATTTAGATCGTTCATTGATGATTATGAGCAGCGTTTTTCCCGATCAATCCCCTATAATGAATAATTATTTCATATTATCGTCAGTTACAGTAGACAATTGATAGTATCAGTAATTAATTCTACTTACAGTGGTAATTGATTGAACAAATAATACTGGATTAGATTTTAATAAATAACAACAATAATAAATAATAATAACAATAAATGGATAAATAACAGATAAATAATAATAGAATGATAACAACAACAATAAGGGGGTATAGCTCAGTGGTAGAGCATTTGACTGCACATCAAGAGGTCCCTGGTTCATATCCGGGTGCACCTCCCACCAGCTCCCTCCTCTCCGCATTCTTCGATTGAATTCTTCGATCGGGCACTAAGACTTATCCGGAATTTTGGTTACGAGGCACTCTTAGCAAAATGTGACATAGTCAGCCTTCTGTCTATTGCCAGTTCATCCCAATGACTCTCATTTGCTGGGATTCAAATTTCAAGGGAAATATTACATTGTCAAGGCTATGCCGATGGGTTGTTCTGCAGCCGGCTTGGCCTTTGAGACATTTAGCACTTGTTGGGACTGGGCCTTGCGCTACAGAACCAACTCACCTGGGGCGACACGTTACCTCGGTGACTTTTCTACTCATTGGGAAACCCAATACTGGCGAATGTGCCTCCCTTCTGGAGGCCTTCTCAGCTTTGGCCCAGGAGCTGGGAGTTCCCCTCAGATAAGGCGGACCCTCAACGCATCTTACTTGCCTGGGTATAGAGCTTGACACAGCAGCTCAATCCGCCCGCCTGCCAGTGGGGAAAATAGTTGCCCTTAACGAAACTATTTGTCAAACCCTTCCCGAAATAATAATAATAATAATAATAATAATAATGAAGTCGCTCTTAGACAGGTCCAGTCCTTGCTAGATCATTTCAACTTCGCATGTAGAGTAGTTTCACCAGGCCGCCCATTTCGCTCACCCTTAGCCAGGTTGTCAGCGGGCCTCAAGCATCCGCACCATAGAGTAAGACTTATCAAGTCGGTCAAGGCGGATTGTGAGATGGGGATCAGATTTCTGGAACACTACAACGGAGTCTCCCTATGGCTGGAAATCCTTAATTTGGCCTCTGATTTCCAGGTCCACTCCAATGCGCGTGCCCGCCTAGCCAGGCTGTCAGTGGTCTTAGACACCCGCACAACAGGGTCCGCCTCCCCAGGTCGGTCAAGGCAGATCTGGAGGTGTGGCGACTTGTCTGGAGATCTACAATGGGGTATCTCTATGGCAGGATGTCTTGAATCTGTCATCAGACTTCCAGGTCCAATTGGATGCGGCTGGGTCCTTAGGCTTTGGCTTGTACTTCAAGGGGCGCTGGTGTGCACTACGATGGCCGACGGCATGGCAAGGTCAGGCCATCACGTTGGATCTCACCTTTCTTGAGTTCTTTCCAATAGTGGTGGCCGTTCACATCTGGACGGAAGATTTTCGAGATCACCGCGTGTGCTTCCGACAACCTGGCGGTCATGAACATTCTAGCCAGGCAGTCATCTCGGTCTGAGAGGATCTCCTCCCTTCTGCGGGCGTTCGTCCTCCGGTGCCTTGAGTTCAACACAATATTTTCAGCCAAATTCGTACCCAGAGCCAATAATGACATTGCCGATGCCTTGTCTCGATTTCAGATACCTCGCTTCCGGTTGCTTGCACCTGGAGCACAACTGTTGCCCGAACCCTTTCCGGAGCGCCTGTGGAATGTGGGAGATGCAAAGTGATACAGGGAGTATTGGCATCCATGGCACCCTCCACTCTCAGGTCCTACAAGAAGGCCTGGTGTGATTTCCTTGGTTCCAGGTCTGGGTTATCTGGGCTCTCACATGACGTACCTCCTACCACTGACGATGTCTTGCAGTACCTTTCCCATCTCGATGATCTGGGACGTGCTCCTAAAACCTTAAAGATTCTCGTAGCCGCCATCAGCTTCTTTTCAAAAGCTACATTTGCTCATGACCCGGGTAGCGACTTCTTGATCCGTAGAGCCATTGAGGGTTGGGGCAGGTTACAACCTCACAGGGCCGAGGGCCATAAGCCAATTCTTACGGGTTATCACAGATACGCATAAAACTCAGGTCAATTTGCTGGTGCAGGTTCGAAACACGTCTCTTTTCCGCAGCATACGCTATCGCCTTTTTGGCGCGCTTAGAGTTGGTGAGGTGGTGTTTGAAGTTAGTGCACGAGGTTCAACACGCGGCCTCCTGTGCAAGGACGTGCAGTTGTCCGATTCTAATGTGACAGTGGATATACGTCAGTCCAAGACTGATCAGGCTGGTAAGGGTGTCCTAGTTAAGCTCACGGCGTCGGCACAGCAGGGCCCATGCCCGGTAGAGGACACTAGGCGGTACCTCTACCTCAGACCGCCCGGCCCGGGTCTGTTTCTGGTCCATGAAGATGGGTCACCCTTGTTGAGGCACCAATTCACCAGAGTACTTCGCAAGGCTATTAAGGCTTGTGGTCTATCCTCCCAGGAGTACGCCACGCACTCATTTAGGATGGGCGCCGCAACCACGGCCGCGCACCTGGGGCTACCGGCGGACAGGATCAAAGAAATGGGCCGGTGGAACTCCAATGCTTATAAGTCTAATATGTGACCTGCAGCTTTACCCTACTTATCTGCCTTTTCTTTTCTGTATTTTACCCCCAGCTATGCTCAGGAGAAGCGTGTGGATTTGCGGCCACAGTATAGTTCATTGGGCCCGCGTACGAGCGGTGAGCTGCGGCCTTGCATACAATCTTGGCCTTCCACATGGTGTTCGAGTTTCCTGGCTTTCGAGAAGAGGCATGCGTTGGGAGGAGCTTATGCCATTGCTGTGGGAGAAAGTAGCCAAGTTCGGCCCTCCCGACATCCTTGTAATTCATTTGGGGGAGAATGACCTCGCTAACAGAAGGAGTGTGGACTTGTTGTGGAGCATAAAAAGAGACTTGAATGCATTTGCAGCCTTGTGTCCCAGAACAACAGTGTTCTGGTCCTCCTTCTTGAAACGAACTGTTTGGCGCGGTGCGCAAAGCTGTATGGCCATTGAAAGAACCAGGAAACTCGTAATTCGGGCGGTAGCCCGTTGGGTGCGCTCTATGTATGGCCGAGTCATTTATCATGACCGTATCCGGATCGGCGACCAAGCTTTATACCGGAATGACGGCGTCCACTTATCGGATCGGGGGAACGACATTTGGTTAGCTAGTGTCAGCAAAAGCACCTGGGATTGGTTGCAGCTTTGAAGGTATTGGCGGCGAGCCTTTAGCTCGGGTGGCGGTTAGACATTGGAATAATGTGTTGTGGTGTGTCGAAGTGCTAGGTGTGGCCATCGCCTATGCCTTCAATTTATAGGGGTATTCCGTTAAAGGAATCTGGCGGTCGTGTATTCCGTCCGAAGCCTGCTTGGCGGGAGGCCATGGCACGACCCTCGGTGACATCAGGGGTGAGCCTATAGTTGGATTAGCATCAACAGGTGTTGACCCCCTGGTGAATAAACCCACTTGTTTTGTGATCCAATGCCTAAGCCAATACCTTTTCATTGCTGTAATCAATAAAGTTGTGGCCTTTTCTAGCCCATTAACCTTATATCACGTGTCCCTGTGTCTTCATTTTACTTCGCGGGGGTCGGGTCCTCGCACCACAATATTATCACTATAAGGCAAAGGGCTGCCTTCTGAACAAGAGGACCTGGGCCATAGTGGTGAGTGCAATGGGTTATTGGTCTGTCCTAGCAAGGTTCCAAGAGTTTGGCTGAATGAAGATCCATCTGACTGAGGACCCCATTTCTCACAATAGCCAACCAGATATGTTCAGGAATCCTGCAGGCAGGACATGAATGCAATAGCCCTTTCTCATTCTGTTCCCCCAGCAACTCATATTCACTCGCATATTGCCTCTGAACTTGGTGACTGTATATAGCAGCGTTCCTTGGCCTGGTGCCCTCCGTATCTTTTGGACTATAATACCAGCCCCAGCCAGAATGGTCAACAGTCATGTATGATGGGTTCAATATGGAAGGTGTCAGGTTGGAAAAGTCACTATATATCACCATCATGATAGATGATAGATTTTTCCTCCATAAATCAAATCAGCCCTGAGTGCTCACTGGAAGAACAGATCCTGAAGCTGAGGCTCCAATAATTTGGCCACCTCATGAGAAGAGAAGACTCCTTGGAAAAGACCCTGATGTTGGGAAAGATGGAGGGTGCAAGGAGAAGGGATGACAGAGGACGAGATGGTTGGACAGTGTTCTCAAAGCTACGAACATGAGTTTGACCAAACTGTGGGAGGCAGTGGAAGATAGGAGTGCCTGGCGTGCTCTGGTCCATGGGGTCACGAAGAGTTCGACATGACTAAACGACTAAACAACAACAACAACAAAGCTTGGTGGTCATCACAACACCTTGTGGCAGTGAATTCCACATATCAGTTATGCGTTATACGAAGGAGGGCATAAGAATTTATTTGAACGTAATCTTGAAGCAATGTCAATGAAATGCAAGAGCAGTTTCAGCTCATCTTGAAAATATGGCATGCCTGAGAGGCTGTCCTATAGCTGCCTTGGGAGGGACCATTCTCAGCATTGCTTGTACAGGAAGATGCTTAAGATGAGTGTACCTTAGGGAGAAGAGATGGCAGCTGCAGCATCCACAGGTGAGCATAGAGGGGGAAATTAGCTGCTGAGATTTTGTATTTGCCCCAATCCAGAAATCGTCTTGCAGGTCTACCCAGCTGCTTATACAAGTTCTAATTCCCTCCGTTCATACTTATCTGAACAGCTCTTTCCCTGTTGCTTTCTGTGAACTTATCCCTTGCAAGAAATGCCTAATTAATATGCAGCTCCAAGCCTGCCTCAGGATGCTGTTTAGGCTTGTTAACAGTGAAAAGAAGTAGATAATAAACTTGTATGCAAGACTTGGAGGGAATAGCTACTTTCGGAATAACATAATAATCTAGCCAAGCAGGCCTGTCTTGGTAATGAGGAAGAAAATAATAATAACAACTTTCCGCTATGATTTGGTCTACAAAATCGAAAATGTCCCTTGATTTGGTAAGAAAGAGCTGGCTGCATATATGATATATATATATATATATATATATATATATATATATATATATTCTGCATTAAGATAGGCAGCTGTCACCAGATGAAAAAGGCCTGGAGACCCACATGTATATTTCAACTCGAGACCATATTTCCTGCAAAAGCTGGTTCATATAAAACAGCTGCCCTGAGGTAATTTAAGCAAGCTCACCTTCCTCCCAATCTTAATTTGTATTGTTTAAAAAGACACGGAGACAGTTTTCAAGAAAAACAAATTCCACAAGGGTCTCCTCAAGTTAGGGATCAAATGATTTATTAGAGCCATTTACCATGGGCTATGTTTCGACAGAGTACGTCAGCATATACATTGATTACCCTGGAGCAGATGAGAAGGCAATTATCCCTAAAGCATGTGGATTTATTTATTTTTGCTAGTTGTAAGACATTCTGCCCCAGGGACTCACTTTTTAAAAATGCTGCAGCTTTCATGAGGGAACAAACTCCCCCTCAGCCCCACTCCATTTCATGGGCAAACCAAACCTCCAGAATTGTTACACTGCAATAGAGCATAACCAATATTTCCATCTTAAGATATTTTCTAGTCTGTGGTGAAGACTGCTGAAAGACATTTCCACTTGGCGGCTGCACCTGCCATGGTAATGCCAAACCTGAAAGCGAAGCAGAAACTTCTTAAAAGCTGTTTAGGCTACTGTGCCATTTGTACCAATCTTTATCTTAGTTATTTAAAAATATTTTTATACTGTTCACCATTCAACCATTCACGGGGTGCATAAAAAGATTATAATATATAACATGAAAATAGTAATATGTCATAAAAACAAAATAAGGCAAATACCAGATTGTTGTTGGATCTGTCTCAAGAGACTATGGCGTACGCTTGTGGGGGCAAAGCCCAGCTGTTGAAGTGCAAGCCTGGACAGTGTATATGGAGGTCCTGTGCTGCCTGGACCACAAACTTGCTTCTCAGCCTCACTGATGTGGTCTAAAGGAAAGCAGAGCAATAGGTTTGGCATCAGCATGGCTGCAGGAGTTGCTGGAAAGAGGCGTACAAGGCATCATCCAACCATCTTAGGGGCTCTGATTTGTGTAGGGTTTACTCTTTAGCCTAATTGTGGACAAATTAACTAAACTGGGAGAGCCTCAGCAAAGGAAAGAAAGAAAAAATTTCTCCAGTATACGATGGAATTAAAAGATCATATGCATCAGGTGTATATTTTGAGAGGCAGTTTCAAAGAACTGGTGCCACCATACTAAACAACCTGTTTCATGTGCAGGTAAGTTGGACCACCAAAGCGCAAGGGCCTCTTGGACTAGCATGGGAGGACTGGCAGAGTGTTCAGCTGGCTTTCAGATATCAGGCGGGGTATGTACCATATGCAAAAGCACTGTAACTGGAGAAAGTCAACACCTGGAAGTCCCCTGGTGATTAAGCACAATATTCCAATGTTTCTGATATCCATAGTCCAAATGTGAGGGTACATTCTTTGCATGAAGGACTTTACTGAGCTGGATCAGCTATGTCAATATAAGGCAGCTTCCTATGTTCTTATGGGAATGATCCATCCTTTGAATAAGTATCTTCTGGTCTATCTGGAGAACAAGAACCAGTAGATATTGGGTCGTATGGCCCATGTGGTGATTTCCAGTGCTGAATGTTCAGAAGTCCTTGGTGAAAAATACTACCTTGTCCCCAATCACTTTCTTTGATCCCAGTGGTACGCTAGACTAGTAGTCAGTAGCACAGAAAGTTACTTTCTGCTTTTGTGATTTCAGTTTTTGGTTTGGGCTGGCAGCTCTAAAGAACAAGATTGAAGTACCCAATGAGGTGCTCTCCTGGTAATGTGGACAGCTATTCCCATCTGCCTCAGACTGCATGACAAGCCAGTCTCCTCCCCCTCCCCCCAGTATGTCTCCATGGGCGCATCACTATCACCCTCAGAAGAAGAAGTACCTGTCTCGTCCTCGGAGTCAGATGTGTCCCTTCTCCTGCTCTTCTTGGACACGTGCTTCCTCTTCACTTTCCGTTTCCTTCCACGGGAGCTACTGTCTTGTGCCAGAAGCAGGCAGCCCAGTGAGCTATGGTTGAACTGCGTACTCCAGAAAGCAGGGCACGCTTGTAGCCAATAAGCTCACTAAACTCGAAAGAACTGCTGAAACTGTAAGCAACTGTATTAAAAGTAACCTTTCCTAGCGAGGCAATGAATCTATCTTTCTACTTAAGCAGAACGGCAACAGATGCAACTAAGCTGGAGAGGCAAAAGATACAGCGTAACGACCGTCAGACAAAGAGGTTTTAAACAAGGTAGCAATCTGATCGTTTAGTTCCACCCTAGCTTCCCAGCGGCTATAATGTATCAATCTGCTGCAGCAGGCAGATGCCGGACTGATAGCAACGCAGGGACCGGTCACCCGATGCCTCACCTAAGATGGCGACCGTCGTGTGACCACGTGGTCAAGTTAAAATGGCGGCAGAGGCTGATGTTGTCCCGGCAACAGGGAGCCCCGGAGCCGAGAGGATCGCACCAGAGTACAATTATGCCTCCCTCGGTACACCTCACGCCTTTCCCACGATTCTGAGTTAAAGGGAATTGATGACAAATAGCGCTGCCGGCAGGCCCCCACCGAGATACAGACAAGCCCCCCTCGCGAACGGAACCCCTGTCCCAAGCACCTATAGCAATTAACACTGTATGGGCCAAAGCCGCAAATCGCTCTCGATACAACTGCTTATGACGCCTGAATCAGGGCGCGTTTCCCCCCTCGCCGAGATGCACCCGAACAGCTATAAAAACCTCCGTGAGCGCTGAGGCAGCTCACGCCTGAAGTCCGCTTCCGAAAACCCAGCCGCTGAAAAGCCACGTGTGTATCCGAAGCAGGGCGACCGGAGCGGGGAAGGAACGCGCGCTCCACGGGCGTCCCGGGTTCCCGGCGTTACTAGGATGTCCGCGGAACAAAAGACAGGGTAAGGCTGGCAGCGCTAGGACCCGAGGCAGAGAGGCAGCGCTTGCGCTCCAGCTAAGAAATGGGAAAAACTGCAGAAAAAACTAGGCAATAAAGCGGCCAGAATGGCGAGACAGCAGAGAAGAAAAAACCACAGCTAAAAACCACAGCTGCTGCAAGGAAGGAAAAGGGGCGAGCCAGGGCTTCCCCGACCTTAAGTGCCCTATTGTAAGCCCGCCCCTAACGCCTGCCGATTGGCCAGCGCTGTGGGATAATGAATAATAATTAGTTTGGGGAATCCCTGAGTCCCGCGGGGCTGGCGCCAGCCCCGCGAGAATGTAGTCCGGGGCGTGAGCCCGCAACCCCTCCCCCTCCTTAGGTCGGGAGTGGCTTTGTAGTCAAACAACATCTGGGGTGCACACCACTGACGAGATCTGAACAAGATTGCAGAATGCACTGTAGATAAAGTGAAACTAGGAATTCTCGGTTTTCAGAAACAATAGCATTAGGGCATTCAATGAAACTGCAAAACAATCACATTATTTGTCATAGCCACAGGGAATTATAGAGGCTTAGAACTCAGCATTCCACACACACCCAAGACTGGTCATTTATGAGGATAATGAAATAAGTTACAAGAGTCTACAACTTCTTCAGCATTATAATTTTGGAAGCCATACGAAAGCTTCAGGGCACAAGCCAACTACTAGCTAAGTGGGTTAGGAAGAAACTGCTGTGTGTGCAGATTATTTGTGTAATACTTAAACTTTTTCAGAAAAATGTAGCACTGGTCACTTTGAAAAATGAAAACAAGGATACCAGTCTGGATGAACACCAGTAAATTATGCTACCTTTGATCCCTCAAAAGCGAAGAGTCTACACTATTGAACACATTCCTTAGACTGCCCCTTTCGACACCTTCCATACAGTGAATTTTGGAACAGCGATCTGATTATTCTGTAGCAGCAAAAAAAGACAGAAGATGCTGTGACACATTTTAAAAGGTGGATTATTGTGGCATGAACTGTCAGTAGTCAAGCTAATGGCCTCTTAGGTCCATTAAGTGGACTGAGAAAGAAGTAGCGGAAAACAAAACTGGAGACACATTGGAGCGTAATTAACAATGTTGTCAAAAGCAACGAAAGTACAAAAACAATATCCTGAGAGCTGAATGACAATATGGGTAACTTCAAATCATTGCTAGAACATCCAAGTAATAAACTACTGCATGTACACAACTCATCAGAAATGGGTGCCTTGGGAGGTTGACTCTCTGTGGCGAAGTTTCTGAAGAACCAAGCTTCTAGCCTATTATTTGGTATGCAGTCTTGCTGTCGCGTAGGGAAGCGACTAGTCATCTGTTTAAGTAAGTCAGCTGCAGCCAAGGTAAAGGTAAAGGGACCCCTGACTATTAGGTCCAGTCACGGATGACTCTGGGGTTGCGGTGCTCATCTTGCTTTAGTGGCTGAGGGAGCCGGCGTACAGCTTCCGGGTCATGTGGCCAGCATGACTAAGCCGCTTCTGGCAAACCAGAGCAGCACACAGAAACTCCGTTTACCTTCCCACCGAAGCGGTACCTATTTATCTACTTGCACTTTGATGACGTGCTTTCGAACTGCTAGGTTGGCAGGAGCAGGGACCAAGCAACGGGAGCTCACCCCGCCGTGGGGATTCGAACGGTCGACCTTTTGATCGGCAAACCCTAGGCTCAGTGCAACCCGCTTCCCACAGCTGCAGCCAAACCACACACTAAAGCCTCCCTAAGTTTGACAATCGCAGGAGCGAAACGTGCAGATCTGCGGAAGCCGGAACAAGAAGGGAGATTCCTCAGCCACGCAGCTGCTGAAATTCACTAAGCCACACCCCCGGGCAACCGGATTGGTTGGCCGGGCGCCATGATGCGGCAGGGACTCCCCAATGATGTGGGGGCTTAGCCATGCCCCCGCTGTGTACGGGAGACCATGTGGCCTGCCTGCAACACTGTCCCACAAGGAAGTGGAGCGGCCTTCTTAGAAGATATTCCACATCTACGATCATGAGGCAGCTTTCAATAAACCAAGGTAGGGTACAGTTGGGAGAAGAGTACTCTAGATTGCAGAGGTCTCCTTATTTAGTGGCTCCAGCTTCTCCCGGTTTCCTGGCTGGTACAGTGCTTTGCAAAGTCAAATTGGACCTGCTCAATCCCATGGTAAATGGCAGGTGAGGAAGCAAACCTTGGTGAGCAGATAGGCATCCAGATCTTTTGAAGACCTCTTTTTTTCATGGTTGCTTTTCACCAGCGGTAAATCTTCGGTTACATTAAAGGTAAAGGGACCCCTGACCGTTAAGTCCAGTCGTGGCCGACTCTGGGGTTGCGGCGCTCATCTCTCTTTATTGGCCAAGGGAGCCAGTGTACAGCTTCCGGGTCATGTGGCCAGCATGACTAAGCCGCTTCTGGCAAACCAGAGCAGCGCACGGAAACGCCGTTTACCTTCCCGCCGGAGCGGTACCTATTTATCTACTTGCACTTTGAGGTGCTTTCGAACTGCCAGGTTGGCAGGAGCAGGGACCGAGCAATGGGAGCTCACCCCATCGCGGGGATTCGAACTGCTGACCTTCTGATCGGCAAATCCTAGGCTCTGTGGTTTAACCCACAGTGCCACCCGCGTCCCTATTCGGTTACATTAACTCGAATTAAATAAGTGGCAGTTAATGGCTTGGAGGATATATGTTGGATGCCCCACATCGTTTCTCCATAAAGTATCCTTCATCATTTGCAGTCTTCAAATCCACACTGATGCCATGTTAATATATGCTTCAGCTGAATCACAGATCAAATGGCTAGCTGAAAGTTGTATGTGTGTGTACTGTCTCTCTTTCTCTCTTAGATAAGTTGAGAAGAGACAAGGAATGATTATCTCTCTCCCCTCCCCATCCTTTCCTGCTTCCTCATTATGATGGCTTGAATGCTTGAGTGAACCCGCACTTCCCTTGGGCTGTGCTTTCTGTGACAAAAAGCACCATGCTAATCACACATTTAAGACGGGTCCATTCATGCTTGCCACTGCTCCTTCCAATCGGGCGCTCAGGAAAGAGAAAGGAACATGACTTCACAGCCCCGTTGTGTGTGTCGTGGTGTTGATTCCAATCAAAGTTGGCAATCTTGAGCACAAGACCCAGCAGATGGTATTTATGCCGATGTGACCTCTTCGATTCCACACTGTATGTTTTATGTAAGAGTTGGAAGTGCAGTTCCAAGGGATTCAGATTTGACTTGTGGAATTCAACACTCACCACTGCCTTTGTTTAGGGACTGCTTTGGAGTGCATGATGTACTGCTTCAGTCTCTAAGGAGTCAAATCTTTTCAGTCCTTCCCGGCACACACTTTTAGAGGTGATTTCCAGTGTGGGACTGGATTGCTGCTGCTGCTTCTAGCCCTGAATTTAGCTCTTCTGATATCTAAGCAACTCTTATAAATACCATCCTCCCTAGACTGTTTATGTGCCCGAAGAAGTTACAACACGCTCCTTGGAGGAAATGTCAACCTTAATAACTGATAACGGCTTACTTGGTCTGGGTATCACAGAAACATGCCTGCAGTATGAAGCATATTCAGATTCTTACTGATTAACTTGAAATATAGCTAATAAATGGTTCGTGAAAAAAGCAGATTTAGCTCTTGTACACAGAGTAATGAGTTATTGGTTATTTCTTAATTGGTTGGTATGGGTGTGAGGTTATGGGGGCTAATATCTCTGAATGGAAGATGTGTTGTAATCAATCACAGTAAATTAACTAGATCAGCATTCAGACTCTCCTCTTGGGAATAGACAAAATCTCACTGCAAGTCTACAATTCTAGGCTCTTGGCAGGGCAATACAGTGGTACCTCAGGTTAAGTACTTAATTCGTTCTGGAGGTCTGTACTTAACCTGAAACTGTTCTTAACCTGAAGCACCACTTTAGCTAATGTGGCCTCCCACTGCCGCCGTGCCGCCGGAGCACGATTTCTTTTCTCATCCTGAAGCAAAGTTCTTAACCTGAAGCACTATTCCTGGGTTAGCGGAGTCTGTAACCTGAAGCGTATGTAACCTGAAGCGTATGTAACCCGAGGTACCACTGCAAATATAAAATTTATTTATTTATTCTATTGATCATCCAGTGGCGTAGCATGAGAGGGACCACAGGGCACAACATTTGTTAGGGTTGCAACATTTCAACACCCGTTGCTGCCTCAATATAGCTACACACTTCTGTCACTGGGCTTTACTGAAAACGGTTCCTCCATGCAAACTAGGAAGTGACCTCTCTAGACTACAGAATGACTCTTATTTTCTTATGTTTGTGGCTGCAATCTCATGGGTGCCGCGAATGCCTTAGGCAGCTGAATGCACATGCCTAATCCATCCAATTATCACTCATCCTCCCACCTACCCTCTGTGTGGCCCTGGGCACTGGCAACCCACGCTATGCTACTGTGATCATCTCTATCATCCATCTATCTATCTATCATCTATCTATCTATCTATCATCTATCATCTATCTATCATCATCTATCGATCTATCGATCTATCGATCTATCGATCTATCGATCATCTATCTAGTCTAACACGTGTGCAACCTCGATCAAGGTTCAGCAGACAGTATAGGTTTGTTTGTATGTACATTGTTAGTGAGACAAGATTTAAATCCACCTCGAAGACCTGGGAAACAAACAGCAGGTTTACAACCAAGTCAACAAACAACAAGTTTGCTTGCTTTAATGGAGATGTCAAATTCCAGTTTCATTCTGCTGTTGCTTGCTTCTCAAAAATATATGCTGTCTTAAATCTATGCCCATCCTGGACATTCTTTGCTTCATACACATATATGTGCATTTGGCATAGTATGGCAGTGTACACACATATATAGGGCCTTCTCAACAGTGGCACCCCCCCCCCCCGTGGAACACCCTTCCATCAGATGTCAAGGAAATAAAGAACTGCACCAATTTTAGAAGACACCTGAAGGCAACCCCGTATGAGCAAGTTTTTAATGTTTAATGTTTAATTATGATTTTATATGTGTTGGAAGCTGCTCAGGGTGGCTGGGGTAACCCAGCCAGATGGGTGGGATATAACAACAACAACAACAACAACAACAGCAACAACAACAACTCATTTCCCTGCCTTCTTGCATTCGAGATGAAGGCTGTAAAAGGAGGCCTATAGTCTTCACAACTTCAGATGCCACCATGGTGTGGATTAGTCTGATGTAACATTATAAGCTTTCCTTAAAGTTTCTATTCCCTACACTACCACTATGGCCTGCCAAATAAAGTTGAACGCAAACCAGTTCATTGATGAGACCACCCCAATGGCCTCACTCTCAAAGGCTACATATGTCTTGTGATCACACAGGCTTTAAACAAACTGTGCCAGCATGTTTAATCAAAGCGAAAAGAGAGAGAACTATATTCATTGCCTTGAGGCACGCTACCACATGGTATTAAATTAACTAAAATATTAAAGAAGGATCTGCTTGAATGGCGGCGGGGGGGTGGGGAATGCTTGGATTTTAAAATCAGAACTTGGGATATATATTCAAGGGGCACAAAAGGTTCTGCAAAACTCAACAGCCACATTCTCTGAGCCGAACTTCAAAGGCAGGAAAGGTGAAGACCTGAAAGCCACACTGAGAGGTGCTTCCAGAAGTGCTAAGGATTATGCAGTGGCTATTTCATTACAGTGACCAATCTGAGGTCATATAGGGGAGGAAGATAATTCACCACCTTTATTGGTATAGTTATATACCAATAAATATAGCTTTATTGGTATATTTGATCAAATCTACCTGTGGATCAGAGGTAACCTCTGATCTTAGAAAACCCTCCTTTTAAAAAGAAAACAATTCACCCCCATGCCACTTACCTTTAATTATTTCAAAGCTAGTTAGGTTTATCTCTCATGTTGAAAAGTAAATATTTTTCCTATTCAGCCTGAAGAAAAGATGTGAAAAATGACAACTTGGTAGAGAAACTTGTATCCTGAACTGCTGTGCTGTCTTTGTCTTCTTAGGTAAAACAGAAGCACTTATCCTTCTTCAATAAAATTGCTGAAGCAAGGTCAGACATTTGGATATGGATATAACATGTCAATAAATTATAGCCATTGGCATGCACTTGAACACTGAACTACAATCTCCGCAGGAATCAGTAGGTAATGCTGAAGTAATTATCTCAGGATATAGTTCTTTGTGGCTAAGTCTAAAGTTTGTGTTTGAATAAATAAAATCTATCAACATTAATATTACATGCAAAATTTTACCCTAAAAGAAACAGCACAGAGTATTTATTTTTTCAATTGCTGTGATTTCCTAAAACAGAATTCCAGGCTGGATCTAGACACATCAAAAAAAGGTTTCAGGAAAACGTGTGGTAGACCTCATAATGGGAAATCACGATGCTGAAAGACAGAGCTCCCCCAGTATCTGGTGTCACAGTGTTATAATGCATTTATAAATGCTTTTTCTTTACGAATGTAGTTGAGTCCCTAGTGTCATTTCAACATTTTCCTATTATCTAAATCTTGTGGCAGAATAAAGAGCGATTGTCATGAACCAAGCCTGAACATTTGACGATCTGGATAAATGTACTGGCTGTACTCGTTTGGATTTGATCGGGCAACTGCTTGCCTAGAATTTACCACCCAAGAATCCTAGAATTTACCGGCCACAGCGCTGTTGCTGATTGGCTAGCAAAGACAGAAGACTTCTGGAGAAAAACAGGCAGGCTTCCCATTGTGGCAGTTCAAATGCCCTCTGATCAGTTTTGATTTCAGGCTTTATTTTAGAATAGAACTGCAGAGCTGGCAGGGACCCCATGGGTCATTTATTCCAATACCCTGAAATGCATGAATTTCCTTAGGCCTCTTTGGCTTGTGTCTGAAGATCCCAGAATGGCCAGGGTTCAAAGAGACTTTATGCAAATCTGAGGCACGACATACATGCACACATGAATAGCTGATTTCTCCTTCTGGCTACAGCCCTTTGTGCCGCATAAAATGTTTTGTGCTCTGCCCTTCAGGAATTGCTTTTTTGTGGTAAGCATGGTATGTTGCTAATGTAACAGAGCACAAATTGCCAGTGGGAAGTTAATTCTAGTGCAGGATCTCCAATACAGTATATAACAGGCAGGCTCGCATTAGAGTTACACAGCAATTGCACCTCACTTTGTATTTCTGAAGGAGGACCCAGCTCCCCTGACAAGCCCAGTCTTTTTCTGTCATTAAAGCATATTTCAATGTCATGTTTTGAGACTGCAATTTATCTTAATTTCTCTATATTTTGGGAGTTATGGGAAGTAAAAAAACAAACCAAAAACTGTCTGTGTTAAGAAAATGATGCATTCTATTACAGTGGTACCTTGGTTTATGAACTTAATCCGTTCCAGAAGTCCGTTCTTAAACCAAAGTGTTCTTAAACCAAGGCATGCTTTCCCATAGCAGCTGGGAACTCAATTTACAAATGGAACACACTCAAACGGAAGCGAAACATGTTCTTATTCCAAGGCAAAGTTCACAAACCAAAACACCTACTTCCGGGTTTGCAGCGTTTTTAATCCAAGTTGTTCATAAACTCAGCTGTTCTTAAACCAAGGTACCACTGTACTGCTTTTACCTTTGGTTTGTCTTCCAAATTTCTAGATATTTCCAGTAGACATTTCCCACTTTTTCACAGAAAGAATATTTAGGAAGACCACCATGTGCTTTGTAGAAAGTGAGAAAAAGTTCACATATGTTAAAATACCTATCACCAGTGCTTTTTTTTGCAAGAAAAATAGATGCCGTAACTCTCCATAAAGTTGCTCCAGTAAGTCGCAGGGCGACACTGGGCAGACTTGGACAGATACTGGTTTGATAACAGCTGCGTTCAACCCTTGCAGAAGTGGTGAAAACTACGGCAAGCTGTCTTGCCCCTGGTTCTTGTACAGGTCAAATAAATGTGTCCCTCCCTCCCTCATTCTCTTAGATTCAGGCGGATAGCTAGAGCAGCTCAGAAGAGCCCTCTTGCAAACACACATGCATGTAGCGGTAGAGACCTGGATGGAAAGCTTAAAGCCCACTGCTGCTACATGGGAGATGCACTGAAGAAAAGGAAATACAAATCGGTTCTGCCTTGTAGCTTGACGGCTAGGGGCGGCAAGGAGCTAGGTGGAGTCATAGAGCTAAAATATAATATAGACTTGCCCAAACTACCCAGCTTCTGTTTTGACCTGAAATGTTCATTTGGGGCTTCTCAGAAGTGCATAAAGGCAAGAAGGAGGCAGTGGGAGGAACAGCCCAAAATGGCGCCCACCAGAGAGGTGCCGGAATTGTGCTACGGCACTCTTCAGCTACAAAAAGAAAGAAAGCACTGCATAAAGGTAAAGGTAAAGGGACCCCTGACCATTAGGTCCAGTTGTGACTGACTCTGGGGTTGCTTCATCAGATGGAAGACTATAGGGTTCTTCACTCTTGTCACATTTTTCGTAAATCAGTTTCTTCACTCATATGTCACAGTTACAGAAAATATTGTTTGGCTTCGTTGACCTTTCTTTTGTCCCACGGAGTTCCAGGAAACAAGTTAAACACATGCCTAATTTACTTCACTGCAATGAAAATGACCAAAAACTACTTAACTTTTCTTTCAGGATCTGATAAACTTAAAATGCAAAAGAGATAAGATGTAACGGAAGTGCTGTTTGTAAGGTGAAAAAAGGGGTCAGCTGGAAGAATAGTTTAAAGGCAAGTGAAGGATGTCAACTGGACTCTAAATAAGAAGTGATGCGACTATGTGAGGAAATGATGATGGTCCTATGTTTAGAACAGGAGTGGGAAACCTGAATTTAGGAAATTGTATTGTATTGAATTAATTTTGTTTGATTTGTAATAATCTGGAAAATTAATAAAAATAATTCAAAAAATAACAATAAAATGAGAGAGAGAGAGAATGTGATGAGTCCAGAATCTCATAAAAGTGGACAGACAATCCAAACTTTATGGAGGATGTTGAGGTGAGCATTGAAAATATTAGGCAAGATGGGATGTGGACACTTGGATTCAGATGACAGCTGCAATCCTCTTACTATACAGTAAGCCCCATTGAAGACATCTAAGTAAACATGCCTAGGTTTGTGCTGCATGTTAATTGCACTTCGTTCCCATTGTAATCAATGAGATTTGTCATGACAAATTTGTATAAATTTATTATTATTATTATTATTATTATTATTATTATTCATTTTAGATTGCCCAAATTGAAAAGCTGCCTTTGCAAACCACTGACATTTGGCTGAAAATTCTCACCATTCTGCAACTGCAAATAGTGCAACGTCGTAAGAGAATAACTCATATGCACTAGAAAACTCAAGTGCTCAGACTTAGTTTGGACTGTATGTTAACACATATGTGCACAGACCTGATTCACACAGTCCTCCTTTGCCATCACCCCAAGAGGTGAGCAATTAAGTAAAATAACTCTAATCTATGAGTGTAATACAATACATGGTGGTATGAATATAGCACCCTTATTGCATCTTTATCTTATATGTGTGGTGAAAAATGCAATGTACCATTGCTACTGTACAGCAAATATCTGTAGTGCTGCAAAGACACAATAATCCAGAAGGGCTGTCTGCTTTCTTTCTAGTTTCTTAGCCAAAACTACCATTCCTTCTTCTGTAAGGCCTGGATTAGCCTTGTATCAATAAGGCTATATTTGAATAGCCAATATTTCCTTATGACTCCTCAGCTGTGACACTGTATATTTGCCATGAAATGAATTGCATTACAGAAAGATTTTCAATTTAAAAGCCTATTTGGATACCATAATACAGAGACATCTCTTCTGAGAATTAAATAGTTGCTCTTTCTTAAACGTCAAGTAAGAGAAATATAGCCAAGATGCCTATCACTTGAGAGTTGGCTCAATGGTTAGGTTCGAAATTCCAATTTTCAAAATAGCACTATGCTTATTTGAAGCTCCCCAAGTTTCGTTCCCAGTTAGATATAGCATTAATCAATATGCCATTTACATTTGAATATAAAAACTTAACCTACTAAACAGATGCCGTAATTTATTCTAGACATGGCTGCTTTATCATGCAGAATAATGACATGAGGGTCACTCTTTATGGAGAGTACCATATTTGTTTGTTTCAAACTGTCAATAAACTTTAAACACTTTACAGTGAAAATGCCAATCTATCAGCATTTTTATGGTGCTATTTGATTTGTTGTCGTTTAGTCGTGTCCGACTCTTTGTGACCCCATGGACTAGAGCATGCCAGGCACTCCTGTCTTCCACTGCCTCCCACAGTTTGGTCAAACTCATGTTGGTAGCTTCAAGAACACTGTTCAACCATCTCGTCCTCTGTTGTCCCCTTCTCTTTGTGTCCTCCATCTTTCCCAACATCAGGGTCTTTTCCAGGGAGTCTTCTCTTCTTTATGAGGTGGCCAAAGTACTGGAGCCTCAGCTTCAGGATCTGTCCTTCCAGTGAGCACTCATGGCTGATTTCCTTCAGAATGGAGAAGTTTGATCTTCTTGCAGTCCATGGGACTCTCAGGAGTCTCCTCCAGCACCATAATTCAAAAGCATCAATTCTTCAGCGGTCAGCCTTCTTTATGGTGTTATTTGATACTAGTGTCCAAAAGAATTATACATGACAAAATGCTTTCAGAGAGTGACACAGCTAAAGTAAGTATTCCTCCACCTCCCTTAAGATCTGTCATTTCATTTTGCACCTGTAGGAGTTTGCACGGTCCATATCTAAGACAGAAATTGCAGGTGATAAAATGAGTGTAGGTACCATATTGGTAGACTCCACACTGCAGCCTTTCCTAAGAAAAGTAGACACCATA
This sequence comes from Podarcis pityusensis, assembly GCF_964106645.2. Lineage (NCBI taxonomy): Eukaryota > Metazoa > Chordata > Lepidosauria > Squamata > Lacertidae > Podarcis > Podarcis pityusensis. The sequence continues at coordinate 65,445,098 of NC_138035.1, forward strand.
CTTCAGCCTTCCCCAATCCGGTCCACCCCCCTTTCGATCCTGGAGAACCAATTCCCTCCCACAGTTCTTTGCTGGTCAAGTGGTTCAGGGGGGCACACCAGGAAGGCGCATATATGGAGTGTTTGTCTTCAGGCCAGAAGTGTGGCCCCTTAAGAAACTATCTTCTCCACAACAGGGTGGAGCCAGGGAGAGATGGTCAGGAAGCAGAGGTTCTTGACCTTGGTTGAAGCATGTTGTGCACTTGGCACTGTCTTTCTGGCCCAGTACATGTCTCTGCAGAACTAGAACAGAACTTGCCTCTCGTTTCTCATTCCAAAGTCTCCTGAGAGTTGGCTAATGCCAAATTACAGTGGGGACCTCTTTTCCTGTGTCCATTTATACCATGGTAGTGAGAGGCACAAGGAGAAGGGGATGACAGAGGACGAGATGGTTGGACAGTGTTCTCGAAGCTACCAGCATGAGTTTGACTAAACTGCGGGAGGCAGTGGAAGACAGAATTGCCTGGCGTGCTCTGGTCCATGGGGTACTAAACGACAACAACAAGTGAGGGGCCCATACCTCTTGGTAGAGTGAGAATTTGGGTCCTATTCCTAGGGTTTTATTTAAGCATAGGAGTCAAATATGGCTGGCATAAGAATTAACAGCAGCTTTACTGCTATGTCTTTTAGCAATATCAAACTCATCAGCCCAACATTTTTGTTGTGATACTGTATTGTTTCGGGTTTCCTTTCCTCTTCTTTTTAAAAATGATTTTTATTGGTTTTGCATATAATCACATTACGTAACATCATATCCTCTTATTTCATCTCTTTGGCTCAAGTGAGCCTAAGGACTTCCCTCCCTCCCATCTGATGGTTTACAAAATTAAACTTTGCATCTTTACATTTCATGTCGTTTCCTATCCTTGTTAAATCATTACCTCAAATATTAAATTACTCAACCCTGATAGGTAGCAATTTCATCTTACAAATCTTCAGATAAGCCTGCTAGTGATGTTAATTGCTTACAGTTGTCTTTCAAATATAATATAAATTTATTCCAGTCTTTCTGGAATGTTTGGTCTAGCTGGTTCTGAATTCTGCCTGTCAGTTTCACCAGTTCTGCAAAGTCCATCTTTGGGCTAACTTGGGTTTCCATTTCTAAATTTAGCAAAATGACCCCTTTTTCAGTATTCACTTTGTCCCACTTCTCGTTGAGTAAGTAAACAGGTAAGGGGAAGGTGGAGTTAACATAGCCGATTGCTTCGTTCAAGAATATTTGGAGTACTGCTTCTTCACATAGGAAACTTAATTTCAAGGGGAAGGCTTGGATAGAATTCCTATCAAAAATATAGGTAAAGGTAAAGGTACCCCTGCCCGTACGGGTCAGTCTTGCCAGACTCTAGGGTTGTGCGCTCATCTCACACTAAAGGCTGGGAGCCAGCGCTGTCCGAAGACACTTCTGGGTCACGTGGCCAGCGTGACAAGCTGCATCTGGCGAGCTAGCGCAGCACACAGAACGCCGTTTACCTTCCCGCTGGTAAGCGGTCCCTATTTATCTACTTGCACCTGAGGGTGCTGGGACCGAACGATGGGAGCGCACCCCGCCGCGGGGATTCGAACCGCCAACCTTTCGATCGGCAAGTCCTAGGCGCTGAGGCTTTAACCCACAGCGCCACCCGCATCCCATCAAAAATATAGTTTTATATTAATATGGAATCTTTAGTTATGTGAACTTCACAGGTTTAGCACCTTAGTGAGAACTTGGATGCACTCTGAAGAAAAACTTTAACAGCAACAAAAATTTCACTGGTAGCCTTAAACACTGGTTATTCTGCATAAAACATTCAGAACTAGTCACAATAGATACTGGAAATCAAGTACCAATCTAAGGTGTTGTTTGCCAAGTAAATGGAGGTGTAAGAGAATTCATAATTTCTTGACTATGGTAATTATCACTCTTAATAACATAATTATCACTGCCTGTACTTCTCTGCATTCCCATAGCTTCTGATCTCACTTTTTTTTTACAACCACCACTTTTTCCCACCACTGTCAAGCAACTCAAGATAACACATCTGCATCTGATGAGGAGTATTGGAGTTCACGAAAGTCTGTGCCGCATTAACTGTGTTTGTCTTTAAGGTGCCCAAAGATTCATTGTTTATGGATACAGCTTCCATGTCATTAGAAGTGGAAGGCTAGAGACAACCACTGTACAGTGGTACCTCAGGTTAAGTACTTAATTCATTCCGCAGGTCCGTACTTAACCTGAAACTGTTCTTAACCTGAAGCACCACTTTAGCTAATGGGGCCTCCTGCCGCCGCCGTGCTGCCGGAGCCCGATTTCTGTTCTTATCCTGAAGCAAAGTTCTTAACCTGAAGCACTATTTCTGGCTTAGTAGAGTGTGTAACCTGAAGCGTATGTAACCTGAAGCGTATGTAACCCCAGGTACCACTGTATTGCAAAAGTGGCTGCACCATCTATTTAAATAAATGTGGTACAATATTGGAAGCTTTATTTTCCAATCCCTTTCCTAGGCTGGATCTACACTGACCTGTTTAACATTATTTTCCCCTATTAGAAGAATATTAGATAGGTCTTTCTAAAACGTCACAGAGACTACTTGTTCATTAAGAGAACAACAGAGGCGTCCATGGTGAGTTCCAGCACCCTTTTCCTAGAATAATAGCATGACTGGGAAGGATTAATGTAAAGCATCATTCAGAAAAAAGACGGACCTTTATTTCTATTCAGCGCCAGGGCTCTTTCCACCCACACCCACCAACATGTTTACTGGTACTAGTGCATGAATTACAAGAAGGCCATCTCCTCAAATTATTATCAAGGGCCTTTGCCTTATACCTGTTAGAGTATATGTAGAATTATCTTCAAACTGACAGCCTTCCAGTTACCTAAATGCAATTTGTGCACATGCATACATTAGAGAAAATTAAATAGCATATGGTGCTGAGCCAGTCACAATTTGTACTCCTTGAAAATAGCACACTTCTGAAGCCTGCTGACAAATTTTATGGGTTTTCTCTCTCGCTAATTTATGGAAAAATAGCTCTTAACTATTTATCCTCAGAAGCACTGCCTAAGCTGCGGTTGTAAAAATTCACGGCAAGACCTATTTCTGAGTAAATTACTCTCTATAAAATGCAGGAGACTTATGAAAGTAGGTTTCCTTATTACACTGTATATGTGATTCTCTCCTTTCCCTCCAGCTCTTTCAGCATTCGGCATAGTTTTTTCATGCTGAATTCTTGAAAGCAGAGGTAAAGAATGGGGTAGCTGCCATTCTTTTCTTTTTTAATTTTTTTTAATTCAAAATTATAACAAGACATATTATCCAAAAACATATCATCCTTGTTCCCCCCCATTTTTCCTCCCTCCCCCCTCCCACATAACACCCCCACCCCCCGACTTCCCTCTGTTCCAGTCTTTGGTTTCTCTAAGAATGCTGTTTTCTGCATGTTACAAAGTTGTATAGATCCTCAAACTATTTAGCTGATTATAAAAAGTTTGTGAATGTTTATTCAAAACCTGCCAAGGAGTCCAGTTCGCTTTGTTGCATCTTCAGATACTTTGTAAAGGGTTCCCATTCATCCTTAAAGTCACAGTTATCCTTGTCCCGTAGCTTATATGTCAGTTTTGCCAGTTTGGCATAGTCCATCAATTTTTCTTGCCATGATTCTTTAGTTGGGGTTTCTTCAGTCTTCCATCCTTGTGCTACCAGAACTCTCGTGGCCCTTGTCGCATACATGAAGATGTTTTTCAACTTTTTTGGCAGGTCTTTCCCTACAATTCCCAACAAAAATGCCTCGAGTTTTTTAACAAATGTTAAATGGAACATTTTCTTCAATTCGATGTATATCATTTCCCAAACTTTTTAAAATTACCTTACAATCCCACCACATATGATAAAATGTCCCCTCCTTTTCCTTACACTTCCAACATATAATTGAACTAGTTTTGTGCAGCTGCATTCTTAACCAGACCCCCATTCTGAGAAGAGGAAAAGCCGAGAAGATGTAAGAATATTTTCATCGTAAAATTTGTGTAAAAATAATCACAGATACATCTTGCCTTTCTCTCAAGGCCCTAAATGCAGCAGATGCCCCTCAGATCCCTATGACAACCGCTTTGTGTTAGGTTTCAGATCCAGGGACTGACCAGAGGTAACTTTGTGAGTTTCATAACTGGGTGCAAATTTGAACTTAGGTCTCCTTGACCTTTGCCTGACTCCCTAACTTTTAAAACAGAAGTGTCTATTCTCTTTATTCTGATCTATTGTGGTGTTACTGGGGGACCCTCCAAACATCCTTTTTAATTGCACATTCATCATTATTAAGTGCTCTTGATGCTAAGGATGATTATAAACAGGGGTCAGCAAACTTTTTCATCAAGGGACCGGTCCACTGTCCCTCAGACCTTGTGGGGGGTCGGATTATATTTTGGGGAAAAAAATAAATGAACGAATTCCTATGCCCCACAAATAACCCAGAGATGCATTTTAAATAAAAGCACACATTTTACTCATGTAAAAACACCAGGCAGGTCCCACATGTAAAAACATGCTGATTCCCAGACTGTCCACAGGCTGGATTTAGAAGGCGATTGGGCCGGATCCGACACCCAGGCCTTAGTTTGCCTACATGAGCGTTTGAGGGACTATGGCCATGGCAGGACCACAGGAACCCCGGGGTGAACTTTTGTGGATCTTCATCGATGTTGCTCCCTCGTTTGGTGTTTACCCTTCAGACTACCAGCCAGAGAGGCAGGAGTGCGTACCCCGCAACATCCTGCTGCATCCCCATAACTTTCTGCACTGTAAATATTTTGGTTTATTTTTGTCCTATTCTTGTGGTGCTATAGACCCTCCAGACAGCAATAAAAGCATTGGAGAAGTTGCTGTTGTTGTCGTTTAATCGTTTAGTCATTTAGTCGTTTAGTCGTTTAGTCGTTTAGTCGTTTAGTCGTGTCCGACTCTTCATGACCCCATGGACCAGAGCATGCCAGGCACTTCTGTCTTAGAATCAGAGAATCAGAGAATCAGAGAATCAGAGAATCAGAGAATCATAGAGTTGGAAGAGACCACAAGGGCCATCGAGTCCAACCCCCTACCAAGCAGGAAATACCATCAGAGCACTCCTGACGTATGGTCTTCCACTGCCTCCCGCAGTTTGGTCAAACTCCTGCTGGTAGCTTCGAGAACACTATCCAACCATCTCGTCCTCTGTCGTCCCCTTCTCCTTGTGCCATCCATCTTTCCCAACATCAGGGTCTTTTCCAGGGAGTCTTCTCTTCTCATGAGGTGGCCAAAGTATTGGAGCATCAGCTTCAGGATCTGTCCTTCCAGTGAGCACTCAGGGCTGATTTCCTTAAGAATGGATCTGTTTGATCTTCTTGCAGTCCATGGGACTCTCAAGAGTCTCCTCCAGCACCATAATTCAAAAGCATCAATTCTTCGGTGATCAGCCTTCTTTATGGTCCAGCTCTCACTTCCATACATCACTAATTCCATGGACAAAGACAATTGGAGAAGTATCGCAGAACAAAGTGAAGTATAATAATAATACAGTCATACCTCGGGTTACAGCCGCTTCAGGTGGCGTTTTTTTGGTTGTGGACCACCGAAACCCGGAAGTACCAGAAAGGGTTACTTCCGGGTTTTGGCGGTCACACATGCACAGAAGCGCTAAATCGTGCTTTGAGCACAGAAGCACCGAATCGCAACCTGCGCATGCGCAGATGCACAGACACGGGTTGCGAATGCTGCGGGTTGCGAACGTGCATCCCGCACGGATCACGTTTGCAACCCAAGTGTCCACTGTAATAATAATATAACAACAACAACAACAAATTATATGCCACCCATTTGACTGGGTTTCCCCAGCCAGTCTGGGTGGCATACAACAAATTAAAACACAGTGAGACATCAAACATTAAAAACTTCTCTATACAGTGCTGCCTACAGGTGCCTTATAAAGTCAGAAAGCTGTTTGTTTCTTTGACAACTGATGGGAGGGTGTTCCACAGGGTAGGTGCAACTACTGAGAAGCCCCTCTTCCAGGTGCATAGATCCATCACTAATGCATTATTATCACTGTGATCAACAGCATGTTGCAGAATATGCCTGCACTAAATCACTAGTGTGGAGGGGCGACTTCTGAATTTTGTTGCCTTAAAAAGTTTAGATATTAAGAAAAAATAATAATAAAACAAAGTTTCTGCCGCCTGCAGTACAGAACCTGGTTCGGTTTTATTTAGGCTGGCAAAGCTTTTCACCGGAATATTTACATGACAAAAGGAGTCAGGTTTCGACCCAGAGTGTGATACAATAAACTCCGATGCACACATTTTAGAAGAGGTTTATGAAAGTTTGATTAATAAGACAGAGCTCGTTAGGGCCAATAACATATTCATATATTCACTGACACTGAATTTGCACAATGTCCTTCTTGAATTTGGAGCTTGCTACCATTCAGGCTCAGGAGATTCTCCCTCACTAATGTTTTTAAGAGTAAGATTAAGGCTCTCCTTTTTAATATTGCTTTTTGCTGAGCTCCCGTCTAATCCCCTTTAAAGTTTACGCCGCCTTGGGATGTTTGCATGAATAAGGTGCCCACTAATGAGACTCTGTGTTGAAATTATGCCAGCGCCGAGTTCAAAAATGAACCTTAGTGCCTCTCATAATGTGAGTGCAGAGTAAATGAAAGAGATTCATTACTTGCAAAAAGGCATCTCAAGGTCACAGCATTTGAAAAGAACACCTCCATGGGTTTTCTTTTTCATCCTTTGATTGTAGATTCCTTGGGGCATGGATCTCAGCAGGTACCACAACCAAGACCTCAGATTAGTTTAATGGAGGAGCAGCACCCAATATGAATATTCTTGGCACTTCCGATAGCTCACTTTCAGCACTAACTATTGCATTATATTTATAGTTAAGGAGAATTTGTGGGTGGGTAACATACACACCAAGGACCTGTTTTGCCTGCTGTTGGAACACATCAAAAGAAGAAGAAAACTTCACGAGGAAATTTGTCTTCCACGTGAGGCCTGAACACTATACATTTCAAGCAATACCATGCTGCTTAAAGCAATAATTGTTTCGCCCAAAGAATCCTGGGAACTAACAGTTTCCCACAGTCCCAGACTTCCTTGGGAAGGGAGACTGACTATTAAATCACTCTGAGAATTATAGCTCTGTGAGACAAAAAGCGTGAAGTCTTTGCCTGATGCTAAAATGAATGCAAAGTTGGTGTCAGGTGTATTTCCCTGTGGTGAGCACTGTGTAGACAGGGAACTACTACAGATAAGGTCCTTTCTCTTGTCACACAGAGAAGGGCCTCACATGACAATGACAGGGTCCAGGCTGTTAGAATTCCTGCTCTGTGATTGCAGTCATGGGATTGTTGTCTGTCACACGACAGTGTATGTTTTGACTCCACAAAGTGGGAAGTGACGGAGACAGGATGTTTGTGTTACTGTGTTTCGTGAAGTGTGACTATTGTCCTTTGTTTTTTCTCTTTGCTATCTGATGCTAGAGAGAGAGGGAGCCATGTTGCAGTGCTCCGTGTGTGTTTATATGTAAATAAAGTAGATTAGCCAAAATGCTGAGTTGCTGAGGTCTGTTACGCAAGCTGCGAAGACTCTGCGGATCCCTAAGTGTGCCGGTGTCTGTTGGCATCGGTCGCTGTGGTGTTCGGGCTAAAGAAAGCTTTTGAAGCTCCCAAGCAATCGACCAGGAGGGAGAGAACATGCCAGTTGGGCATGTGTCACTGCTAGGGTCCTACTTGAGTGTAGGACGAGCTCCTGACAACTTAATATAGGAAATGATGATCTGTAAAAGGGCAAAAACATATGGTTCCTGCTACGCTCTAGTGATGCTGATTTTGATGATGCCGAATAGAATATCTTTAAAGCTTCGCTCCATCATAAAGGCTCAGAATAACTTGTTTCTTGATGTTATGCAATGAAGGAAATCATCCTTGCTTCTAAAAACAACAACATGGATCTGTGATAGGAACAGCCCCGAACTAGCACAAGACGACTGAAATAATATCAGAAATAATGTGGTGATTAGTGATGATTTATAATGTGACTGCCATCTTGTCATGTATTCTAGGAAGAGAGGTGTTATGAATCTGAGCCCTGGCAGCTTGGATTGGGTCATGCTAAGGGTTAGAATCATAGAATCATAGAATCATAGAATCATAGAGTTGGAAGAGACCACAAGGGCCATCGAGTCCAACCCCCTGCCAAGCAGGAAACACCATCAGAGCACTCCTGACATATGGTTGTCAAGCCTCTGCTTAAAGACCTCCAAAGAAGGAGACTCCACCACACTCCTTGGCAGCAAATTCCACTGTCGAACAGCTCTTACTGTCAGGAAGTTCTTCCTAATGTTTAGGTGGAATCTTCTTTCTTGTAGTTTGGATCCATTGCTCCGTGTCCGCTTCTCTGGAGCAGCAGAAAACCACCTTTCTCCCTCCTCTATGTGACATCCTTTTATATATTTGAACATGGCTATCATATCACCCCTTAACCTCCTCTTCTCCAGGCTAAACAGGGTTACTTGTTTACATTTGTCTTCTGATTACGCTTGCCTGTGAACTCTGGCCTTAAGTTATGGAAGGATCAAATTAGATTTCAATAGACTTTGGATAAGATCACCAACCTCTTGTTCATCCATGAAGAGCATTCAATTTAATCATGCTGGGCTCTGGCTCATTATCTGTTCCCCAAAGTGCTGACCGACTGCTCAAAACACAAACTGGGCAATTTGTTAATAGTGCAACAGCTTGTGCAAAGAAGTCACCAGTTTTTGTCTGCAGATCAGACAGCACTAACAGCAACAGTGGATAGGTTCAAGAGTGGAAAATCATGAATATTCACCACATCACTAATGTGGAATAAAATTACTCTACCCTTTTTGAGAAACATAAAAGGCTGCTTACACTGTAGCAACCCAAATAGCTGTTTTGGATCTAGCAGCTAAGCAGAGTTATAGTAAACGGCTGCTTTAAAGGACAGTATTCAAGTTTTGGTGATCTGTAGGTTGCAGCCTGAGTGGGCTAGAAATGTATGTCACAAAATGCAAAAAGTAAATTGAAAATAGAATATAAGCACATTTCAGACTTTGTAGCTGTGAAAACAACATGCCTGAAATGTGCTTATATTCTATTTTCAATTTACTTTTTGACTCCCGAAATGGTTCGCAAACCAAGGCATGGCTTCCAATTGGCTGCAGGAACTTCCTGCAGCCAATCGGAATCCGCAGAAGCTACGGCGGATGTTTGGCTTCCAAAAAACTTTCGCAAACCAGAACACTCACTTCTGAGTTTGCAACTTTTGGGAGTCAATTTGTTCGACAACTAAGGCGTTCGACTACCAAGGTATGACTGTCTTACTTTTCTAGTGGGGAGGGGGAATGCTTAATTCTCATTAAGGACACTGGGACCCTTTATTTTTAAAAAAACAAAATTGCACATAAGAGCTGGGCAAAATTTGTCATGGGCCAAGCCTTCCTGAAGGACAAGAGGAAAAGTGCCATGAACCAAGAGACAACTAGGAATGGCAGTGAACATTTTTAGCCTTGCCTCTCAAATTGGTTTGTTTTTATATTATGATGGGTTTGGGTTTTTTTAAAAAAAATAGTTCCTATTTCAAGAAGTAGAGGCAAGGATCCACATAGCTACTTAATGCATACCTGGGGGCTTGCATAAATCGAGGGAGAGAGAGAGAGAAAGTTTTAACTTTTTCACTTTGAACATAAGACTCATAAACTACAAAGTCAAGATTTCTTTTTAAAATCTTGTTCTGGGCCCGACTTAGCAATGACAAACATATTTTGTTGTGGGACCTTGTGCGAAATACCCTTTTTAAAAGGGGTGGGGGGGGGTTCCAATTTAGTTATATTATATACCAGTATTTAATTACATATCTTCTTGAAATGAGATGAGTCAGTTTTATGAGAAAACAGGGGGCCGGTCCACTGTCCCTCAGACCTTGTGGGGGGCCGGACTATATTTTGAAAGAAAAACAAACAAACAATGAATTCCTATGCCCCACAAATAACCCAGAGATGCAATTTAAATAAAAGCACACATTCTACTCATGTAAAAACACGCTGATTCCCGGACCATCCGTGGACCGGATTTAGAAGGCAATTGGGCCGGATCTGGCTCCCGGGCCTTAGTTTGCCTACCCATGGCCTAAGCAAACAGATTTGTAAGGAACACTGACAAAACCATGAAAAAAGGAGATATTTCCATCAAATGTTTTGAGTAGCTGGCTCACTGAATACAGGCAGGAATCAAGACCTTTCACAAATATGAAAAGGCAATGAAAAAAACCAACACAAATCATTTTGACTCCTAGTGCATCTCTTAAGGCTGTGATGAGCCTGATGTTTTTATTTTGCTAGTAAGCTATCCATGTCTGAGAAGCTGAGAACCTTTTCTCTGTCTTTTCTTGCTGCCAAGGCCTCTGGAATGCTGCCAATGAAAGTTTTCTTTGTGCAAGAGATTAAGCCACACAGATGTAGATTTCCTTGATGTCTCACTAGCTGTCATCTTTGACATTCCTCATTCACACATTTAGAGGTAATGTTTTCCATCCACTCAGCCGCTTCTATAAATGTCACTTCTGGGTAATCGCTGGCACTTATGCTAGCTGCAGTCTGAGCAAACACCTCTGGCTACATCAGCAGAGTCTACATTCCTTTTGATAAAAAAATTAAATATCTTTTGCAATTCTGTCTCAAGGTCAACACACTCCTTTTGAAAAGGCTATCCAGGGAACAAAGGCCCCATGATGGGAATGTGGGCGGGTAATGTGTGTGTGTGTGTGTGTGTGTGTGTGTGTGTGTGCGCGTGCTATTTTACTAACAAGGATGTAAAAGCCTACACACATACAGTGGTACCTCGCAAGACAAATGCCTCGCAAGACGAAAAACTCGCAAGACGAAAGTTTTTCGTTTTTTGAGTTGCTTCGCAAGACGAATTTCCCTATGGGCTTGCTTCGCAAGATGAAAACGTCTTGCAAGTTTGTTTCCTTTTGGATTTTCAATGCATTCCTATGGGAAACCGTGCTTCGCAAGACGAAAAATTCGCAAGATGAAAAAACTTGCAGAACGAATTAATTTCGTCTTGCGAGGCACCACTGTATATCACATTCCAAACTCTGCTCTTGGAGTAGTTATTTTTTAAAAAATTAATATTGGACTGATATTCCATATATGAATAATTTTTATTAAACATTATAAAGAGACATGCAAAGATTATTATCAAATATCTTTCTTCGTCCAGACTAAAACAGGGACGCGGGTGGCGCTGTGGGTTAAACCACAGGGCCTAGGACTTGCCGATCAGAAGGTGGGCGGTTCGAATCCCCGCGATGGAGTGAGCTCCCGTTGCTCGGTCCCTGCTCCTGCCCACCTAGCAGTTCGAAAGCACATCAAAGTGCAAATAGATAAATAGGTACCGCTCCGGCGGGAAGGTAAACAGCATTTCCGTGCGCTGCTCTGGTTTGCCAGAAGTGGCTTAGTCATGCTGGCCACATGACCCGGAAGCTGTACGCCATCTCCCTCGGCCAATAAAGCGAAATGAGCAGCGCAACCCCAGAGTCGGTCACGACTGGACCTAACGGTCAGGGGTCCCTTTACCTTTACTTAAAACATTAAACAAAATAAAAACATAGATTGAGAGGAGAAGAAAGGAGAAAGAAATGGGTGCGAGATATAGAGAGCAATGATGAAGAATTAAGAAGAATAAGAAGAATAAATAAATTTAGTTAAGAAACTAAGGAACTTCCAATTCTTCATCTGTCGGCTATATATACAGTGGTACCTCTGGTTAAGAACTTAATTTGTTCTGGAGATCCGTTCTTAACCTGAAACTGTTCTTAACCTGAGGTACCACTTTAGCTAATGGGGCCTCCTGCTGCCACTGCGCTGCCGCAGCACGATTTTTGTTCTCATCCTGAAGCAAAGTTTTTAACCCGAGGTATTATTTCTGGGTTAGTGGCATCTGTAACCTGAAGCGTCTGTAACCCAAGGTACCACTGGAAACATTATTCAACTCATTGACTTCAATATAATAGCCAGCACGACTACTTTCTACAGACCAACATTATCTTCAGCCTTCATGGGCTGAGATTCCCATTGGAAAGTAAAGATCTTTTATGTATCCACAACACACACTTAACTTTTCTTTCCCTCACGTCATAGGGCTGCCAACCTTTTACTGGCTCCTGCTTTTGTGCATTCAACAGTAGCTCAGTAGATTTCTGCAGATTAGGTTTAAGGCAGTTATAGACAATGTGGTTCTCCTATCCTTCTTTGGTCTTGAAGGCAGAGGCTGATGGAAGCTGTCGTCTACAATTTCTGGAGCTGCTACATTGTCTACTACAGATTTATGGTATGGGGACTGGTCACCATAGTCTTATTTTTTTCCTAGTCAAGTGGAAATGTATTGATGTGGGTTGTAAATTGCAAAACATTGCAAGAAAATAGCTATTCAACAGGGGACTGCATCTATTCTAATTTCCTGGATGAGAAATTACAGAAAGAGCCACGGACAAACTGACCCCTACAATTGTAGCTGATCTGTTGGACTCAAGTTTCCTGTCACATTTCTCTTTTGCTTAGTAGTGCTACTCCTTTGGTGTGCTTTATTATATTTATTAGCATTAGCAAATATTATAGGCTGGAAAAGTAAGTACAGTGGACAGTTTGAAATCCGATCAAGGTAAGAATTTATCTTGTGCCTGACCAAAAATATAATAATCACAGGGAATTATAATGCTTCTTCCTAAGACATTTCTTAAAAAGAAGACTCACATTGCTATCATTATGAAGCTATTCCCCAGTGCCAAAGAGAATGACTGTAACAAAAAAGATGATATAAAATGATTTCAATTATGGGAAAAGGGCAATGTCGGAACTCACTTCTAAAAAAAACAGGATCAGGGAAAGGATAAACATGATGTGTTAGGAGAGAATAAAAGAAAAGACCATGGCGATACACAACATTTTGAACTGATTAGGGCAGACATGCAGAAACTCTGCCTGTGCGTGGATTGGGTCCAACAGTGGTCCTAATTTGGACCAAGCTATCTGACCCACGTCTGACATGATACAATGTTAAGTGTGGTGTGGGAAAAGACTGACACAGAAACTCCAGCGGGTGCAGAATGCCGCGGCAAGACTCCTTATGGGGTCCTCACCCCAGGATCACATTCACTTAGTGCTATACAAGCTGCACTGGCTCCCAGTGGAGTACAGGATCAGGTTTAAGGTGCTGGTTTTAACCTTTAAAGCCCTATATGGCCTAGGACCCTCGTACCTACAGGACCGCCTCTCCTGGTATGTCCCACGGAGGACCTTATGGTCTTCAAAACATCTTGGAGGTCCCGGGCCACAGGGAGGTTAGGCTGGCCTCAACCAGAGCCAGGGCTTTTTCGGCTGTGGCCCCGATCTGGTGGAACGCTCTGTCACAAGAGACTAGGGCCCTGTGGGACATGACATCTTTCCGCAGGGCCTGCAAGACAGAGCTATTCCGCCTGGCCTTTGGCCAAGGCACAGCCTGACCCCCTCCTTTGGTAATCCTCACAGAACTCTAGCCCAATGGTTGCCATCAATTTGATTCTGAATTGATTTTAGAATGAATTGATTTTAGAATGTATTTCAATTAATTGATTGTGATTTTATGTAAACTGTGTTACTTTCACTGTTGTTAGCCGCTCTGAGCCCGGCTTCAGCTGGAGAGGGCTGGATATAAATAAAATGTTATTATTATTTTTATTTATTATTCAAGGGTACTCCCAGATGTTCCTTGTAAGCAGGGCTTGCCATCAGTGGTGACTAACTGGTTGGTTCTGATGGCAAGCCCAACTAGAATATTTGTGGTGTTTCCATGTTGATACCCAACATTCGGAAAACCTCTCAAGAGATTTTCAAGCATTTGACTGGAACACTTGAAAACCCCAATTCATGTCCAAGGTGAGGCAAAGGGGTTCTTTGCCAGTAAGAAGACAGTATGTCTCTGAGGTAAACAGCAGTGCTGATTCAAGCTTTTTGAGGATTGGGAATCTTATTTTAGGAGATCGAAGGGCATCAGCCTTCATGTCAGTTGCACTCTTTGGATCAGGCCTGAACTGTACTGCCAGGAGGCAAAAAGTTGCCAGAAGCAAGTCATTACATACCTCCAACATTTCTCCAATGAAAACAGGGACGTTCTCTTCCATGATAATAATAATAATCATAATTTTATTATTTATACCCAACTCATCTGACTGGGTTGCTCCAACCACTCTGGGCAGCTTCCAACATACCGTATATAAAAACATAACAAAACATTTAAAAACTCTCCTGTACAGGGCTGCCGTCAGATGTCTTCTTATTTCTCCAGTGAAAATTTGGAAGCCCTACCATACCCTTCAACATTTCTCCAATGAAAAGAAGAAGAAGAAGAAGAGTTTGGATTTGATATCCCGCCTTTCACTCCCCTTCACGAGTCTCAAAGCGGCTAACATTCTCCTTTCCCTTCCTCCCCCACAACAAACACTCTGTGGGGTGAGTGGGGCTGAGAGACTTCAAAGAAGTGTGACTGGCCCAAGGTCACCCAGCAGCTGCATGTGGAGGAGCGGAGACGCGAACCCGGTTACCCAGATTACGAGACTACCGCTCTTAACCACTACACCACCACAGGAAAAATAGGACATTCCAGGATCAAATCAGAAGCTGGGATGGCTTCTGTAAATCCAGGACTGTCTGTGCTTACAGTTATGCCCCCAAGAATGTACAATGAGCTTTAAAAGGGTTGTAAGTCTGTTTTGTTGTTGTTTACCTGTTATTTTGTATATCACAGGAATGCCACAGTTTTCTACATAGCCCCTGGGATTCTTCCTAGGCCACTCCTCTGATTAACTCTCCCCCTTGTCTTCCTTGAGTGTTGTTGTTATCCGTGATAACTTCTCTTGCCTGTCTCAGTGCATTCCTACCCTGGCCCCCAGAATGTTGCCCATGAGGGAATCTGGCCCTTGGTTTTTGCTTGTATGTTTTTTTGTTTTTTATAAAAAAAAAATCTCTAATCCTGGTGTAGCTGGAAACAATTTGTCAAGTGACTGCTGAACCTGCCAGTTCTATTTTCTTGTTTTTATTACTCATAATGTAATGAATGTAAATGAGACTTCGCTCGCACTGCCTTTCTGCAGAATCGCCAAAGCTTGCTTGTACGGAAGGAAGGAAATGGAATGTAGTGATAAATTATCTAGACTATCCCCCATCTCGCTTGCGGGAACACCAGTCTTAGAAACAGGCAGCTGTTTTGACATTCCATGCTGGCAACCCTGCCCTGCACAAATGTGCTTGATGCTCAGACATGGTCTCTTGACTGCCCGCGCTCAGTGCCATCTGTTGAGATGGCATTGTGCCTGGGCACAACTTGCTATGTAGATTTGACTAGGACACAGGTGCCCTAGCAGCAGGAGATGGGGAAGACCATTGCCACCTTGAGTCCCTCCTCCATCTGTCTGGCAGAGCATGTTCTCCCTAATAGAGAGCACGTGTTGCAGTGGGGTCTAGCAGGTCACCCCACTGTTGCTGGGCGGATCTGTTTGGATGGGCACAGGCAGTCATTGGGCAGTTGAGTTTCTGGGGAGATTTTCATGTTGCCAATTTGGGGGTGGGGCACAAAGCTTTTAAATACAGGTCACGCAGCTTTGGACTTAATCTTTTGCTGTGTACAAGGGATCACCCGCCCAGCCTCCCTGAAATGAGGGTTATTTCGCTTGACCTTGCTATGCCTGTCATGGGGTCGCCTGCTTTTGGGGCAGGGGCCTGGTAGGAATTTTGTCCATTTGGCTGATTGGTTGGTGCCATTCAGTTTTTGCCTATTGTGTAGCAAATCGTCACAACTTGTAAGGTTTGCGGTTAGGCATTGGTTAAAAAATTGGTTGGTGGAGGGGTAAGTGCCTACCCCTCCAATGCTGGTGCTGCAAGAGAATTCTGTTAAAGGAATCCGGGGGCTTGCCATGCCTTCGTCCAAATCCCTGGCATCATATTTGGGCTGCGCAAGCCCCTGGGAGCATGTGGGGAGAGGTGAGGGTCTGTTCTCCAGCTTCATTGATCCCCAGTATTGTTTTCCCTGACTGGCTTCCACTGGAATCTGGAAGTCAGTTCTGTCCCTGGGGCATGGACAGATAGTCGTAACCATTGCCTAAGCAACCACTCACGTTTGTGTATTTAAATAAAGTTGTGGCCAAAATTCTGCCAAAAACATTAAACAAAAATTTCTGTGTGAAGCGTGAGTTAATTTGGGGTGGCTTGGGGACCTCGACACACAACAATCAACACCTTCAGTGATTTGGGTGGAACCGTGTTACCCACCTGGAAATGGTGTCGGCTGCTAAACCTATTCCATTTGGGTAAACTCCCCCAGGGTGTGTAATTGGAATCATAGCATCATAGAGTTGGAAAAGACCCCTGAGGATCATCTAGGCCAACCCCCTGAATTGCAGAAATATACAGTTTTCCCATATGGGGACCGAACCTTCAACCCTGGTGTTATCAGCACCATGCTCTAGCCAACCGAACTATCCAGGCTAACATAACATTAGCTGGACAGAAACGAACTGCAGTACTGTGTGATCCTCCTGCTGCTACACAGTTATTTCAATTTGCCCCCTATCAGCCAGAAGCTTTGGGAAATGTTTGCTCTGGGATGGCGATATGTTATTCACTTAGGATAGGAGTCAACTGATCAGATCAGTTTCTGATTGAATGGCCATTTCTCTCTCTGTGTGTGATATTAAGTCTTGAGCAGGCTTGGGGCACTGCTGAAGGCACACCATTATAGGGGTTTTTCTCACTTGGGAGGATAATAGATCTCAAGGACATCCAGATCTCATCTACATTTCTGCTTGACCCACACTTTCAATGTCTCAGCGGTTTCCCCCTTGCACCGCTCCTTTCTGGGGGAATTTCCGCTCTTAAGTGCTAAATCGGAGCAAACATCCATCCGAAGAATACCCGAATTGCTGTTTGCTCCAGTTGAGTGCTAAAGAGCAGTTTATCTCTGGGGGAAGAAGTAGGAAAACAATAAGTGTGGATAAGCCCCCCCTGCCCAAAAGAAGCTGAACTAGGGAAGTGCTTAATGTTTGGTGTTTTATCATATTTTAAATGTTCTGTTGGGAGCCGCCCAGAGTGGTGGGGCAAACCCAGCCAGATGGGCAGGGTAGAAATAATAAATAAATAAATAAATAAATAAATAAATAAATAAATAAATAAAAATTAATGTTGGAAGATTTGGGCAAGATTAAAAGAAGCACTTCTTAACACAGCACATAGTTAAATTATGGAACTCGCTCCCTCAGGACTCACTCAGATCATGTCAGGACATAGCTGTCAACCGTCCCTTATTTGGCGGGAAACTCCTTTATCCCAGCACCGTGTCCCGCTGCTGTCCCTTATTGATGATGTCCCTTAAATTTCCCTGGTTTCAAAGGAAGCAGCTCCTCTCCCTCCCTCCCTGCCGACCAGGGAGGAGGGAGGCTCCAACTGTGTTGCTTGGCTGCGTTGCTCACCCAATAAGGAGTCTAAGAATGACTGGGGGGTGGAGCTTGCATACCTTGTGCCAATCAAATTGGCCGCATTGCCTGGGGACTCGCCTTTGCTCAGCGCTTCCTAGCGGAGAGGTGACGGTGGTTTTCCTTGCTGCATTCCCTTTGCTGGGTGGTTGCGCTGTGGGAACCACCGCTTGAGGCTTTGTTTGGCTGCTGGCTGGACTTTCTGCCTTTGGCTCGGAGGAGCTCAGACGTTGAACATACCTGTGCCTGGAAAATCCCTTATTTTGGCTGCTGATCCCTTATTTTTGAGGCTGCTGGCCCCTTATTTTCAAATCTGTAAGTTGACAGCTATGTGTCAGAATGCTGTCAGTGGCTCCCGGTTGGTTGCCCAGGAAAGTATAAAGGCAAGGAAAAGTTTCTTACCGTCCTTTTTTATTTCAATATTACAGAGAGAGGCTATAGAACCCAGCCTCTTGCATAATGGTGTTGTCCCGAGTGAATCTCCACCCCCGCCGTCTCTCCCACTTCCTCATTCGTCTCTCCTACGGGTGCTGATAAGTGCCCTCTGTCTTTGAGCTCTTTGTTCTCCTATTTTTAAGGGTCTCCAGGTTCTGGGAGATGGTGGGTCTGGAATGCTTTCTAAAGACACCATGCCAGTCAGCTGCCGTTCTAGTCCTGCCTCCTGCTGCTGGTAAAGCACTGGATGAATGTGATCCCACAGAGATGGAATAGGGGCTTGCTCTATCCACTCCATGCATCGACCTGGTATTGCAGTACCTCCAGGAACGGTGCACCAAGAAAAAAAAGAAAGAAAGAATGTGATCCCACAGCAAGAAGCCTCGCCGCGGCATTCAGTGCCCCCATATTCAAAATATAAACAACAATAAACTGTAAAATGAAATGTTATTTTTCAAAATGAAATGAAGCCTACAATGAGGTGGGAAATAACATTTCTTTTTGTATCTTTGCAGACCCTCCAAGTGTTCTTGCGAGAAACTGCAGGAGAGGAGTTTAGGAATTGCCTTCTACATTAGACTTCGGGCAATTTACAGAGAACTGTACAAAAAAAAAAAAGACAATTAAAAATAAGTTTAAAATGAATTGAGACCTTTTCAACCAGCTGAAGGCCTTCTAAGTGTCAGATACACTGTGGAACTCCTTGCTAAAGGAGATTCACCTGGCCCCAACTCTGATGACCTCTTGCCAGCAGGCAAAGACATACATACACCCACCCACACAGCAGGCAGACTAGTTAATGGCCATTGATAAGTTTGCTGAAATGGTTTACACTGGTTATTACAGTGATCTGTTTTATTAATAAGTTTTACCCGATTTTCTTGAATTGTTGTTTTGTATTTTAACTTTCAGTTTACCAATGTTGGCAGCCTTGGGCACCATACTAATTTAACAAACGGACAATAAATGAATCTCTGAATGTACAATTCTTGGCAATTTAAACATTTCAAAATACACACTTAAAATATATATTTAAGTATTTTTTTGGGTGGGGATTTTAATGGCATATTAATATTAAAGTAGAATGGAACAGAATTATGGTTACAACTTGTAGTTAGTTACATGTACCAGACATATATTTGTCTAACACAAATAATGTTAAAAATGCAACAAGGGGACCTTTTTTTTACAATAAGCACTGAAGGAACATTAATAAACGTGTCTTTCTCATATCCACAATGTATATGCAGATGGTTTCTGCAGGTCTGATGGATAAATGCAATCCTTTCAAATGTCTTCAGAGGTGTAATTCTATTGCAAGTAGCATGATTTCCAGTGTTGGATTTTCTCTTATGTGATCTAAGCTTTTTGTGGCTATGAAGGTAAAATACATTGTCTCGCTGACTCAATGCCCATTTTTCCTGATAAACAAATAAATTGCCTTTCAGTTAAAAGGTACTCAGGATGATGTACAGACTTCTCCCCGTGAAAAATTCCAGACCAAGGAAAACACGCGAGAGGCAATCGGCAGCTTTTTATTTTGCAATTGTTTGGAAAGAGGGGAAATGTGTGTGTGAGTGTGTATATATATTCTGTACCTGAATTCTATCAGTAAAGTAGTGGGCAGCAACATAGAAAAAACATTCCGACTTGTAAGATTTTAAAGTTTAAATGAACTCTAAATAGCCTATATTGTTGGTCTGCATATTAAAATCAGAGTGTGTGTGTGGCGATCACACAGGATTCCCGGATGTTTGACGGTCTATTGATCTCTGTGCCACCACTGTGATTGCTTTCCCACTGCCACCAACCTGTTTCTCTCGGGTACACACAGAGTCCAGACAGTTATTAACAAATAATCAAGTTTATTTTATAGGCATGAACAAGTTTATGGTTTCAGTTAATTTTTCTTGGCAATTTCTTAATCTTAGTTTCTTTACTGGCCTATATGTTCCTAACAACTTCAAACTGATTATCCCAACTATCTATCTGACTCCACCTAACAGTCCCTCTCACTCTCTCACCACACAACTCGACCAACCCACAGACTTATCCTCCCTCTTCCTTCTCCAACTCTCAACTCTCAACTGACTTCCACACTACACCACTCCAACCCTAACTCTAAATCCTCCCCTTGGGTTCCCACTGGCCAATCACTTCACACTCATTTAACCCTTTCCTCATGACCCACCTAGGAGGGCAAACGCCACACTGTGATCCAGCAGAATCAAAGACTTGTAGAGGTGGAAAGGACCCTAAGGGTCATCTAGTCCAAACTCCCCGCAATGCAGGAATCTTTTGCCCAACATGGAGCTCAAACCCACAACCCTGAGATTAATAGTCTCATGCTCTACCAACTGAGTTATTGGACATCCTAGCACTCACAGCCTTCTCCACTCTCCTGAGTTTCCATTCCCTCCACAATTGACACTCAACAATCTATAGCTACACAGCATGCTCAGGCTTCGGTGAGTTATATCTCAGGTTCCTCTGAGCATGCTGATGATTGGACTAAGGGGACTAGGCTAGTACCCTAAATGTTCTGCTGGTGCCTTCTCCCCAAAGTCTGGGAAGCTTCTGCCTGGCTTAGAGAGGGAGGTGCAAGGCTCCGATGGGTTCAAGATCCATCCTGCCATCTTCCCAAAGCCCATATGGCTTTTGGAAGAAGGCAGGAGACCTCCAACATCCTGTCAGAGCCCTGGCACCTCCTTCGCAAAGCCCGGGAAGCTTCAGCCCAGCTTAGGGAGGGAGGCGCAATGTGTTAGGGCCCAAGACCATTGTTAGGAGCTCAGCCTACACTCAAGTAGGACCCTGGCAGAGACACATGCCCGACTGGCATGTTCTCTCCCTCCTGGTTGATTGTTTGGGAGCTTCAAAAGCTTTCTTCAGCCCGAACATCTCAGCAACCAATGCCAACAGATATCGGCACACTTAGGGATCCACAGAGTCTTCACAACTTGCGTAACAGACCTCAACAACTCAGCATTTTGGCTAATCTACTTTATTTACATATAAACACGCGCGGAGCACTGCAACATGGTTCCCCCTCTCTCTAGCATCAGACAGCAAAGAGGAAAAGAACAAAGGACAAAAGTCCCACTTCATGGAACACAGTATCACAAACATCCTGTCTCCGTCACTTCCCACTTTGTGGGGTCAAAACATATACCGTCATGTGATAGACAAAAATCCCATGACTGCAATCATGGAGCAGGAATTCTAACACAATGCTCAAGTGTGACATTGGTGACGTGTGGCGACATTAGGATGCCACAATGTCACATGCATGACATTGACCACCCACGGCTCTCGCAAACTGATGCCTCTGGCGCTAAGTGTTCTCCTATAAAAAAATTCACCGTACGCCACTGCTGCTGATTTTTGGATGCCTTCATCATGTTTCTAAGTGGCCCCTTTATGGCTCTAATACTCGTGACACCCTCACCCCATCTGAATGTACTATTAGAAGGAACAATTTAAATTCTCTCCGCTTGAATAGAATGAGGTATTTTTAAATAAGCCTTCATTTTTGTTGCCTCCTCCGCTGAGCACATCTGCTTTTGAGTAAGAGTGATATATTTGTGTCAGTTTTGAGTGTCGTTCGGTTTATTTCTACCCTATTATTACCCATGGGGTACTCAATCCTACATCACACACAAAAAAGACTAATTTATTCCTAATCCTGTTCAAAAGAAGCATATTCTCATTTAATGGTAACAGGGGGAATTAAAGTATGTGGTTTCTTATCACAGGCCTAGTCTGCCTCTGGTGATTCACCGGGCAAACTCTTCTTCTTCTTCTTTTAGCTTTCTGCCCAACTGGGAAAATCAAAGGTATGCTACATAATTAACTCATTTACATAGTGTGTGTGTGTGTGTGTGTGTGTTACCAAAAAAGTGGAAGTCAAGTCAGAGTTTGTACTCCTCAAAGAACAGTGCATTAAAAGAAGGAATCGTAACTGGTACACGATAGCCTGGCTAGTGACTATTGTGGGTATTTTTAAACTGAAATGGTACATAAATGAAAAGTAAAAACCCCCTACGAGAGGTCCAGAGATTGGCAACACAAGAACGAGCCTTCTCTGCAGTGGCTCCCCTTCTGTGGAATGCTCTCCCCAGGGAGGTTTGCCTGGCGCCTTCATTGTACACTTTTAGGTGCCAGGCAAAAACGTTTGTCTTTAACCAGGCCTTTGGCTGATTAACATCCAGTGCCCTTTTAAAATGTATTGGGGTTATTAGATTGCTTTTGTTTTTATTTCGATTGTGTGTTTCATGTTTTTAATCTTGCGTTTTTATCTTGTGAACCACCCTGAGACCTGCGGGTATAGGGCGGTATATAAATTTAATAAATAAAAAATAAATAAAACAAGCAAAGAGGAAACCAATCTGTTCCTCTCCCAGACCTCAGTTGGATCTCCAGTCATTATTGTTGGTATCCATTGCCTCCTGCAGAGTGAATTTTTAAGGAAGTAATAGTCCTAGTCCTAAATGACATGCTCTGATCCACACTTCTTGGATTAATGTAGTGGTTAAAGTGGTTACAACGTTGGCCTACAGCCTGAGAGACCAGGGCTCAAATCCCTGCCTAGCCATGACCTTTGGCCTGTCACCAATTTTCAGCCTAGCTTACCTCACAGAATTGTTGTAAGGATAATATAGAGACAGAAAGAACACTGTATGCCACCTTGAACTATTTTGAAGATAAATGGGATGTAAAGTCCCACTTTTGAAGCTGTTTCTATCAAATTCATACTTTCTGAAGCAGTATGTCTACCAAAAGATAGCTATCATTTGAAATTTGCATTATCTGAATTTTCCAACGCAGTTCTCCAACCAAGCAATGTTTACAAAAAATGCAAAAATTGGGGGGGAAGTGTGCATAAAGTTGAATATATTGGATATGTATTGAATATATATTCATGAGACTAGCATACAAAATGCCTTTTCTTAAGGAAAATTGCTTGCAAAACACAGGCACTCTAGTCAAAACTGCATGTAAAAATGTGTTGCTTAGGATAAATCCACAGTTAGTGTTTATGAATTTTCTTGAGGACGTTTAAAAAACAAGTTCACAAATCACTGCAAAATGTTTAGATTTGAATTTAAGATCTGAAAAATGAGAAACTGAGAGAACCATAGCAGACAGTTCCTTCCACCCCTTCAGTACACCAAGAACCACATCCTCAAACAAACAAACAAAATACAACCAGCTTCACTGGAACGTCAGATTTTCCTTCCTACAAGACGGTTACTGTAAGTGAGCTGGGGATGAATGCAATTGAAGTAGGTCCTGCTGTTGACTTTGTCTGCATCCCCCACAACCCTTGCTCTCACCTGGGGAATGGCAAATATGTCTATTTTAGTTTCTCATTCCTCAGATCTTCAAATTAGTTCTCCACGTTTCCACATCACTTTGCGATTTTTGTGTGGGAAAACTACTCTCGAATATGCATTGGCATTTTTTTGTGAATACCTCCTGATATACACATTTTTGATGCAATTTTTTCCTAATACAAAATTTTTCGCAAATCAATTTCCCCCAATAAAATTATTATTGTAAGTTGTTTTCACTAACATATGTATTTACATGTTTTCACTAACATATGCATTTACATCCACTAGCATATACATTTTTGTACATATTACTTAGCTAAAGACTGCATTGCAAAGTTCGCAAGAGTGCAAATTTCAAAGGTGGTTGTGTTTCAGTTCACACATGGTTTGGGAGGGTACAAATTAGGTAAGTGTATTTAAATGTGAACTGAATTGAATCCCCTCATCCTCAAAATCCCTACCATGTGAATGTGCTTGGAGTGAGGAAAATGAGCTCATATTATGGTGTGTACGTCATGTCCAGAATTCAGTATCTAGCAAATTTCAGGTTTCACTTTCTTTTTCTGTTTAAAAGCCTTTGAACATGCATAGGCAGCACCTTATGAAATTTCAAGGAGATGGGGTCAGTGAGTTGATTCAGCGTGTTAAAATAAATAGGCCCTCAAGATTCTGGCCCTTGTTGATAATTAGCAAAAGCAGAATTATATAATGCAAAGCAAATGCAGAACTGTGAAAATTGCTCATTTATACAGGTCACAGAACTCAGGTGTGGAATCTTCATTAACTCGACTGAATCTTAAGATTTCTATTTCTGTGGTGCACTGCTGGAAGGGCAGGCTAGCAGGAAGAATCCACACGGCTGTAAAATCGATAAACACTGAGCAAAATGGCAGTTGGCTAAGTGGCCAAGTATGGGCTCAGAGAAAATGAAGAATCAATTCTTAGCGGTATATGCTCTCCAACCTCAGTTGTAAAGTTGTAGATCTTTGGAATGTAAATGCCAATGATTCTATTCAATTACTTTGGCCGCATCTAAGACATACTGAAACTTAAATCTCCTCCTGTAAACTTTAATCTTGAGAGGCATGGTTGCTGCATTATGATGTAACACCGCCTGACGACAATACAGCTAAACATGTAACAAATGTGCTGCTACACACTGATCTGATGAAACGCATGTGGGCAACTTCTCCCTGATTAGTTGCAATGGAACTGCATAAGGTTAACAAGGCATATAGGTAAAAGTAAAGGACCCCTGGATGGTTAAGTCCAGTTGAATTTGACTATGGGGTGCAGCGCTCATCAACACTTTCAGGCCAAGGGAGCTGGTGTTTGTCCACAGACAGCTTTCCTGGCCAGCATGACTAAACTGCTTCTGGTACATGGGACACCGTGACGAGTGCCAGAGTGCATGGAAATGTTGTTTACCTTCATGCCACAGTGGTACCTATTTATCTACTCACACTGGTATGCTAGGTTGGCAGGAGCTGGGACAAAGCAACGGGAGCTCACCCCGTCTCATGGATTTGAACTGCCGACCTTACAATCGGCAAGCCCACGAGGCTATATCAACCTGCAAATCTAATGTAACAAAGACCTAGGCTACTATTCAACCGAAGTGATACATTTTCATTAAATTTCAGCAGATCTGCTCTGTGTAAATAAAGCTTACCATCCCCGAAGCATTTTTAGGTTAAACACAGATGAGTCCTAGATAGTACCTAACCTATGTCCAGTTTGTGATCAAATCCCAGCTTGCAATAATATTCCATGTAAAAAATAAAGGTAAAGGGACCCCTGACCATTAGGTCCAGTCACAGATGACTCTGGGGTTGCGGCGCTCATCTCATTTTACTGGCCGAGGGAGCCAGCATACAGCTTCTGGGTCATGTGGCCAGCATGACTAAGCAGCTTCTGGCGAGCAGTGCACGGAAACACCGTTTACCTTCCCACCAGAGCGGTACCTATTTATCTACAGTGGTGCCTCGCAAGACGAAATTAATCCGTTCCACGAGTCTCTTCGTCTTGCGGTTTCTTCGTCTTGCGAAGCACGGCTATTAGCGGCTTAGCAGCTTAGCGCCTATTAGCGGCTTAGCGGCTTAGCGGCTATTAACGGCTTAGCGCCTTAGCGGCTTAGCGGCTATTAGCGGCTTAGCGGCTTAGCGGCTTTAAGAAAAAGGAAACAAACTCGCAAGAACTCGCAAGACGTTTCGTCTTGCGAAGCAAGCCCATAGGGAAATTCGTCTTGCGGAACGACTCAAAAAACGGAAAACTCTTTCGTCTAGCGAGTTTTTTGTCTTGCGAGGCATTCGTCTTGCGGGGCACCACTGTACTTGCACTTTGACGTGCTTTCGAACTGCTAGGTTGGCAGGAGCAGGGACCGAGCAACGGGAGCTCACCCCGTCACGGGGATTCAAACTGCTGACCTTCTGATCAGCAACCCCTAAGCTCTGTGGTTTAACCCGCAGCGCCACCCACGTCCCTGATATTTCATGTAAGAATGCCCAAATCTGTGTATTACCAGTCGCTGTCACATGTATGCTCATTCCTCAGCTTATATATGGTCCAGTACCTGCAGCTAGTGCAGAATGAAGCAACCAGACTGCTCACAGGAGCATTCTACTGGCCACATTTTACTCCTCTGCACTGGTTGCCAATTTGCTACTGGGCCAGGTTTAAAGTTACAGTGGTATCTCGGTTTAAGAACAGCCCTGTTTACGAACTATTCGGTTTACGAACACCGCAAAACCAGAAGTCGTGTTCCAGTTTGCAAACTTTACCTCAGTCTACGAATGGAAGCCGAACGGTGGAAGGGCATCGGCAGCGGGAGGCCTCATTAGGGAAAGTGTGCCTCAGTTTAAGAATGGATTTTGTTTAAGAACGGACTTCAGGACTGGATTAAGTTTGTAAACCAAGGTATCACTGTATTTTGTTAAATCACAAAGTACAGTGGTACCTTGGGTTACAGACGCTTCAGGTTACTGACGCGTCAGGTTACAGACTCCACTAACCCAGAAATAGTACTTCAGGTTAAGAACTTTGCTTCAGGATGAGAACAGAAATCATGTGGCGGCAGCGGGAGGCCCCATTAGCTAAAGTGGTACCTCAAGTTAAGAACAGTTTCAGGTTAAGAACGGACCTCCAGAACGAATTATATTCTTAACCTGAGGTACCACTGTACCTTAAGAGCTATGTGATCTCCTATGGTTTACGCCATTACCAAGATCCTCTGATGGGGCACTTCTTATGGTTCCTCTCTTTCCTGAGGTTTGTCCATCCTTTACTAGGAACCAAGCATTTAATGTTGCAGACCCTGCCTTGTGGAAACCCTTCCCCGTTGAGGTTGAGCAGCAATCATTCCTCTCTGCCTTTAGATGTCTCCTAAGAATGGCATTATTCAGACAATGAATTTCTTTTCCCCAGCCAGTATTTCTTTGCAATTTTTTTTTACTGAAGTCAATGTTTTCATTCCTCTGATTGTAAACTTGTATGGTGCATACCCCATTTCTGCATTAATCTACATGGTGTTTTTTGGTGTGTGTTTTTAAAAAGCCTGGTAATTCATTTAGCTGTTTAAATTCTTATTATTCCATATTTCTCTCAAAATATGGATTTTCAGGAACACGCACACACACTCAGAAGAACTGTGCTGGAACACCGGGAAGTGGTGAGAATGGGAGAATATTAATCTAATAAATATATCAATAAGTTCCCACCTGTATATTAGTCATGGATGTGTGAAGTAGGTTGGCCCATAATGGATTTCACAAAGACCGACATTCTCCTTCATCTCTAATCTGATGATAGCATCAACCAGTGACGTTAGCATATGCAGTGGCTATCTCTTCAGGGCTGGGGAAACAGCAGATTGTGATTATTATTGCATCGGCACATGCTGTGTACCTTCCCCTCCTCACAGGATCAGCTTCTACGCATTATAATTATGCGTTGCAGCCGAGAGTCTCAGGGAGGCTTAATTGCTAGGGCTGCTGCACATGCCACATATGAAAATTTAAACTCTGAATTACTTACACCTGCTTTAAACGGAATACTTTATGAACATGGTGAAAGCATTTTTGTGAATAAGCCATATGATCAATGGATCACTTGGTAAACTGATGAGCCGGGTTTGGGGATGGGGCAGGTTGTAGGGCAGTAGATGCTTTTGCACTAATGAACCTTTCCTAATCAATGGGGCTTAGTATTTTGGTTATTAATTTATTTAGCATATTTTTATCCCCAGCTATTCAGTCAAAAAGTTTCCCAGACAGCCTTTATATAATTATATGGGTGGCATTTCATATGCACTTTTCTAAGTATCAAGGATCAATTCAATCTAGGCAAGAAGTCCTTGAAGGCACATCACTCAGACATATTATTTATGTGCACATTCACACATTGCTCGCTCCCAGGTTTTGCTCATCTCCAGGTTTTGCAAACAATCAGGTTTCACAA
Organism: Podarcis pityusensis; assembly: GCF_964106645.2. Classification (NCBI taxonomy): domain Eukaryota; kingdom Metazoa; phylum Chordata; class Lepidosauria; order Squamata; family Lacertidae; genus Podarcis; species Podarcis pityusensis. Next base: position 65,472,901 of record NC_138035.1, read on the forward strand.
ATTACCAGCTTAGCTGTGATGCAAATGAGAATGCCTACCATTTTAATCTATCGTTTTCTTTCTTCGGGAATTGGGTTGCCCATGGAGCAGGGGATTAATACAGCATGCCAAACATAAAAACACAAGGAGAGCCTGAACAATCAGACCCAAGATCGATTTGGCATAGTATTCTGTTTCCTGGAGTAGTTAATCCAAATACTTCCAGGACCCCCCCAGGGGAATCAGAATATGAATGCAATGGTCACCTAATTTTCCAGCCCCCAACCGCTCAAAGATTAGCAACTGTGTACTTCTCCTTTCCAAGTTCAGTATTTGGCTGACCCTTTCTTCATACTGCACAGTTCCATTCTCTCTCTCTCATCTATCTATCATCTATCATCTACCGTATTTTTTGTCCCATAGGATGCTCCGTCCCATAGGACGCACCTAGTTTTTTTTGGGGGGAAATAAAGGAAAAAATGTTTTCCTTTATTTCTCCCCCAAAACCAGGTCGGGGAACAGCGGGATGGCGGCGCTGTGCCTCCCCGCTGTCCCCCGAGCTTGTGGGGCTGGCCGATGTCTGCCCGGCGCGAGAGGCGCTCTGCTTCAGGGCGCCCCACGCACCGGACGGCAGGCTGCTATCCACAGCGTGGGGAGTCCTGCGGGAACTTTCGCAGGGCTCCCCACGCTGCGGATGTCTGCCCGGCGCGAGGTGCGCTCTGCTTCAGGGTGCCCTGCGCGCCAGGCGACAGGCTGCCATCCACAGCCTGGGGAGCCCTGCGGGAACTCCCGCAGGGCTGCCTAGGCTGCGGATGTGTTCCCGAAGCGCCGGGCGCTCTGCTTTCAGCGTGCCCAGCGCTCCAGGAAGCAGGCTGCTATCCACAGCCTAGACAGCCCTGCGGGAACTCCCGCAGGGCTGCCTAGGCTGCGGATGTGTTCCCAAAGCCTGGAGAGTGAGAGGGGTCAGTGCACACCGACCCCTCTCGCTTTCCAAGCTTCAGCGAAAGCCTGCATTCGCCCCATAGGATGCACCCAGATTTCCCCTTCATTTTTGGAGGGGGAAAAGTGCGTCCTATGGGGCGAAAAATATGGTATATATCTATCATCTATCTATCTATCTATCTATCTATCTATCTATCTATCATCTATCTATCTATCTATCTATCTATCTATCTATCTATCATCTATCTATCTATCATCTATCTATCTATCTATCTATCATCTATCAATCATCTATTATCTCTCTATCTCTCTTTATTTATCATCTATCTTTGAACTGTATGTAGGATTCAAAATATGCTACACCATATATTTATATCAAGACATTAAGATACTGGCCATATCCTTCTCATTCCCTTTTCTCATACTCCTTAGCGTGGAAGTACAGCGGATGCTCGGGTTGTGAACGTGATCCTTGCGGGATGCATGTTCACAACCCGCAGCGTTTGAAACATGCTGTGGTGCGTCTGTGCATGCACGGGTTGCGATTTGGCACTTCTGCACATGCATAAAGCACAATTTAGTGCTTCTGCACGTGCGCGACCACCAAAACCCGGAAGTAACCCGTTCCGGTACTTCCGGGCTTTGGCGGTCTGTAACCCAAAAAAACACAACCTGAAGCGTCTGTAACCCAAGGTATGACTATAATCTCTTTCACTGCCCCCATCCATTGAGTTGACGTTTTAACTGAGGGTCACCATATCCCTAAGATCTCCTCCTTTTTTTTTTTAGTCATATTAAGTTCAGACTGCATCTGTGTAAAAGTTAGCCCCCGCTGCCCCCGCCACTTTCCATTACTTTCTTCTTATTTACATTAATCCTCATTTGCCTTTATATTTCCCTTTTATCCATTTTGGAGAGATCCTTTTAGAAATGTTCACTGCTTATTTGGGCATTCATCAGCCTAATAATTCATGGGTTTTCTGATTTACAGTGTGAATGGCCTTTATCTTTCAAACTTTACTTCTCTTATGTTTATTTCCTTAACTCTGTTTTGCATCCCTCTTCAGAAATTATGGTTGCACATTCAATTGACACGTCAGCTGGGATATGCTGATTGGCCACACACGTGGCATCTATGTGAAGTTATTGTTATTATTATCTATTAGGTTTTTCAATTTTTAAAAACAAATTTACTTCACATACAATATATCATTCAAGTTACAGGTAGGCAGCCGTGTTGGTCTGCCATAGTCAAAACAAAATAAAAAAATTCCTTCCAGTAGCACCTTAGAGACCAACTAAGTTAGTTATTGGTATGAGCTTTTGTGTGCAAGCACATGAAAGATCATACCAATAACTAACTTAGTTGGTCTCTAAGGTGCTACTGGAAGGAATTTTTTTTTATTTTGTTTCGAATATATCATTCACTTATATATATTTACTTCCCACACCTCCCACAATGACGCTTTTCTTCTTATCCTTAATTGCTGCATTGTACTTGTCACTAAGGGGACGCGGGTGGCGCTGTGGGTTAAACCACAGAACCTAGGACTTGCCGATCAGAAGGTCGGTGGTTCGAATCCCCACGACGGGGTGAGCTCCCATTGCTCGGTCCCTGCTCCTGCCAACCTAGCAGTTCGAAAGCATGTCAAAGTGCAAGTAGATAAATAGGTACCGCTCCGGAGGGAAGGTAAACGGCGTTTCCGTGTGCTGCTCTGGTTCGCCAGAAGCGGCTTAGTCATGCTGGCCACATGACCCAGAAGCTGTACGCTGGCTCCCTTGGCCAGTCAAGCGAGATGAGCGCCACAACCCCAGAGTCGGCCACAATTGGACCTAATGGTCAGGGGTCCCTTTACCTTTACCTTACTTGTTACTAAATTCCCTAATTCCATCTCAATATCATTTCATCCCCCCGTCACTCATATCTCAAATCCTGCACGCAATTTCATATCACTATTTTAAAAATATATTTCAGAAAAGTCTTAACATGGATGAGCAAAGTCTCCCTTACAAAATGCATTTCCACTGAATATTCAGATACCAGGGGGGCAAAGCTAGTCGGTGGAGCCCCACTTCTGGTTCACACATCAAATGTGTAATTTCTGAAGAGGACTCTTGTGTTTTATGCCATTCCACTACACTTTAATATTGCCCTGTTGCGTTTCCCCCTCTTCCTCACCATCCCACTATCACATTTTTCTTCCTGCACATGATATCCCTCTTCCTCACCTTCCCTACTCTTCTGCTTCTTAGCTTTTTTGACAAATTATCGCCATTATTTCCCTCCTAAGTGTTCGTGTGCCATACATCATCGGTGACATTAACTAACTGCTCTTCTATCAAAATAATGTACCTGTTTCATCTAGCCAAGTAAATGTTCGCCAATTTTATTCTATGGGAGAGATGATTTGAAAGTGATGCATTTATCCCACCTGCCTTTCTGCAGACGAACGGATGGCTCAGTCATTCTCTGGGGACAAAAATACGTCCTGGATATACAGTTTCAATACTGATGAGAAATTTTTAATACAATAAAAATTGGGGTCGTGAGCATCTTGCCAGTCCTCTGACTCATTTGGGGAAGATTGATGAGTTGTTGTGTGTAAATTGGACTCTTTCTTTTCCCTTCTAGGGATAGCTATCCAGAGAGGACACCTGTGGATTCCTTATGAGGAAGGTTCTCTCTCTCCTCCATAGATTTTCTGTTCAGAATCCACTGGGCAGGAAAAGCCTAGGCTCCCTCAACTCTCCTCCTCAGCCATGGAAAAGTCTGGGTGTCCATGGGCAAGGCATTATCTTTCACCTGATCAGAGGATAAGTAAAAGAAGAATTGTTTTAAATAAATTAGTGGCAAATTCTTTCCCGGTAAGATTGCGCATTTGCATTTCTTTCGGCTGTTTTAAACTACATGAAGTAGAAAGTTTTGGCATAATATATTCCCTTCTACAGCCTGGTGAATTTCCTAGATAATTGTGGCCCGTTTTGCTATTTTTGTACACAACCCTATTTCAGATTTCATAAAGGGGTGGGGGGAAGAAAAAGCAGCTCTTGGCTATATTGAAAATTAAATCACCACGATTTGTATTTCGATATGATTTCTAAGGTATATAACATGTAATAAATGCTATAAAAAACAACAACAGGGAGCCATTTTGCCCCTTCCTCTTCGCTTGCTGAACTCAGCTAAGGAGACAAGGTCAGAAGTGAGCCAGGGAGCCTGATAAGGAGAACATATTGCCTACTCAGTGTTCTTCCACCTTTGATCCCTAGATGTTTTTGGACTACAATCTCCCACCATCCATCTTAGTCTTGTTTAGCTAATGGTCAGGGCTTATGGGAGTTGCAGTTCAGTAACATTGGGGGACCCACGGATGAACACTTATTTGCCTTGTCTGGTGGTTATGCTTAAGCACAATAAACAAAGAGATGGATTATCTGTCTGTCTATCACCTCCCAAATCTGATTAAGAGTTTGCACACATACACATTATTTGTTAGAGGATTCTGCTTTCTCCCTTTCCCTTACCATTTTAATGTTGCCTAACAAGTAGCAGATGTGGTGTATTCTATTAATCTTTTCTCTCCTCTTGGGCAGATATTTCACATTCCACAGAAGCAAACACAGAATCATTATCTGAAATAGTCTCTTCAGATAATCCACCTGCAAAAAGATACATTCTGCAGTATCCCATTAGTTTCCGCTGCTGAAGTGTGTACTATGTGAGCTGTTTCAGACTGGATGCAACAAAGCAAGCCGTAGTCCAAATTAGCTTTTAGGGGTTGTTAATGCTTAACCCCCCAAAAAAAACCTACTTATTTTCAAAGCTTTAACCTGTAACCTGTACATAGCTGCACTGTTTGGGGCAGACATAAGGGAACATTTGTCCTTAGAGATGTTACTCAACTAAAACTCCCATTTGTTGTTTAGTTGTGTCCGACTCTGAGTGACCCCATGGACCAGAGCACGCCAGGCACTTCTGTGTTCCACTGCCTCCCGCAGTTTGGTCAAACTCATGCTGGTAGCTTCGAGAACACCATCCAACCATCTCGTCCTCTATTGTCCCCTTCTCCTTGTGCCCTCCACCTTTCCCAACATCAGGGTCTTTTCCAGGGAGTCTTCTCTTCTCATGAGGTGGCCAAAGTCTTGGAGCCTCAGCTTCAGGATCTGTCCTTCCAGTGAGCACTCAGGGCTGATTTCCCTAAGAATGGATAGGTTTGATCTTCTTGCAGTCCATGGGACTCTCAAGAGTCTCCTCCAGTACCATAATTCAAAAGCATCAATTCTTCGGCGATCAGGCATAAGGGAACATTTGTCCCTACAGATGTTACTGAACTACAACTCCCATAAGCCCCAGCAAACATGGCCAATGGCCATTGATGATGGAAGTGGTAGTTTGCAAAAATAAATGTGACACACAAGAACCATGACTGGATGTCCTGATGTCTTTTTCTTTGCCAGATGGAACTGAGAAACAGTGTTAATCCTTTGCCCATGCTGTTTCCTTAATCGAGATCCCACTCACATAAAGCTGCCATTGGCGATGGATAGTACCCGTCTTTTTCTGTCTCCAACACTAAGAGCAGCTTTGGAGAGCTGATTTAAATTGGAGACATGGAACAGGAGGAAAGGGTTAAAAGTAAAATCCTCACAGAGTGCCAAGGTCCTGTTCCAAATCCAACCTCCGTCAGATATTAAGGCATGGGGGTGAGCAATCTTCTCATTTGGCCTCCATGTTCATGGTTTTGCTTCCTCATTGTATAGTTACCGTAGTTTTGAATCAATCATTAAGTGAGGAAGCAAATCTATAAGTGTGGGGGTGGACCCAGCTCAAGCTACCACTCTAATGCTTTCAATGACCTTAGTATTTCCATACCCATAGCCTGTTCCTTTAATATATATCATTGGAAAGGGGAAGACATTGTATTCTCAAATAATCATACTCTTACTATGATCACTTTGGTCTAGGTAAGATCAAATCCGCCCCCCCCCCAAAAAAAATTAAGCACCACTCTGAACGTTAAGGAGCAGAGTTGGGTGGATTCAAACACAAGCTGGCCTTTTAGCATGGTATTTTACAGCAGAAAGCTATTTATCATAGAGGGAGAAATCAATATTTACACGAAGAAATGTCAAAAGTGTTTTTTTAAATATTTGCAATGCATAAGGGGGGGAAAAGACTTAGAATGTAAAAACTACATTCCATATATACCTAGGCATGAATGAATGAGCTGAAATCAAGCTGACCAAAATGCTCATAACCCTAAAACACTGAAATCAATGGAAGCCCGGGCGATAAAACAATAAATGTGCAAATGACAAACAGTGTTTCTGAATTCTTATTTTGTTCTTGTTCACCAGTCTTCATCTTTTGGTACCTGAGGAAAACGTAAGTAAAAATAAATGCAGAGCAAGGTGGTACAGTCGGTGGAATACATGTCAGTCCTTAGTGTGAATAATTTTTACAGGTTAACTTAGTTTTCAGATCATCTATCAATGAGCTTACTTGCGCCAATAACTGCTCATGCTACCTTCTGTTTACACAGGCAATGTAATGGTTAATTACAAACAGGTTGATTTGGTATCTGAAGAAGTGCGCATGCACATGAAAGCTTATACCAAGAACAAACTTAATTGGTCTCTAAGGTGCTACTGGACATTTTTAAAATTTATTTTTTATATTTCAGCTGCGTCAGACCAACACGGCTACCTACCTGAATTTAGGTTGATTTGGTCTCACCCATCACCAATATCTTACTGCCTGTGTGAGCATATGGTGGTAGTAGTAGTAGTAACAATAATAATAAAATAAATAAATAAATAATAATAATAATAATAATAATAATAATAATAATAATAATAATTTTATTATTTGTACCCTGATCATTTGACTGGGTTGCCCCACCCCCTCTGGGTGTCTTCCAACACATATACAAACATAATAAAACATCAAACATTAAAAACTTCCCAATACATGGTCTTCTCAGAGCTTTGTAGTTCTTTATCCCCTTGACATCTGAAGGGAGAACATTCCAAGAGAAGGTGCCACTACCAAGAAGGCCCTCTGCCTGGTTCCCTGTAACTTCACTTCTCACAGTGAGGGAACTGCCAGAAAACCCTCGGAGATGGACCTCAGTTCTTACACCTATTGTAAGAATGAAGAATTAAGTGTGTCAGGAATTGCATTAGAATTCTCAAAGAGTAATAAGAAATATTACTGTATCTGGGAATTATGTTTTATTCTTCCTTATGGGCATCTCTTGGGAATTCTGTTACCAGAAACATGCATAAAAGTGTGGTTGTAATTCCACATCTTCTCTACATTATGTCCTCTCGGTAATGCAAGTTATTTTTATAAATCACTTCCTCAGCATTTATACAATATTCAAAGCTGGATCTTGAATTTCAGGCAAATTTCTTAAGGACTATATTTGGTGTCCCCAACAGTGTGATAGCCATAGCTCTGATACTAGGAGGTGATTTCAATTCTATAGAAGTCAGGTAGTGGTCTTTAGCGCTTTATTTTAAAAAATGTTCCTCATGCTCTCTCATGTTTCTTTGTCATTGGTTCATTAAAATCATGTAATTGTATGTAATCATAGGATCATATGTAAACTCATGGATTAGGAAACTAAATTACAACATTTCTTGCTATCTCCTTTCTTTCTTTCTTTCTTTCTTTCTTTCTTTCTTTCTTTCTCTCTATGGTCCTGACAAGGGTAGATCTTTATTTATTCAACATGAGGACTTTCCAAATGTCCTTTCAGTAGCCAGGAAGACCTACTCATCTTTCTCATTTGGCATTTACTCAACTTCTGTTTACACTGAAGCCAAATATTTGTGGAACAGGAGGAATCTGAAATGCAGAAGAATTCTCTCCAGCAAGTTTCAATGCAATATCTCAAATGTAGGGGAGGTTTGGAGGAAATTAAAACATTAAGCCACCTTACCATTTTGTAACTTTTATTGAGCTATTTGGAAAGAGTAAATTAATCCTGTTTCTTGAAGACCATAGTACATAGGGTAGTACAGAAGCTTGCTGATATTTATGTAAGGTTTAGGTATCTTCATTACTCTCAGCATCTAAACTTTATGTAAACAAATGTAACCATACTTATGTAGCTACCTGTTAACAATTTTTTTGGATGATTTTGTATTTTATTTTGATATTTTGATATTTGTTTTGGTATGTTACACGTATATTTTTCTTGTGAAGTCTGTTGACTGGATCAATACATTGGCCTGGTTCAAACATCACACCATGTCAAACCAGCCAAGGTTTGTTCTTGGTTGCAGCTCATGACTAGCCTGGAGAAAGCTTAACTGTGAGCCTAGGTGTGGATGACACGCGACGCCAAACCTTGTCTTAGCTCAATGTGGCATGGAAACCAAAGAGGACTGAGGAAGGGCAAAGTGACTGCTAAACTATGGTTTGGATAAGCATGGCGTGCAAACCAAGCTATTGATTGAATATAGTAAATTGTAAACACTGTCCTCCAGAGTGGCAGCCATATTTGGATGTTATCAAGCTGCCTATGTTCCCAGTAGTACTGGGAAAAATAAGGAAAGCCTCAGCCATTTCCCCTCTGCTTGCCTTGCTTATGACCTCAGGTGATAAAGGATTACTGTATCCTGTTGGTTTTCTCCTCTTCTTTGCTCCCCCTCATCCCTGGTCTTTATAGAACAGAGGTGCCTGTCTACTAATTGGCTGCTTCCTTCCCACTTAGGAAGTCTGTGTAGCAAGTTGTACAGACTCCCTATTGATCTCCATCCTACTATGGGATATCCTGGCATGGTGGGGAGGCTGGCTGCATCATTGATTCAATCGCAAATGTGCCACAACCAGACATAGTAAAAGCCAAAATACTGCTGTTGTCTCAAGCTATCCCATAATTATGTAATTTCTCCCCTTTGTCTCCTTAAAGAGGAAATGAATTTCAGTATCAGCATCAAATATTTGCTATTCCTATTTTGCATCCGATGATATTTGATCTATGTGACTCAGAGGCTTGATTTTGATCGCGGCACAGAACCAGGTTCATGGGGAAATGGTTCTCTGCGGTTGTGCCCTAGGTAATTACACGGCCCCATGTGTTATTCCTTCCTCATGCATCATTCAAAATATATTTTTTTCCCAAATGTCTATTTAAAATTAGTCGCAGGTATGCCTATAAAAAGGGCTCCATAAATTTTAGGCATTCCTTAGAAATGTCCTCATTCATAAGCAATAAGGAATTGGCAGCCAGAATTCAGTCTAAGATGAAATGTTTGCATTGACAGAACTTGGAGGAAACTGCTGCCTCTCCCCCCCTCCCAATGCCAGCAGGTAATTTGGCTCAAAAGACTGCCAAATGACTAAAAGCCCATCATTCCAAAGCCTAACATGCTTTAATTATTATTGCTTTATATATCCAGCCATTAATCTCCCAGATAATCATTAAAAGTATGTGGTGTTGCACTGCATTATGCAAGGTTACATAAAAGGAAAATTTTTCCATAAGAAAGGGGCCTTTGTAATGTTGTTCCTGCTAAATGTGATTAAAGGGTGCTGTATCCATCAGAGGAGAGAAAGAGTCGCCCATTACTCGCTGCTCCTGCAAGCTGAGCAGCGAATCTGTTGATATCGACCACCTAAATCATCTTTGATGCATCTCAGGATTATTCATGTTATTTGTATGGAGAGCTATGAAGAAAATAAGCCTCTCAACAAAGAAAAACTCCAAAGCAAACACCAGTACAAAGCACAAGAGAAAGTCATGCTAATTGGGTCGTTCTATGATAGGAGCAACAAAAGCTATTAACAAAGTGTATGTGTGTGTGTGTTTTATTTATTTATTTTTTGACACAGCTAATGATGTCTGATGTGTAGTCTTCAGGATAAATAGATTTCTAAAGCTGAGTTCAGGCAGCTCTGGGAGAGTATAATTGAACATCAAATGTTAAGAATTATCATAAACAAATCTAGGTAATTTCACAGACAAATGTTGAAGGGCCAAATGAACAACTGAGGAAATCCCCTGTTGAAACAAGACTGCAGAAAAACCAATTGGTAAACAACTGTCAACTGAAGCTACTGTATAAGGCAGAGCTTTCCAAACTTTCCATGTTGATGACACACTTTTTAGACATGCATTGTTTCACGACACAGTAATTCAGTTTTACCAGTTTTACCTTTCCAGCCCCAGAAGAGCGTGGGGAACTTTCACATGACACACCTACTTCTTCTCCTTTCTTCTTTGGCGATCACTTGTAGCCAAGTAAGATTGTCTTCCATGAACACGGTCTTAACAGTGAGTCCGTAAGTGGCTATGAAGGCCAATTCTGGATCCACACGTCCTTCCACAGTGGGGACATAGGTTTCCAGGCAGGAGTTGATCACGGTTAGGGTTTGCCAAATGTGCCTTCCTCTTAGCACATTTCTCCCTTTTGTCCAGAGTTCGAGCATCTTCAAAGCCCATGACACCTTTGGTAAAGGCTGTTCTTCAATTGGAGCACTCACAGGCCAGTGTTTCCCAGTTGTCAGTGTTTAAACTACATTTTAAAAGATTTGCCTTGAAAGAGTCTTTAAACCTCTTTTGTTGATCACCAGCATTATGCTTTCCATTTTTAAGTTCACTGCAGCCAACACACTAACGTGTCATGACACAGTATGGAAAGCTCTGCTCTAAGGAATTCACACTTAAGTTTCCTTTCTTTTGGATGGGTTTTATTAACAAAACACATAATCACAGAAGGAATGAGGACACGGTCTGGCACTTTATGTGATAGGACAGGAGGGGATGTCACCCCACAGCAAGCCAATGTATTGGAGGGGGCTCCACCTGCAATAAAACATTTCTCTCCCATATCAGTCTCTACAGCCACAGCAGGCGCTGTAACTCTCCAATGGTTTGACTTTGCCCCTGAAGGTGCACTCTCTTATTGTCTCCTGAGACAGATGGACACAAACATATGGCTACCTAGATGAGTCATTGGGCAGAAGATGAAATCAGGGGCGGAAACTTCAAATGGAAATTTGAAGTAAACAGAATATGTGAGTCTGGGAGATGGAAATGCTATGATGGGACAGATGCCATGCAGGCCAGCAGACCAAATACAGCTGCATGAAAGAGCTGCTGCCTTAAGAGCTAGGGGCTGCTGTCAGAGGGAGAACTGTCTGGATTTTCTCCCCAAGAGAATATTTTATCAGGTGAGAAGTGGGGTGGAATAGAGCTGGAATAAGGGGAAAGAAGTGATTTCACTTAATCTCATAGGTTAGGCGGGATTATTTGAAGGTTTATATTGTGCCAAGCAAATTCAAGAAGATCAAACCTATCCATTCTGAAGGAAATCAGCCCGGAGTGCTCACTGGAAGGACAGATCCTGAAGCTGAGGCTCCAATACTTTGGCCACCTCATGAGAAGAGAAGACTCCCTGGAAAAGACCCTGATGTTGGGCACAAGGAGGGCACAAGATGGAGGGCACAAGGAGAAGGGGACAACAGAGGACGAGATGGCTGGATAGTGTTCTCGAAGCTACCAGCAGGAGTTTGACCAAACTGCGGGAGGCAGTGGAAGACAGGAGTGCCTGGCGTGCTCTGGTCCAGGGGGTCACGAAGAGTCGGACACGACTAAAAGACTAAACAACAACAACAATTGTGCCAAGATTCAAGAGTCCCCACTGCTTATAAAACAAAACTAACTAACTAACTAACTAACTAAACTCCACTGATGTGGAACTAGACAGTCTTAAGAGACTGGAGCAGGAGTGCTAAAACTGACAGCCTTGAAATCATGGATGCAAAATAAAAGAGGACAGGATTAAGGTGACCAAAGAGCTAGGCTGGCAAGCATGACAAAATTCGGCCCATCCTGGCAAATAGCAGACAAACAGATTATGATGCCTTATATGGAAAAGGGGATTTCTAGGAGCTTGAGTAGTTTGCAAAGGTCTCAAAGATCAATACTGTCAGATTTTTATATACCCTGTGGTTGCTTAGATGTTTCAGTCATCCTGAGGGCCCAGAGATGGATCAAAACCTTAAGAGATCCTAAACACTTAAATAATAATACATTTTTATTTATACCCCACCCTCCCCGGCCAAGAATGGGCTCAGGGCGGCTAACACCAAATATAAATACAGTAAAAACATTCAAAACAAAACAAACAAAAAACCCAAACGAACAGTTGATTAAAATATAAATTAGAATGCAGCTTAAAAAGCAGCCTCGTTTTAGTAGTAGCCTATAAATCAAAGCCATAAGGGGAAAAAAGTCAAATATTCACCGGGGCCAACTATCCCTGCTGGTCCTACATGGGCCAGCAAAAAGAGCTGAGGGAAAATTTATATACAAAATCCCATATAAGGGGTTACATCAAATGAATGAATGAATGAATAAATAAATGGGGGGTGGGGGGAGTTAGACTGACTTCAGCCCAAAGGCCAGGCGGAACAGCTCCGTCTTGCAGGCCCTGCCGAAATATCTCAAATCCCGCAGGGCCCTAGTCTCTTGTGACAGAGTGTTCCACCAGGCCGGGGCCAGAGCTGAAAAGCCCCTGGCCCTGGTTGAGGCCACTCTAACCTCCTTGGGGCTCAGGACTTCCAAAGTGTTGTTATTTATGGACCTTAAGGTCCTCCGCAGAGCCTACCAAGAGAGGCGGTCCCGTAGGTATGAGGGTCCTAGGCCACATTGGGCTTTAAAGGTCAAAAACAGCACCTTAAACCTGACCCTTACTCCACCGGGAGCCAGTGCGGCTGGTAAAGAACTGTATGAATGTGATCCCGTGGCAAGGAGTCTCGTCGCGGCATTCAGTGCCCCCATATTCAAAATATAAGCAACAATAAACAGTAAAACAAAATTTTGTTTTTCAAAATGAAATGAAGCCTACAGTAAGATGGAAAATAACATCTCTTTTTGCAGACCCTCCAAATGTTCTTTCTGTTTTTCCATCCTTGTCATGGCTGTAGCTGTGGAATAAGACATTGCAATCTTCTCTCTCTCTCTCTCTCTCTCTCTCTCTCTCTCTCTCTCTCACACACACACACACACACACACACAGGTAAGCAAGCTTCTACTAGCTTCTACAGCTATATAAACCTGTGAAGAACCCAGATTAGATTGTATTGATGTATCTCCACTGGCAGCCTATGCTTAGCAGATGGATCAGTTCTCTAATATGTGTCAGTCTCGATGACATATAATGTAGGGAACTGAAACATCTGCCATACCCCAGGTACATAGGGTTGTGCCAATGCCGCTGCCTTCACAGTGGCTGAAATAACTTTAGGAAGTTGCGCAGATGTCAGATGAGTCATTGTCAACCCATCCCTGTCACAGCGGGTCTGCGTTCAGTTCCACGCTGTGCAACAGCCGGGCAGCCTATTGCTATGCCTTGCCTTCCGCGAGTGGATGTTACAGCTTCAACCCCACTGATGCCATGCCAATAACCCTGCCACATTTTCCCAGACCCTTCTCCATCAATGAATGAGAAAGGAAACTGCATTCAAAAAATTATCAAAGCAAAGAGAAAGATTGGGTAAAGTTCCCATGATTGGTTGGCAGAGTGTGCTGGTCCCGGGGGGGGGGGGTGTTACCATGAGGTGTGGTCAGAATCCGGTCCTGGGTCGAGGGTCTGGAGACTGTCCACCAAGATCGAAGCGGGGTCCAAAGCAAGAAGCCAGGCGTGGTTGGGAACTCCAGAAGAACAGGTCAGGGTGCTGGCAGGAACAGGTTTCTAATGACGTTGCTCCCACAACCTGGGACTGGGCTGACTGGCCTTTATCTTCTCTGAGGCCAGGGGCAGTCCCGGCCCACAGGTGACCCGCCTCTCCTGGCCTTAAGGTGAGCACTCCTCCTGAGAGAACTTAGTTCCCTCCGCCTCTCTGCCCTGAGCCTCTGCAGCTCAGGAGAGGCTGGAAGGTTACTGGACCCAGGGGGAGGCTCACCTTCCCCTGACTGGGCTGGGAGAGGCGCACCTGCAGGCAATGGGTCCTCAATCACCTCCGGAGCCAGAGTGGATACATCTGATGTCTGCTCCTGAGGATCCGGCACAGGTGCAGGCCCTTCAGATTCAAACCCCTGCCCCGGCTCAGCCAGCCCTGGAGGCGGGGACTCCTGTGCAGGCTGGGACTCCTCAGGTTCAGATTCTGAATCAGATTCCCAGGCCATCACACAGAGTTTCATTGTGCTTACTTTATTTCTGAGGTGGCAATGTCAGGAGCTCATCCTACACTCAAGTAGGACCCTGGCAGAGACACATGCCCGACTGGCATGTTCTCTCCCTCCTGGTTGATCGTTTGGGAGCTTCAAAAGCTTTCTTTCAGCCCGAACATCACAGCGACTGATCTCAACAGACATCGGCACACTTAGGGATCCGCAGAGTCTTCGCAGTTCGCGTGACAGACCTCAGCAATTCAGCATTTTGGCTAATCTAAGTTTATTTACATATAAACACACATGGAGCACTGCAACATGGCTCCCTCTCTCTCTAGCATCAGGCAGCAAAGAGAAAAAGAACAAAGGACAATAGTCCCACTTCATGGAACACAGTAAAACAAACATCCTGTCTTCATCACTTCCCACTCTGTAGTGTCAAAACATCATGTGAAAGACAACAATCCCATGACTGCAATCATGGAGTAGGAATTCTAACAGGCAGAGGGGTGTTTGTGAGCTTTCTTACTTCATTCTACAAATGGTCTGCACTCTGCAATCTTTCCAAGTTACTGAAAAACCCATGGCATCCTCAGCTGGGCTTACCTATAAGCATAGGAAGGTGGGAAGCCTGCCTATTCTGTTGCTGGCAGTGGTTTGCATGATTTTTGTATTATTAATTAATTAATCAATTAATCAATCAATCATTCTGTTGTTCTGCTCCAGAATTACACCCCCCCCCCCAGCAAAGAGGGGTTAAACTCAGTAAACTAAATAAACCTTGCACTCAGCAAATTTCTGAAGAAATTCTAATGGGTACACCACTGTGGAATTTTTCAAACTTTCATTTTGTGAGCAAGGCGACTTATGAGAACAAGCCTTATATCGCTAATAATAGTGGGGGAAGGTGAACTTGATCTTCATATAAGTGTCATGACTGTCCTTTTAAACACACATACTCAAATCTATTAAGTGGAACTGTAAGAAACCAATATTTGATGTTCTTTGGTGCTTGATTCTAGAGGCTAATTGCGTGGATGGCGTAGAATATGCTATAACACCTTGAGATGCACCGCGATGCTTAGAATTCATTCATATTGAGAAAGCATTAAACAGAATATAAGGCTATTTCTGGAAGAATTCTCCCAAGCCTGTATTTTAAAAGGATTAATTATTATTTCCTCTAGCTTGCAATCTCTCAATTAGAATAACATTTAAAAAGCATATTTCTACTAGCCAATATTTATTTGTTTGTTTAATAAATGTCTGCAGCGCATTTCAGAAATGAAATCCATCCCAAGGCAGTTTGCATAACGCATCCAATACAGCAACAAAATGCAATACAATAAAATATCATTTAAAAACAGCAATCATTTCAATTCTCCATAAGTCAGCCTAAAGTGACAATGGTAGACTAAGGTTACCAGATTTTTTTCAAAGAATCCGGGGACACTTTTTTTTTTCGAAAAGAGAGAAAAAAAGTTATTTTTAAAAAGTTATTTAAAAATAATAAGAAGTAATATCTTCTCTTCTGTGGTCTCCTCTGTCGTGCAGCCTTCCTCTGGGCCACAGCCTGCTCTCTTGGAGCACTAGCCATCGTGGAGTAGGCTTGGGTCGGCCCTGGGCTTGGCCACATGTCCTTGCCCTCCCGGTGCTCTCCAACCTCTCCTCCTCAGCGGTGGTGGCAGCAGCGGCGCAGCAAGGTCAGGGCTCCCCTCTTTTTTCTCCTTCCTCTTTCTCTCTCTTCCTTCTCCTCTCCCCTTTCTCCCTGCGTCTGCTCCGGAGTTTTCCTGGCCTCAGAGCACCATTGGGCAGTTGGCTGGGTGACTGGGCCGTCTAGCACCCGGCTCAATTTGGGTTGGGGGGGTGTCAGAGGTTCCCCCAGTTGACGCGCCAGGTGTCCTCAATCTTCCTCAAGTCTACCTCAATCTTAAGGCAGTTGTGTGCACACGACATCATGCATACGCCATGCACCCCAAGTCCAGTGGCCCGCTCCTCCAGAGCACTTGACCTTCTGCGCCGTGCACACAACACACAATTGCCCTCCCCAAAACAAACTCTTGGAGGCAACCTCTGCAACATGCTAAGCCAAATTGTGGCTTGCAAAGTCCACACAAAAGTGCGTGCTTCCATAGTGGAGCTAACATTCACTTTGCTCCTTCCTAGTCCTTTTGTTGCCATGCTAAACTAAGCCAAGCTTAGTTTGGCTTTTTGTGTCAGTCAAACTGGGATTCCTGGTTAAACTATCTGCTCACTAAGGATGATCTGTAGGCAAGAACAAACCAAAGGAGAGAGCTTGAGAGTGTGTGGTGTAGTGGTTAAGAGCGATAGACTCGTAATCTGGTGAACCGGGTTCACATCCCTGCTTCTCCACATGCAGCTGCTGGGTGACCTTGGGCTGGTCACACTTCTCTGAAGTCTCTCAGCCTCACTCACCTCACAGAGTGTTTGCTGTGGGGGAGGAAGGGAAAGGAGATTGTTAGCTGCTTTGAGACTCCTTAGGGTAGTGATAAAGTGGGATATCGTATCCAAATTCTTTTTGTTGTTGTTGTGTGACCCACTAAGGCAAACGCTGGTTTAGATTAGCATGGTGTGTTAGCAAAAGGGACCAGTGAAGAGGAGCGAAGCATCTGTGAGCTCTTTCTCCAGAAGCCTACATGTCCTCATGGTCTCACTAAGCCAAGGTTCGATTTAGCGTGGTAAATTAACCCAACCACACAAAGGCCTGTTATCATAGTGAACCCAAAGCAGCTAAACTTTTTTGGCTTAACTACACTGTGGATGGGCCCTTGAAAATCAATGGGGCAAAACTGTCTTAAATCAGCACATTTTTGCTTCATCGGTTCGTAGATTAGGTCTGTCAAGTCTACAGCTAACACATTCGCCGGCTGCCTCTTCCCACCATCAGTTAACGCCTGTTGTTTCACCTTACCAATAAGTAGAGGAACCTCTTCTCAATTGGCACCCATTACTCACACTGGAAATCCATAGTCTATTTTCCAGACTTGTTCTGCAATTCTCACCTCCTCCCCACTCAAAAAGAAGGAGCAGCTGAGTTCAGTGCTGAGGATTAGAAAGAAAAACACTTCCCCAATCCCTCAGAGTGCCAAGTTGCTAGGCTTTTGTTGTGGGAAGTTTCTCCCCGAATGACATACGCTTGTTTGTGGCTCTTGCAGGCTTCCTTATCTCATCTCTCTCAGCTTCATTGTATATTCAGTTGGATCGTTCAGGTATGACAAACTATTTGCTGCTCGAGGGGTATGCGGTTTGTTCACACATTCTCTTTCAAATGCAGAAGGCCGGGCAATTTGTTAATCATACTCTGCTGTCTATATCGGCCTGTTATCAGGATGGCTCCATAAGCCTAGCTCCCCAAACCTCCGTAGGGCTTAGACTCTGAGATTTAGGAAGCAGATGGGTGGTAGCGTTTAGGAACACAGCTGTCTTATACTATTATAATATGTATACTGTTGCATTTTCAGTTTTTTAACAGATTTTCCCGGTAGCTCGTATTGATGGTATTTTTTGTAATTTGTTGTTCTATGCTGCTTAGAGATATTTCATATATTAAGTGGCACAGAAATGGCCTGAAAGAAATAAGTCATTGCCTACCTAGCTCAGTATTCATTGATGAGTAGCTTTGGGCCATATCAACAAGGCCGAGTGGGGGCTCTTGTTGTTGGTGGTGGTGCTTCTGGTTGGGAAACAGCCTTCTCCTGGCACTGGTCTGGAATGCATAGCACAGCATTCACTCCTCCGGATGTTCAAACAAGCAGCAGAGCTTAGCAGAAGCTGAGACTGAGGATATGTCGCATCTGGGTTTAGTGATTTATTTACTAAATAAAGCACAGAGCAATCATGGCGTGTCTCTTCTCCTCCAAGAGAGCACAACAACAGACAGAAAAGAATGAACAAAGAAGACGGAAGTGGTGTAAGGTTCCTTCCATCAGTGGTGGAGGAACCCTCTCTGGAACCCGGGGCGGGACAGCACGTATGGATTGCGCATGTGCAGCATCCTGCATGTGTGCACTCTGTATGGAATGATGCACATGCGCACTCCGTACGGGCTGCCACTCGCGTGTGGTGGCTGTACGGGCTGCTGCGCAAGCGGCATCCAGTATGGAGTGTGCATGTGCGGAAGCCCTTATGGACGCCGTGCAAGCGGCATCCCATATGGACTGCGCATGTGTGGTGACTGTACCGGATGCCGCACATGCGCACTCCGTACGGGCTGCCACTCGCGTGTGGTGGCTGTACGGGCTGCTGCGCAAGTGGCATCCTGTATGGAGTGTGCATGTGCGGAAGCCCTTATGGACGCCGTGCAAGCGGCATCCCATATGGACTGCGCATGTGTGGTGACTGTACCGGATGCCGCACATGCGCACTCCGTACGGGCTGCCACTCGCGTGTGGTGGCTGTACGGGCTGCTGCGCAAGTGGCATCCTGTATGGAGTGTGCATGTGCAGAAGCCCTTATGGACACCGTGCAAGCAGCATCCCATATGGACTGCGCATGTGTGGCGACTGTACCGGATGCCGCACATGCGCAGTCCGTATGGGCTGCCGCTCGCACACAGCAGCCGTACGGGCTGCTGCACAAGTGGCATCCCATATGGACTGCGCATGTGCGGCATCCCGTACAGAGTGCGCATGTGCGGCAGCCCATACAGACCAGTCGTCATGTGAGAGGCAGCATGTATGGACACCCGTACAGACAGTGTGCGAGAGTGGCAGCCCATATGGATGCCGCTCAAGCGGTGCCCATATGGACTACGTGTGCCCTCAGCCACTCTACAAATGGGGGGAGGCAGGGTCCATCTTGTCACCCCACCCCCCCAGACTGGCACCCCCTCCGCCCCCTTTCCTACGCCCCTGCCTTCCGTTCTCACGCTTCCAAAGAATGGAATGTCAACACACAGAGCGTGTGATCTAGTAGTCACATATTCTGCAGCATGAGAGAGAATAAAACTCCTGACAGTTATCTGGGCAGCCTGAGACCTCTCTACACATTGCCCCAGAGAGGTTGTTTGGGTGCTGCAAGCGCAGTGGCACCCTAGGATTTTAGACAGTGGTCATTTCCAGCAGAGGCAGACATGACATGCTCAAGCCAGTCTAAGTACTGACACAGGGCTTGTGTGAAATGGACCCCATCATTTGTCACTGCCTGGGTAGTCATTTGGGGGCCCATTTGGTCCAGCCCCTAGCTGCACCACCAGGAAGGTGATGCCAAAAGCGGCTGAACGAGCCTTTCCTTCTGCAGGGAAGTAGCTAGAGTTTAAGAGGCAAAAGTCCTTCCCTTAAATTGAACCAAATGCTGGAAAAAGGCCTTGTAAGCATCCAGTCAGTGGTGTAGCATGTGAGAGGCCTTGGGTACAAAATTCTTAGAGGCATAAAATTTCAAAAGGAAAAGAAAAGAAAGTAATAATCAAAAATAATGTGCTCCCCCCCATCACACAGAAAATCTCCCAGTGTTTGAACATTATACACAGTTTTTTCAACATGAAGGGGCAAATAAACGGGTTGCAATGGGCACCTAGATAGCCTTGTCCTCCTTCCCTACCTGCCTCGTCTCTGTGATGTGTGTGGCACTGATAGCTGGGTTGCGTGATTTTTAAAATTATGGGTTACCTGCCTTGCCCTGAGCACTCGCAACCTGCGCTACGCCACTGCACCCAGTCCACATTAGGTGAACTACAGCTAGATGAGATTCATTCTTGGTTAATGCAGTAACTTTGCCTTGGGTATGGAACTGCTTTATGGCAACTGGAGCAAGGGTCTAGCCACCAGACATACCTGCTCTATTGATATTTAAACTTGGTTAGTATTTTTCTCTCAGTGGCTGTCATATTTCACAGGTATCATCACTATATATGCATTTTTTTCTTGCTTGGATTTACGCCTCCCCAAATTATGTTGGGTTTGTTTGTTTGTTTGTTTGTTTGTTTGTTTGTTTGTTTGTTTGCAATTAGTGGCACAATCCTTTTGTTCCCATTCAAGGGTCATGAATTCCAGGACAGAAAATAGTGATGCGGATATATTCCTAATAGGATACTTTCCCTATGGTTTGTTCACTGCAATGTATTTATTTTACATCCGAGCAGCTCCCAGTATGTATATTTAGCAAAGTCAGAATCAAAAGAAGCTTGCAGAGCCTGCTAAAGATTTTGCCAGGGGTAACATCCTGGCTTCATCAAAGTCAGAGGCAAAACAACCACTGAGATGAGTGCAGTCGGAATCTGACTTTAGGCTATTAAACTGTTTAATCTTTCAGAAAGGGTCTGTTGTTGTCGTCCTCGCTCCCCGTTGCCCTCCCTGCTGATTGACAACTCCCCACATCTCCAATACTTTATACAGGCCCACTGATATAAATTTATCAGCTAAATCTTTAATAAGATCCTGCCTATTTTCCTTTTTCTCTTTTTTAAAAGAAACAAAGCAAAAATAGAAGCGTAGTCATATAATGAGGTTACTCGGTATCCCCCGGGAAGCACCTCTGCTGGATCATTATTCCCAGAGAACAAACAAATGTAAGTGACGATAAGACAAGTGATAAACGAGTTTGAGGAATACACTAAAAATCTTTCAATATGTCAGAAACAGGAAAGCGGTCAGAGAGGTTGTGGGAGCATTAGTCCACAAAGGAATCAAAGAATGGCTACAGTAGAATGGGGAGAAAATGAGAACAAAATGAATTCTATTCTTCTTTGTTTTATATGATGATGATGGTGGTGGTGGTGGTGGTGGTGCAGTATAAATAATAGTCATATAAATTCAGAAAATAAAAATAGCCAGTGATACATTTTTTCATAACCTCCACATCTAGTATATGAACGAATTATTTTAATTTCTTACAAGTTTTTCCTTCCCTGCTTTTTAATGTTTTTTGTTGTTGAGGGTGCCAAAGATAATTATAAATACAAAGGGAAGGGAAGGGAGTGGGGAACAAGTGAGAAAAAGAAAAGAGAGAAGAATAGAAAAGAGAAGCTGAGTGAGTTATTTGCATCTGTCTTTTGAGCAGAAGATCTTGGACAGATAACCCCTGAGCTGATTTTTATTTTTTTCCGCAGAGACTAGCTGAAGAACTCAGTCCCTTAAAGGTGACAAGAATTTATAGGATTAAGTAAAACAATAAAACAACACACCAGGTCAAAATGACATCTACCCAACAGTTCTTAAATAACCCTAAGAAGTGAGTGGAGGGCCTTTTCGGCAGTGGCACCCGCCCTGTGGAACACCCTCCCATCAGATGTCAAGGAAATAAACAACTATCTGAAGACATCTGAAGGCAGTCCTGTTTAGGGAAGTTTTTAATGTTTGATGTTTTATCATGTTTTTAATATTCTGTTGGGATATTATTATTATTATTATTATTATTATTATTATTCAGGTCTTTTTAAAGCAGGAACTCACTGGAACCCAGTTCTGGCACGCTCCAGGTGGACACCATTGCAATTGTAAGAGAACAAGGCAAGTTCTGGCACCTCTTTTTTATTATTTTTTAGAAAAATAGCACTGGTAATTCCTGAAGGACCTGCATTGGAACTGATGGCCAATTTTTATGCCTAGTGAAGTATTATGCATTTATTACTCTGAAAGGCAAATTTAAGGCAACTAATTTGCCTCAGATTTCCTCATTTTCCATTGCGCCATCACCTGCTAACAATGTCCATCTACTTTGTGAAAAGTAAGGAAAGTTGTGTCTCTCCCCACAAGGGAGACTAAAAGGAGACGAATCTGAACTTAAGATGGCAACACTTCAGGACCAGTGTGAGAACATGGTTTGCTGCTGAAAATGTGTTGTAGCATCAGGATTCATGGACCCAAGTCCACTTCATCCGATGTCTGTAATCCTCAGTTTTCATGCATATTTGCACCAGTGAGGGGGTGGGAATGGAACGCAATGCCGACGAACAACAAGAAGTACAGTCTGTGACAGTTTTGTAAAGCTCAAAATAACCCGAATGACTATTCACAGCAGTAGTTGGTGGCAGCACAAATCATCACAGTTTCATTATGTTAATTAACACCAGTAGTGTGCCAGGAAACCATTTTCTCTATTCAAACCCAAACAAATAGAACCAAAACTTCTTGATTACTTCCAGTACAGCTATTTCACACTGGCACTTGGTAACTTTGAGTTTCGAAGCAGAGTGCCCTGCGGTGGGAGAGGGAGTTATCCCACTGGTTTCTGAATCACTGTGCTTCAACAATGAGACTTCAGAAGAAGGCTCCAGCGTGAAATTGCTGAACTAGAAGTTATCAGCAAATTCGATTCTATTCAATTTAGGGTTAATCATAACCGTGGGTTTCTGTCCCGCTACTGGTGTTAAATTAACCTAGCATGGCGAGAAAGACTGCACCATCGCGAGTGTCTCTCCTCTTATCTTGTATACTGCTGGGCTCTGCATAAAAATGTCCCTTGCAGTATAAAATTTTGGTCCCATTGTTTACGCTGTGTACGTGTGCACCGATCGTAGGACACCTGTCAATTGATGGTAACACTTCACGCAACTGACAGAGGGGTATAAATCCAAATATTTATGCCACAATAAATCTGATGTGTTTTTAAAGGAGTCGCGAGAATCTCTGTTGTTTTTAACTTTGCCTTTTCCCTCTTTAGATACTCTTCCTGCAACGCAAGAGGCCCTGTGCGAATTGAAATCCTTTCCTCCTGAATTTAATTCATCTTAAGATGACAATCATGCATCTCAGTGGTATATTTGAGGGCTTGCAATAGTGATTAACAAAGGCCTGTTGCTATTCTGAAGAGCAATGAAGTATGTAATTAAACATTTCCCCTCCCATATTGGGAGCACAGTTTTTGAAGAGAACGTTGCTTGATTGAAAAGTCAGCTGTGTTAAATGGCTGAGTTCTACTTAAGCCACAGTCATCTCCGAAAACCTGATGACACAGGCAGGGCAGTGTGAGCTTTAAAATACCCATAGGTCAAGCTCTGCAATTAGTTTTAAGTTGCCAAATAACCTCCAACATTTCTCCGATGAAAATATGGATGTCCTATTCAATAATAATAGTAGTAGTAGTAATAATAATATACCCCAGCCACTCTGAGTAGCTTCCAGCACATATAAATTTAGTAAAATGTCAAACATTAAAAACTTCCCCATACAGGGTTGCCTTCAGATGTCTTCTAAAAGTTGCATAGTTGTTTATCTGTTTGGCATTTGAAGGAAGGGCGTTCCACAGGGAAGGCACTACTACCAAGAAGGCCCTCTGCCTGGTTCTCTGTAACTTCACCTCTCACAGTTAGAGAACTGCCAGAAGGCCCTCAGTGCTGGACCTCAGTGTTTGGGCTGAACGATGGGGGTGGAGACCCTCCTTCAGGTTTACAGGGCCAAGGCTGTTTAGGGCTTTCAAGGTCAGCAGCAACACTTTGAATGGTGCTCAGAAACAAACTGCGTAAGAGTTTAAGGACACACTTGAGCCAGGCAAAACCACCCAAGATGAAGCAGAGTCAACAAGAGCTGTGGCTGCAGATGGGAGAGTGTCAAGTGCCTGGGCTTCCCCCATTTCTGATTCTGATGTGTCTGTGAAACTGATGAAGGCCCGAACAGATTGAGGAAGGGTCCGAATGGAGATTATCTCCCCCACCAACCCCCCACTGTGGAGATGAGCTGAAAGTGCTGTGTAAACCAATCTATGCCAGAAAGTTAGCCACAAGAGATGAGCAAACTGGTGTCTGTTTTTAAACTTGCATGTCTGCAGTTTTGGGCAAGAAATCTGCCCATGCTCAAAGTTTGGGGCAGATAGGACAGGAGGAGGGTGGAGGCTAAATAAAGTTCTGTTCTTCTTTGCCTGCTGAAGTAAAGTTCCACTTTTTGCCTGCTTGAGTAAGCCGGTAAGAAGCTGTTTGCTGCATACTATAAAAAGCAGCCTCAGAGACAAGGGGCGCTTAGATTTTGGGAAACATTCTCACTGTAGCCCCTGTGTTAAAGCTATGGTTTTCCCAGTAGTGATGTATGGAAGTGAGAGCTGGACCATAAAGAAGGCTGGTTGCCAAAGAATTGATGCTTTTGAATTATGGTGCTGGAGGAGACTCTTGAGAGTCCCATGGACTGCAAGAAGATCAAACCTATCCATTCTTAGGGAAATCAGCCCTGAGTGCTCACTGGAAGGACAGATCCTGAAACTGAGGCTCCAATACTTTGGCCACCTCATGAGAAGAGAAGACTCCCTGGAAAAGACCCTGATGTTGGGAAAGATGGAGGGCACAAGGAGAAGGGGACAACAGAGGACGAGATGGTTGGACAGTGTTCTCGAAGCTATCAGCATGAATTTGACCAAACTGCGGGAGGCAGTGGAAGACAGAAGTGCCTGGCGTGCTCTGGTCACAAAGAGTCGGACACGACTAAATGACTAAACAACAACAACAAAAGCCCCTGTGCAGGTGGATAAATGCCGACCTTCCTCAGAAAGAATCCGTGTCTGTCTTTATTGACTGGGAATACCTGCAACAAGATGAGCGCCTCTTTGCCTCCTTCTCTCCTTGGGTCTTTCCTCTCCTCCTGTTGCTCTGGCAGACTCAAGATCTTTAATGTCTCTTCCTTGAAAGGCGGCAACAGGGTGTGTGGGTTGGCTGGGTGGAGAGACAAACACCACCTCTGCTTCTCCATAATCTTCGCCAGACAGGATAAATATCAGTTTCTGCTATCTTACTCTCTTTGCAAAATCCTTTTAAAAAAATCCCCAGCTCTTTTGCTGTTGTTGCTTTTGTCACTTTCAGTTTTGTGTGAATTTCCTGGTGCCTATTTTCAGCGGCAGGAGGAGGTGGTCGAGAGATAAACAAGCCCGGGAATATCTGCATCCGCAAAGAGGCCCTTTGAAAGCAGATGCTCTCTCAAAACACTCTATCTGCACACTCAAATAAGTTGCTGATGCTGATAATATCACCCCTTTTATATTTAGCTGAAAGGGAATAATAGATCGCCCAGTTTACGGTTTCCTCCGTGTCTCATGCAAACCGCTTTGTTAGATTTCATAAGCTCTTTCAGCTCTAGTTACCAACACATGTATACTCATAAAATATTCATTTGGCAAAAACACATTGGGGAGAAAGCAGATTTACGCAGGTCCACCGAGAAGAGGGAAAGGAGGTATTACAAAATACATAAACGCCACTGAGCTATACCATAAATAACAGGGGAGGGTGGGAAAGGGGGAGCAGTAGTAATGATTTTGTGCAAAGCTCTGTAAATCTTCTATTAAAATCTATGCACGTGCTTCCATTTCCTTGAGATGTAGTCTTCCAGCTGCTACAATAGTAGCCCAATCCTATAGATGGGAACTGGGAGCACAAGTTTGTAGTGCAAACTTCCACGTGTCTACTCAGATGTAAGGCCCACTGGGGGGCTTACTGTTAGATAAATTCAGCTCCGGTCGTCTGAGCTGATACGGCTCTTCTTCGCTTGAGCCCAGCAGAGTAGTAAACATCCTTCCGTTTGCGGACTCTGGGTAGCAGAGGATGGTTTCGATCGATAGCTGCGATCCGTTCCTCTGCCGTCCATCCATCTGGGCCCATAACCAAAAAATGTTAGTAAATTCAGCTCCGGTCCTCCGAGCTGATACGGCTCATCTTCGCTTGAGCCCAGCAGAGTATAATATACCCAGAGTCCACAACAGAAGGATGAGGCAGGTATGACTACATTGCTAAGTTTTATTACTAAGCTATGCAGAGAGCACACAAATATACATCTTGTCTCTGTGAGAAGCAGAGAGTAACTCCTACAAAGAAACGACAGTACGAAGGAAACAGGAAACCAGTAAATGTCACATCCCGTCTCCCTTTCCCGTGGGAATCCAACAGTATCTGGACTGTGGAATGAAAACATAGTCCTGTGACTACCAGCAGCTGCTCAGTGAGGGAAACAGAAACCAACACTTACTGCCAGGGAAGCGGGCAGTGGGATTGCAGACTCCTTCCTGTCACCAGGAACATGTGTCCCATGTGCAAAACATCAGCACTTACATTGCCACCCAAATTTCAGAGCAGGGCTGGAGATTTGTCGCTTCTGAAGCACCAGAGGAAACCCTACAATTTACGCCCCAAAGATGATTCAATCTGAGTTCACCCATCACCGTGCTCGCTTTGGTGATGTGCATTTTGAAGAATCTTTGAATTAAATGCAAAGAGCTCTGATAATGTAAGCCGTATGCAAAAGGAATTGGAATAAGGGCAAGGCTGGTCAGTGTACAAAGTTCAATTGCTAGCATTACTGCTTTCCCACCCATTTAGTGCTCTTAGAATATAAACTTGATGGAGGGCTCTCTTTGACTTTAATGGCTTTTAATGAGCTGTTTTATTCATCGAAAATCTTTTAAGTTACTGTATGCCGGTTCCTTCCATCTATCTTGATTGTCTTTTGCTCAGCTCACTCTCTACTGTAATCCAATAAGCAGAAAAGAGAGAGATGATTAAATTTCCTTATTTTTAAACTTACCATTGGGGCTTAATAACTCCCTCCCCCCTTTAAATTCGTATTTTGATATTCATTTCCTAGCTACTATGAGTTACAGATTTAATACACACCGATAATGCAATTTACAGCACAAAACGAATGTTATATATAAAGGCCTGTTCACAGAGCACTCTGTATTTGCTTTTCTCTCATGAATATTGTTAGTCTCGTTTCATGTCGTATCGGAATAAATTATCAAAGCCTAGCATATGCTGGGATTACAGGATGGCTGTTGAATTGCCACACCAGAATCACAGCTTTCATTGACTTGGAAATGCAGATGAAAACTATGGACATCCCAGGAATGGCTAAAAATAGGGTTGCCACCCGTCTTTTAAAATACGGATTTGTTCTGTTTTGTGGGCACAGAGTCCCCTGTTCCATTTGGGATGCTTCTGTCCCATTTAAATTATTCTTTTAAAAAATAAATAAATTAAAAGCTTGCTTATCTTGCACAGCCTAACTTGCTAGCACTTCCGAAGTTTAGCCCGCCCTCCAAAGCTGGCTGATTGATGTTCCAGGCTAGCCAATGGAGCTCGCCAGCCAGCAGGCTCTTCTGGGTTGGGTGGAGCTCTTGCCAAAGGCTCTTGCCAATGGCATGGCCAAACTTGGCCATCCAGCTGTTTTGGGACTACAACCTCCCACCATCCCTAGCTAACAAGACCAGTGGTCAGGGATGATGGGAATTGTAGTCCCAAAACATCTGGAGGGCCAGGCTTGGCCATACCTGCTCTAAGTGAACAAGAGAAATGTTTCCTGGTGCAGCAGCCTCAATAATAATAAATAATAATAATAATAATAATAATAATAATAATAATAATAATTTATTTATTTATTCCCTCCCATCTGGCTGGGTTTCCCCAGCCACTCTGGGCGGCTTCCAAACCAATATTAAAAACAATACAGCATCAGACATTGAAAACTTCCCTAAACAGCGCCTTCAGTTGTCTTTTAAATAGTTGTTTATTGCCTTGACAGGGACGAGGGTGGCGCTGTGGGTTAAACCACAGAGCCTGGGACTTGCCAATCACAAGGTTGGTGGTTCGAATCCCCACGACGGGGTGAGCTCCCGTTGCTTGGTCCCTGCTCCTGCCAACCTAGCAGTTCGAAAGCTCGTCAAAGTGCTAGTAGGTAAATAGGTACCACTCTGGCGGGAAGGTAAATGGCATTTCCGTGTGCTGCTCTGGTTCGCCAGAAGCGGCTTAGTCAGGCTGGCCACATGACCCGGAAGCTGTATGCCGGCGCCCTCGGCCTATAGAGCGAGATGAGCGCCGCAACCCCAGAGTCAGCCACGACTGGACCTAATGGTCAGGGGTCCCTTTACCTTTTATTGACTTGACATCTGCTGGGAGGGCATTCAACAGGGCTGGCACCACTACCAAGAAGGCCCTCTGCCTGATTCCCTGTAACCTCACTTCTCAAATCTTCAAATATTTCAAATCTAAGTCTCACTTTCTCTCCCATGGGTGTTTAAGGATTCTCTTTGCTTATTTCCGCCTCTAGAATGGATCGGGCGGAGGCTGCAAAGGAGGATTTCTTACGTTCAGGGTTCTGTCGTTGAAATTGCCCAGATGAAGGGCGGCATACAAATTTAATAAATAATAATAATAATCTGTCCATCCCTGGGCATCAAAGCATCATAACCTTCATATATTGGAGATCTCATGGGGATGAGGGGTTATGTGAACCCTCTTGAGATGTTGGAGGCAAAGCTCTGTGAGTAAGAGAACCAGACTGTGTTGCACTCTCTCTCCCCCTTTCTTTTTTTGGCTGGGTTTCTGGGCTCCTCATAGGGTCTCTGCCATGGGAGCATATTTACCCAGTGCTTTTCCAGCTGCACTGGCTCCCGGTGGAGTACAGGGTCAGATTTAAGGTGCTGCTTTTGACCTTTAAAGCCCTTCACGGCCTAGGACCCTCGTACCTACGGGACTGCCTCTCCCAGTAGGACCTTACGGTCCATAAATAGCAACACACTAGAGGTCCCGGGCCCTAAGGAAGTTAGATTAGCCTCAACCAGAGCCAGGGTTTTTCAACCCTGGCTCCGGCCTGGTGGAACGCTCTGTCTCATGAGACCAGGGCTCTGCAGGATCTGATTTCTTTCCGCAGGGCCTGTAAGACAGAGTTGTTCCGCCTGGCCTTTGGCTTGGAGTCAATTTGACTCCTTCCCTCTTTCTTTTTCCTTTTTCCTCCTGTGATGAGGCTGCTTTTTAATGTTTTAATGTATTTTAATCTTGTTTTTAAGTTGTATTCATTCAACTTGTTTTTATTATTGCTTGTTAGCTGCCCTGAGCCCAGCCTTGGCTGGGGAGGGTGGGGTAGAAATAAAATTATTTATTATTATCCTTCTGGCAGGCAGAAATTCAGCAGGTGGGGAGCATTTCCTTTCAGTTTTCTAGTTGGAATGTTTGCAGTTATTGAGAGCTTCCATTTGATCATCATAATGGATTGCTTTGAAGTCATTTCTGCACCGGGTAGAAGTAATTTTAGCTTCCTAAATCCCCCCCCCAACCTGTCCCTTTTTCGGCCCCACCAAAGGTGACAACCTTACCTTAGCTAAAACATATACTGGTTCAGCAAAATGCTGCTTGAAATTCCTTTTGGAGGAAAGTCAACGCAGATGGAGGGACCATGAATTCAGGGAATATTTTGACATGCCCTTGCTCATGGAGCTGCAACATCTCCTATTAGCCTTAAACTGCTCACATGTGTCGCACGAAACCCCCCCCCCAAAAAAATTATTCAGTTTGTACAAACTCGACGCACACACACTCACACACGACATATGCTACGCTTCTGTTATAAATTCATAGAAAATCAACCATACATCGGATCTGCACCATTCCACTTTTAGTTTACTCCATGAAGGAAGGACTACGAAATGGGGAAGGTTTGATACAGGCCAGCCATAATCCCTTGAGCATACCAGCACATACACAGGAGCCCTGCCCAGTTGCCATGCCAACCCTGATGGTCCTAGACAGAAGACCATCAAGGTCACAAAGGACTTACATATGGGAGTGGATTCAACACGGACTAGAACAAAGGACAATGATCAGATCTTCCCTCTGGGGGCAGGAAACTGCCAACTCCCTTTTGTCTTCTGGAAATAACTCATGGGGAGGGGGAGAGGAGGAACTAGCCAGGTGACAAGATACTCAGGTTACCTCCACAACTCCTCCCTCAACCCCTCCTTTTTGTGATGTGTCAATGATGTAGTCATGATGTAGTTGTGATGTAGTTCTAGGGGTGTAGTTTGGGGGATTAGTAACTAATAAAAGTTGGGGTCTTCTTTTGTTCTGTACTTCCACTTTGCTTCATCTTGTTGCAGGTGGGAGTCCTGTCGCGACAGTATCCAGTAAAGGCCAAGCCTACAGACTGCTGTTTTGCTCCAAGTTATCCTGGTTGGTGTCTTTGTTTTTGTCCAAGGGAGCCCTCGGATTTCTCCGTTAACAGTTGTTTAATTGTAACCTGGTTGGGTATCAAGTCAGTGGGAGGGGACCATTAGATTAGGTCTAATATGCGACAAGTTCTGCACACGAAGGGCTTAGCGGTTTTGTATTATTGTGTGAGCACTGCAGGGCTGACGGATTTCTTGAAAGCGATTCCCCTTCAACAGGAGCATTTCCCTACATACGAGAAGCAGGATCCGTGCCCTCTGAAAGAAAAGCAGAAGGTAGCTAGACTGCCTGCACTATTAATAGGGCAGGAGCAAATATAATGCAGCTGGTGTAACAGAGTCATGGTAACCAATAAGAGAACCAAATAAGCAATTTATTTTTAAGCAGAGATTAGAGAGAAATGTTATCACAGCATGTCTTTGAGGGAGGAGGGGGAAAAAGCATTTTCAACACTGAACTTTTTAATCTTGTGAGTCAATAAGGTACTGGGGGATGAATGTGTGTTGAGTCATTTCAAATTATCGAATAATTTATAATCATAATAACACCTCTATATACCCAAGGATATTAAAGCACATTATGAGCTTTAATTAATTAGGTCTCTCTTGCAACACCTCTGTGTGGTAACTATTATTATCCCCATTTTACACATGAGTAAACAAAATAATTGCGTGTTTGGAAGAGCTGCCGGTCTTTAGCATTTCTTCTCATGCAGTGGGCAAGAATTCTATTTGTAGAATGGGGTGCAGGAGACAAAATCTAACTTAAGCAAGAGGAGAGACCAAGTATACACCGTAATCATTGTCCTAGTTGTAATCTGTTGCTTACGTGGCAATGAGCATTCGTCCTGATTAGTTTGAATGGTGTTTACATGCTTTCCTGTTAATAATTTGTTCATCCCACAGTTTGCACACCACTTTCCTAACTGCAAAAAGTCTGGAGTTGTTGTTGTTGTTGTTTTGGGAAATTGACTTGTTGCACTAGGTGACAGAAGACTTTATTTTATTTTAAAAATATTTTTTCACATTTTTAAACATTACAAAGATCCATTCAAACAAAATAACACTAATACTCCCCCCTCCCCATTTTCAAAATGTGCATTTTTTATCTTACCGCATTTGATTACATTTATCTAACTTTAATTCGATCCTTTTTTTAAAAGTCTTTGGTTTTTGCAAATTACAAGTGTTATAAAAATCCTGCTAATTGTTGACAATGTTCTTTAATATAGTCTATGTATTTTTCCCATTCTGTATTAAATTTGTTGTCCTCTTGGTGTCTGATTCTTCGAGTCATCTTTGCCATTTCAGCGTATTCCATCGTCTTCATAATCCACTCTTCTTTAGTTGGTGTTTTCTCTTCCTTCCATCCCTGGGCATAAAGCATTCTTCCAGCTGTCATCCTATACATAAACAGTCTTTTCATATCCTTTGGTAATTCTTCTCCTATTATACCTATTAAACAGGCTTCTGTTTTTTTTAAACAAAAGTTATCATAAACATTTTTTTCAATTCATTATATATCATTTCCCAGAATGCCTATACCTTTTTGCACGTCCACCACAGGGTGGCAGAACACTTTGATCTGCTTTAATTGCAGCTGTAGCCATGAAATAAAGAAACATGGCACAGAGATGTTTGGGTAAAACATGAGATCGCTTTTATTTAAATGTATGCAATTTTATGCAAGTTAACAGCAGTGTGACTGTTTAGGAATCTAGGTGTTAACCAATCAGATGAGACAGAAGCGGCTTAGTCATGCTGGCCACATGACCCGGAAGCTGTACGCCGGCTCCCTTGGCCAATAAAGTGAGATGAGCTCTGCAACCCCAGAGTTGGCCACGACTGGACCTAATGGTCAGGGGTCCCTTTTCTTTACCTTTACCATCTGGCTGGGTTTCCCCAGCCACTCTGGGCGACTTCCAACAAAGATTAAAAATACATTAAAATCTCACACATTAAAAACTTCCCTGAACAGATGTAAGAGGAGGTAGTTCAAATCTCACCCACGTCTTCCTCCAGTGAGTCCAGTGGTTCGCAACCTTGGGTCCCCAGATGTTTGGGGCCTACAACTCCCATGATCCCTAGCTCACAGGACCAGTGGTCAGGGATAATGGGAGTTGTAGGCCAAAAACATCTGGGGACCCAAGGTTGAGAAAGGCTGCCACCTTAGGGTGGTTAGGGAGGCCTTTCTGACCCAGCTCCTTGTGGGCCCACACAACTCAGAGATGGAAGGAAGAGTCAGAAAGGCAAATCAAGATGATGGACTATGCCGAAATGGCAAAATTAACTGGGAACCTCAGAAATCAGGAAGACAAGAACTTTAAAAAAGAATGGGGAAAGTTTATAATTTATTTACGAGACCATTGCAAGCAGGTCAAAACATTGGCAGGATTTTAACCACACTTGTAAAGTAATGGAAAGTATGGATAATTTATGTTATATATTGAAAGAAAATTACCTCAAAATACAACATAGATGGTATTTAACACCTGAAAGAATAGCAAAAATGAATAAAAATTGTAGCAATGTCTGCTGGCGATGCAACACTGGAAAAGGTACTATGATGCATGTATGGTGGAATTGTTTAAACATCAAACAATTTTGGGAAACAGTATATAACGAAATGAAAAAAAATGTTCAGATATTCATTTAGGAAAACACCAGAAGGTTTTCTATTGGGAATAGTACCAGGAAGCCTAAAGGAAGAAGACAAGACATTATATTTATACGCAACAGTAGCCGCAAGGCTACTGATTGCGAAAAACTGGAAAAGTGGTATTATACCGACAAAAATAGAGTGGATTGCCAAATTATTGGAGTATTACAATATATCCAAAACAATGGGAGAAATCAAAAGGATCTCAAAAGAGAAGATAGACAAGGACTGGAAGGCGTTTAAAGGATACTTGCAAAACCATATTGAAAAATCAGAACTCCTATTAGAATAAACAAGTTCCATTTTAAATACTGAAATGCTAAATTAGATAGATAACAATGTGTAATAGGAAAAGAAGCATGAAATAAGGTTAAAGGTGTGTGAAAGAAATTAATAGAAGTGGAAAGAAATTGCAATTGAGTAGATTGGAAGTCTAACACAAAGGTCGGGTAAGGGGTGCTGGATGGTGAAGGGAAAAGGAAAAAAAGAAAGAAAAGAAAGTATGGATAATTTAGAATGAATTTTTTTTTGATAAATACTGATACACAGTTGCAAATATTATCATTAGGACCCGTGGAAGGGATGGGGGGAAGTCAGGAGATTCTGAGTAATCTTGATATTTGGATTTTGAATTGTTGTTTGTTGAACGTTTATATTTTTTTAAGATTATATAATTAAAGAAAACAAAACCTAAAAGTACCTGTTCTATAAATGTACACTCTGCTCTGGACTGTAGAGGCTGAGTCCCCACAACCCAACCTTTTGGTCACTTCCTGGACTTTGGTTCTCTCATGAGCCTCTTTCTTTGTTGTTGTTGTTGTTTAGTCGTTTAGTCGTGTCCAACTCTTCGTGACCCCATGGACCAGAGCACACCAGGCACTCCTGTCTTCCACTGCCTCCCACAGTTTGGTCAAACTCATGCTGGTAGCATCGAGAACACTATCCAACCATCTCATCCCCTGTCGTCCCTTCTCCTTGTGCCCTCCATCTTTCCCAACAACAGGGTCTTTTCCAGGGAGTCTTCTCTTCTCATGAGGTGGCCAAAGTATTGGAGCCTCAGCTTCAGGATCTGTCCTTCCAGTGAGCACTCAGGGCTGATTTCCCTAAGAATGGATAGGTTTGATCTTCTTGCAGTCCATGGGATTCTCATGAGTCTCCTCCAGCACCATAATTCAAAAGCATCAATTCTTCGGCGATCAGCCTTCTTTATGGTCCAGCTCTCACTTCCATATATCACTACTGGGAAAACCATAGCTTTTACTATACGGACCTTTGTTGGCAAGGTGATGTCTCTGCTTTTTAAGATGCTGTCTAGGTTTGTCATTGCTTTTCTCCCAAGAAGCAGGCGTCTTTTAATTTCGTGACTGATGTCACCATCTGCAGCGATCATGGAGCCCAAGAAAGTAAAATCTCTCACTGCCTCCATTTCTTCCCCTTCTATTTGCCAGGAGGTGATGGGACCAGTGGCCATGATCTTCGGGTTTTTTGATGTTGAGCTTCAGACCATATTTTGCGCTCTCCTCTTTCACCCTCAATAAAAGGTTCTTTAATTCTTTCTTTATTTTAAGCTAGTTCACAGAGAGCTTGCTTGCAAACCTTGAGGTATGAAATGCAGCTGATAAATGACAATAAAGGATTAGCTTGAAATATTTACAGTCTGTGATGTTAACAGCCATTTCATCTATATTAATTGGCAGCGCATCTCCACACCAGATGGCCCATTGCAAGGATAGAACATTACCCCAGTAGATTTATCCAGATTGCACATTAGGGAGTTTCAGGAATGCTGCTAACTTCTTTTACTGGTTCAGATTTGGTGAAAATATTTGCCCTGCTTGAGTTCTTACTGCACAAAAGTAATTATGAGTTATAATATATGTTTTACATACATGCCTCTTATCTGTTGCATGGGCAGGAGAAAAAAATGCATGAAGTTTGGTGTAGAATGCAACATAAACATAGTTTTGCAGTACAGTGGTACCTTGGTTTACGAACCGTTCCAGAAGTCCGTTCATAAACCAAAGCGTTCTTAAACCAAGACGTGCTTTCCCATAGCAGCGGGGGACAATTTCCAAATGGAACACACTCAACAGGAAGTGAAACATGTTCTTATTCCAAGGCAAAGTTCACAAACCAAAACACCTACTTCCGGGTTTGCAGCATTTTTAATCCAAGTTTTTTCATAAACTAAGCTGTTCTTAAACCAAAGTACCACTGTAATTGAGTTTTTGGTTGACTTTTCAAAGCCAATGTTAACTTCCATTTTTAAAAAATGTTTTTTTAAAAATCTGGAGCCCCCAACTAGCATTCCAAATTCAGGAGTCACATACAGGTAGAGTGGTACCTCAGGTTAAGTACTTAATTTGTTCCGGAGGTCCGTTCTGAACCTGAAATTGTTCTTAACCTGAAGCACCACTTTAGCTAATGGGGCCCCCTGCTGCTGCCGTGCCGCTGGAGCACAATTTCTGTTCTCATCCTGAAGCAAAGTTCTTAACCTGAAGCACTATTTCTGGGTTAGCGGAGTCTGTAACCTGAAGCGTATGTAACCTGAAGCGTTTGTAACCTGAGGTACCACTGTAGTGTGATATGTGGCTTTAGGTGGGACAGGAGGAAAGGCAGAATGTAAGGCAAGGGAAACCAGTCCTTTAGGCAAGGGCTGGATGCAGTTCATTAGAGGAGAAGCTGGATGAAGATCTTGAAAAAGTTGGGGCAAAGCATCAACTAGGCTACAGTGGAGGGAACCAGTGTTAAAAAACACAGGAAGCTGCTTTATCCTGAGTCAAACCATTGGTTTATCTACCTCTGTAGTTCCCTATTGTCCCTTCTGATGGTCAGGAGTGCTTTTGAGGGTTTCAGGATGAGGAGATGCTGCTTGAAAAATGCTAGAGACCTTCTGCATGCATGGTAGATGTTCAACCATTGAGCTATGACCCTTCCCTAAACAGTTGGAAAGATATATGGGATTTAGGATTGCTTGTGGGGGAGGAAGATAGCGGTGGGCTTTTCTCTGGCTCTTTCATTCAGCATTATGTCTTGAAAAGAAAGTGCACAGCCCCCTAAAGCAGCATGGTTATGAATGATGTGTCAGACTAAACCACTTGGTTATTGGAGCCCTGTGGGCATGCACCGGCTTCCAGAAGTCAAGGTAGCAACACAGGGGAATGCGTGAATAATTCCTAAACCAGCACGCTGTCGGCAGAGCCAAATTTCTATTGATGTGGAACTCGGCAATCTTCAGACAGGATGAGGAATCTTGACAAGCAAATGAGCGAGAGGCTCCTGCTTTTGTTTTTATTGTGCTTGTGCTGTCAAATCTAAAAGTGGAACTTGCTCTGGGGAGATGAAATGTCACACCTTCTACACATACGTTTCTATGCAGTCATTACTGGGGAAGTCCAGCAAGCTGAAACACACAATGTTTATGTATTGACTGTTCATCATTTCTCATCTAAGAAGAAGAGCAGTCACGAGGGAGAAGGCTTTTTCTGTTAGAATTCCTGCTCCGTGATTGCAGTCATGGGATTTTTGTCTTTCCCATAACAGTATATGTTTTGACTCCACAGAGTGGAAAGTGAAGGAGACAGGATGTTTGTGTTACTGTGTTCCATGAAGTGGGACTATTGTCCTTTGTTCTTTTTCTCTTTGCTGTCTGATGCTAGAGAGAGAGGGAGCCATGTTGCAGTGCTCCGTGTGTGTTTATATGTAAATAAAGTAGATCAGCCAAAATGCTGAGTTGCTGAGGTCTGTCACGCAAGCTCTGTGGATCCCTAAGTGTGCCAATGTCTGTTGGCATCGGTCGCTGTGATGTTCAGGCTGAAGAAAGCTTTTGAAGCTCCCCAACGATCGACCAGGAGGGAGAGAACATGCCAGTCGGACATGTGTCTCTGCCAGGGTCCTACTTGAGTGTAGGACGAGCTCCTGACATTTTCATTGGTGGTACCCAGTCATAGGAGCCAACTTCTAGGGGCTGAGCAGTGGCGTAGCGTGGGTTGTCAGCACCCGGGGCAAGGCAAGTAATTTGCGCCCCCTAACCCATGGATTTGCGCCCCCTAACCTGTGGATTTGCGCCCCCTAACCCATGGATTTGCCCTAACCCCAGATGTTGCGCCCGGTGTGGCCGGCCCCCCCTGCACCCCCCATGCTACGCCACTGGGTTGGCCAGTTGGTGTTAAAAAAGATAGAACTTTTTTTATGTATGCTACAACAGCAGCAAGAATACTCATTGCAAAGTATTGGAAGACGCAAGATTTACCCACTCTGGAAGAATGGCAGATGAAGTTGATTGACTGCATGGGATTGGCAAAAATGACTGGTAGAATCCGCAACCAGGGAGAAGAGTCGGCAGAA
The DNA here is from genome assembly GCF_964106645.2 of Podarcis pityusensis. NCBI lineage: Eukaryota > Metazoa > Chordata > Lepidosauria > Squamata > Lacertidae > Podarcis > Podarcis pityusensis. The sequence continues at coordinate 65,509,828 of NC_138035.1, forward strand.
GAAGATTGGAAGAAATTTAAGGACTATTTACAGAAATACTGCAATATTAAGGAATGTTGAATGATGTTGGATTGAAATTACGTTAAGTGGTTTCTAGCTGTAATGGTATAAAAGGTTATGAAAAAATGGTTTTTTAAAGTAAAAGTTTAAGTTTCAAGAACTTGGATAGAAAATAAGGTGTTATTTAGCGGTAATGCTATGAGATAAGGATTTGCTGAACAAATAATTTGAACTAGAAAACAAGAAGGGGAGGTATGAGGAGGTCAGGGAAATATGTTATTGAAAAATAAGTTGTGAATTTTATGTGTTTTTAATATATATTTTTTCTATTTTTTGCATTTTTCTCTTTGTATAAAATTGAAAACTTTAATAAATATCTTATTTTAAAAAAAGGAATTTATTAAATTTATTATTTGTGGAGCCCCCGCGGGCCGAGGCAGCCAAAGCCCCCTCCCCTTGGGCGCCCGACGGAGGAAGGAACCACGGCCCGCCGGGCGGCCAGCGGCCTCTCTCCCGGTGCTGGGGGCGCACGGCGGCGGCGGCAGCGGCAGCGGCGGCTTCTCCTCCTCCTCCTCCTCCTCCTCCTCCTCCTCCTCCTCGGGACTCGCTTCTCCGGAGGCTGCCCCAAGGTGAGCCCGAGCCTTTCTCCCTGCTCCGCGTCTGGCTGCCTTGCTCTGCCGCGGGGGCGACAGGGTGTGTGTGTGTTGTGCGTTGCGTTCTGCCTCCCGGGGCGGGAGGGAGCATCCCGGAGCCGCCTCCCCCTCCTCCTCCTGCGCGGGGCATGTGCCAGAGGAGGCTCCCCGGGAAATGGCCCTGGGCGCTGGGGGGTCTGGGCGGCATCCGCGGCGGCGGCGCTGAGCGAGGCGAGGAGGAGAAGCTGCCGGCGGGCGAGGGATGCGCGGGCTGAGCGAGGGGCGTTCCCCTTCCCTCTGGACTCGCGCCCCCCCCAGAAGTTGCGCCCGGTGCGGCCGGCACCCCTGGCACCCCCCACGCTACGCCACTGGGGCTGAGGTCCCTTTGGCCTCCCCAATGAAATATTTGAGGGAGCCAGGCCTCTTCCCAAGTTGATGGGCATTGACATTCAAGTGGTGTGTGTGCACTGCATCATGTGATCGATTATATGGGGCGGGGCTTACATGCCCACCTATATTTTATTCAAGTTGGCACCCCTGTGCCCAGTAATGGAACTCTCTCCATAGGAAAGTTTCTCAAGTACCTGCACTGTTTATTCTCTCAGGCATTTACAATTATTATGATATTATTTATGTTTATGCAGTGTTTTTCCCACTTACAAAATGTTTAGGGGTACTCTCATTTTGACTCAAGAAAACCACCATTTCATAGTTCAAATTGGGGGAAATAAATTCAGTAAATGGACAAAAGGACAAAGATTCACAAAATGTTTAGGGGTATGCGTCCCCCAAGAAAAATAGCACTGTACTTATGGCTGTTGATGTTGTTGAAAGGGAAGCTCTCTTTAAAACATTTTGCCATCCATTATGCTGTCAGCTAAATTCATTTTGAAGTCTTATCAAATTTGGACAGTGCTTTTTCTTTAATTGTTGAGGTGGTTGTGGTTGGTATTATTGCTATTTATTAGCTGCTTTGCTCACAAAAGTGAACTGAAATGACTTATAGACTTAAGGTAAACATTAAAAACCATCAGATCCAATAAAATTAAATGGGTCAGCAGATGAGAAGAGCAACAGAAGTTTAAAAAAGATTGTCTTAATTCGGAGGGGGAAAGAAACCCAGCGAGGGGCCATATATTTGATTTGAATTAATTTTATAATGAATGATTTTAGAATGTTGTACTATTTTATTATTGTTAGCCGCCCTGAGCCCGGCTTCGGCTGGGGAGGGCGGGATATAAATAAAATTTATTATTATTATTATTATTATTATTATTATTATTATATAGACAACCCTAGAGAGGTTAGTTCATAGAACCATAGAATTGTAGAGTTTGAAGGTACCCCAGTGGTCACCTAGTCCAACCCCCTTCAATGCAGGAATCTCAGATAAAGCATCCATGGCAGATGGCCACCCAACCTCTGCTTAAAAGCCTCCAAGGAAGAAGAGTCCACCACCTCTTGTGCGAGTCTGTTCCACTGCTGAACAGCTCTGACTGTCACTTAGTTTTTCCAAATGTTTAGTCGGAATCTCCTTTTTGTAACTTGAAGCCATTAGTTCAAGTTGTACCTTCCAGAGGAGGAGAAAAGAAGCTTGCTCCATCTTCCATGTGACATCCCTTGAGATACTTGAAGACGGCTCTCATATCTCTTCTGAATCTCATTTTTACCAGGTTAAACATACCCAAATCCCTTAACCATTCCTCATAAGGCTTGGTTTCCAGAACTTTGATCATCTTGGTCACCCTCCTCTGCACATGTTCCTGCTTAGAATGGTAAGCAAGAAGATGAACTATTTTAAGACCTGATATTGGTCTCCATAAAGTACACAGAGCATGTTAGTTCAGGTTGCTTCCACCGCCACTGTGTAATTTCTGATTGGTATTGTGAAATAAATTACTGAAATGAAGGAACATTCAAGTAGAAAATCTATGCTTGCCAAGTTGTATTGGCTTCTTTGTGAATTAAATTGTGACTGGGACAATTATTTATTTTTTTGAAAATAAAAACAAGTAGATGCTCCACTTTCCTGTTTTGTTTTTTAAAAAAGATTGTGGTATTTATAGCCAGCTCTTCATTGAACGTTTTCCATCCCAAAGAAATAAAAATAAACAGAACAAAAGTATACAAAAAAAGGAAAAAATAGGGTTCAGTAAACAACCAATTAAGTTTTTTTTCATAAGGTACACATGCAAAACCACAATGTCAAAAATTAAAATTCCCAACTGAACCAAACACAAGATATTTAAACAGATTAAGCAACCAATGGTTTTTGCAATAGTTCCCATCCTTTTTTCCACTTATTGTAGCCTATTCCCCAGCCCATCCCACTTTGTCACACACAAACAGAGGACCCCCACTCTGTGCCAACAGACTCTCACCTTGCAACTTTTGAGCAGTTAAACACATTTTATCCCCCTGTTCAACCTATCCAGACTCTCACCCTGAGTGTTATTTATAATTGCCCAAAAGTATCTACAGCAAGAAACTCCCACACCTTGTCCCTCAAAGTTACTGAGCAAGAATACTGCATCAAACACACATGTATTTAACATCAAACTGAATATTTTATATGAGATATATACATTCGTTCACACACGCACACACACATATGCATAGACGTTGCTATTGGATGTGGTGTCATCTAGTGGCTAAAGAAATTAACTGCACCAGTTGCTGAGGTGAGGTAATCAAAGAAAGGCATGCTGGGAGCCCCCTCTTGTATTAGAAGACGCAAGTGAAGAAATTGGTGAAAACGGATAGCATTTTTATTATGCAGCTATTATCAAGCACCGTACAGCTAGAGCGGAAACAAAAGCAGTCTCTCAACGATTTTCTTCAAAACTGCCAGCGGAGAATATTGATGATGCATATACCCTAGTGGTAGGGACGCGGGTGGTGCTTTGGGTTAAACCACAGAGCCTAGGACTTTCAGATCAGAAGGTCGGTGGTTCGAATCCCCACGACGGGGTGAGCTCCCGTTGCTTGGTCCCTGCTCCTGCCAACCTAGCAATTCGAAAGCACGTCAAAGTGCAAGTAGATAAATAGGTACCACTCCAGCGGGAAGGTAAACGGCATTTCCATGCACTGCTCTGGTTCGCCAGAAGCGGCTTAGTCATGCTGGCCACATGACCCGGAAGCTGTACACCGGCTCCCTCGGCCAATAAAGCAAGATGAGTGTTGCAACCCCAGAGTCGGTCACGACTGGACCTAATGGTCAGGGGTCCCTTTACCCTTTACCTTACTATACCCTAGTGGTGCAAAAAAGGTTTGATATTCCGCAGGACAGGTTGCTGAAATATCTATAACAGTTATTTGGGGCCCTCAACCTTGTATTCGGAAGCAATATGTCTAAATCACAAGGATCTCCATAATGCAGAATGAGACCGACAACTCTGAAGTCAACTTGGATTTCTTCAGGTTGATGTGCTCTTGCCGGGGCACCAAGGGAGCCTGCGAACTAACTATCCATCTTAATCCACTTTAGGCTCTGAGGAATACACATCCTATCGTCAGTTATGCTTGAAAAGTTCCCTCTGATTTCAATGGGACTTATTTATGAGTAACTAGCAACAGGACTGCAAGCTGAGTAATTGGATAACTAAATTGGATCAGGCGCTGTTATACTCTGGTATCGGATATTGCTCCCCTACATTGTTAATAGCCATGGCATTCTGTTCCCATCCCACTTGGATCGCAATCTTTTCAACAGATTTAGCCATTTTAGCATTTGATAAAGTACTAAAATTGCAATGATGCTAAAACAAAAGAAAGCTGGCAATTTTTTTGTCATGTGTCTTGGCTGCCCACTGTGGCCAGGTGTTTGCAGAAAGGAGAACGCAGTGGGCTGATCTAGCACATCAGTACTGTAGATGTTTTCAATTTTTTTGTATTCATTTCCTTGGCAAGATAATAGCTCATTCAATCGTGGGGCGGTCCCCCCTGTGACCACAATTTTCTCTCCTTGATCTTAGTTGGCTCTTCTACTTTTCTTTTGCCTTCTGCTGCCTCAACTTTTCATTTGCTTTTCCGCTCAGTCTTTTCTCCTTTCTTAGATCACCGAGTTTGCAGCAAGTCAGGTGAGCTGTTCCTCTCCACCAGGAATTCAGAAATCGTGAGCTTTCAGATTCAATTGGATCATGGCTCTCATCATCCCTGATCATTGGTAATGCAGGCTGTGGTGGATGGCAGTTGGAGTCCAACCCTTTAAAAGCCAGTATATCCACACTCCTGCTCTGCACCTTTCCTGTATCATTCCCTCCAAATAAAATGAAATAAATTCAGCCACATGGAGGACCTATGGAATTTATAACAGGAGTGAAGAATCACTAACTTTTATGAAAGGATGGATAGGTGTGATGGGTAGTCAGGAGTGAAAAAAAATTTTTTTTTTGTTCCATGGCCCACATCCTTATTAGGATTGGTACTGCAGTCCAAATTTGATAGGTCTTTCACCTGTTGATCACATTGTGTCACATGATTGACAGGTGGGTTGATTGCATGGCATTTCTGGTCAGTTGGGAGTTGACTGTCAAGTGGAGGCTAACTATGAACGAATGGAGGTTGAATTTAGATGTGTTGCAAGAGAAGGACCTTGAGGAGGGAAGTTGTGACCAGAGAGAAAAGCTCAACAGAATAGCTAACTCCCATTTATCCCGTATGTTGTTAATACTGGTCTGGTAAAGATCAGAAGGGTGACTGGGTTGTTCTAATAGACTTCCCTCTCAGAAGAAGGTTAAACTTTCCAAGACATGGAGGGGTGAGGGCAGGGAAGCAGCAGGATAAAGTAGAAGGAGCACGATTGCCTGCTCACAAAGCAAAAGTAAATACATAAACAGCTTGGTGAGCTAAAAGCAGAAGATTGGAAAGGAAATATTGAAGTATGCTGTAGTAGCTGTTGCCTGTGAGCCACTTATAATAAACACTGGGTACACAGAGGAGAAGGAACAATAATCTAATTTGACATACAATTTATGCTCTCTCTCATGGCTATAATGTGAAATAATAACCACAAATTCGGGAATGGTTTCAAGATAAGGCAGCTTACGAGGGGCACATTGAACTAATTTAACCCCAGCCCCAATGTCTGCTCAGGTATTTAAAACCCAAAAAAGGTCTCCTTCCCGCAATTTCAAATCATAATCACTGTTCAGTGTAGGGTTAACTCATATTGTGTGTGTGTGTTGTCCCTGAAGTATATTAGGTATTTCAGACCGACAGGGAGGAACTAAAGCTTTCATTTAAATGAAATTTCTCCGGAGAAGATTATTAAATCTACACCTCATAAATTCTTACAGGCATAATTCAGCAGCAAGAACTATGGAATGGTTAAGGCTAGACGGGCATTTGTGATGAATTCTGAACATTTCACCTGCCTAATCTTTTTTAGAGCAAGCTCTACAGACTAAACATGAGCAGCTAGGAGAGAGAGCAAGGAGCTGAATGCTTTTGCCAGAGTAAGTTAGTCTCTTTCAGCAAAACCACAAAGAGTCTTGTTGCACCTGAAATGCTGACAAATTTATTATGTCAGAAGCTTTGGTGGACTACAGTGCAGTGATAAATGTGTTGCTCTTTAAGGTGCCACACTAATTTCAGGTGTTGTTGTTTTTTTTTTAAAAAAAGTTTCATTAGAAAAATGTTGTGCCTCACCTTTCTCTGTAGGGGATAAAAGTTTAGCTATAGTGATGAGAAAGAATCTTGTAGCTTGTTTTTCTGTTCCTTCTTTTTCGTTTGTTTGTTTCTTTCGTCTTTGTTTCCTGTAGTTTAGTTTGTGGTTCGAGGACCCGATCCCCGCGTAGTGGAATGAAAACAAAAGGACACGTGATATAAGGTTAATGGGCAAGAAAAGGCCACAACTTTATTGATTACAGCAAGTGAAAAGGTATTGGCTTAGGCATTGGATTACGTCAGCTGACTCCATCCCCTCAGAGAGGGGTGAGTCTAAAACAGGGGGGTTTATTCACCAGTAGGTGGAGCCTGTTGATGCTATTCCAACTATAAGCTCTCCCCTCATGTCACCGAGGGTCGTGCCATGGCCTCCCGCCACGCAGGCATCAGACAGAATACACGACCGCCGGATTCCTTTAACGGAATACCCAAAATTGAAGGCGCAGGCGATGGCCACACCTAGCCCTTTGACACACCACAACACATTATTCCAATGCCTAACCTACCCACCAATACTACGAAAGTTGTGACGACTGCTACGAGGTAGGCGAAAAAACCAAAAAGCCCAATGCCAAATGGAAAAATTCCTACCAGGCCCCTCGGACAACCAGGGCGACCAACCTAAGGTCCATAGCAAGGCCAAAAGAAAACTGAGACCCTGAGCTCTAAGGGAGTGGAGGGTGGGTGACTCGCGACGGGATGACGAAAAGTGAGGCCGGAAGGCTGGTGCCACAGCAATTTAGGCTGCTAAACACGCCCCCTCGCAGGCACCTGGTTGGGTGCCTGCCCGTGGGCGTGGGCGCCAGCCAGGTGAGTGGGAGGCAGGGGGCTAACGCCCCCTGCTTGAGGCGGAGTCCGGCTCCCGACCACAACCACTCCCCTCTCTTGCAGGAGGAGAGTCTTTGCTTCTTTTATTGTATTGTGAAAACTTCAATAATTTCCCCCCAATTTTTTTCCCCAAAAAGGGAAAAATGTTGTCCCACCTCTGTGGGGTAGTGGTTAAGAGCAGTGGACTCGTAATCTGGTGAACCGGGTTCACTTCCCCGCTCCTCCACATGCAGCTGCTGGGTGACCTTGGGCTAGTCACACTTCTCTGAAGTCTCTCAGCCCCACTCACCTCACAGAGTGTTTGTTGTGGGGGAGGAAGGGAAAGGAGAGTGTTAGCCGCTTTGAGACTCCTTTGGGTAGTGATAAAGCAGGATATCAAATCCGAACTCTTCTTTTTCTTCTTCTTCTGTTCCCTTTTATATATTAAAAGTTGCCTTGAGGGGGCATGATTCCAAAAGGCAGCCCAGAAATCTCTAAAATGAGGAAGCAACAGAGCATTCCTAACAGAGATAGGGAAGGTTTAGATCTTTTGATGCATCCAAGATATTACTGCTGATTTCCGCTGGTGAAGAAGAAAGTAGGAGTGTTTTACCTCCTTTCCTTTGCTGTGCCAGGTCCAGGGTGGCACAGGAGGAGGGTTTGAAGTTAAGGCCTCTTGAAAAGGGGCAGACTTTGGTCTTCCAAAAGACTTGGGCAGGACAGTTGTGGCTGGAAATCTGCATTAACCTGACTGGATAAACACACAAAAAATATGAGGGGTGGGTAAGTGAAGTCTGCAGCGAGTTTACTCCCCTCCAGTTTTTAAATATCAACACACATTAGGTACCTGGACAGAGGTTGCATTGCTGAGTTAGGCTTAATCCACAACTGCTGGAGGAGACTCTTGAGAGTCCCATGGACTGCAAGAAGATCAAACCTATCCATTCTGAAGGAAATCAGCCCTGAGTGCTCTCTGGAAGGACAGATCCTGAAGCTGAGGCTCCAATACTTTGGCTACCTCATGAGAAGAGAAGACTCCCTGGAAAAGACCCTGATGTTGGGAAAGATGGAGGGCACAAGGAGAAGGGGCTGACAGAGGACGAGATGGTTGGATAGTGTTCTTGAAGCTACCAGCATGAGTTTGACCAAACTGCGGGAGGCAGTGGAAGACAGAAGTGCCTGGCGTGCTCTGGTCCATAGGGTCACGAAGAGTCAGACATGACTAAACGACTAAACAACAAGACTTGCTGGGTTCAGCCTTGGCTGAGCTTTTCTTTTTCTTTTGGATCCCTGTTAAATGGGATTTAATTCTATGGAAGAATGAGGAAATCCCAACGAAAGAACAATGGCAAGAAAAACTGATGAGCTATGTGGAGTTGGCAAAGTTAACATACAAATTACGTGAGAAGGACAACCGTGACGTCAGGGAAGAATGGGAACTTTTTACAAACTATTTAAAAAGACAACAAAAGGATTTGGACTCCTTGGCAGGTTTTGAATAAATCTCCACAAATTTATTAGTAGAACATAGGATAGATAAGGTAATGATATGTACAATTTTATAATATGCAGAGAATAACATGTATAAACAAATCAGAGAGGGGAGCTGAGGGAAGTCTCTGGAGGGTGGGAGAGTGAGGGAGGGAGGAGGAAAAAAGGAAGAAATGTAATTGGCTATATTGATTTATAATTTGATTTGTTAAATTTGTTCAAAAAAAAATAAATAAAAAATGGGATTTACTCTTAAGCAAGTTTGCATAGGGTTGCAACCTTAATGTTTCAGTGTTGATCTGGAGTAAACATAAATAAATAAATTATTTGGTTACCCTTAAAAAGAATTGTAAAATGGCAAGACGTTGCATAGAAAAAGGAGGAAAGAACTTTTCATTCAGAGAAGCTCCACGCCGCCACACACAAACCACCTACAGAATCCAACAAAGAAAATCTTCCATTTGTATGAGATTCTAAGGGTAGCGGACCTTCCCCAGGTTCATTTTCTGAACTTTTGATTTGAGAAAGGCGACATTCAGAAAGGTCGAGAGGTGAATTTAAGGTGACAGAGGAGGTCACGCAGAGCGGAAGGTGGTGAAGAGAAGGAAAAGGCAGGTGAGAATATTGTGAGAGGCAGACAGGAAAGCAATATAAGCAGGCAAGAGGAAGTAGAAAGTGGAGAGGGAAAAGGACTGAGGGAGCACGACAAGGCAGGAGTAGACAAGACAACAGGCAGGTAGCTGGCAGTAGAAACAATGCTTAAGAAGGCGAGGTGAGAAAGAAAGTGGAAGCAGAGAAAGGATTAGAAAAGTGCCAGAAGGTGGGAAATGATATATAATGAACTTTAAAAAATGTTGAAATATACATTTGGAAAAAACACACACCTAGAAGCCTTCCTATTAGGAATTATAGGTAGAGGAATACACAGGCAGGAGAAAACATTGTTTTTATATGCTACAACTGCAGCGAGAATATTACTAGCCCAATGATGGAAGCAGGAAGAGATACCATCGAAAGAAGAGTGGCAGATGAAATTAATGGACTATGCCGAATTGGTGAAATTGACTGGGAAAATTCGGAACCAGCAGGACCAGAATTTCTTGAAAGACTGGAACAAATTTATATTGTGCTTGAAAAACAACTGTAAACAACTGACATCGCTAATAGGGTTACAAGAAGTTTTGTAGGCTTAAATTATCATTTATTACTAAATGCAATTCACAAATTGTATATTTAAGATCATGATCTAATGGTAATATTAATAAGAATACATATTAGAGATAAAGTTGGAAAACCATTAGTCGAGGAGGAGGGAAGTTCTAGGCTTACATAGCCAAATGTTTATTTTATTTATAAGATTGATGTTATGATGGGAAAAGTAATAAAAGTTATTATATATATAAAAAGAAAAGTGCCAGAAAGTGGCAAGACATCAGGAAGTCAGCAAGACATCTGTTGGACAAAATGGATGCATTTTGGTACAAAACTGCAAAACAAAATAGTGGTGATGACTTGCCATCAACCATAAAGTCAAGAGAGGACACAGTGACCTAAAGTTTTCAAAACGAAATATACTTGGAGTCCTGTATTTATTGCAGCTTGTAAAACAATGATTGAATTGCCCTCCAAACCTCAGGCTTTTATATACTTTATTTACACAATGAGTCTTGTCTGATTGGCTGATTCTGCTTCCCTCCTGGAGTCTGATTGGTCTTTTCCTGCAGGCCAATCAGTTGTTGCATTCTATGATCCTACCAGCCTAATAGGCTGATTAACTTCCTCCTGGAGCCTGATTGGTCTTTTCCTGCAAGTCTTCCTTCGGCCGGTCAGTCTCTCAGCCTGACCACCTTGTTGGGGGGGGGGGGTTAAATGAGGAGGGGAGAAACATCACCTTGATCTTAATGGAGGAAAGGTGGGATATAAATACAACACTAAAACAAAATAATATAAAATTACTGAGAGCCTCATTTCTTGTCTCATATCAAATTGCAAAAGCAAGAGAGAGAGAGAGACTATGCAGCTAGAGAAAATTGCAAAAAATATGCAAAAACAAGAGAGAGAGAGAGAGAGAGAGAGAGAGAGAGACTATGCAACTAGAGAAAAACTTCTATTTTCTGCTGCCATTGAGATGTACATTGAAATGTTTAGTGAGGCAGCAGCTGCAAAACTGAAAATGTACTCTTATAAAATACCACAGTAAGATGGGTGGTATATAAATTCTAATAATAATAATAATAATAATAATAATAATAATAATAATTTTCACTACAGTTCGATGAGTTAAGAGATGTGTCCAAGTATGGTGTTCTTCTTGTATATGTGAAGCATGATAAGAGGAAGAAACTAAGGAAGAAATGTTATTCAGCAAAGAACTGCCAACAACTACTACAGCAAATAATAATTTCAAAACTTTGGACAGCTCCATGGTAGAAATGATCTAAAATGGAGCAACTATGTTGGTCTATTAGTGGATGGTGTAGTTTCTATGGCAGGAAGGTAAAACAGACTGATTCCACTCACAAGGTTGCTCCAAATGCAACTTGGATTTGTTGCTTTCTCCACAGAGAAGTGCTAGCTTCCAAACATATAAATGAAGTCCTGCACCGTGCTGTTGAAAAATGTGTGAAATTTGTTAATTTCATCAAAGCCAATGCTCTTAATTCAAGATGTTTTGAAGTTCTCTGCACAGAAACGGGTTCTGAACAAAAAGCAAGCGTTGCACACAGAAATGACATGAGCATCACAAAGAAAAAGTGCTCCCAAGCTTGTTAGAACATCTACACGAAGTGCTGGAGTTATTGAGAAATAAAGAGTGGCTGTTATGGTTGGCATACCTTGCAGATTTTTTCAGTTGCTCAAATGAATTAAATACTTCAGTGCAGGTAAGAAGTCTCCCCTCCCTCTTTTTTTTACTAGGTAAAAAAAAATTGCTCAACCTCGGGATGCTTATCTGAAAATTTTATAGGTTGCACAATTTCTTGAGGAAGTTCAAACAGCAGATTTTGCTTACTGGAATTTTTGCTCTATATAAGACTCACTTTTTCCCTCCTAAAAAGTAAGGGGAAATGTGTGTGCGTCTTATGGAGCGAATGCAGGCTGTGCAACTATCCCAGAAGCCAGAACAGCAAGAGGGATCGCTGCTTTCACTGCACAGCGATCCCTCTTGCTGTTCTGGCTTCTGAGATTCAGAATATTTTTTTTCTTGTTTTCCTCCTCCCAAAACTAGGTGCATCTTGTGGTGTGGTGCATCTTATAGAGCGAAAAATACAGTATGTCAAAAGAGACATTATGCAACAAGTGGAACAGTTACTTGAATGATTCAGTGCCTATTTCCTCAAAGATCTATGTGAGGATAACAGGAGCCAGGTTCTGCCCTACTTTGGGGGCCCCCGTCACATGTGTGTGACATCACCCTAAATAGCAACAGCCTGAAAGCACCCTTATTTCCAAATGTCTTCAAGATCAGGCTACATATCTCATTGATTTCAGTGAGGCTTAGCCAGCCCACATGTTCAGATTTCACCCTAATGTCGCTTTGCCTTGGAAGGAAGGAAGTCACACAAAGAAGAAGGGCTAAGATTATACCATCTCTGGATATGGAATTTGCATATAAAAGTCACATTATTCCTTTAACCTATACATGGAGCTGATTCAGTGAATGGGGTGCTTGGTGGCCAGGAAACCATGGCAACAGAATTAAGTTAGCCATCATGTTAAAGGATGATGCGGAAAAGGAGAACGAGAGAGTACAATCTTCTTAATCCAGTTTCCAACAACTGTGTTGGTTGTACAAACCTATGAAAGTGAAAAGTATAAAGCCTTCATTTTTCACTCCATTCATTTTTCTGGGCATGAGTCACTGTACAGTGGGAAAAGATCTCCCTTTTAAGAAACGTGCTTCCCCCCCTTTTTTTTTGCAAGTCACTTCTTTGCAGATCAGAATTGGATTTTAAAGGGTCACTCACACCATCCCGTTCTCTATTAAATCAGCCGCAGAAGACATCGCCTGTGAATAATGCCTTTTTATGCCTGGAGTCACACAGTATTTATAATTGTGTTTCAAAATTATTGCATTTTAATTTCATTAGATTTTATTTAAACCAGATTGATGCTTCAGGCAGCAGAATGACCATACAGCGGGGTTTATGTCGAACCATTTCCTGAGTTTTCCGCTGTAACCGGAGTGCCAATTGCCAAAGAGGAATAGAATAGAAAATGTCATCAGGAATGATTTGCTATTCACATTTAGTCAGAGTTTAGTTACAGAGCTTTGGGCCGAATACCAAATCACCATTTATAAGAACCTTCAGAAAAGAGCTTGAAAAGAAGAATCAGCCTTGAAGTGTTTCCTTGTAATTCCAGGAATGTCTTAATCCAATTTAAAATTAATTACCCCCAAGTCGTATATCAGGATACCTTTGGCTCTTTAAACAGTGGCATTAATCAGACTAGCCACCAGATCTCATTTTTTTTGGACACTGCTTTGAAAATATTATCTGAAACTTACAGACAACTTTCAAAGAGAGTTTCGCAGAACTTTCTTTGGGAACCAACTATTAAGGTCTGGAGCAGATAGATTTGTGTAAATTCAGAACAGGAGACACAAAGCTATATTAAGCACTGCTGGATCTGCCCAAAGATCTACCTAGTCCACAATAGCCTAGCAAGGTGAAAATCAGTGGAACCTCGGTTTTCTAACTTAATCCATTCCAGAAGACCATTCAGCTTCCGAAAAGTTCCAAAACCAAGGATCAATGGGTGGGCTGCAAAGTCAATGGGGAAAAAATTAAAAACATGGCTCAGAAGCCGCTCAGCTTCTGAAAATCATTTTAAAAAACTGGAGTAGTTACTTCCGGGTTTTCGGTGTTCGGGAGCCAAAACATTCCAAAATGGAGGTGTTCGGGAACCGAGGTTTGACTGAATATGGTCAGCCTGCAAGTGGGTCATGAGGTCAAGAGTTCTGTCCAGTGGCAGAATTACGTACAGTGGTACCTCGGGTTAAGTACTTAATTCATTCCGGAGGTCCGTTTTTAACCTGAAACTGTTCTTAACCTGAAGCACCACTTTAGCTAATGGGGCCTCCCACTGCCGCTGTGCCACCGGAACACAATTTCTGTTCTCATCCTGAAGCAAAGTTCTTAACCTGAAGCACTATTTCTGGGTTAGCGGAGTCTGTAACCTGAAGCGTATGTAACCTGAAACGTATGTAACCTGAGGTACCACTGTATAAGCTAAACAAACTATAGCTTAGTGCCCCACTCTCTTGCCCGCCCCCCCAAAAAAATTCACTTGTATTTGAGTTCAACAATTACTTTGATAAAACACATATTTTGTTGCGTACAAATGGCTTTGGATACCTATTAGGTCCATTAAATACCATATAGCACATATTCAACACACAAAAACAGTGACAGTTTATCGTTGACAAAGGACAGCTGGACATATAAAGGGCCCCATTACCTTCAGTAGCTTAGGGCCTCATCAAACCTAAATCTAGCCCTGGTTCTGCCACACCATGTCCACCATACCTCTGCTTCTGGAGAAAGCATCTAGCCACCATGACTAGTAGCCACTGAGAGATTTAACTCTCATGCATTAGTTTAATCCACCCTTAAAGTCATTTGTAAGAACCTACTCTAAAGCACAGTTCAATTTCTGCAGGACGAGCTCTGTCCATTTGCTGAGATTAGTGCACTGGGAAGCTATTCTCCTTGCCAGGTTCTCGTGTTTCTAGTTTGGCATTCATTCAGCGCACTGGGGTGCTACCATCTGGACCCACCTTTCACAGGAGGAAGTGTGATCTCGGTTGTCATCCCCCATTTAGCTTTGCATGGCTACCAAGGCAAAACAACAATAACAGGAACAACAGTTGTTTCTGCATATTAATGCTACTGCAGGAATATATATATATAATTGCTCTTTGCAACAAAGGATTACATTGTACCTTAAAACTGGCAGATGTTGCATCTTCTCTAATTGGTCATGTGTGATGTGTAAGAGCTGACTTGCAACAAGAATCTGAAATGAGCCAGAAGGCTTTGTTTGTGCAGGCTTCTAAATGAGCATCCTCATCTAAAGAAGTGAGCACAGAACACCCAAGACTACATAAAGGAAGCCTTAGGGACAAGTTAAGGGATGCGGGTGGCTCTGTGGTCTAAACCACAGAGCCTAGGGCTTGCCGATCAGAAGGTCAGCAGTTCAAATCCCCACGATGGGGTGAACTCCTGTTGTTTGGTCCTAGCTCCTGCCCACCTAGCAGTTCGAAAGCACATCAAATAGCAAGCAGATAAATAGGTACCACTCTGATGGGAAGGTAAAGAGGTAAACAGTGTTTCTGTGTGCTGCTCTGGTTCGCCAGAAGCAACTTAGTCATGCTGGCCACATGACCCAGAAAAAACTGTTTGCAGACAAACATCTACTCCCTTGCCAGTAAAGCCAGATGAGCGCCACAACCCCAGAGTTGTTCACGACTGGACTTAATTGTCAGGGGTACCTTTACCTTTACATAAAGGTAAAGGTACCCCTGCCCGTACGGGCCAGTCTTGACAGACTCTAGGGTTGTGCGCTCATCTCACTCTATAGGCCGGGAGCCAGCGCTGTCCGCAGACACTTCCGGGTCACGTGACCAGCATGACAAGCTGCATCTGGCGAGGCAGCGCAGCACACGGAACGGCGTTTACCTTCCTGCTAGTAAGCGGTCCCTATTCATCTACTTGCACCCGGGGGTGCTTTCGAACTGCTAGGTTGGCAGGCGCTGGGACTGAGCGATGGGAGCGCACCCCGCCGCGGGGATTCGAACCGCTGACCTTTCGATCGGCAAGTCCTAGGCGCTGAGGCTTTTACCCACAGCACCACCCGCGTCCCTTACCTTTACATAGGGACAAGTTAAACCCCATCCAGAGCTGGCCCAGTCATGAGGTAGGTGAGGACACTGCTTCAGGTGGCAGAAGCACTCCCACCCCATCAAACAGCATGCCTGTGGGTGCCCTGCCTGCCTGACACCTCTGCCATTGGCAGAGAAGGGCTGCTGCCACCCGTGCCAATTTTGGGTAAGATCTCACCCCATATTGTCATGTTCTTGGCCCAAAATTGGCAACGACGGCAGTAGTACTTCCCTGCCTGCAGTAGGTCCATGGAGCTGCAGCAAGGCAGGCAGAGGAGGCAGGAGCAGGTAGATGGTAGCAGGAGCTGCAACAGCAGGACCCTTCTGGAAGAGATGAGCTGCCCTGACCCCAGGGTGGGAAGGAGGAAACAACTGCCCCCCTCTGTTTGCTGAAGAAATCTTTTCCCCAACAAGCTCTTTAGATGCAACTCTTGCCGTTTGACCGGAGCGAGAAGCTGCAGGTGCAGCACATGTTTGCATGCGCAGTTCATAAGCACATGTTTGCATGCACACGTCAACATGTAAATGGATGCGTTCAGGCGTGGGCTGTATCTTGCTTTCCTAACGGTTGCAATGCAAGTGGCTCCGTGCTGATTTCTTTATTCCTTTTGCACTGCGGTACCTGTTGCATTCTGGAACTGTATTTAAAATCAAAATACCACAATGTCACGGCTGTGGCAGGGGGGCGAAGGCTGGGCGAAGGTAGGCAGCATGCTGTGGTGGGGAGCAGAGGGCGGTGGGGGGGGCGGAGGCTGGGTACTCACAACAATTTTTTGTGGGTGCCTGGGCACCCGCTGGAGTTGAGGCCAGTTTCTACAGATTAAGCAGGTTTTCCTTATTTTTAAGTAGTTCAAACAACGTAAAAATTCCTCTTTTAGATAACATTTTTTTTAAAAAAAATTACAGGTTCTTAATAAGGCTAATGAAATTTTCTCACATATCCCAGAAATATAATTTTTGTCTCTTATTTTGTAAATGCTTTTAATTAACTTATTATTACAGCACAAACACACATGACACTTAGAAAACAAACTACAAATGAAAACACAAAACAAATGACAAACATGTATACATAAATTGGCAAGTATCTGCACATGGACTACTTATCCAGTCTTTAGTTCTTATTCTATTCTAATAGACTTCCTTCGGTTTACAGATACAACATATGGAGAAGGGTAGAAAAGACAAAATGACAAAGAAATAATTTATCATGTTTAAAATCAGACGTGTGTTGAGGAGGAAGGAAGTCTATAATTTTTCTCTTTATGTTTCCTTTGTCAAAGTTTGTCTTCTGTAATGTTTACTGTAGTTCTTTGTCCACACCTGCAATGTTCACCCAAAGGCAAGAATAATTTTGTATCTAACTTGACTCCAGCGCTGACCCAATTGCTTTGCATCTATCCCTCCTGTATTAAAAATCCTTAAGAGTTATTTTTCACCAAGGCACTTCCCTTGCTGAGATGTGCCTGCCTGCTGTGAACTGTATTGTCTGTACTTTTCTTTTGTGCCAAATTATAAAAAGAGGAGATTTGGGCTGCAACCCTAACTACACACACTTACTGGGAGTGAGTTCCATTGACCTCAGCAGGGGCTTTCTTCTGAGTAGATGTGTATAAGATTATGCAGTCAGTTTTATAATAAAGTATTTAAAAAGTATAATATGTTTAAAAGAGTCACAGACTCAATAGTTAACTTCAGTTAAAAAATCTATTATTTTGTTAATAAACCTATGGAGAAAAGTCCACAGGTACATGGGCTTGTTGGTTGCCTCAGCTCTAGGCCAGGGCAGTGAAGAAGCAACACATGCTGCAAAATGGAGTCTGAGCTGGAAGGTGCAGGAGTTACCATGCCATACCCTCCAACATTTCTCCAACAAAAATATGGATGTCCTGTTCCATCATCATTCTAACGATCTCTGGCAAGCAATTAGCTCGATAAGCAGTGACAACTCTCTATCAGTTTTATGCAAGTTTATATGCCAGACATATTCAGAGCACGGCCTTCCGGGTTCTCTCATTAAAAGTACAGCGGTACCTTGGTTCTCAAACGCTTTGGTTCTCAAACTCCGAAAACCTGGAAGTAAGTGTTCTGGTTTTCAAATGTTTTTCGGAAGCCGAACATCTGACGTAGCTGTTGGCTATTGTTTCCAGGGCACCTTCACCAATCAGAAGCTGTGCCTTGGTTTTTGAACATTTCAGAAGTCAAACGGACTTCCGGAACTGATTAAGTTTGGTGCTTTTGTTTTTGCTATCTATTTTGCATTTTTGTTTTTGAGGCTTTTTTGATTAATTTGTTTTTGTGGCTGTGTGGAACCCAGTTCAGCTGCTGATTGATTGATGGTGTGAATGCGGAAATGGGTAAAAGCCCCTCATCCAAACAATATCAGTGCAGGTAAGATTATATATATATATATATATATATATATATATATATATATATAAAATCTACAATACTGTCTTATTTATTTTATAGTACAGTACATTGATTATTGCTTTCATTTTATGCATCAACGGTCTCATTAGATAGTAAAATTCATGTTAAATTGCTGTTTTAGGGGTTGTTTTTAAAAGTCTGGAATGGATTAATTCGTTTTGCATTACTTTCTATGGGAAAGTGTGCCTTGGTTTTGGAACGGACTTCCAGAATGGATTAAGTTTGAGAACCAAGGTACCACTGTAGTTGCTCAGTCTGTCTCATTCTCTCTCCCTCAGCAGGAAGAACGCTCAAGACCCCGCCTTTCTTCTCCTTCCCTTACATTGTTCTCTGAACTTCTCCTGCCTCTTAGTATGGGGACTGAACGGTTGGCTCGTCTCCTCTTCACTCCCAGAAGACACAGCCGCAGACTCTGGCTTATCTGCTAGTTGCCTGGCAATGCTTGGGCCAACTTCCAACTCTTCCTCTCCTTGGGAGCTAACAGCTTCTTCCCTGGGAATGAGGGGGTGGGGCTGTCCTCTCTAAACGCTGACACACAGCTCTCCTCTGCGGGGTCGGTGCCTTGCTCATTTAGCTCAATTTCTGAGGCTCACTCTTCTGCTATGCTCTAGGGGGGCCACGTTCCTGACAATCATCATAATCACCTTACTATTTATACCATGCTCATCTGACTGGGTTGCCCCAGCCACTCTGGGCAGCTTCCAACATATATAAAACATTTTAAAAACTTCCCTTCAGATGTCTTCTAAAGGTTGTATAGTTATTTATCTCCTTGGCTTGGTTCTCCCCTCCTTTTTTATTTATTTAAATAGTACAGCAAAAACGGAACATCAACACAAAAGAAAAAATGAAATTGAGGGGGGAGCACAGTTCAAAAACATTGAAAACAAATGTACTTCTTGTGTAGTAGTCCCCCCACCCACCCGCAGCTTCCCTCCGCCACAATTCAACTTCTTTAAATCTCTATCTCCACATTTATCCTTGCATTTTCCAAATGTATCATTATTTGTACTTCTTTTATCTCTTTTCTTTTCCAATTCATACATATACTTTACATTTTTATTCTAACCATAGTTTCTTAGAACAATACTTTAACATATAACCTTTGCAACATTTCCATTCCTTCTTTCTTTTTGCATAACTCCATACCCTCCAGCATTTCTCCAATGAAAATAGGGACGTCCTAAGGAAAAGCGGGGCATATTGGAATCAAATTCAAAAACGGGACAGCTTCTGTAAATCCAGGAATGTCCATGGACAATAGGGGCACTTGGAGGGTCTGCAATTGGGGGTGGGGGCAGTTGACAGTAAAGAGAAAGGAAAACCATGAAAACGTAAATGATGTAAATGTTGCAAAATGGAGTTAGGAGAGTTGAAGAGTTGCTGAGACAGTCTAACGAAGGACAGAGAGAAAAAGCTGGAAATACATTCCAACTCCCGTATGGTACGGATAGGCCTCCTTTGAGCTAACCAAGAACCACAACCTAAGAAGAGGCATGTGGTTGGCTTGCGTGAGAACAAAATTCTGGACTGGAAAGGTGCTTGGTCTGATCCATAAGGGCTCTCTGTAGGTTCTTAAGGGCTGCAAAGCAGAAGCCAGATAAGTCAGATCCACAATGGGAAGGAATCCACTGGGAAGTTTTCACCAACCACAGACCCTCCAAGTGCCCTTATCTTCCAGGGACAGTCCCAGATTTACAGAAGTCGTCCCAGTTTCTGATTTGTTCCTGGAATGTCCCTCTTTTCCTTAGGATGTCCCTATTTTCATCAGAGAAATGTTGGAGGGGATGTCCCTGTTTTCATCGAAGAAATGCTGGAGGGTATGGAATAGGACATCTCTAGGGCTTTCTTCCAGCCAGAACCTGCTGGAACTCAGTTCTGGCACCTCTCAGGTGGGCACTTTTGTTGTTGTTTAGTCATTTAGTCATGCCCGACTCTTCGTGACCTCATGGACCAGAGCATGCCAGGCACTTCTGTCTTCCACTGCCTCCCGCAGTTTGGTCAAACTCATGCTGGTAGCCTCGAGAACACTATCCAACCATCTCGTCCTCTGTCGTCCCCTTTTCCCTGTGCCCTCCATCTTTCCCAACATTAGGGTTTTTTCCAGGGAGTTTTCTCTTCTCATGAGGTGGCCAAAGTACTGGAGCCTCAGCTTCAGGATCTGTCCTTCCAGAGAGCACTCAGGGCTGATTTCCTTCAGAATGGATAGGCTTGTTCTAGCAGTCCATGGGACTCTCAAGTGTCTCCTCCAGCACCATAATTCAAAAGCATCAATTCTGCGGCGATCAGCCTTCTTTATGGTCCAGCTCTCACTTCCATACATCACTACTGGAAAAACCATAGCTTTTACTATACGGACCTTTGTTGGCAAGGTGATGTCTTTACTTTTTAAGATGCTGTCTAGACAGGTGGGCACTATTGCCATTATAAAAGAACAAGAGAGGCATTCACAGTGAGCTCCAGAACCTCTTTTTCTAGAAAAATAGCACTGGACGTACCTATTTTCAATGGAGAAGTGTTGAAATGTATGCAACAAATCTCATTGAAATGGACCGAGAGCTGTTCTCAAGCAGACAGCTAACTGGGCAGTGGGAATGTGGTCAGCACAATCTTTTGCTCTGAGTCTCCTGTTTTAATTGTTGTATTGTTTTTATGGGATCGTTTCTGCATATTTTAATTAGGGGTGTTTACATTTTAATACATTTCTATACTCGTAAACTGCTCGGAAGCCATTTTGGCATGAAGCAGTATCTAAACAAATTAAACCACAGTAAGCATGGGCAATGCTTCAACCAGCTATTTCTCACAAAACCTTTTTTTGGGGGGGGGGATGCTGAGCTACTCCCTACAACTTGAGTTCCAATTTCTGTGTTTTATATTACTTCTGTCAAGTCCTGCCCTTTGGACGCTTGTCAAGGAAGTGTATTAAAGAGTGCATTTTGGAACTGAAAGCCACCTTCTGTTTTAGTGAGTGCAAACTGTCAGTATCTACAGCCCACAGGCAGAGGTACCTGGCCTCCCCCGAGGCAATTGAGCGAGATACTGTTGTTTACCGTCCGTCTGCGCCTCCCGGCAGGCTAGGTAAACAAACCGGCGATCCTCCTCAAATGTGAGCAGGACACACCCTCCTCCTTCCTCCCTCCCTGCATTCCTTCCCAGGGAGGGGAAGAAGAGACAGACAGGAGTCCTTTCTACATGTTTTATTCCTGTCATTCAACAGTACATAGAAATGTGACTGTTCCCTTCAGACTCCATCAGAAGAGTCACACACTCCTCCCCTGTACTTCCAGTACAGGTCATATGACACACTGAGCTAACATCCGGTGCTCAGTACAGAGAATAGGCTCCACCTTTTCCCCAACAGTACATCTGCACTGTTTTGCATTCCAGCCATCTGGAGCTGGCTTTTGCCTTGGTGCTTTTTCCCAACACAAACTGCAGTTCTAATTTAGTTGGTGTTGCGGTCTAAGTGGTAAAGAAAGCATTTAAGCAACTGACAACTGGAAAGCACAAAGACATTTGAGAGGAGGGATTTAGAACATTCTCTAGCCAAGAAAAGAGAACTGAAGCCCATACGTCTTCATTAAGAAACTGGACCTTGTATTAAACGTAATTAAAATTTCTTTTCTAGACTCCAAAGTAAAAGTATTGTTATAAAGTGGTGCAGGCAATGGCCACAGTAATTCCTTTGCATGTATGAAGTAGATAGTCTGGAAATGTGATATCCTTTACAATGAGATTGTACTTTATAATATAGAAACATTCAAACTACTGTCAACCAATTTATATCTGTAATTCTAAGCAGCCACACTATTGTGGGAATGTTCAGGGTGGCAAGAGAGGATATATTCTTTATTAATATGCTTCCTAACTTGCGCTAGCAAGTTCCTTTACTTAGCAGAGTTACATTCCCCTTCTACATGCACAACAAACAGCTGGTTGCAGGCTCATGTGCGCCTCTCACTGTTATACACTTCAGTCTGTCTCAGATTGAATTGTATGTTCCTGGTAAGTTTCCTTGAATCCCTCTTAAAAGAACAAAGATGCCACAATCTTATTCGAAGAATAAAAGAAGTTTACTCACATCAGTTCACAGTTGGATTCCTGAAGGCAGACTTAGTTGCAAATATGTGCATGTGGATCTACCCCATATGGGGGAATAATCCCAGTGCTTCTGCTAGCTGAGAGCTAGCAGAGCAGTCCTAGCTGAAAGCTGGTCAAACAAAGAAGGAAGTCAAAAAGAGGGAAGTGTGCTGCGTGATTCGCCCTTTTGTTACCAGGACAGGTTAGGTCACACCCACCTTCTATCACATGGAAAAGGAAGGATGTTCCAGCCAGGAGGAACAGGAAGTTTCGACTGGCTGGACCAAACATTCCCTCGCATGTCTTCTCTAGCATTACAAGGAATGTTGTACTTGACTGCCTCTCATGGATCACATCCCACAACTATAAGGTAGATCATTATCTTTATCCCTTTATTTCAGATGAGGAGCGGATGCAAAGAGATGAGAGATTGGTTAAAGGCACCTTTGGACTTTGGGGGTAAAGTCTGAACCAAGGATGTCCTGGTCCATATATCCATTTGTGTTAGGCAGACTCTTATTTATGCACAGTGACCTGATGTCAGTGGACTGGGGGGGACTTGGCTAGTCTCCTAAATATTCCCAGTAAATGAGAGTATTAAAGTGTGTACCTTTTACTCCAACTTGTTCGTATACATTCATTTTTATCTCATGATATTTATCACTCTTAAGTGACAGATACTCTGTCTGAGAGCTTTTCCCTTGGTTCGTCTCCTGTTCACCCCATCATTGCATGCAAATGCATTTTGTGCAGCCCTGCATCAGTTTCGGCTTACGGTTGGAGCTGGGGAACAAGAAAACAATAGCTAGTCCATTGGGTGAAGTAAAAACAAGTGGGTTGCTGGTATTTGGTGCTTTATGTTTAATGTGTCTCCTTGTGTTCTGAAGACAACACCACACAGGTTTTTTTCCTGTGGCAATTAAGAGTTTCAAGTCTTCAAGTGAAGTATGAGGTGTCGAGAAAGACCACAATGTGCCTCTTTAGTATGGAGAGCTACTCAGTTGAAGAAATGCTTCCCTCCTTAGAGAATGTGCCTGCTTACATGAAGTTGTGTTTTGGACCTTCCATGCCACACATCATTTGGAGCCTTACCTTTTTGAAGAGAAACAAGACCTTATAGCAAAAGGTAGGCCGGTGCTGGATATATGCGTACCTACAAAACTGAAGAATTGTGCTTGGCTCTTTAAGATGGAATATGGCTTCCTGCTTGCTGGTTAGAGCAACTAGCCCTAACTGTTCCCCTATGAAAATTTCCACCGCATGCCACTGTTTATTTGCTTGTGCTTTCTCAGTCCTGTTTTGGCCAACAGTCCGCTGGATTCTAGAAGCTCCTTGCACCTTGCCTGATCTTGTCTGCTTAGTTAAAAAACAGTTGTGGCTCTTACTCTTCATTGCTGGTGGAGACAAAGATGTAATCACCTTTAATGAGAGAACAATAATGGCCTACATGAGATTCCTCTAATGAATGGAATCTCATATATATATATATATATATATATATATATATATATATATTCCTCTTTATGAATTCCCAGCTGTCTAGACCAGCCAGCTGGAAACAACAGCAGTTATATTAGTAGGACAACATGGAGCATTTCCGCAAGTTTTGCCGAGTGCTAATGATTGGAGCTATTATCGTTGTACCTGGATCATTAATCACAAAGCTGTTCACTGTACGGACAGTGATGCTGCGTGCTGCATATCTTTCACTTTAGCCAACTACAAGTTTTCTTGCCCAGTCGGATTTTGGCTCCAGCGGGGGCAGGGGGGAAGCTGAAATCAAGCAAGCAAGCAAGCAAGCAAGCAAGCAAGGTAAGGTGATGGGTCTCAAAATCTCTTGAAGGTTTCCAAGTCGCGTTTCTGACATGCAGCCAAGCAAGATACGCAGGATTGGAGCATAACTGATGGACGTACATGGAAGTAAGTTTTCCTGCCCCTTCCTTCTCTCTGCAGCCACCTTTCCCCTTAAATGCATCTCTTGAGGTTGGGAAGGCACTCCTGAATAATGTGTAGGGTTGCTGAAGTAGGAGAACCCCCCAAAATTGAGTTTGGATCCTAAGAGGAGCTAAATTAAGGAAGCTCGTGAAATGAACACATTGATCAGGTCCCTCCTCTTCCTCTTCCTCCTCCTCACAGTCCCTTTCACATCACTGCACATTTTCACATCACTGCACATTTATCAGGATGACACCCAGATTTCCAAGAGGCTCAGGTGAATGCAATGGGAGGAAGCATAGAGAATTTTCCTTCCATGAATTTCCTTAAACCCATAATCTTTTAGAAGGTAGTGCGCCCACTCATTTGTTCTTGTCTTATTGTCACTCATATGCTATACCTTTTGTTTATATCCAAAGAGGATATAATTCCATAATTCCAATGCAATACAGTCATACCTTGGATCTCAAATGCCTTGGCTCCCAGACAAATCAGCTCCTAAACAATTGGAACCCGGAAGTGAGTGTTACGGTTTTCAAACGTTCTTTTGGAACCCGAACATCCGACGTGGGTTCCACGGCTTCCGATTGACTGCAGGAGCTTCTGAGCATTTTGGAAGTCGCATGGAGTTCTGGAACGGATTCCGTTCAACTTCCAAGCTACGACTGTACACTAGAAAGGCAGTAAGTGAGACCTTCTTGAAGGAGACACCACAAAGTTTTGTAGGGAAGGTTCATAGCCCAGTGCTAGAACATCCCCTTTGCATACAGAAGTTTCCAGGTACAATCCCCAACTTTTCCAGGTACACCCTTGTGCAAATTAATCGAAACAAAGCATATTTTCTATGCCATATTGATCAGTCTGTCAAGCACCCACAAAAGAAGATGTTTTGGGGAATGCTTCAGTTATTATGGTGTCGGAAGCCTGCAGCCAAGAGACGGAATGATGTGCTCACCACAATATATTGAGGTTCTACGAAAGAGTTATTCCAGAGCTGGAAAAGAGGTATCCTGATGGTACTGGGATATTGCAGCAGGACCTAGCCCTCTGTCACACATAGAAAGTGGTGAAGAAATTCATGACAGAGCAGCAAATGCAGGTACTTGATCCCACTGAGAATTTGTGAGCTATATGCAAAAGTCGTCTCCATGCTGTAGACTGTACGACTGTAGAGAAGCTCATTTAGGCGCTGATTCAAGTGTGGTACAGGGATCCGAAAATCGAGAGTGGCTGTTCAAAACTAGTAGACTCCATGCCAAACCGTGTTCAAATGCTGCTTAAAAATAGTGGAGGTCATATCCATTACTAATGTACGTATATGTGAGTTTTGTACAATAAACTCCTATACTGAATTCATTGTTTGTTTCAATTAATTTGCACAAGGGTGTAGGATTGGAAGGGAAGGCTGCCTGAAATCTTGGACAGCTGCTGTCATTCAATGTAGATTAAGGTTACCAGATTTTTTTCAATGAATCCGGAGACACTTTTCAACTTCAATGGATTTTGTATGGGGACTGGTTTGTAAATCCAGGGACTGTCCCCAGAAAATGGGGACGTCTGGTAATCTTAATGTAGATTGAACTCATCTTGGTGGACTCTGCATAAGGCAGCTGCTTTGCAGCATAATTCAATGTGGGCTGGGCCATGCACAAACCCCTTATGCTGTTTGAACTGCAAAGGATCAGTTGAATCACTTTATGGATTGTAGAAATTGGATTCACCCATTTATTAGAATGTTGGCCAAATTCAATGACAAGAACAACAACTGTAGACGTTCATTGAGCAAAGGGCTGTTTGAAGCACAGCAAATCTGGTGGAAAACTTTCAGCTGCTCCACGAGAAAATTAGCATGGCTACTGCTTCAATGTGCTCATTTTCATTACTTCCGTTCTTACAAATGTTCTCACAAAATGCTTTCAGCACTTCGTTTGACATTTTAGCACTGAAAATGCTGAATCGTTACTGCCACTAACTATTTCTGGGGAAATGGCATTCCCATAACAAAGATCAAAGGTCAGACAGTTGGGTAGGAGAGGGGAACTTTATATTGCAGATCCAATTATTTTTACAGGTCAACAGCTGGTGTTTTCCAACTATACATCTTCATTAGCTGAAATTAATTTACCATGATATTTAACACTTCCTTAACTTAGTACACACCATGTACATTATTCTTCCTTGTTGCCATTTAAATGTGGCAGTTTTTGAGGGGTTTCAACATCATTAATAGAACACGTTTTATGCAAGATGCAAGTACAATGACATCCTACCCTCAAAATAACCCCAACAACAGTGGATAATATTTAAAAAGCCATGTCAGAAAACCTGTCCATGATCATATAAGAAAATATTGCTCCAACCTTTTCTAGACGTACATCATTTGAATCTTAGGACACAGTTGTAAGGAATAGTCCAATGCTATTTCTCTGTTGCTTAGGGCAGCACATTATTAAAAGAACCGAGTGAATAATTCATAATAAATAGATTCTATGATAAATTCAGAATCGTACTCTTTCACTGGTTTTTTTCTTTTTTTGCCACAGCACAAAGGCCTTCACTATGTTCATACCATTTTAACATTCATAAGAAGGTCCAGAATCATTATTAATCAGAATGTGTCATGAAATGTATGCTAAATGTAATGCTGCTCCTTGACTGTATGGTTCTTCTCTCACCACCAGCTGGTAGGGATAAAAAAAATTCCACAGCCCATAGGGCCCAGTGCAAAAAGTATGCTAGGTGGGCCTGCTACACTCTTACAAGGTATGCAAAGTGGAGAGCAGGGACGTGGGTGGTGCTGTGGTCTAAACCACTGAGCCTCAGAAGGTCAGCGGTTTGAATCCCCGCAACGGGGTGAGCTCCCGTTGCTCTGTCCCAGCTCCTGCCAACCTAGCAGTTCGAAAGCATGCCAGTGCAAGTAGATAAATAGGCACACCTGCGGTGGGAAGGTAAACGGCATTTCCGTGTGCTCTGATTTCCATCACGGTGGCCCGTTGTGGCCAGAAGTGGTTTAGTCATGCTGGCCACATGACCCGGAAAGCTGTCTGTTGACAAACTCCAGCTCCCTCGGCCTGAAAGCGAGATGAGCGCCGCAACCCCATAGTCGCCTTTGACTGGACTTAACTGTCCAGGGGTCCTTTACCTTCTGCAGGGTGGAACTGTTGGTATAAGAGCTCAGACTCCCCGTTCATCACCAGACTCCTTCCCAGGGTTTGTCCTTTAACTGATGGCTCTTTGTACTGTGCTCCATCAGTCTTCTGTTATAGTCTTGCCACTTTTTCTTTTTGTCCTAGACCGTGACTCCGATATCTGTTTCTTGTTGCATTCTTATTCTCAAAGTGGGAGAGCTCCCCACTCCAAATTTATTTTCTCCTTTTACCATTTTGTGGGTGTGTTTTTCAGCATCCCCTTAGTGTTTCTGCTTTACAGAAAGGAGAGGGGTGTCCTCCCACTTGATTTGATTTATTGCTGGTGGTGCAAAGCCTACACAGACACAGCAGCATTGAGGCTTCCTCCTCATAGCCTCTTTAAGACTTTTAAATCCTTGACTCCCCATGTTCCTTTCATGCTCAGAGGTATACTATGCCTAGCTCCCTTTGCCAGCAGCAAACCATCACTTCTGAATGATACTACATCAGAGGCAGTGGTAGGAAGTTAAACTGATGACTCACACACTTCCTCCTCCTCCTCCTGCTCCTCCTCCTCCTCTTCTTCTTCTTCTTCTGGTTTTCAATTTTATACATTTCAATATTTTTAAAATCATTTCAACATTTCAAAACTTGACTTCCTTCTCCCCCTTTCTGCAGTTCCTTACATTGATTTTTAATATTTTCTGCATATCCAAATTAACTTAATTTAGTCATTAATTTACTCAAGCCAAGTTACAGGGAACCAGGCAGAGGGCCTTCTCGGTAGTGGCGCCCTCCCTGTGGAACGCCCTCCCACCAGTTGTCAAAGAGAACAACAACTACCAGACTTTTAGAAGACATCTGAAGGCAGCCCTGTTTAGGGAAGCTTTTAATGTTTGATGTATTACAGTATTTTAATATTTTTTTGGAAGCCGCCCAGAGTGGCTGGGGAAGCCCAGCCAGATGGGCGGGGTATAAATAATAAATTATTATTATTATTATTATTATTATTATTATTATAGCATTTATTCATCTACTTTAAATATATACTCACATATTTCTGCATCAGACCAGTAGCTCCTTCACTGCTAAGCAGCAAGAATATAAGAATTTCTTAAAGGTGCTCATCCAGTCCAAGAATCCAAATGTTGATGTTGGGTCTGCTGCCAAGTTGAACGTTGTGCAAGCTATGCTTTACAGTGTGGAGATGTTTACCTCACTAGATGTTGTTGGGTTCCAGTTCCCACATCAGCCTCAGCCAATATGGCCAAAGGTCAGGAATGTTGAAGTCCTCCAACATCTAGAAGCCACAGGTTGTCCAGGTTTACCATGTTTTAAAACCGAACAGTACATCGAAAGTATTTGTTGCCGTTTCTTCTTCTTTTTGTTAGTGCTAACGTTAACCGGCTTAGTAACCTTAATTAAACTGAGCTCTTGTCAAGGCCTCTGTTTTTCTGTAGCAGCTCAGGTTTCGCAGAGTGACTTTTGTCCACCCGAGGTCAATATTATGTTCACAGAACCATTTTTAAAGGTTAAAAGAAATCAACATGATTAGTTCTTGCCCTTCGGTTTTTATGTGACAGATTGGTATGGGGGGGGGGGATACCTTCATGCAATAAGCTTGCACATCCTGAAAACCATTATAACGCTCTCACTCTTTAAAATGTCTCAATGAAGAAATAGAACTCTTTGTAAAACTTTCGACCAAATAATATTATTGGCAAAATATCCGAAGAACAGCTTGCTTCCTAGTTTGGTTGAATGGTTGAGAAAAAATGTGACAGACGGTCTTAATGAATCAGCTAGCATGTTTAAAACATTTGCGGCTTTGGAAAACACATTCCGTGGAAACTTTGTTTTTGTAACATCGTCCCTTTATTTTAATTTCTGGAAAAGAGTTAACTCTGAAGGAAATGGCCAGCCAGAAATGCTAGCTGTGGTTTAATAATATAAAAGACATACCATCATCTCTATATCAGATGACCATTGCTGTTAGCTCCCATAAACTGCTTGGCACAGACATTGATATGCATACCCAGACAAGAAGAAGAAGAGGAGGAGGAGGAGGAGTTTGGATTTAATATCCCACTTTATCACCACCCTAAGGAGTCTCAAAGCGGCTAACAATCTCCTTTCCCTTCCTCCTCCACAACAAATACTCTGTGAGGTGAGTGAGGCTGAGAGACTTCAGAGAAGTGTGACTAGCCCAAGGTCACCCAGCAGCTGCATGTGGAGGAGCGGGGATGTGAACCTGGTTCACCAGATTACGAGTCCACCGCTCTTAACCACCACACCACACTGGCCCTGTCTTAATCTGTACAGCAGAAGATCTGGATTTTTAAAAAATGAAATCACAAGTGTACACACCTAGGCTTTGTATGCACAGACAGAGACCCTGCCTCTCGTTGGATTTCCAGGTGTACAAAAGAACACAGAGCTGTATGCTCAAATTCTCTGCTCAGAACATCTACTAAATAAGTGCTGGTTGGGTTCATATCCATAGACATGCCATATCACATGAACTGATTGACTACTGTTGGGATGGAGACTCTGTCTCTGCTACTGTGCCGCTTGATAGCATAGCTGTCAACTCCAAGGACTGAGTCACCTTTCACAACCTGGGGGCACCATATGTTGTTGGACTACAACCCCCATCATCCATAGCTAATGGGACCAGTAGTCAGGGATGATGGGAGTTGTAGTCCAGCAACATCTAGAGACCCAAGGTTGAGAAAGGGCATACTAGAGAGTTTGCACTGGTAAGCAACTTGAATGAGCCATAGAAATAGTCCAATGGAAAAAACACGATTGAAGCGCAGTTCCAAAGAACGGATGAATTTTTCAGCCTATGCATAAAGATTTCTTTTTGTCATTGTGCCTCACCCCTATTATCGTTGAAAGCCAAGTTGAGTTATCAAGTGACTGTATGATAAGTGTTCATTTGCGACTCGGTTTATCTCTCTTTGGCTCTGATCTCTCTCGCATGTCTCGTCGCAAGATTCCTTTCCGAGAGCTTTCAAATATGCACTCATCTTCACTGTACGATATTGCAGTTGTTTCACAGTTAAGGCAACAGAAGAGCAGAAGTTAATCTGCTCAGCTGACAGTTGAGTCCGAAGCGCGGCCTCGAGTTCACGCCACAGTGTTTGACTCTATTAGAGAGCTCTGATCCTCAGTCAATATGCAGCTGCAGAAATCTCATTTTCCTTCCTAGTGTTAAGAGACTGTTGCAACAGTGGCTTGGGAAGAGAGCCTTCCAAAGAGTATGAGGTTATTAGCACTATATTCTTTAATCAGCTTAACAGCTCAAGGGTGGATTCAGATTTTCTGTTTTAAAATATGCTGCTTGTTCAGCATTTCAGCTCCCTGAATTTAGGCCTGACCTGTTGCACACGGCTGGCAGTAGAGTTCAAGCACAGTGATGCAGCTGCAAGATCAAGGCATGAAGCTCGTTCTTACCCGATCAATAGCTGCCAGGACTTCTGTGCAGCAGACTGGCCTCATATTTTCTTTGCAGGTAGGTGAAATTCTCAAAAGGCTGTCCCTACGTGTGATTATTTTTCATGCTGATCAAAAGCATACAGGTGTTTCAGCAATCAGCTATGAAAGAGATAAGGACGATTGCATTGAGAAAGCATATTTTGTTCTGATGCTATTAGATGGAAAAGGGGCATGTGAAAGCTTTGTTTTTATATTAGTAGCCGGAAAGTGAATCCCAAAAGGTAAGGAAATCTGAGTGAAAGTTGTAAAAATACATCTGTTTCATCTAACATGAAGAAACTAAAGCATGGGTCATTAACATGGCACCCATGGGTGCCAGTGTGCCCACCAGCACCTCCTTTGGCATCCATGAAAGGTCACCTCAATAAATATCCCCTCAAAAATTTTACATTGCACAAGAGGCTGCTTGTTCTTCCTACCCAATTTTTGTTTGTATTGCTTTGGTCCCAAGTACATGCTCCCATGGCAGCCATTTTGTGTTATGCCGAAACCCCTACAGCAGCCATTTTGTGACTTGTGCCGATGAAACTTCCTCAACATTCCAAATGTGCCCATTGGCCCTCAAAGGCTGGCGGCGCCTGCATGAAAGAATGTCAGTATATGGTCTATGCTACATAGTCAGCAGGTGGGCTTTTTGTGTAAAGACGTCAACCCAGAGGCCATATGTTGAACTGAGCAAGGGTTGAAGGCCAGGTTGAGATGAAAATGAGGAGTGCTGACCAGCACTAGTGGCAGGTATTGGGATTGTCCTGTCCAGAGCACCAGGCCTCAGCTCTGAGACTCAGCATAATCCATTGAACCAGCAGCACTGGAGGATAACTCAGGGCCTGGCATAGTGACCATGCATGAAGAAGAAGAAGAGTTTGGATTTGATATCCCGCTTTATCGCCACCCTAAGGAGTCTCAAAGCAGCTAACATTCTCCTTTCCCTTCCTTCCCCACAACAAACACTCTGTGAGGTGAGTGAGGCTGAGAGACTTCAGAGAAGTGTGACTAGCCCAAGGTCACCCAGCAGCTGCATGTGGAGGAGCGTGGAAGCAAACCCGGTTCACCAGATTACGAGTCTACAACTCTTATCCACTACACCACACTAGCTCTCTCAGGAGCCTCAACCCCAGCCTGGCAGATCACATACCCTCCAACATTTCTCCGATGAAAATAGGGATGTCGTAAGGAAAAGTGGGACATTCTGGGGTCAAATCAGAAACTGGGCGGCTTCTGTAAATTTCAGGACCATCCCTGGAAAATAGAAGAAGAAGAAGAAGAAGAAGAAGAAGAAGAAGAAGAAGAAGAAGAGTTTGCATTTGATATCCCACTTTATCACTACCTGAGGAAGCTGCATGTGGAGGAGCGGAGACGTGAACCCGGTTCACCAGATTACGAGTCTACCGCTCTTAACCTCTACACCACACTACCGGCTCTTGGAGGGTCTGAGATCAGAGGGTGTGGAGTCTGTGATTAAGTGCGATGGCAGCAGCTATGTCTGTTTCACTGCATGTCTGCTTTATTCATGTAATAACTACCTTATTCATGTACATAACAGGGTATGGGGTTAGAATTCAAAAGGGGTGGGTGAGGAAAGCTGAACCCTGTCTTTCCCTTCCCTTCTCTTTTTCTGTCCATATGCTCCTGTCATTTCCAGTCAGGGGGGGCCAGGAATAGAATTCCTGGGACTGTCAGCTGTTGCTTGTCCTTCAAATGCTTTGACCTTCTCCAAAAGCATAGAACTTTTGCATGGATGCAGCTCAACACAATTTGGCTGGCTGTGAGCAATCAAGTCATGTACATGGATGTGCGAATCAGCCCTAAGCAGAACTGAAATGAAGAGCTGAATTACCTTTCTTACGCACACCAATGGGATCTTTTCTCGGTGCCCGAAGCCAGAACAATGCAAACTGTAACTTCACATTTTCCAATGTGTCTAATAGGATGCAAAAGTTATACCAACTGCGCAAGGTGTTTAAAACAGAAACACAATTTGAGCAATTGCTATCTAATTACAAAACATGTTATGCTGCTAATTAACAAAAGAAAACAAATGCTGAAATGTATAAAATTACACCTTTTAAATTACTGCGTGAGATGAAAGCCTAGGTTACATTGGTAGCACAACTCATTCTCCATCCCCCACCCCGATCTACAAATTGGGGTGGAAATACAGCCTTCAGTTTGGCCCTTGAGACAATGCTCCTCTCGTAGGCATTCCTCATTGAATGCTTTTTCTTGGCTGGAATGCGCACATGAACTGTGATTATGACTCTTAACAGCCTGGAAGGGGTATGTCCCTGACTTGAATACAATCTATTGTACAAAGGTAAGAGCCACGTCCATTTGCTCTTTATAGAGAGAAACGACAAGGCTGTTTTGCATCTGGCATTCCCTGTGGCCAGCAAGCCAATCACTCTCTTACATTTTATGATTACATTTACAACCCCTTTTTCTTTGAGTTTTCCTATGTGCCCATAGCAAACCTAACTGCTTGGCTCATGTTGCAATCGCCATTTGAGCACTGCCATGCTAACTATGCAAAGCTTTCATATCCATTCCCTATTTCATATCCATTCCCTATTTGAGTGGTCATTTGATGTCCTATTTCACAGGAGTGGATGAATGCGAATGTCTAAATTAAACATCCTTGCTGCTTGATGAACTTAAAAGTGATGAACTTAAAGCACAAGCATGCAACTTGTTTGACTAGTACCAATAAACAGAAGGAATACAATGCTACTCTTTATTTGAGTTATAACATTAATAGCAGCAGACAAGCAACTGCAATATTAATTCAATGACTAATGCAATGACATTTTTGTTTTTCTAGGTTTCCTCCCTGTATGTGGCAGACACAGCAATGTCATGGATGTGCTCTGCATACTAAGATTTCTCACTCTCCAAATGTCAAAGTTACATATGAACCTTCCTCTAACCTTTGATAGGAAGGCTGGCTTTCATTGCTACACTTCCTACAGTTCCAGAAAACTAACTTTCAAGGAGTTCTGTTGTGTCATTCAGGCATATTTTCCATTTATACCTAGATATACACATTGTTATGTTTAAGTTAGGGTCCATTTTTATATTTTTTTAAAAATCACTTTTGATATTTTTAAAAATTGCAAATATAGGAGAAGCTATCTGTGACCATAGGTAGCAAGTCAAGGGTGAGGAACCCATGGTCCTTCATATATTTTTGGATTCGAATTCCTGTCATCCTTGACTGTTGGTCATGCTGGCTGTGAAAGGATGGATGGATGATGATACCTTGCCCACATGGCTGGGTTTCCCCAGCTACTCTGGGTGGCTTACAGCACATATAAAAACATCAAACATTAAAGATGGACACCAGCAGCACCTAGAGGGCCACAGGTTCCTCAACCTCGTAGCTGGTAATAAGGGAACACAGTTGACTGGTTGCTTTCCATGGTATCGATAGTTGCATTTGGTAAGCTGGTTGTCATTAACATCCTGCCAAGTGGTGAGTAAATATCCTCTCTTTATATTTTTCCTGGATTTCTAGGTAAAGGAACCCATGACAGTTAAGTCCAGTCATGAACAACTCTGGGGTTACAGCGCTCATCTTGCTTTACAGGCCAAGGGAGCCAGCGTTTGTCCACTCCGCAGACAGTTTTTCTGGGTCATGTGGCCAGCATGACTAAACCCCTTCCGGCACAGCGGAACACTGACACCAGAGCAGTGCACAGAAACACCGTTTAGCTTCCCGCCAGAGTGGTACCTATTTATCTACGTGGACTTTTTGGCGTGCTTTCGAACTGCTAGGTTGGCAGGAGCTGGGACCAAGCAACAGGAGCTCACCCTGTTGTGGGGGTTCAAACTGCCGACCTTTTGATTTGCAAGCCCAAGGCTCAGTGGTTTAGACCACAGCACCACCCGTGTCCCTTCCTAGATTTCTAAACAGGTACAAAAATGTGGTAAGGCTTTCCTCCCTAATTGGGAAGCAGGGTGCCGTTTACCAGCTTACAAAGCAATTATGCACACTGCAGCAAATTGTCGCTTGACATTGGTTTGCATGGCCTTATGAAAGGTCTGCAATGCAGAAATGCAATGCAGCTCCAATGGAAGGGAATTCCATAGCTGTGGGGCCATCACAGAGAAGGCTCTCTTCCTCATGCACACCCACCTTACTGACTTAGGATGTGGGCACACTAGCAGAACAGTCAAAACAGTACTTAAAGTGTGGGCACAGTGTTTCCCAAACTTTGGTCTCCGGCTGTTTTGGGACTACAACTCCCACCATCCCTAATTAAGGGGTGATGGGAATTATAGTCCCAAAACAGCTGGAGACCCACATTTGGGAAACACTGGTGTAGACTGTCCAATAAATATTTTGGGCCCAAATTGTTAAGGGCTTTAAAAGTCAAACCAGCTCTTTAAAATTGGGTCCCGAAGCAAATCAGTCACCAGTGCAACTGAGGTAATAAAGGTGTTACAGACGCAGATTGCCTCACTCCCAATAGGACTCTGCAGCTGCGTCCTGGACCAATTTCTTTCACAGAGCACCTAACAGTGATCTAGTCTGGACATGATGAGAGCATGAATCACTTTGGCAATATCAGCCATGTGCAACCTCTGGCATAAGTCATCTACTAGAACTGGGAATGAACCCAGACCGGAGTGGATCTTGTAGTTTTTGTGTGGTGAGAATACATCCATTTTCTCCCACATTTTTGTGGCAACTTCCCTCTTATCTGCTCTGGTTGTGTTCTGGGCAAGTGGCAGTCTCAGTACTAAAGACCACCAAGATATCTGAGTAAGACACACTGATTCCTAGGAATCTGAAGACATCACAGCTGCAACCCTGCACATATGAGAGAGTCAGCCCCTATTTAGCACAACGAGACTTGCTGCAAACTTGCAGAGGTTTGCACCGTACCTCTTTAAAATCAATGTTTCTCTGCAGCCACAACGGGCAAACTTTATTTAAATAAAAAATAAGATTCTTAGAAATCCAATAGCATCATCAGATTCATAACAAAAAACACGTATGCATGTTTAGTAGTACAACAATATCCACACATATTTATGACCCTTTCCTTAAATTTGGGCATTATGCTCACACTGCCTTTAGGTATCGCCCCCCCTCTTACATTTGCCTGCATATTTCTTTATCTTAGCATTTCATCAAGCAACGCCTGCCAAGAAAACCATATGTTCCCATTTCTGTTAACCCGAGTGTTCCTTATGTTCCTTGTTGCTGAAATCACTCATTTGCTCTTGTAAGTTATATGAAGCAGAGACCTGGGCTCTTGTTTGCCTACTATCTTCCATGGATGGGATGCTTGGATGGAAATATTGTACTTCAGAGGTACTATTAATATTAAAAGCAATGCCTTAAGAACCGCTGCCATTTCTAAAATTAAAATTGTATTGGTATTTCAGGCACCACATGCTTAAAAACTGAAAAGGAGCATTCTGGCAAGAATAAAAGAATGAAAATAATAATAGCAGCACTCATTAC
Organism: Podarcis pityusensis; assembly: GCF_964106645.2. Lineage (NCBI taxonomy): Eukaryota > Metazoa > Chordata > Lepidosauria > Squamata > Lacertidae > Podarcis > Podarcis pityusensis. Next base: position 65,545,858 of record NC_138035.1, read on the forward strand.
TGTATATCCCCAGTCTCAGTCGCCACTCAAATACTCACAAGGGTAAGATCATTTAACGTACTCGACCACACATTAGCAAAATAAATATAAGCCCTTACTTTGTTTTGTCCACTTAGCATGTTAAGTAGACACAGATTGTTTGTGTTGTTTAATACCTGCATAAATAGGAAAGAACAAATTTTGTTCATATTTTTATTTTGATTTTTTATATTTGACCTTGATTTTTCTGTATCTGATTCCACCTACCCATGCCGATCCATTAGAATTTCTATCTTGCATTTCCCAATATCTCTTTGCTATTATTTCATATGCAGTAGTTTCTTTTTTAAAAAAAATTATTAACCAATTTTCACATAACAATTTATCAATCCTCTTAATCAGTTACATTATTTTCCCCCTTCCTCCCAACCCTCCCTCCCCACACATCAAAGACTTTCCTCAGCTCCCCTCCCTGATTTCTTTACATATATTGTTTTCTGCATGTTGTAAAATTGTACATATCCTTACTTTATCTAGCACATGTTCAGCTAATAAGTTTGCGAATGTTTATTCAAATCCTGCCAAAGAGTCCAATTCATTTTGTTGTCTTTTTAGTTTGTAAAAAGTTCCCATTCTTCCTTGAAGTCACAGTTGTCCTTTTCACACAGTTTATGTGTCAATTTGGCCAGTTCCACATAGCTCATCAATTTTTCTTGCCCCGGTCTTTCGCTGGGACTTCCTCATTCTTCCATCGTTGTGCTAACAAGACTCTTGCCTCTGTTGTAGCATACGTAAATAAGTTATTTACTTTTCTTGGCAGGTTTTGTCCTACAATCCCTAACAAAAATGCTTCTGGTTTTTTTACAAATGTCAATTTTAACATTTTTTTCAATTCATTATATATCATTTCCCAAGTTTTTTTTAACTTCTCTACATTCTCACCACTTATGATAAAAATCCCCTTCTTTTTCTTTACATTTCCAACATGTGTTTGACCAAGTTGTATACGTTTTTGCTATCTGTACTGGTGTTATATGCCATCTATACATCATTTTCATGTAATTTTCTTTCAAAAGAGAACAGTCTATAATTTTTAAATCCATTTTCCACAGTTTTTCCCAGTCCTCAAATTGTATATTATGTCCTATATCTTGTGCCCATATGCAGTCATTTCAATTTGCATTTCCCCCCACAATAGTTAGGTGATGCTAATTGTGTCAGGAGAGATCAATGAAACGTGCTGTATTCTTGAACTTACACTGCACAGCCAATAAAGAGATATATGTTGTTTTCATGTGTTGCATTGCTTTTCTCCCCAGCTCCATCACCGAGGTAAGGAGGTATCTCCAGGTTCTGTCCTTTAACCATTGAAAAATCAAGACAAGGTCCAGTTTCACTTTGTAACATGAATTCTGCAAGACTTTGAAACATACCAAGTTGGTGTAGATTGGGGTGAGGAGACCACCAAGCATGGCCAATGGTCAGGGATGTCCAATGGACATTGTAGTCCAAAACAATTGGAGGGCATCTGGTTGAAGGAGGTTGAAAATGCTTGTTTTACCTCTGAAATGTTTACACTGAGATATAAACTTCACTCCAGACTTGAAAAATCTCAGCTTTGTTTTAACTTGGATTTAAATGGATGCCTTTTTGGTATTTCCCACAGTTCGTTATGAGTAAACAAATGGTCTAATATAGCTCAACTGAATGTCAATGAAGCTAACTCATATATATTTTTTTAACAAGAGAGAATTTGGGCTGTGTAAGAGTCCAATGACTGTGGGATTTCTGTTCCCCCACCAAGGTTTCTCGTCTTATCTCTCTCAAACCACCTTTAGAGTTTTGTCTGATTACACATTTATTTGAAGATTCTTTTGAGGGTGGTTGGTTGTGTTTTTTGTTGTTTTTTTTACATTTAATGAATAAACAGTTTGTTGAATGGTAACAAGGGAACAACCCAGGAATGTTATTGTGGGAACAAACAGAACTGGTCACTGAAAGTAATGATCAGGGAGAATGCTCTAATGAAAGTTTGGGTGGGGGGGAGTCTCGTTGTGATAAGACCTAATGCATTACAATAAATTGCTGTTTCTTGCCAATAGTTCTATTCTAATTTAAAGATCCTAAGCCCTTTCAAGTGAGGAATAATTTGATCTGTATGCTATTTTCATCTTGGCGCTCTCTTTTGAAAAGAGACAAATTGTTATAAATTATATGTAGTGTTGCACTCGTTTGATTGATTGCTGAGGAAATCAAGCTATTTCACTTAGATGTTTTTTTGTGGATTGAACCGTACTCCCAGAAATAAGACAAACACTTCACACTGAGCCTTTCAATTCCTGTTGCTTTGTCTGGAGTCTACTGGGATTATTATTTTTTAATCATCCTGCCACCCCCATTTCTCCACAGGATACCCTCGTTTTATTTTGCAGGTCTGCCAATGAACAGAAGTAGTTGTTGAGACGCTAATAATATATATTCCAGAGTTTAATTTACCTACAGGAAAGCAGATTATCATGGGCAGTTTTGATAAGCAAGCAGGTATTTAAGATTTAATAGATCTGAAACCATCTGAAATGGTTGATTATATTGGGCAATTTATTACCTCTGCCCTATTGCATTATACTAAGCAGCATATATTTTAAGTAATATGTGTATTGTATTTTTTTTTTAAAAAAACCAAAATCAAAATCTAGGCTATGATGTTATTGGCAATTGATATACAAAAAAAGAAGGAAAGATGCAATGATCAAAAAAGAAGGAACAAGGATAACAAGGAATGGGAACTAGACTGTCTTGAACCCATGAAACAATTTCCACAGTAGCACAAGAACATTGTAAAACAAACTAAAATTGAGGTGCTGGTCCCACAAAGGTGGTAGTCCAGGGAATTAGTGGGATCCAGCAGCAATGAAACAATGTGATGTTTTCAGTAAAAGAGTTCTCCATGCGATATAAATTGTTATTTCTGGCCGAATTGTGTCCAAGCAGAAATAAAACAGAGGCACACAAACAAACTAATCTGCCTTCTATCAATAAGATAAGCATGCCAAAGCTGCAGTATCTGAAAACTAAGGATGTTGTGGTGAGCTTCTTACAGCACTGAAAAATAAATCAAAATTATATTATAGTTTACAAGTTTCAATTACATTACAATACCATCTTTGAAATATGTCATCAAGGGGTTGTTCTGCTGTGAATGCATATTATCGATCTAACTAATTCCAGAGCGACTTTCAGAATTTATCAGAAGAGACACAGTCCTTAACAAAGTCTAGTCAATAGTGATAATGCTGCCTTTGTACGGACCATTTGTTTCCTCAACATATAACGAAATACCAAAACAATTACAACGGGGAGCGGATAAGCATGTTGTATAATATAACTGTCAGACAGCTTGTGTTCTGCTTAAAAAACAAACTATTTCACAGAAAAGCTCTTTATGCAGCCTAACCATTTGCCATTTCGAAAGCAAGTTTGACAAAAGAACTCTGCTGGAGGAAAATACTCAAAATATGAAGATCAGTCCAAATGTCTGGTGATAGTAGAGGCTGTGTACATGGCATTTATGAACGCTTCTGGCAGAGTCTAAGCATTGTGCAGCACTTATAAAAGTGCAAGTTCCACAGAATGAAGCAATCGAATAGGCATGTAAGGGGTTAAGGTGATCCATTAAGTAACCTGGTCCCAGGCTGTTTAGGGATTTATATATCAATAGTCATATCTTGACCTTGGCTTGGTAACAAATTTCCAGTGAGTGCAGATCTTGGAGTACTTGGAGTACTTGGAGTGCAGATCTTGGGGTAATATGCCAATGGACTCACACTCATGTCAGGAATCGTGCTGCATGATGATGATGATGATGATGATGATATGTAGCCCATCTGACTAGGTTGCCCTGGCAACTCTGGGTGGCTCCCAACAAAATATTAAAAACACAATAAAACATCAACCATTAAAAACTTCCCTGAACAGGCTGCCTTCAGGTGTCTTCTAAAAGTCAAATAGTTGTTATCTGTTTGACATCTGAAGGGAGGACGTTCCATAGGGTGGGTGCCACCACCAAGAAGGCCCTCTGCCTGGTTCCCTGTAACTTCACTTCTCACACTGAGGGAACCACCAGATGGCTTTTGGTGCTGGATCTCAATGTCTGGGCTGAACGATGAGGGTGGAGACTCTCCTTCAGGTATACAAGGCCAAGGCCATTTAGAGCTTTAAAGGTCAACACCAACACTTGGAATCGTGCTAAGAAATGTACTGGGAGTCAGTGTAGATCCTTTAGAACTGATGTTATATGGTTCCAGCAGCTGCTCCCAATCACCTGTCTAGCTGCTGCATTCTGGATTAGTTCTCATTTCCAAGTCACCTTCAAAGGTAGACCCATGTAGAGCACATTGCAGTAGTCCAAGTGGGAGATAACTAGAGCATGCACTACTCTGGAAAGACTGTGTGTAGGCAGGTAAGGTTTCAGCCAGTGTACCAGATGGAGCTGGTAGACAGCCACCCTGGACACAGAATTAATGGACAGCTGTGAGTTCAAAATGACCCATAGGCTGATCCTTTACCCCATTCAGGACAAGGGAGTCTCTCACACTTGCCTGTCTTCTGTCCCTCAGAAATATCTGGATCAGTCACAAGGGAAGCCCCACAAAGAGTGTATTGAAGTGATCCTGTCTTGAAGTTAGGGTGTCCCTGGTTTCTACCAGCAGAAAAAGCCCCCCTTAACTTTTAAAGGGAGAAACATACTTTAAGAAGATAAATGGATTCAAATAATAATGTTGGACTTGAGTGAATTCCCCCTCCCCCCTCTTAAATTAGATTTTGCTTAGCATAGATCCCGTATGTCATTATCACAGCAAAGTAACATATTAATTATGCAATTACTGTGTTTCAGAATACTCTTTTATCTGCATTTTCTTCACGCAAAACGTGTCCCATCAATTAAATGAAACAAAAGGAGAGAGAGAAGATAATAACCCCGGTGTTTCATTCTTGACCTACAGAGATTAAATAGTGCCTTTAATACATTAATACATATATACAATGAATGGATCTCTATTAAATATTTCTCTAGAGAATACAGCTCACTCGCCTTCAGCTGTTAAATATGACACTTTTGTGTGTGTGATGGGACGATGAGCTGCTTGTGTGTAAAATCCTAGTCCCTCAGAGTTTGGTCAAGTTTGCAAACCTCTGTCTGTAACGGAGCCCCTTAAACATGGCTCCGTCAGTCGCTGGCAGATTCCGACAGTGGTTGCTTTCGGAATCGCTTCCAACATAAAAGCTCCTTAACGGAAACACGTCTTCTGGACTCTCTGCGTGACAGTTTCCGGCGAGGAGTGGGTGTCCCTACAGGAGGTCCTGAAACCTCCCCACTGTTTTCGCTGGAAGTGTCTCTGAGCCATCCCTCCAGCTCCCTTTCCCTCAGCTCAGCTCCTCTCCCCCTACTGGTTCCCTCTTCAGCTGCTGAGTCTCTCCCAACCTGTGTGAGCCCTTTCACTTCCCTTCCTTCCGATGGCAGTTCCCTGACATCCACCTCCCCTCCAGGGCCCCCTTCATCCCCTCTCGCCCCCTCTTCTACGGGCGGTGAGGAGGCAAAACCCCGGAATGAACTTCCTTCATCTTCCGATGTCCCGAACACTTCTCTCCACCTGTTGCGGTTCCTGGTCTCGAAGTACTCCTCCTCCTCAGAGTCCATCTCCCCTTCCCCTTCCGATTCCGAGAATCCTTCCAACTCCTCCTCCTCATCGGTGGTCCCAAAGTATTCCCTCCGGAACCTCTCCACAGGCTGAGGTTTCCTTGGGAACCTTTGATGGAACGTTTCTATCAATACCTCGTCATTGATATCTTCTGCCATTACCCAAGTGTTTTCTGACTCCGGTTCTCCTTCCCACGCTACCAAATACTCCACCTGATCCCCCTTCCATCTGGCGTCGAGGATTTCTGCCACATGGCTGCTGCATTCCCTTTCTTCTATGACCGGTCCCCGAGTGGCCATCCCTTCTCGTCCCCCCTCATACGGTGACAGTAACGACCTGTGAAATACTGGGTGCAGTTTCATGTGGTTGGGTAACCGGAGCCTGAAAGCCACTGGGTTGACCTGTTGAATGACCTCAAAGGGACCCAATCTCCTGGGTCTTAATTTCTTACAACCTCCTTTGAACGGCAACCCTTGGGTTGACAGCCACACCCTATCTCCCACCCTTATGGTTTCACCTTCCCTTCGGTTCTTGTCTGCCTGCCTCTTGTATTCTTCCTTCGCCCTTTCTAAGTTGAGTTGGAGCTGACGATGGATTGCTTCCATTTCTTCTACAAAATGCTCGGCTGCCGGGACACCCCATCTCTCCCCTTCTCCCCCTGGGAAAGCCCTGGGATGACACCCATAATTAGCCAAGAAGGGGCTCATCCCTGTGGACACATTCTCGGCATTGTTGTAGGCAAATTCCGCCAGCGCCAACTTTTCTACCCAGTCATTCTCTCTGTCATTGACATAACACCTCAGGTATTGCTGGAGGACCCCGTTTGCTCTTTCCGCCTGCCCGTTGGTTTCAGGGTGCCGGGCAGTCGAAAAGTTGACCTCCACCTGCAGTAAGCTCATGAGCTTCCTCCAGAACCTGGAAGTAAATTGTTTTCCTCGGTCTGAGACCACCCTCAATGGCACCCCGTGCAACCTAAAAATGTGTTCTACAAATAACTTCGCTGTCTCTTCCGCCGTGACTGCATGCGAGCAGGCTACAAAGTGGCACATCTTTGTTAGTAGGTCTACCACCACCATGATGGCTGTTTTCCCCTTGGACTTCGGCAGATCAGTCATAAAATCTATCGACACTGCCTCCCAAGGTCGTTCTGGGGTTGGTAAGGGTTCTAATAGCCCCGCCGGTGCCCGCCTCTCCCCTTTGGCTCGCTGGCATTGCTCACACCCTCTTACATACTCCCGTACATCTTCCCTCACCTTAGGCCACCAAAATTCCCTGGTGACCAACCACATGGTTTTGTGTTGTCCAAAATGCCCCGCCGTGGGGCTGTCGTGCAACTGCTTGAGTACCCTCCCCCTTAAGTCTCCTTCAGGGATATACAGTGCCCCTTTGTAATACAAAGCTCCATTTCTTTCCTCGAAACCCCCTGGTTCCTCTCCCTCACCCCTAAGACCTCTGAGCTTATTCTGGGCGTATTCATCATTCTCTGTTTCCTCTACCAGTTCTCTTTGTCCCACCAATGCCGCCCCACACACCCAGCGGTCCTCTGGAATGACATGTCTCTCTTCTGGTGCTCCCTCCCCCTCCAAATATTCAGGTTTGCGTGAGAGAGCGTCCGCCCTAATGTTCTCTGGGCCTGGCACGTAACAAATCTCAAAGTTAAATTTGGAGAACTCCTGGGCCCATCTCACTTGCCGTTGGTTGAGCACTCGTGCCGTCCTCCAATACTCTAGGTTCTTGTGGTCAGTGCACACTTGCACCTTATGTTGTGCGCCAATTAGCAGGTGCCTCCATCTCCGGAACGCCTCATGAATGGCTAGTAGTTCTCGGTCATACACCGTGTAGTTCCTCTCGGATTTGTTCAGCTTTCGCGAAAAAAAGGCACACGGTCTCCACTCTGACTCCTCCTTCCCTGGCTGCAGAAGCACCGCCCCAATAGCTCTGTCTGATGCGTCAGTTTCCACTCTCATCGGTTTTTGTAAATCCACATGCAGGAGTTGTTGTTCCGAGGCGAAGGCCCTTTTCAGTTCCTCAAATGCTCGCTCCGCCTCCTCAGTCCAAACGAACTTCTTCTTACTGCTGAGACAGTCCGTAATGGGCGCCGTCAGGTGGGCAAAGTTTCGGATGAACTTACGATAGAAGTTCCCAAATCCTAGGAACCTCTGCACATCCTTCCTTGTTTTGGGTGTTTTCCATTCCAGCACCGCCTGGACCTTGCCGGGATCCATGGCCAATCCCTTGTCTGACAGGCGATACCCCAGGAATTCCACCTCCTTGGTATGAAACTGACACTTCTCCAGTTTCACCCACAGCTGGTTGGCTTGCAGCCTGCTCAACACTTCTCTGACGTCTCTCACATGCTGCTCCTCATTCTCAGAATACACCAACACGTCGTCTAAGAAGGCCACACAATTCTTGTAAAGCAAAGGCCCCAGGACGTGGTTCATAAACGATTGAAAGCACGCGGAGCCTCCTTGTAGGCCGAAGGGCATAACTAAATATTCAAATGCCCCCAAAGGGGTGAACATGGTGGTTTTCCATTCATCCCCCTTCCTTATTCGTATCAGGTTGTACGCCCCCCTTAGGTCCAGTTTAGTAAAAATCTTTCCCTTCCTGACCCTTGTCAAAATGTCGTCAATCCTGGGCATAGGGAAAGCCACTGGTTCTGACACTGCATTTAAAGCCCTGAAGTCACACACAAGCCTCGGCTTGTTCGTGTTTTTTTTATCCACAAAAAACACTGGGCTGCCCCCCACCGCCCTGGACTCTCTGATGAACCCTCTCTTCAGGTTCTTGTCAATGAACTCTCTTAGCTCCTGCATCTCTCTGTCTGACATGGCGTACAGCTTGCCTACAGGGAGCTGTGCCCCAGGGAGTAAATTGATTTGACAGTCAAAGGGTCTATGCGGGGGTAGTTGGTCAGCCTCCCTTTCGCTGAAGACGTCGCGGAGATCTGCGTATTGTCGTGGTACCTTCACGTTCTCCGTTACTTCAGTCCCTGCTAGGGTGGCTTGGGCCCCTGCCAAACCCTTTCCCTCTTTGCAGTGTTCTAAGCAATGTGCTGAACCAAAAGAAACCACTCTCTGATGCCAGCCCACCAGCGGATCATGTAACGCTAGCCAGCTCATCCCCAATATAATGGGAGCTCCTCCCAAGGTGGCCACATTAAACGCTATCAGTTCGGTGTGCCTTGCCACCTTCATTATCATTGGGACGGTCTGCAAGCTGACTTCTCCTCCCAACAGCTCCCTGCCATCGATCGTGGTCACCTGCAGGGGGTTGCTTAAAGGGATCGTCTGTATCTGGTGTTCAGCTGCAAACTCTTTGCTCATGAAATTGCAGGAGCTGCCTGAGTCCAACAGCGCCTTTATCTTTAGAGGGTGTCCGTTTGGCAGCTCTAGCGCCACTTCTATCACTAGGGCAGGTTTAGGAGGTTCTGGCGTGGGCACTTTCACTGCTCTTTGGCCTGGCTGCTGTGCCCCGACGGTGGCAGCCAGGCGTTGGCTTTTACTTGCTTCGGTATTTCTTCCTCTCTTCCCTCCACAGCTCCTACCATCCCTTGCCATTCCTTCCTCTGGGGGCAGACTCTGGCAAAGTGACCTGGCTGTTGGCAGAGATAGCATTTCCGGGCGCCTTTTCCCTCCTTCTTTCCCCCCTCACTGGGCTTTGAAACTGCGCGCGCGCGCGCTGTTCCGATTTCCATCGGCTCTGCCGGCGGGAAAGTTGGCTCTGGAATGTCTGGAATGCGGAACTCCTTCCAACGTTCCCCCTTCCCTTCCCGCCTCTCCAATGCTCTCGCCTCCTGGCGCGCTCCTATGGTCAGCGCTGATTTGGTCAGCTGGTCCATAGACTCCGCCCTGGGCGCCCGGGAAAGTTCGTCTTTCACAGCCGAAGAAAGCCCTTCTTCAAAGAGCATTTGAATGGGTTCCGCCGATAGATCCCACCCCAATTTATGGATCAACATGGTGAACTCAGTCCAGTACTCACGGACAGATCGGCTCCCCTGTTTGCAAGCCATTAACTGTCTGCGGACCACTCCCTGTTCAATATCGCTGGAAAACATCAGATCCATGGCGCGAAAGAACTTCATCGTGTCCTTTAGGACGTCACTATTCGCTGCCATCAGGGGTCTAACCCAGTCTCTCGCCCCCTTTTCAAGATGCCCAATCACGAAAGCCACTCGTGATTCCTCGTCAGGGAATTCATCAAACTGCAGATTGAGGGCATATTGCATCTCTGTCCGAAAGCCATGATAGTCTTTGGGCTCCCCCCCAAACTTCTGCACCAATCCTGGTACCTTTCTGACGAGCTGGGTGTCTTTCCCCTTTTTGTCTGCATCCTGAGCCCTCCTCTCCTCAAGCCTCGCCGTCTGCAGCGCTAGCTGGACCTCCAACACCCGGTACCTTTCTTCCAGGCTTGGACCCGCTCCAGCTCCTGCTTCTCCGGTTCCGGCTGGGTTGCTCATGATGCCTTCTCCTGCACAAGCTGCTCACGAAGACTGTCGGAATGCTGTGATGGGACGATGAGCTGCTTGTGTGTAAAATCCTAGTCCCTCAGAGTTTGGTCAAGTTTGCAAACCTCTGTCTGTAACGGAGCCCCTTAAACATGGCTCCGTCAGTCGCTGGCAGATTCCGACAGTGGTTGCTTTCGGAATCGCTTCCAACATAAAAGCTCCTTAACGGAAACACGTCTTCTGGACTCTCTGCGTGACAGTTTCCGGCGAGGAGTGGGTGTCCCTACAGGAGGTCCTGAAACCTCCCCACTGTTTTCGCTGGAAGTGTCTCTGAGCCATCCCTCCAGCTCCCTTTCCCTCAGCTCAGCTCCTCTCCCCCTACTGGTTCCCTCTTCAGCTGCTGAGTCTCTCCCAACCTGTGTGAGCCCTTTCACTTCCCTTCCTTCCGATGGCAGTTCCCTGACAGTGTGGCATGTGCTTTTCTTGATGGAAAGAACAGGGTAGGTTAAGAAGATATTCTCTTTCCTTCAAACCTCAGATGGGAGAAAGTGGAGGCATTAGCTGTCATTTGGAACAATTTTCTGTCCTTGTGTGTTCTGCGAGGATGTGTAATTCTAGGAAATCATGGGCTTAACTTCTTCTGTCAACATTCAGGATCTGAAAAACCAGGACCAAAAACACTGAAGGAGATAAGATAGAGCATCTTTCTCCTCGTGAGGAACTGGATCTATAGATTCTCTCCTCAGCCAAGCTAACTCTCTGCAGATTTAAAAACATTTGCGTGTCGAGGTCTCCAAGCCACCCCTCAAAATAATTCACAAATCACACATAATTTTTGTTTAAGGTTTTTGGCATAATTTTGGCCACAACTTTATTAAAATACATAATCTGTGAGTGGTTGCTTAGGCATTGGTTAAGACTATCTGTCCCCCCGCCTGGGACAGAACTGACTTCCGAACTCCCTTGGAAGCCAGTGAAGGGAAAACAATATTGGGGAGCAATGGAGCTGAGTCACAGGCCCTCACCACTCACCCAACGTGCTCCCCAGGGCTTGCCAGACCTGGTCCCATTTCAGGGATTGGACGAAATCGTGGCAAGCCCCTGGATTCCTTTAACGGAATTCCCTTCCACACCATCATTGGAGGGGCAGGCCCAGCCTATCCTTACCCCTCCTCCACCAATTTTTATAACCAATGCCTAACCGCAACCTTACAAGTTGTGACGAATTGCTAAGTAGTAGGCAAAAACCAAATGGCACCAGCCAATCAGCCAAATGGACAAAATTCCTACTAGGCCCCTGCCCCAATGGCAGACAACCCCATGACAGGCATAGCAAGGTCAACCGGAACTCAGGGCGGGCGGGCGGGTGATCCGATGCACTCAGCGAAAGAGAAAGCAAAAGCTGAGTGCCCCAATATTTAAAGCCTTTGGTCCCACCCACCACATTGCAACATGCAATTTGCCCCAGCAACCCGGCCATCCAATCGTTGCCCCAGGCCAGCTCACTTTTACCTGCCTGGCAACAGAGGGATGGCTTGGCAGACCCCACCGCAACACGTGCTCTCATTTCAAGGAGAACACACTTTCCATGAGTTTCACAGGAAAAACAATTTTAAATGTACACTTTTATGCCCATGATAGTTTGCTAGCATTTTTCTTCAATTTGCGTGGCGATACCCGCCCCCTCCCACAGATGGAATAAATAAAGACACCGGACACCAGAATTTAGATTAATGGGCGAAAAATGGCCACAACTTTATTGATTACAGGTAAGAGCGGTATTGGCCTTAGGCATTGGCCCTAACAGACTATCTGGTCTAACCGGGAAGGGTTAAGCACCAACAGGGGGAGCCCCCGAGATGCACATCCCTAGGCGCTCCCTAAGGGGTTACTGCTCGGGAGCGCGCTTTAGGCCCTAGCCTTCGTAGGTTTCGGACGAGGCGACGCCCCCCGGAGTCCTTTAATGAACTACCCTTCAAGAATTGGGGGAGGTGATGGCGATCCTCCCCCCCGACTTCATTTGCATAACAATACCCCGGCCAATGCCTAACCGCCAAAACCAAGGAGTTGTGACGTTTTGCTTTGAGGTAGGCGAAAAAACCAAGTGGCTTCAAAATCCAGCCAATTAGCCAAATGGAAAAACTCCTACCAGGCCCCTTGCAGCGACCAGCCGAAGCCCATAGCAAAGTCCGAATGCACACCTAAAGGGCGGGTGGGTGGGAAACCGTGGCTGCTGCAAAGGAGGAAAAGGGGCAAGCCAGGGCTGCCCTGACCTTAAGTGCCCTTAGGTGGGCCCGCCCCCAGCGCCAGCCGATTGGCTGGCACTGCAGAAGATGAATACTAATGGGAATCCCTGAGTCCCGCGGGGCTGGCGCCAGCCCCGCGAGAATGTGGATGGGGGCGTGAGCCCGCAACCCCCCCCCCCCTTAGTTAGGGAGTGGCTTTGTAAGAGATAAATTTACCTCCATTGGAGGGACCAGAGTTCTATAATTAAGAAAGTAAATTTTATGTCAATCTTAGGGAAACTCGTTTTTGTTCAGAAGCAGGAAAAAAGGGAAATCTGTCAGTTCAAGCACTTATGCTTTTCTCAAGGCCCAGTAAAATGTTGAGAAGAGCAATGCTTGTTCTCAGGTCCAGTAAATAAAAACAGAGAGACAAGAAATGTATCTCCAAAATCAGCAGGAGAAGTCGATTTTCTGACAGTTTCATAAACTGTTGGATGGCATTTAAATATTGAGAACCGTAAGGCCCAGACTCACATGCTGTGAAGTCTTCATAACGTTAAATGCTAATATCCATAAAAAGACAACAGCTTCAACCATTTATGAATTGCTATTCATAAGTCCTTTCGCTCAACCATTATTGCTGCTTTCATGTTCAAAACCTGAGAATGTTTTGATTTCTGCATTTCATTTTATCTCCACAAAGCATTTTGATTTCACTTGTCCCACTTTCTGACTTGCATTAAACAGTGACAAAAGTCTAAAGGCTTAGTTTAGAATTTTCTAGGTAGATTAAAAAATATATATAACTATGGGAGGGAATGCAAGGAGAGGTTATTTTTCTGTTCTTTTGTAATGTAGCACAGCCTACCTAATGCTTGTTGAATAGGTGTGTTATGGGTTTCTTTTAAACCCCTGCATCTTCGAAACAACAAATCATGAATATACTTAGTTTTCTAATGAAACTATCTGCAAATACACACATACATACAAGCTTTTTGCTATCTTATAATGTGCCCCAGATAGCTCATACTAGGAAGAGGCGGTAACTGCTGTCCTTCTGCAATAAGAATGATAATGACAATAATTTTATTATTTGCACCCCACCCACCTGACTGGATTGCCCCAGCCACTCTGGGCGGCTTCCGGCATTTACTAAATAAATAAATGAATAACATTAAACACTAACAACTTCCCTATACAATGGAAAGGATATGGTTGTTTACAATGGACATTGATACTCTGGCTGCATCTATCCACTGGTAAATTCAGAGCATGGATAGGCAAACTAAGGCCCGGGGGCCAGATCCGGCCCAATCGCCTTCTAAATCCGGTCCATGGACGGTCCGGGAATCAGCGTGTTTTTACATGACTGGAATGTGTCCTTTTATTTAAAATGCATCTCTGGGTTACTTGTGGGGCATAGGAATTCGTTCTGCACCCCCAATATAGTCCGGCCCCCCACCAGGTCTGAGGGACAGTGGACTGGTCCCCTGCTGAAAAAGTTTGATGACCCCTGATTTAGAGCAATATATTGTGATGAGTTTGAAAACCAGCAAGGCAGGATGAACAAAATACTCACAAAAGCACCACTCCTTCAAAACAGTCAGGTATTTTGTGTTTTTACTGATTGTGTTATATAATTTTGTAGGATGTATGTGACGGCACGGATTATGAATACTTAAATAAATAAAAACAAATAGGTATTCTGTGCCAATTTATTGGTCTCACAGACTTTTGTGGGGCTAATTTCATTCAGCAAGATCATAACTGTAAGACCGCACACTATCAAAGGCATGGTTCCATTTTTTAAAAAAAGTATTATCAGCTTAATTGCTTTGTAGGTGATAATCACATCAAGTTAAGAACCAAAGCCTGGGAAATGTCTTTGTTTGGCACTAGGCTCCTTGGGGAAAGCATTCCATAATGAAAGCTCCTCCATTAGAAGGTCCCATTCTCTCAGTGCCACTTTCTACACCTCCATTGGAGAGGGGACATGGTGAAAGGGCTCTATTAACCATTTTAGAGTCTGGGTAGGTACATCATGTGGGAATGTCCAGGGAGGCAGGAGAGGATATATTGTTTATTAATATCCTTCCTAACTTGCACTAGCAAGTTCCTTTACTTAGCAGAGTTTCATATTCCCCTTTTAAACACACGGCAGGTAGCTGGTTGCAGGCTTGTGTAAGCCTCTCACTATTAGGTTCCTGGTAATTTCCCTTATATCCCACTTAAAAGAATAAACATGCTACAAACTTGTGTAAAGTATATAAAAGAAGTTTACTCACATTCAGTTCACAGTTGGATCCCTGAAGACAGACCTAGTTACAAAGTACAGTGGTACCTCGGGTTAAGTACTTAATTCATTCCGGAGGTCCGTTCTTAACCTGAAATTGTTCTTAACCTGAAGCACCACTTTAGCTAATGGGGCGGGCCTCCCGCTGCTGCCGCGCTGCCGGAGCAAGATTTCTGTTCTCATCCTGAAGCAAAGTTCTTAACCCGAGGTACTATTTCTGGGTTAGTGGAGTCTGTAACCTGAAGCGCCTGTAACCTGAAGCATATGTAACCCGACGTACCACTGTATATACATGTGGATCTATCCCATATGGGGATAATCCCAGTGTCATCTGTTGGCTGGAAGCATCTCTAGCTAAAAAAGCTGCTTCAACGATGGAGGAAGTGAAAGAGAGAGAGAACAGGAGAACAGTATAGATTTAGAACAGTGGTTTGCAGAAGGGCATAGTTCAGAGGCTGCAGAGGGCAGAAGCTGGGAAATCTTGGAAGAGGAACAGCAGGAAGAAGAAGCACCAGGGGAGAGACAGCTGACCGACTCAGTGTCCTTGGAAAGCAATTCTGACCCCCCCCCCGGACCAGGCAGGCATTGCGAATAGTAGAACGAAGAGCCTAGAGGCAGGAAGCTCAGATTAGCTGGTGCAGGAGTGATGTAGAATAGGGGAGACGAAAGGGGGATGGGACTTTACTTGGAGCAACGCCATTATTAGGGAAGACTGCATTCCTTCGTCGCTCTCTGTGAATTATTGAATAAATTGCTTGGTAAGAACTTTGATTGTTTCTCTGATTCTTGGCTGCCACCGTGGGAGGGATCTGATTCTCCGAAGCCTGACAGTATGGTTCATTTAGAGGTCAGCACCCTGGCATTGGCAAACAATTGTCACACCATTCTGACTATGTTTTCCAATACTATGGCAGCTGGGGTTGTCTACAAGCTGTTCAGTTGCATACTGGAAATTGAAGGGGAAGTGCACTAAAAATGATTGATAAATAAGAACGCAAATAAGCACTACACAAGCAAATCAGGGTGAACGCTCATTGTCATATAATCTCCTAGGAAACAAACCAGGACAAAGGCTCAGTAAAGTCTGGATCTAGCTACCACATAAGCTTTGTGCAAGCAGATCATGGCCAATGCTCAATAAACAGTTCTTCTGGAGGAGATCTGGATGACTTTGCTTTGTGCCCAGCCTCTAATATATCATTAACAACTTGGAGGCAAAGTTATAGTACGAGTACTTCAGTTCAATTGTGAATTGTACTTTACCAAGCTCCCTCACTAAATTCAGGTCAGCCACTTTGCATTAGGGATTGCAATCCATAAAGCATGCTCCAAAAAGAGATTGAATCAAGCAATGGAAAACTCCCACTGACATTTAGTGACCCAATTTTCCAAACTTTCAGCCATTTGAGACTTAAGCACAGAAAGTCCGTTCTGTAGGACTCACTATACTTTCTAGAGGGGTAGCTCGGTTCATCTTTTACTGCAAAAACAACAGTCTTCTGAGAAATAATAATCACATGCATGTGTTACTACCACAAGTCACTTTGTCATAATTAGATTAACTTCATAAGTTTACATGGACTAAAGTCTATAAGAGAAGTACTAATTTTAATTTCTTAACCCTGGTTAAGGTATCATGCATGGGCAACAAGCTTATGCATTCCTTCTCCAAACATCTCTTCCACTGGCATGAAGAATCAAATCCTCCTCCTTTTCCTTCTAGCTATGGTTTCACGTTACACCCAAACCAACCCAAACCATGGTTAACTCAGACTATATTCCCACTTAACCAGGGTTTGAAAATCACCCCAAGACCTGGTTAAGAAAGAAATTATCATTAAGCGATCAAACTCAAGTGTATGAAACCTGCTCTATAATACAACCAACCAGTAAACTTCACGAACAAGCAGCAACTCAAACCCATAACTTTATACTCAGTAGCAGCTGGGAAGATGAGTCTAAGGGTAATAGGAGCCTTTGACTGTTGAGCAGCAACTGAGGACAGAGGGGCCCCATGCCTTCTTGCAGGTGTTTCATGGGGGAAACAGAGACAGGTGCAGTTTTCTGCAGCTTCATGCAAATAGCACATAGTTGCTGACTGGCCTGTTTCTAGCATGATGTTATCATTGGTCCATTCTAGAAATGGTGAGTAGCCACACAAATCATGGCGGACAGGATTAAGCTAATGAGCCTTGTCAGCAGAAGCTCAAGCAAGAACTTCTGCTGAAGCAATGGGCCTTTTATCTTCTCTCCTTCCCCTGTGCCTCCCCAAATTGGCTAAGGTGATCAGCCGGACTCCTGAATAAACACATGAGGGGGAAGGAGAGGGCAGTTCAGACAACTGAACGATCTGCTTAGTGCTATGCTGAATTCCTCCCAGTGCTTCTGTTATCACTCATACGTTTGTTCCCACCAGATGATGTCCACCAATAAGAGTATGACAGGGGTCAGCAAACTTTTTCAGCAGGGGGCCAGTCCACTGTCCCTCAGACCTTTGGGGGGGGGGGGTTGGACTATATTTTGAAGAAAAAAAATGAACGAATTCCTATGCCCCACAAATAACCCAGAGATGCATTTTAAATAAGAGGACACATTCTACTCGTGTAAAAACACGCTGATTCCCGGACCAGATTTGGCCCCCAGGCCTTAGTTTGCCTACCCATGGAGTATGAGGTCCCCACTCACTAGTGAAAACTGCTTAGCACCTTCTACCTCAGCAGCTGCTACTGACTATACCGCACTGACCTGACCCAATAATAGCTGGTGTCAGTGCTAATATTTTAAAAATAATCTTACATTAAATGAAACCTGCAAATGAATACTGGAGAGGGGGAAATGTTTTACATAGCATCCTATAATAAAATACCAGTAAAATACAGTGTATATAATATCTGGACTTGTATCGTATTTTACACGCCGGTACTTCATTTCATTCCAAATTATTTCAAAATTACTTGTTTTTAATGGGCTATTCTCCTAGGGTCTTATTACAGTTCTTAGAGGCCGCCCTCCCTGTTAAGTCCAGGAACAGAGAGCAAATGCAGTGCATGTACAAATCAGCTTAGAGCATGTATTTTGTTTCCAGATATGCTGAGGAGGCAACACTAACCTTTCTAAGATTTTGTGTGAATTCCTACTACATCCTATTTGACAGGTTTGCCATCCCTGCTTTCCCATCTGACATTTGACAGAGCTATCCCCGGCTTCAGATCTTACTGAATACAGATCTGCACTGCACTGTATTTTTTGGTGAGATTTTTTTTTTTTTTTTTTTTTTTTGCATGGCAGACGTTGTTCAGGTGTCTTTGTACGGTGTCTTTGTGTGTTAGCATCAATCCAACTTCCATCGTTGTGCCTTTTATTTTCACTGCTATTGCCGAGACCACTGCCACTCTTACCCTATAATTAAACATTAAAGGTAAAGGGACCCCTGACCCCTTGACTGACTCTGGGGTTGCGGCGCTCATCTTGCTTTATTGGCCGAGGGAGCCGGTGTACAGCTTCCAGGTCATGTGGCCAGCATGACTAAGCCGCTTCTGGCGAACCAGAGCAGCGCACAGAAACGCCGTTTACCTTCCCGCCGGAGTGGTACCTATTTATCTACTTGCACTTTGATGTGCTTTTGAACTGCTAGGTTGGCAGGAGCTGGGACCAAGCAACGGGAGCTCATCCCGTCGCGGGGATTCGAACCGCCAACCTTCTGATCGTTAAGTCCTAGGCTCTGTGGTTTAACCCACAGCGCCACCTGCGTCCCAATTAAACATTGCTAACATGTAAACAATGGACCTCAGGGGAGCTGACCAGCACAGCCCTAACCTGCCACCACACACCCAACTAATCAGATAGAGAGTGTGGGGAAACAATGAAAGATAAAAGGAGGCAGGGGGGAGGGGGGAGCAGCTAATAGAGGAAGTGAAATGGCTGTGTGTTGTTATGGAGAAGGTGCCTTGTCTGGGGCACTCCCAAAACTGGCAGCACTTGTGCCCTGATTGTTTCAAACGAAATTGCCAGTGATTGAACTTGGAACTTTCTACCATGCAGTTGGTCTCTGGTCCAAAATCAGGGCAGGGGGGAACCACCTGCTTCCTAGACTCCAAGGCCCCTTTTCTATCACAGTCAAAATGAATGGTGTGCAGCATGAGGACTGCTTGCCAGGTCATGCCCCTGGAAGAGAAAGCAGTGATGATAATAATAATAATAATAATAATAATAATAATAATAATAATAATAATAATAATAATTTATTTATACCCGCCACTCTGGGCGGCTCCCAATCAAGTGTTAAAAACAATACAGTGTTAAATATTAAAAACTTCCCTGAACAGGGCTGCCTTCAGATGTCTTCTGAATGTCAGGTAGTTGTTTATCTCTTTGACATCTGATGGGAGGGCGTTCCACAGGGCGGGCGCCACTACCAAGAAGGCCCTCTGTCTGGTTCCCTGTAACCTCACTTCTCACAATGAGGGAACTGCCAGAAGGCCCTCGGCGCTGGATCTCAGTGTCCGGGCTGAACAATGGGGGTGGAGACGCTCCTTCAGGTATACTGGGTTGAGGCCGTTTAGGGCGTTAAAGGTCAACACCAACACTTTGAATTGTGCTCGGAAACATACTGGGAGCCAATGCAGATCTTTCAGAACCGGTGTTATGTGGTCCTGGCAGCCACCCCCAGTCACCAGTCTAGCTGCTGCATTCTGGATTAATTGCAGTTTCTGAGTCACCTTCAAAAGTAGCCCCACGTAGAGCGTGTTGCCATAGTCCAAGCGGGAGATAACCAGAGCATGCACCACTCTGGCGAGACAGTCCACGGGCAGGTAAGGTCTTAGCCTGAGTACCAGGTGGAGCTGGTAGACAGCTGCCCTGGACACAGAATTAACCTGTGCCTCCATGGACAGCTGTGAGTCCAAAATGACTCCCAGGCTGCGCACCTGGTCCTTCAGGGGCACAGTTACCCCATTCAGGACCAGGGAGTCCTCCACACCCACCCACCCCCTGTCCCCCAAAAACAGTATTTCTGCCTTGTCAGGATGAGGGATGCCTGCTTTACAGCAAGCACCCAACATCTCTGTACTTGCACCAAGGAAGGCAACTTTCAAATAGAAATCTGATTCATTAACAGGAGGAAAAGCAGAGTGTTTGTAAATTTCCCTGCGATGGGAAAGGAATATTTTATGCACTCTTATTCCAAAAGTCATGTGTGTGTCCCGCAGAGCTAGTAAATCAGGTGTACATATATCTGTCTCTGACATATTTTCAATTCTGGTGAGAATAAGTCACGGTTTCAAAGTTGACTGCAGGAAGAGAAATTTTGCTGACAAAGTATCTAGGGGTTATTTGAATCAAATGGGGGCATTGCATTCTTTTCTTCAGATTTAAGTGATTGCTGACTAGATTTTATGTCGCTCCCAAAAAGGGAGGGTAAATCTTCTCTAGAAGAAAATCATAAGGAAGAAATGTTTGCACTGTACTTTTGAAAGAGAGCAATACACACAGGTTTAGTTTCAAAGCTTAACTCATGACCTTGCTGCAAAGTAAATTAAGGGCCTCCCTAGTTCAGATCAAAGGTCCATTTAATCCAGTATCCAGTTTCAACAAGCACTAATCAGATTACTCTGGGAAATGTGAAAGCAATGATCGCCCTCTCTCATTTGTCTCCTGAATCTTGTATTCACGTGGGTTGTGCCACAGCTCTGAATTACAAGGTGAACAGGGTTGATTCAGGTGAATCCAGTTGGAGTGGGTTGTTAACAAAGCATCTCAAGGCATAGCGGGAACTCTCCAAGGTCCTGAATAGATCTGTGGGCTTGAGTATTTAAAGCAACCACTTCATTTTGTCAAAGAGAAATCTAGGTGACATGGGGAAATGTCCTGAACCTATGTGGGGAGGGTGGGGAGAGATGGGGGTTGATTCATTTTGACTGATAAATCTAGGTTTTAATTGCAATCTGCTATTTTCTCAGAGCGTTCCATTCATTGTGATTTGGGTGAGGGATATTAAAATTCTGTTTCTGTGGATCTATGCAGGGGGGAAAACCCATTATAGAAAGTTTTAGTGGGTGGCACTGGATTAATACGTTTCAGTTGTGAAATTATTTCTCTCCTCCCTTTGTTTTTGCCCCATCAGAATCACTGCTGCTATCTAGAGCAGCCCCTTTTAATCCTGATGCTATTTTACAGCTCTTCCATATAGAATACATAACACGGTGGTGCCCACCCCAATGTCTGAATGGCGAGAGACTCCATGTCTTGAAGATATATGGGGTTTTTTTTACATCAGAAGTCAATTTAGGTGGTATGTCTGTGGAAGCTATAACATGTGATCCAAGGGCTTATTTACAGTATAGAGTTAAACTGGTTTTAAGAAATATTCTTTCTCCCCTGAAAGCCACGGGGACTTTGCTGTGTTGGAAGAGGGGAAGCATTTTCTGATGATAAAAAAATATCAGTAGTGTCACAAAACCACAATTCCCAGGATTCTTTGGGGGAAGCCATGAACATTTATTTGGTATACATCTGATATAAATATGTAGAGTAAAAAAAAGGTAAAGGACCCCTGAAAGTTATGTCCAATCACGGACAACTCTGGGGTTGCGGCGCTCATCTTGCTTTACTGGTGGAGGGAGCCGACTTTTGTCCACAGACAGTTTTTCTGGATCATGTGGCCAGCATGACTAAGCCGCTTCTGGCAAAACCAGAGCAGCACATGGAAACGACATTTACCTTCCCGCTGGAGCGGTACCTATTTATCTACTTGCACTTTGACGTGGTTTCAAACTGCTAGGTTGGCAGGAGCTGGGACCGAGCAATGGGAGCTCATCCCGTCGCGGGGATTCGAACTGTCGACCTTCTGATCGAAAAGCCCAAGGCTCAGTGGTTTACACCACAGCTCCACCCGCGTAGAGATGCCCTAATTGCCGGCACACCTGGAAAGAGACTCTCACACCAGCAATTTGGAGAAAGGCTATGCTTACTGAAATACAACAAAACCTGAGGCTCTGCAAACCAGCAACCTAATTCTCCAAATCAGAATATAGTCCATGCAGGAAAGCTGCCTAATTGAGGGTTAAATTCCCTCATGAGTCATAGGCAGGTTGACATGCTTCGCCTGTGGTGTCGGAAGAAAGAATTGGAAGGAAACGCTCCCTGGGAATCTGGTCTTGGCATGCCCTTCAGTCTTCACCCCAGGACCCATGTCAAGAATAAGGGCATCACCAATGATACCCTTTGTCATCAAAAAAGTGTGCCAGAAGTGGACTTCTGCTGAAACAATACAAATAACTAACTTTTGTTTCCCACTGGCCCTCTTTTGGGTAGAAAGGAGAGCTATAAATACAAGCACCCATGAAATCAATAGTGCTTCTTCAAACTGAACCTGCTAATTCCATCCACTCGCACCGCTCTCCTTCCCTTCCCTCATTCTGCTTTAAGATGCAATCACAGTTGCTTTTGTGTCCAAAGATACTTAAACCCGTTGTAAATATCACCCCTTTTGTAGTTACCTAGCCATAACATGTCAGAAACTACTAATGGAAAATATTAAAAGACTCCATGAGGTGAATATACCCACGACCCTTTAATTTTTGCTGGCACCAAATGTACAAATCTAATTGGACTGAGCTTACTGGTAAGTAAATTTTATTAGGAACCCAGAATTTCAAAGCTATCCACAAAAGTATATTTCTTTCTTTCCTAAAAAATGTAATTACCCGCTGTGCAACAAATTAAATGTTTCCTTCATTGGGTTACTGCCTAAGGAAGACGTACTCCTCACCAAGGAGTTTAGAAGGCCCTAGCCAGAGCTATATTAAGACCAGGCTCAATAAAAATATGTCAGTCAACTTTTTTGAAGAAGGGCACAAGGGGATATTTAGTTCCCAGCAAATAGATTTTTCAAGGATAATACGTGACACAGGCTTAACCCCTTTTCATCCACTTATCTTAGAAAATAATACACACTATATTCCTCATTTTTATAGTTGGTTTGTGACATTAAGGAAATGACTCTGAATTAACTAAACTAGGACCAGTATGTATTATATATGAAGCCATATCATGTCATAAACACGATTTCCCTCAAAGAAACCAAGGATTTGTACTGGGAGTTCTTAGATGACTCCTACTGCCCCCACAGCGCTACAATTTCAGGAGTCTCCTAGGAATGACTTATTGTTAAACCACTCTGAAAATTGGTACTCTCTGAGGGTCAATTTTGGAGAACAGTATTGGGTGACTGTGACTCAAGTCCTTGGTGGCTGATCTGTGAGGTGCCACAGGGCATGAATTTGTCCGAAGTAGTAGAAGCAGAAGTAGTAGTAGTTGTTATTATTATTATTATTATTATTATTATTATTATTATTATTATTACCCCGCCCATCTGGCTGGGGGTAGTCACAATGAAATCTGGGTCAAGATGTCAGTACAGTGGTACCTCGGGTTAGGTACTTAATTCGTTCTTAACCTGAAACTGTTCTTAACCTGAAGCACCACTTTAGCTAACGGGGCCTCCTGCTGCCACCACGCCGCCAGAGCACGGTTTCTGTTCTTATCCTGAAGCAAAGTTCTTAACCTGAAGCACTATTTTGGGTTAGCGGAGTCTGTAACCTGAAGCGTATGTAACCTGAAGCGTATGTAACCCGAAGTACCACTGTATATTGATGATGTCCAGCTCTATTTCATACGAATCAGGAGAGGCTAGCATGCACTCAGCTGGTGCCTTGGCGCATTCATGGACTGGATGATCTTTTTTATAATATTTTTATTAGTAATTTCAACATCACATTTTATCAAAAAACAAAAAATCCCCCCTATTTTTCCCTCCCCCTCCCCAAAAACATGACCCACCCTCCCCTCCCCCCCCCCCGATTCTCTGGTTTATCAACATATGTTATTTTCTGCCTGTTACAAAACTGTACAGATCCTTAATTTATCTATCTGAATGTTATCAATAAAAAGTTTGTGAATGTTTATTCAAAACCTGCCAAGGAGCCCAGTTCATTTTGTTGTTTCTTTAAATACTTTGTAAAGGGTTCCCGTTCATCTTTAAAGTCACAGTTATCCTTCTCATGTAGTTTGTGTGTCAATTTTGCCAATTCTGAATAGTCCATCAATTTCTCTTGCCATAGTTCTTTGGTCGGGATTTCCTCGTTCTTCTATCCTTGTGCTAGTAAGACTCTTGCCACCGATGTTGCATACATACAGATATTTTTCAGTTTCCTTGGCAGGTCTTTTCCTACAATCCCTAACAAAAATGCTTCAGGTTTTTTAACAAATGTTAGTTGGAACATTTTCTTCAGCTCATTATATATCATTTCCCAAAACTTTTTAAATTCATTACAATGGACTGGATGATCTTAATCTTGACAAAAGACTCTATCGCACTGATATTCCCAGGTCCTGGAATTAGGGTGTGTACCAGCTCTGGATAGGATTGCACTCCTCCTGAAGGATTGGGTGAATAGCTTGGGGACATTCCTAGACCCATTTTAAGTACTTTAGAAGCAGATGAAGAAGGACACCAAGAAACACAGCGAAGATGCACTAATTATACTTCTTCTACTTGATTTATTGTTGTACAGTATAACTTTATGCAAGAATAACCGATAATGCCAACTCTGATTGTGATCCATACAAAATGAGGTAAGACTTGTTGAAAAGAAGAACACTGACCTTTCAAACCCTTCTGGACATGAGAGTGAAGTGTTTTATATTGCAGGCAGAATTTTATGAAGTAGAAATGAAACATAATTATCAGTGATGTCCTATCAACCTGCTAATAGCCAAACTTCATCATAAAACACTTTTGCCAAGAAAATTTTGTGCTTCAACAGGCAAATATTAATCTTACTGCAAGGCAAATTTCTCTGCTGTATGTCGCCTTACAAAATCATATACCAGTCTTTGCAAATGTAATACATGGTGTCACAATGACATTTATGTTTGGAGTTAATTTCTTTCTTGGTAAACATGAACCCATTCCATACACATCCCTGCCCTTTGATTTCCTATTAGAACAGCAGTGAAACCACAAAGAGAGTTTTCAAGGTCGCTCTCTTTGCCAGGTCACAGCTTATACAAAGTCAAACTATTGGTCCATTCTGCCAAGGCTGCTGCAAGACATTTTGCTGCCTTGTATCTACGGAAGCTGTCCAATCAAAGTTTCCAAGGCAAATCTTTTCGGTACCACCCTTTGTCCCAAACGCATCATTGCGCCTAGAGGCCAATCTCCCTTTGGTAGAATTACGGATCTGGAGCAGGACACTTAACTATTGGATTTGTCTAAACTCAAATCCCCCCGGTCTAATATCCATAGGGCTACAAGACTGTCACAAGAGTGCCTGGTCTAAAATTGTCTATCAAAAACTTCACTCTTGTCTAATTTGTCAACGCCTAAATGATATCAAGCATCAGAACAACTTGGCCACTACAAGGAATTTTTGCCCATGGTATGACCACTTTCTACCTTCCCACTTTAATTCTCTGTCACCCTATCTGTATAACCTAGCAATTCCAAAACACAGACGTGCTTTTACCCTCACAAGATTGAATGTATTGCCCTCAGCTGTACTTGAGGGGTGATTCCAACAGATTCCAAAAAAAAAAAAAAAAAGCTTACGTCCCTGCGGAGATGGCAGCACTGAATCAGTGGCACATGCCCTCCTGGCTTGCACTCTTTACAAAGACCTGAGGAATGATATTATCACCCCTATTTTATTGTCTATTCTGGGCTGCCCAACCACCGCCATAGTGTCTTCTCTCCTGGCAGATCAAGGGGAGCAAATAACAGCAAAGGTTGCAAGGTTTTTAGCTGGGGCAATCAGAATAAGGTCCACTGTTCGATGGCTGATTCAGGACTCTAAACTGTGTTTTATACAATCGACTTTTTATTTTGTTCTGTATATACCACAATATTCTTTTGTTGCTACGGCTGTTGGCTGACACAAATAAAGTTTCATTCATTCATTAATTCATTTTGCTGCCTGAGGCAAACAAGATGGCAGCTCCATTCCATATAAATAGGACAGCATGGTTCACCACAAGAGAAGGCTTAGAGAGACTAGACCAGGCTGCATGGCAAACATAGATATGCGCTTCATCACCTCACTTCTCCCTACGCACCTGAATTTGCTGCCTGAAGAGGATTCCTCTGTGTCTAATGATATACACCCATTTCCCTAGACTTGTTCTGTTTCTGTTGTGTATTATTTTTACCTCTCCACAAAATTCATTATCACATCAGTGTTATATCTGCTCTTGGTGGTTGGGAAAAAAAGGAAGGGGGAGATGGTCGAATAGATATCAATGTGATCTTGGCCACATTCACACCATACATTCAAAAGCACTATGATACCACTTTAAACAGCTTTCCACAAAGAATTATGGGAGCTGTAGTTTGTTAAGGGTGCTGACAGTTGTTAGGAGACCCCCATTCACCTCACAGAGCTACAATTTCCAGAGTGGTTTAGCCTTCAATTCCTCTTCACAGGGAACTCTGGGAATTGTAGCCCTGTGAGGGGAATATGGTCTCCTAACAACTCTCAGCACCCTTAACAAACTACAAATCCCAGGAATCTTCGGGGGGAAGCTGTGACTATTTAAAATGGTGCCATAGTACTTGAAATGTATGATGTCAATGTGGCCTTTGTCGTTTGTTACCTTAACAATTGCCATTACAGCCTCTCAGGAATTTTTTATTCTCCCAACTATTTTCCATCACTTTATTTTCAAGGCTAAAAGAGCCTTTAAGTTCTCATTTATTATTATTAATTTTTTTTTGCCATCTCTCCTGCCTTCACTCTTTGTTCTTGCAGACAGACAAAAACTTACCTCATGGTGCCTTTTTTATTTCTTTAAAGGTTCTGCTCAATAGCTGTAATTGAATAAAGGGTGAGACCTCTGTATCTTCTACAATGCTCCAAGCTATGTATTAAAATCTCCATGTGTTAAAATTTCCATGTTTGAAAATGACCTTGCAAAGGTCAAATGGACTGAAATCTGCCTCTGATTTAAATGTGTTTTTACCCCTTTATTGACATTGTTGGCTGATATGCTTTGATATTAAGGTTGGAAAGGATGTTATCCATTTATCATTTGTGTAGCTGCTTGTATTCACTGGTCTGCTTTGGTCCAGACAAGTAAATGCTTTGGGGATCATTTTAAAAACCTTAGAATCTGGATTCTAAGAGCCAAGAAAATCTTAAATCCCCCCCCCACCATCCTCTTGGAATGACACCTTGATGATGTAGGGCAGTTCAGTTATCCTAGAGCTTTTCCCTAGAAACATGCAATAACAGATGCTGTTGATTAGCAATTTAATCAATTTTTATTCTCTGTCCTTTCCAACTCCTATCCAACAGATGAGAATAGAGAAGAAACCCAATGCTTAACCCTAGATGGAGAAAATGGGGCTCCATTATGTGCATGTAACCGGAACCAGAACTGGAGCCAAAAATGGACACATTTTTGGTTCCATTTCTGGCTACGGTTACATGCATATAATGTATTTATATATATATTTATTTATTTGCATTTATAACTTTCCAAGGATCTCAAGGAGGTGTACATGGGTCTCCCCCCTCCTCATTTAATCCCCACAACTACTCTGTGAGGTAATTTTGGCTGAGAGTCAGTGACTGGTCCAAGATCACCAAGTGAGCATCATGCTCAGTTTTGATAACACGTGAATATGCAAACAGCTACAATTTCCGCATCCCTTTCTGTTTCCATTGGAATTCTCCAACATCCAGAATCCCAACACTAAACTGTTACGTATCCTGACTAATGTCCACAAACACTGCCTGAAAAATCTGCTGTTTCAGGAAACTGCTAAAATATGAATATTAAGTCAGAAAGGACATTTATCTGGATGGACATAATTGCATTTTCTCAATAGTGCAACGGGTAAACAAATGCCTGGACTTGTTTTCACCCCTTCAACCCCACTAAAGGCAATTTTGCTTTTTGGTCAATAGGTCGGAAAGCATGTTAGTGACATTACTAAAAATAAAATATTGGTTGCATTCAGTAGCATAAAATATGAGTTAGAAATGGGGGGAAATAGGTCAGGACTAGTGGTGCAGCAAAATGTTTGGGAAACTGGCATCTTGAACTCAAGAGTCTTACATATTACATACTTGTGCCTAGTAATTCATCTCTTCTGCTCATATACATTTTGCTCAAGGATTTTCCCCCCTACAAAGCATTCTCCTCCCATTCAACAGCTGTAGGCCTCTTTGATCACTGCAGTGTCCACAGCAATCTAAGTCATTTTCTCTTTCCTGTAGTCCTTTCACATTGCCCTAGCAATCTTTTCTATTATAGTTAAAATATATCCTTTGGCTTAGGGTTACCAGACGTCCCCAGTTCCTGGGGACAGTCCCCGGATTTGCAAATCCCCCCCCCCATATACTTCTTCTTAATTGTATTTCACTATTCATATACTTCTTCTTAATTGTATTTCAGTTCAACAATTACTGTGATAAAATACATATTTTGTTATGTGCAAATGGCTTTAGATACCTATTAGGTCCATAAATTACCATGTAGCATATATTCAACACAAAAGACAGCGAAAATTTGTTGTTGACAATGGACAGCTGGACATATTACCTTCAGTAGCTTAGGGCCTCATCAAACCAAACCTAAATCCGGCCCTGAGTTCCATCCCTTTATTTTAATAGCTGCATCCTTGATTCTATTCTCGATTGAACCAGCATGAGCTTTGGAAAGATGCATATATATATATATATATATATGTTGTTGTTTTAGTCGTTTAGTTGTGTCCGACTCTTCATGACCCCATGGACTAGAGCATGCCAGGCACTTCTGTCTTCCACTGCCTCCCGCAGTTTGGTCAAACTCATGCTGGTAGCTTCGAGAACACTATCCAGCCATCTCGTCCTCTGTCGTCCCCTTCTCCTTGTGCCCTCCATCTTTCCCAACATCAGGGTCTTTTCCAGGGAGTCTTCTCTTCTCATGAGGTGGCCAAAGTATTGGAGCCTCAGCTTCACGATCTGTCCTTCCAGTGAGCACTCAGGGCTGATTTCCTTAAGAATGGAGAGGTTTGATCTTCTTGCACAATAAATGAGGGGTGATCAAAGAATGAAAAGGAATGTGTCTGCCATTTTCCAGTCTGCCATTTCGTAGATACATTTTTCCCTTTATCCTCTCACTTTCAGGAGTTGCACCCTTAATTTCCTGTAATTCAGCTGTTCATCTCATTCCACATGCCACTTTTCTCTCTCTCGCTCTTTCTCTCTCTCTCCATGTCCATCTTCACATTTAACCCTTCCCAATTTCTTCCACAATATTGACTGTCCTTTACCCTCAACTTCTCCCCTGATTTCCCTACAGTTTGTCACAAATTCTACTCATATTGATCAAGAGCAGCTCTGAAGTACTGTTAGCAGAGTAAAAACTTAAACACGTTGCAGGATTCCAAAAAAATAGACCAGAGGCAATTAATATTTCACCCCAGTTCCTCCTTCAACCTCGACCGGGATTGCTTAGTCAGCCTAGACTACGAGAGAGCCACATTGGCAGAACATAGAGGTATGCAGGACACTCCCAAGAGAAAACTGATAATCTGGTACTCTCTCTACACAATGTTTGCCTGTCAAAATAACAGGCATCTTGCTTCTGCTCATTGATATCAAGCAAGTGCCTTCAGTGTATTGTTTTGGTTAGGCAAACCTACCTAGGGATATCATTTTTGACATGCAATTTATTTTATGACATATATTTTTAACGTTGGTTTCACTTATATTTTGATACATTGCAGCTTAACTTGCTTTTATTACTAAATTTTATCAGAATTTCTTTCAATAACGGATATGCTCGTACCCCTTCCAATCTGCGCCCCATCCCGAGAGACGAGGGTAGGGTAAGCAAGGATTACTCACCTCCGTCACTGGTGTTGTGCAATGCCAGGTCTATAGGTAACAAAACTGCCACCCTGCGAGATTTCTTCACCTCGCAGGGGGTCGACCTGGCTTGTGTGACGGAGACCTGTGTGTGCAAAGGGGAAACTGTTACCTTACAAGAGATGGCGCCCCCGGGTTTCTCCGTCCTCCACCAGTCGCGGACTGTGGGCCGGGGGTCGGGGTGGCATTATTAATCCGGGAAGATTGTTCTTTCAGGGCTCTACCATCGCCATCGATCCCCGGCATTGAATGTGTTGGCCTAGTGTGGGGCTCCGAGGTGAGCTTGGCTGTCTGGCTGGTGTACCGGCCACCTAGCGCACCAGCAGCCACCCTGTCAGGCCTGCTGGAGGCGGTGGCCGGCTGGGCCTTGGAGTTCCCTAACCTATTGGTATTGGGGGACTTCAACATCCATGCTGATGCCACTCCCTCCTCACAGGCTTTGGACCTGGTGTCTTCCATGGCGACACTAGGGCTCTCCCAGTTTGTATCGGGCCCCACACATCAAGCAGGCCGCACGCTGGTATAGATGTGATCATGTTTCCTTCGATGAAGGTGCCATGGTCTGATCACTACGCTCTGAAAGCCAGGATTGACGTTCCACCCCCACCCTGCTTAGGTGGCAAGCCAATTTGGGCTCGCCCGCAGAGGCTGATGGACCCTGATAGATTCTGTCAAGCCTTGCGGGACCTTTCTCCCCCTGGCGACTCATTGACTGAGCTCGTTGAGGGCTGGAATACCCAGCTCCTGGCAGCCATCAATGAGATCGCACCTAAGTGCCCTCTGCGACCCCGCAGAAACCGGGCTCCCTGGTTTACCAAGGAGCTCCGGAAAATGAAGCGGGACCTCAGACGGCTAGAGCGAGTATGGCGGGGTGTCCGTGACGGAGCTTCAAGAACATCTTATAGGGTTTTTATGAAAACCTATGAGATGGCAGTGAAGGCCGCTAAGAAGTCCTACTTCTCGGCCTCCATTGCATCCGCTAGCTCTCGCCCGGCGCAATTATTTAGTATAATTCGGTCTTTAACGTCCCTTGAAGGACAGCCAAATTTAAATAACAATTTGACACACAGCTGTGAGGCATCTGCGAGCTTTTTTGCGGAGAAGGTCCTGTTGCTCTGCCATGACCTCCCTGCCAATTTGGATACAATAAAGGAACTGGAGGCCCCTCGACTGTCCTCGGGTCCAGTATTGGACCACTTTGACCAGATATCCCCAGCCGATGTGGACAGACTCCTCCGAGCTGGAAAGCCCACCACTTGTCCTCTCGACCCGTGCCCGTCTTGGCTGATTAGAGTGTGTCCAGATGAGGTGCGGGCCCCCCTGGGGGATATCATCAATTTGTCCCTTGGCCCCGGGACATTCCCAGGGGAACTGAAGGAGGCAGTGGTGCGCCCGCTATTAAAGAAAACATCATTAGATCCCTTAGATCTATCCAATTACCGCCCGGTTTCGAATCTTCCATTCCTGGGTAAGGTGATTGAGAGAGCGGTTGCTGAACAGCTTCGTAGGTTTCTGGATGAAACATCGGCTCTGGATCCATTCCAGTCCGGCTTCCGCGCTGGTCATGGGACCGAGACGGTTCTGGTCGCCCTAACAGATGACCTCCGCAGGCAGCTGGATCGAGGCGGGTCGGGGCTGCTGATTCTTTTAGACCTGTCAGCAGCCTTCAACATGGTCGATCACGAACTCCTGGACCACCGCCTTGCCGACGTGGGGATCCAGGGCACAGTCCTTCAATGGCTGCGCTCGTTTCTCTCTGGTTGGGGACAGAGGGTGGCGCTTGGGGGGGGAATTGTCATCGCGCCACTCCTTGGTGTGTGGAGTGCCCCAGGGTGTGATACTCTCCCCGATGCTTTTTAACATCTTTATGCGACCCCTCGCCCAGCTTGTCCGGAGTTTTGGACTGGGCTGCCATCAGTATGCTGATGACACCCAACTCTATCTGTTGATGGATGGCCATCCTGACTCGGCCCAGACACACTGATCAGATGCTTGGAAGCTGTGACTGGATGGTTACGTGGGAGCCGGTTGAAGTTAAATCCTTCGAAGACAGAGGTCCTCTGGCTGGGACGGGATGATATGGGATTGAGGGGGCAACTCCCATCTCTTGCGGGGGTGCAATTAGTGCCAGCACCGTCCGTTAAGAGTTTGGGTGTAATCTTTGATTCCTCCCTCTCCATGGAGGCGCAGATTGCAGCTATAACAAAGGTGACATTTTTCCATCTCCGCCAAGCTAAGCAGTTGGCTCCTTACCTCTCTCGCCCTGACCTAGCCACTGTGATCCGCGCGACGGTCACCTCCAGACTGGATTATTGTAACTCGCTCTACGTGGGGCTGCCCTTGAGATTGACCCAGAAACTCCAGCGGGTGCAGAATGCCGCGGCGAGACTCCTTACGGGGTCTTCGCTGCGAGATCACATTCATCCGGTGCTATACCAGCTGCACTGGCTCCCGGTGGAGTATAGGATCAGGTTTAAGGTGCTGGTTTTAACCTTCACAGCCCTATACGGCCTAGGACCCTCGTACCTACGGGACCGCCTCTCCTGGTATGCCCCACAGAGGAACTTACGGTCTTCAAATAAAAACATCTTGAAGGTCCCAGGCCACAGAGAGGTTAGGCTGGCCTCAACTAGAGCCAGGGCTTTTTCGGCTGTGGCTCCAACCTGGTGGAACGCTCTATCACAAGAGACAAGGGCCCTGCAGGACTTGACATCTTTCCGCAGGGCCTGCAAGACAGAGCTGTTCCACCAGGCCTTTGGTCAGGGCACAGCCTGACTCCCTTCTTTGGCAATCTTTACAGAACTTTAGTTTATGGTTGCCATCAATTTTGATTTTAATTTAATTTTTATAATGTTTTTAGAATGTTGCACTATTTTAGTGTTGTTAGCCGCCCTGAGCCCAGCTTCGGCTGGGGAGGGCGGGATATAAATAAAATTTATTACTATTATTATTATTATTATTATAAATATTTTATACTCTATGGAAGCCACCTAGACTAAATGGTATATAAATCCTGTTAAATAAACAAAAACAATTAAATACCCTGTTGTTAGTTGGATTCTATCTGTTGCACAGGAAGTTTACTAGAAAGGAAAGTTCTCAGATAATCAGCTTTTGTTTCAGGTAGATTGGTTTGCTATTCTTAAAAATAAAATAAAATAAAATATGGTTATCAGTCTAAACTTAAAAGTGGTTGCAAAAGTAACATTTGATAAGAAAGGAATTTACAATGGAAAGAAAAATGGAGGTGTATGATGGATTACATTGAAGTACATACTGTCTTGATAATATATCCAAAATAAGTATCTGAGACAAAACAAAATACAGTTTTCAAACGAATGAAAGGTAGAGTTAAATCTTTCCTATCTTCAGGTTCATTTAACCAAGGCAATCTTTCTAATTTACAGCAGGCATGTGGGACGTTTTATCCTGATAAATCCCAAAGAATCTACCGAGCAAACAAATTCAATCCATATTAGCTCTTGGTCTATTTGCTTCTTTCTTATATCTCATTTTTGTATGATTTAATAATAGGTGTGATCTAAAAATGTAGTCTTCCTATTCCACTTGAAAGTAGGCTTTGTGTTCATACCCAGTACATCTCTGAATTTTGCTTTCCAGAATGCTGCCCTCCAGAATCTGGAATCAGTTTAAAGCATACAAAGTCCTTTAAAGGACAGTGCAGCTTTATCGTGGGTAACAGGATTTACAAAGGAAAATATTTCAAGATAAAGAAATATTCGAGATTCAGGAGAACAAGGTAAGTGCTCTCTACCCTCACACAATATGTTCAAGTGGAGTGCAAAATGCCCATTCTTGGTGTTGTCTTATAAAGAAATCATTCACAGTGTTCCCTAGAAAAGCCATTTCCAACCTTGGGTCCCCCTACATTTTTGGACTACAACTCCCATTATTCCTAGCCAGTGGTCAGGGATGATGGAAGCATCTGGGGACCCGAGGCTGGAAAAGACTGCCCTGGGAGGTCCCCAGTCGCATCCAAAATGGACCTAACGGAATTTCAGTGGGGAATTCTGCACATTTCTTAAAAATACAGTACCGCTACAGTGGGATTAAGGATGGATGGATCAGTCTTAGTTCTACTCCCACATCAACCTTGCTTGCGTCCATTCGTAAATCTGTTCTCTTTTCACGTTAACCTGCAAAATAAATAATAATAATAATGATAAATTAAAGTTCATATGAAAATATGTTTCATATTTAGATAATACAGTGGTACCTCGGGTTAAGAACTTAATTCGTTCTGGAGGTCCATTCTTAACCTGAAACTGTTCTTAACCTGAGGTACCACTTTAGCTAATGGGGCCTCCCGCCACCACAGCACAATTTCTGTTCTCATCCTGAAATAAAGTTCTTTTTTTTAAAAAAATGATGTTTACTGAGAATTTTAAAGTTACAAAGAAAGAAGAAAGAAAAGACAAGAGAGGGAGAAAAAGAGAGAAAAAAGTAGATAAACATAACAATTAAACAATACAGATCAATAAAAACCAAAGTCAAAAAAATAACAAAACACACAATACATCTAAATCAAAAAACAAAAATAAACAAACAATTAAAAACAAGTCTAATATTCCCAAATCCTTAACTTTCATTAACTTATTTCAACGACCTCCTCACACCTCCCTTTTTTGTATTCTAGTTGTTAATTATCTCAGCAAATCCTTTCCATCTTTCACAATATTCTGTCATTTAAATTACCTTAATCTATTTTAACCTTATCTTACCTAAAAAACCCTAAAACTTAAAACTTAAAACTTATATATACCAAATTCTTTTAACCATAACATATTCTTTCATAATTCTTTTTGACATTTCTGCTAAAGCCAAATAATTTCATTCCAACATTTTCCTAATACTCATTAATTTTACAATACTTTTCTAAATAAATTTTGAAACTTTCTTCCAATCTTCATCCATCGTCTCTTCTTCCTGGTCTCGGGTTTTGTCAGTCCTTTCTTGTCTATCTAATCCATCAACCTGGTGCTCTTATGTCCGAGGCTCTTAAATCTTTTCCATGTCCCTTCTGCAGGTCTTCTTCTTGTTTATACCTGCCCTTTACTTTATCTTTTGTTGATCTTTTTCTTGTTTTCTTTCCTTTCTCATTGGGGGGTAGGTCTCGGGAGGACTCCAATCCAAAAGTATCTCCATCTCTCCTCAGCAGATCAGCCCATTCCCCACAGTCCCATTCCCCACAGTCAACACTGTAATCCAGAAAGTATTTAAAAGCATGTTTCAAAGTCTTTCCAAAATTAAGAGCCCTCACAACTCCAGACCCCCCCCCCCCCTGGTCCACTCCAGATTCGAACTTCAAGAACAGCGGCTTATACTCCTGCAAGGCCTCGGGTCTCTCCATTTGTGTTATTTGAGGTTCAACAACAACAACCTCCTCCATTTTCTTTCTATTTGTATCCATCTTTTAAAAGCAGGACCAACAAGGAAAAATTACTTTCACTTTTCAAATACTTTGTTTCTTTTGATTGCAAGAAGCAACATTGGAATCAATATATTTCTCTCTTTTTTTTCTTCTTTTTTTACTATCTGTCAAAATATGTTCCGTTCACAGTCGATGAACTTTCCCCATAAATTTCTGTCTCTGACACCCTCTTCCCAGGTTTGAGACGGTGGAAAATTTATCTTTCTTTACTCTCTCTCCTGCAGGCTTAAACAGTCAAAAATCCCCCTCTTTTCTCCTGCTTCCAAGAGGGGTTTTGGTGGTGATGAATGAAGGAAATTTAGAACTTTATATACGACTTTCCAGACTTTAGCTTACAAAGTTTTTGCTTCAATCTATTTACAAAAAACGGGAGGCGGACTTCCTGTTTAGAACCTTCCCGTTTCGGTGCCAAATTAAAATATTTCTTAGTACTTAATCCTATTTTCCATTCTACTCACGGGTACTTGTTTAGAGTCCAATTGTCCACAGGAAAAAGTCAGCGCTCTCCGGCAACGGCTGTGCGGCTTCACTCCGTAAAAGTATCGGTTGATTCAAAACACCGCGCCGCTCACCCCACGTCGCTTCGGACCCCTGAAAAAGGGTTTTCCTGCGAGTAGGGAAGGCGCTCCTGGTGTCAGCCGAATCCCACGTTCCCAGGCTTCCTCCGCCTGGGATTTTTAAAGGGTCTCCACCTTCGCCGCGGCGGCAAGACCCGATTTTCACGGAGCGGATTCCTCTCTGTCAGAGGAACTCCGCCATTGCCGATGGCGCTGTCCCGGAAGTCCTGAAATAAAGTTCTTAACCTGAGGTATTATTTCTGGGTTAGCATAGTCTGTAACCTGAAGCGTCTGTAACCTGAAGTGTCTGTAACCCGAGGTACCACTGTACAAATAGATATACTAATTGAAAAAATATTTGATCTCAAAGTACACCTTTGTAAACTTATCGTGTCCCAATATAACATATACAATATAATGCACTTTGGAATATTATTATTATTCTTTTGCCAAGAACTGTATCTCGAAGTACAGTCGCACCTCAGAAGTCAAATGCCTTGCGACTTGAAAGTTTTGGCTCCTGAATGCCACAAACACAGAAGTGAGTCTTCCAGTTTGCAAACGTTCTTTAGAACCCAAACATCTGACGCAGCTTCTTGCAGCCAATCGGAAGCTGCGCTTTGGTTTCTGAATGTTTTGGAAGTTGAACAGACTTCCGGAATGGATTCCGTTTGACCTCTGAGGTACGACTGTGTGGAGAAGTGTAAAATCCAAAGATAATTACATTCCACTCCATGTATTAGTGTGCTAGTAATTTGATCTCTCTCCTTTTTTTAATGGCAAAACTTGAATTTATATGTCTACTTACAGTACTTCACAGCAACCATTAAAAAAAGACTCTGCTCATCCATGTATTGATTTCTATCACCCTTTAAGGGCCTTCACCTCTTCTTCCACCCTTGCTTTTCTTTTTTTTTTCCTGTTTAAGTGAAGGTCCTTGTATACAATTAAACTAATAGCTAAATGGATGAAAGATAAACTTCGTTTAATCAATTGATGCACTGGTGTGAAAGCATATGGAACACATTTATTACCTCTTTATGTCCAAGATGGATATTTTTCTCCATCCCACCCCCCGCCTTTATCGTACTTGCATTGTAACCAGACAAGGACAATCCTCAAGATGATAAATGAAGTGGCAGCCATTTTATAACAATGTGACCTTGAGTGACACTGATCACACACATGACTGACGTGGAAGCTGAACGTTCGTAAATGACAGCTGGAGGAATAAACAGCAATAGAACTCTTAATGTTCGAAACAGACCACCTGATACATAAGGTATCAGTCATCTTTCCTTTCTCTTTCCTTCCTTGAATGGAAAATATGTGAGTTTAACCGCTGTACAGTGGAGGGAGATGAAAAGAAGAGGTGGTGAGTGGATTGAATAAGAGAATTGTAATGATCCGGGAAATATTGTGATATCAAATCAGTTGTGGGTGAAGCCCACTTGGTCTGTGTATTTCAGACCACAGTGCAAAGTATAGGACAAACGCCAAAAATGAAATGGGCCAAGCCTCAGAAAGGTCTAATTATATATATGGAGACACTGGCTTGTCATCTCTAAGAATGCATGTTGTACTATGGGGTCTGATCTCATCTGGATTATTATTTTACAAAGTCTCTTCCCCTCCCAGGAGGGCAGTGTTGCAGGCAGGCCATGTACAGCAGGGGGCGTGGCGTTGCCACCCACGTCACAGGGAGTCCTGGCAGCGTCACGCCCCCAGCCGACCAATCCAGTCGACCGGGGGTGTGGCTTGCGTAATTTAAGCAGCCTCATGCATCTCCCACCCTCCTGCCCTGTTTTCATGTTTCATCTTGGCCTTGCTATGGA
Organism: Podarcis pityusensis; assembly: GCF_964106645.2. Lineage (NCBI taxonomy): Eukaryota > Metazoa > Chordata > Lepidosauria > Squamata > Lacertidae > Podarcis > Podarcis pityusensis. Next base: position 65,583,263 of record NC_138035.1, read on the forward strand.
CAACGGTTGGTTGCCTGTTGAGGGGGCCAGGTAGGAATTTCCCCACTTGGCAAATTGGTACCAGCCATCAGGTATTCACCTGCCTCGTAGCAATCATCACAACTTTGTAAGGATTGGCGGTTAGGCATTGGTGAAACCTGGTTTATGGGAGGGGAGGTTGTGGCCATCACCTGCCCCTCCGCTTTAAGGGTATTCTGTTAAAGGGATCTGGGGGTGTGGATCTTGTCCAAAGCCCGGGTAAGGTTGAGGGCCATGTCATGACCCCATTGGGGACCCTAGGGGAGCTCTCAGTTGATGTACATCAACAGGGCTGCCCCTACTGGTGGTTGACCCTTACTAGACTACCTGCATGGTGGGCAAGAGTCAGATATAGTCAGTTCAATTCCAATGCCTAAGTCAATACTGTTATGTACTGAAGTTCTCACCCTGGGCCAGCAGGGGGATACTGTAGATAGTTATGCAAATGAAGGATCGAAAGTGACGTTCAGTGATTGGCTAGTTTTAGAAAGTTGCTACAGTTACGTTGTTCTGGAGCTCTATATAAGCAGGCTGACTGAGCTCTTCAGTTCAGTTCTGTTCTGGCCTCTGAATAAACAAGAGCTGTTTGAAGAATCGCTGTGTCGTCTGATATGTTCGCCCACAACTTCACAAATACCACTCACATTCTATAATCAATAAAGTTGTGGCCTTCATTATCCCATTAACCTGAAATACTGGTGTCCGCGTGTCTTATTATTCAACAAATGGGGGAGGGCTCAGAGCTTTGACATGCAATAGAATTCATCGCAACACCCATTGATGCCATCGCCACAATCTTTTGGTCACAGCTGCAGCAAAACAGGTGGCACCAAGGAACATGCATATGAACAATTTAGCACCTGAATCTGTACCTTCCGTTCATCTCGGAATGGCATGCTAGCGCTGTCCGCTTACCCCTTTAGCTAGCTACACAGCAAGGTAATCTAAAATCCAATGATCACTGTTGTGAATCACCCCACAGGACCAATGCCTGCCAAAAGATCTACAAGACCGTTATATGTTTGCTTGATATTAACAGCAATACCACCTTCCATCCAGAACCTAGTGCAAGCAAGGGACTAATGATGCCCAGTGCCCAAATCATCAACAGTCTGCTTTATAGCAGTGCCTCTGCTATGGAAATGCAATACAAATGGCACTAAATAGCTCAAATCTGTACCTGGTGGTTTACTTATTACGTAGATGAAGAACTGGATCTTTTCAAAGCCAAATTATTTTGTCTAAATGTCAGATGGAGTGAGATGGAATCAAGTGGAACAGAATGGGGTGGGGGGAGATGGTTTTGTGAAATAGTCTGTTTAGTTCTTTGATGTTAACCTTAAGTTTTTATTTTTTATTCTGCAGGGGATGATGTAAATATATTCTTCTCAGTTATATGTTTATGAAAGTAAAGTTCTTTGGAATATGAAGAGTCTGGACATTGTATAGTCTTTACGAAGAAGCTATAAATCACCTAGAAGAGTCTCCACCCCCATCGTTCAGCCCGGACACTGAGATCCAGCTCCGAGGGCCTTCTGTCGGTTCCCTCGCTGCGAGAAGTGAGATTACAGGGAACCATGCAGAGGGCATCAAATTCAGACAGCACCCCATTCCAAAGGAATTCACTTCCTTTGCAGTTTTTCCTGCATCTGATGTCACTGATTGACAGTTAGGTGTGACATTCAAAGTCTTGAGCATGGGTAGGCAAACTACAGTTTCCGAATCTTGCATCACTATTCAGAATCGTTATGTCTTTCAAAAGGTGATGCCTGTCTCTGGTTTCACTTCAAGTCTGATGTCCTTCTTGCACACTCATTGATTTAGACCATAGTATGTTTCTTCCTTCATTGTTCCCTCAGCAGGAAGGCGGAAGGGTTTGTGTGTGGGAAGGTAAAGAGATGGGTAGGCAAACTAAGGCCCGGGGGCCGGATTTGGTCCAATCGCCTTCTAAATCCAGTCCGTGGACAGTCTGGGAATCAGTGTGTTCTTACATGAGTAGAATGTGTCCTTTTATTTAAAATGCATCTCTAGGTTATTTGTGGGGCATAGGACTTCATTCATTTCCCCCCCAAAAAATATAGTCCGGCCCCCAACAAGGTCTGAGTGATAGTGGACCAGCCCCCTGCTGAAAAAGTTTGCTGACCCCTGGTCTTGAGGGAAGCCTTCAACAAGCAACAACTGAAAAGACAGTAGACATGGTGCTTGGCTGATATATAGCAGGAAGGGGTTCCAAAGGGAAGATGCCATCACACTAAAGACCTCATCTTGATACCAGGTAGGATGACAGACCCTCCGAGTGCCCCTATTCTCCGGGAACAGTCCAGGATTTACAGAAGCTGTTCTGATCCCAGAATGTCCTGCTTTTCCTTAGGATGTCCCTATTTTCATCGGAGAAATGTTCGAAAGTATAGAGTTATGCGACCCCCTGAGCCAAGGAGATATTTAACTACCTAACCTTTAGAAGACATCTGAAGGCAGCCGTGTAAAGAAGGAAGTTTTTTAACATTCAATGTTTTATTATGTTTTTATATATGTTGGAAGCCACCCAGAGTGCCTGGAGCAATCCACTCAGATAGACAGGGTATAAATATTAAAATTATTATTGTTATTATTATGGAGTAGGGCATCCCTATTTTCATTGGATAAATATTGGAGGGTATGGGATGGATCTCCTGGTAATATGATATCTTGATATAAGATGTCATATGATAATATGATATTGTCAGAGTTGCTTCCAGATCCTAGCTCACAGAGGATCACGCTAGCCAGCGATCATTAAATAAAAGTCTTTATTGAGTTACAGTTTCCATTCTCAAGCTGCTGCGTGCAACCCTACGTCTAATGGTTAGATCGGCGAAGCTCCATCTGAGTCTCCGCCCCTTGTACACCAACTTAATATCCTAGCCTTGCTCCACCTTTTCCGCCTGACTGTTCTTCTCTGGGTCCCTCTGCCCCCCGGGGTCTCTTCCTTCCGGGATTCCTCTGACGCTGACGCTGACCCCCCTGACTCTTCTCCCTCCTTTCGGCGGGCTTTAGGACCTGGCTCCCTTTCCGGGCTGCCTACTGCGCCACCTTCCTGTGCATTTGAACTTGGCGCGCGCGCCCAACCTTCCACCTTCCGCCTGACCGTTTCTTCGCTCCCCGATGGAGGTGTGGCCACTCCTGACTCGTGCCCTCCCCCCTGTTGTGAGCTGCCAGCGCTTGATCCCTGGCGCCCTTCCTCTTCCCTGCTCTCTGGCGGTGACGCTGGTCCCGATTTCCAACTGCTCCCCTCTGAGTCCCCTCTGGCTCTATCTTCCTGGGGTGTCCCCCTAGGCTCCCCCCTTGCCCTGGCCACTGGTGCTCCTTTCTGTGAATCTTCTGATTCACTGGAAAGACTCGGAGATCTCGGGTCGTCGTCATCACTCATCTTTTCTTCTGCCTCCTCCCCCTCGCTCTCTGTTTCCTCCCTTGCCCTTGCCTCTGCTCCTGAACCCCTGACATCCATCCCCCCCTCGAAGCCCCCTCTTCCCCCCTCCCCTCCTTCCGGTGCGGGATCTGGGTGCTGCCGTGTCAGGGGGACGAATGTCGGATACAGTTCGCTTCCCGTGGCGGGCCGCCATCCGAAGTCTTCCGGTTCTTCCTCCCTGCTCTCGTTGACGACGGTCACCTCCGCTTCCATCTCTGTGCTGCCGTGCTCGAAACCCGGGTCGTCCCCGAAAACGTCCATGTCCGTCTCTCCCTCGTTGCCTTCTGGAGACGTTGCTCGTCCTGGACCCTCCAGCCACCTTCTGCGGAACTGCTCCTCTGGTCGATCATCCCACCAATACGAGGGTTCTGAAGCAGATCCCGAGGGTGACCCCTCCGGGGAACGGGCGTCTCGTGTCGGTTCCTCATCCGAGTCGAACCCCCGGAACGTGCTGGCTGAAAGCGTGGGCGTGAAAAGCCAGTCGTCGAAAAAGTCTGCTGGCATTGGCCTATGTGGGAAGAGGGCATGAAACTCTTCTTTGAGCAGAGGTTCGTCTAAAGCGTAGCCCGGCACCCAGCTGTTGGCACTGGCCGGGGTGCCCTCCTTGGCGAGAAGGTATTCTACCCCCTCTTCCCCCCATCTGGAGTCCAAAATCTCCGTGACTTCGTTGATGCGCTCCTCCTGTGCCACTCCCCCTTGCCCGGTTCTCTCTCGGAGCGGACCCGGTGCCGTTCCTGGTTCCTGAAACCTGTGAGGTGCCTTGTAGGGAGTGAGCACCGATCTGTGGAACACCGGATGCATTCTGGAACCCTCCGGAAGAGCCAGCCTGAAAGCCACCGGGTTGACCTGTTCTTCGACTTGGTAGGGCCCCAGTTGTTTATGCCCTAGTTTCTTCTTCGCCAACGACCTGGCCGGCACTGCGTGGGCTGCTAACCAGACCCAGTCTCCCACATGGATCTCTTCGTCAACCCTTCTGTGTTTGTCCGCTTGTACCTTGTATGCGTGTTTAGCCAGCTCCAGGTGCCGCCGCAGCTGATCGTGGACCTCCTGCAACTCCGACGTGAACGCATCTGCTGTCTGCGGCTCCCCCTCCCCCATTCTTTCCAGTCCCGGGAAGGTTCTGGGGTGCCTCCCGTTGTTGGCGAAGAACGGCGTGACCCCCGTGGACACGTGCTTCGTGTTGTTGTAGGCGAACTCGGCGAGAGGCAGGTAATCCACCCACGTCGCAGGCTGTTGATTCGCATAACATCTCAGGTACTGCTGCATGATGGCATTGACCCGCTCCGCTTGCCCGTTGGTCTGCGGGTGTCTAGCCGACGCCAGGTTGATCTTGACGTTCAGGAAGCCCATCAGCCTCTGCCAGAAGTTCGAGATGAACTGTCGCCCTCGGTCGGACAGAATAGACCGCGGCAGACCGTGAACCTTGAACACGTGGTCTATGAACAGTTTGGCGGTTTGTTCCGCCGTGGCCACCTTCGCACACGGAATGAAATGTGCCATCTTGGAGAACAAGTCCACCACCACCAGCACAGCCGTCTTGCCCCTCGAGCTGGGCAGATCCGTGACAAAGTCCAGGGCCACTCTCTCCCATGGTTCGAACGGAGTTTGCAGCGGTTCCAGCAGTCCGGCCGGCGGTCTGTGCACTGGTTTGGCCCTCTGGCAGGTGTCACACCTCGCCACGTAGTCCGCGACTTCCCCTCTCATTCCGGGCCACCAGAAGTCTCTGGCTACTAATTCCACCGTCTTCTCCTTGCCAAAGTGCCCGGCAGTGGGCGCGTCGTGCAGCTGCTGCAGTACCTTGGCGCGAAGTTCGTCTCCCGGCACGTAGATGGCCCCTTTACGGATGAGCAAACCATCTCGCAGCTGGAACTCGTCGGTCGCTGCCGTGCCCCTGTGCACCTCTGCCATCTTTGCTTGCGCGAAGGAGTCATCCTGCAACGCTCGTCGCACCGCATCCAGGTCAACTGTTGCCGCCGCGCACGCCCACACTGTCGGTGCGAAGATGTGCATGGCGGCCGCTGGCGTTGCCTCCTCCAGATACTGTGGCTTACGGGAGAGAGCATCCGCCATGATGTTGGTGTCCCCCGGGACATACTCTATTCGGAAGTCGAAATTCGCAAAGAACTCAGCCCAACGTATCTGCCTCTGGTTCAGGAACTGTGCCGTGCGCCAGTGCTCCAGATTCTTGTGGTCCGTGCAGACCTGCACCGTGTGCTTGGCGCCGATCAGGAAGTGCCTCCACGCTTTGAACGCTGCATGAATGGCCAGCAACTCCCTGTCCCAGATGGTGTAGTTCTGTTCGGACTTGCTGAGCTTCCTTGAGTAAAACGCTCCCGGCCTCCAAACCCCCTGCGGGTCTTTCTGCAGCAGGACTGCTCCCACGGCTCTGTCCGAAGCGTCTGTCTCCACCCTCATCGGCCTGCTGGGGTTGACATGAAGCAGCTGCTCTTCCGACGCGAAGAGACGCTTGAGTGCCTGAAAGGACTGCTCCGCCTGCTCTGTCCAGATGAACTTCTTTTTCTTGGAGCTGAGCGTGTCCGTGATGGCCGCTGTCTGCATCGCAAAGCCTTTGATAAACTTGCGATAGAAGTTCGTGAAGCCGACAAACCGTTGGACCTCCTTCCGGTTGCGTGGGCTTTTCCAATCCAACACTGCTCGGACCTTGGCGCTGTCCATGGCGAGCCCTTTATCAGACAACTTGTAGCCCAGGAAATCCACCTCCGTCACGTCGAATTGGCACTTCTCCAGCTTGGCGTAAAGCCTATGTTGCTGTAGCCTGCTCAGCACTTCCTTGACGTGTCTGTCATGCTCCTGCTGCGATTCCGAAAAGATCAGGATGTCATCCAAGAAACAGACGCACGTCTTGTAGAGGAGCCCCGCCAACACGTGATGCATGAAAGCTTGAAAAACGTGGGAGCCATTTTGCAATCCAAAAGGCATAACTCTATATTCGTAGGTGCCCAGGGGCGTGAACATGGCTGTCTTCCACTCATCTCCTTCCCGCATGCGAATGAGGTTGTATGCCCCTCGCAGGTCCAACTTGGTGAACACTCTGCCCTTCCGTACCTTTGCGAGGAGGTCGTCGATTCGGGGCATGGGGAAGTCCGATGGCTTGGTCACACTGTTCAAGATGCGATAGTCCACTACAAGTCTTTTTTGGGGCGTGTCCCGCTTCTTAACAAAGAATACCGGACTGCCCCCCGCTGCCTCGGACTCTCGGATGAAACCGCGCTCCAAATTATGATCTATGAACTCTTTGAGTTCCTGCAGTTCGTCCTCAGACATGGAATACAGCTTCCCTTTGGGCAGCGCCGCCCCCGGCAGCAGGTCAATTTTGCAGTCATATGGTCTGTGGGGGGGTAGCCTGTCTGCCTCCTTCTCGCAGAAAACCTCCAAAAATTCTGCGTACTTGTGGGGAACCGCTTGCAGCGTGCCTAGCTGCCGCTGTGACTCCTCTTCCTCTCCTTCCTGCCTGGGCACGATGCAGTGTTCAGCGCAAAAGGAAGAGCCGAAGGTCAGCTGCCTCTGGTACCAAGCCAGCGTCGGGCTGTGCTTGTCCAGCCAACTCATGCCCAATACAATGGGCGTGTCCGATAGTTGAGTGACATTGAAGCTGATGATTTCCCTGTGATTCCCAAGTCGCATCACCATTGGTGGCGTCTGCTTCACCACTTGCCCCCCTAGCAGCTCCCTGCCATCCACCGTGACAACCTGCAGGGGCAGCGTGGCAGGCAGCAACTGTATAGCGTGCCGGTCGACAAAGTCCTGCCCTATAAAGTCCGCATTGCTTCCGGAGTCAATGGTGATTGGCACGTCCATGGTGATTCCATTGGGCAGCTGGAGCGACGCGGTGAGCCTCACTACTGGTTTGGGCGGGAGGGGGTCCATGGGCTGTAAAATCTCTGGGGACTGCTTCACTGACACGTCTGGCTGGGCCCCAGTGCCTCTTCCTCCAACCAGACTCCGTCGTTTCCCTGCTGTGGTTGTCCTTGCTGCGTTGCTGCAGTTACCATTGCTGAGGCTGCAGTGTGCTTGTGGAGCCTCTGGGGACACTCTTTCGCCATATGCTGTGGATCATCGCAGATGTAACACTTCCTGTTCCCTCTAGGAGGCTTCGCTTTCACTGCTGCCGGTGCTAGGGCTCTGGCTGCTGACTGAGCCCTTGCACCTCCAACCTCCATAGGTTCCGCTCCTCCTCCTGGCGGAGGCGTGGATTGCGCACGCGCTGCTTCTCTGGGAAGGAAGGAGGAGCCCCTGGCTGGTTCGCGCCCTCCACGCCCTTCGCCACTGCTCCACGGACGTTCTTCCAGCCGCACCCCCACCGCCAGCGCCCTCTGAACGATCTCCTGCGTGGTCCGGGGTCTCTCCCCCCTCGCAATTTCATCTTTAACCGAGCCGTGCAATCCCTCCCAAAACAGGTCTCTTACAGGAGCCGAATCTCTGTCCCATTCCAGAGCACTGACCAAAGCGAAAAAGCGGGCATGGTACTGCCTTACGCTGGCCCTCCCTTGCTTCAGTCCATGTATCTGCTGCCGAGCAAGATCCACGTCAATGCTTGATAAAAAGCACCCATCCATCGCTTTAATAAAGGCATCCGCATTTTGGAGCGCCGGATCCTTATCTCTCCACAAATTGCGCAGCCATGCTTTAGCATCTCCATGCAAATGGGACATGATGAATCCCACCTTCTCTTGCTCATCTCTAAAGTCTTTGTTCAGCAGTTGCAGTGCACACATTACATCTGCTCTAAAGTTGGGGTACTGTTGCAAATTCCCATCGAAGTGAGAGACCAGACCGCCTGTTCGTCTCCCCAACCCAATCCCCTCCGGTTTGGGTGTCAGTTGCCCTTGCTTCGTAAGCACTTCCAACCTGACCTGGAGATCCCTGTAGGCGGCAGCTGCGTCCTCCTCTCTCTTCCTGGATGCAAGAGCCTCGGCATTCAGGCGCGACACTGCTTCTCTGAGTTCCGCTATCTGCTGTTCGGCCGTCATGTTGTCTGCCGTTCGTGAGCTCGCTAGTAGGCACCCGCTTTCTCTCCTCTCCGCGAGGCTGTAGATGCCCACAATTTAGGAGATGGAGCTTACTGTCAGAGTTGCTTCCAGATCCTAGCTCACAGAGGATCACGCTAGCCAGCGATCATTAAATAAAAGTCTTTATTGAGTTACAGTTTCCATTCTCAAGCTGCTGCGTGCAACCCTACGTCTAATGGTTAGATCGGCGAAGCTCCATCTGAGTCTCCGCCCCTTGTACACCAACTTAATATCCTAGCCTTGCTCCACCTTTTCCGCCTGACTGTTCTTCTCTGGGTCCCTCTGCCCCCCGGGGTCTCTTCCTTCCGGGATTCCTCTGACGCTGACCCCCCTGACTCTTCTCCCTCCTTTCGGCGGGCTTTAGGACCTGGCTCCCTTTCCGGGCTGCCTACTGCGCCACCTTCCTGTGCATTTGAACTTGGCGCGCGCGCCCAACCTTCCACCTTCCGTCTGACCGTTTCTTCGCTCCCCGATGGAGGTGTGGCCACTCCTGACTCGTGCCCTCCCCCCTGTTGTGAGCTGCCAGCGCTTGATCCCTGGCGCCCTTCCTCTTCCCTGCTCTCTGGCGGTGACGCTGGTCCCGATTTCCAACTGCTCCCCTCTGAGTCCCCTCTGGCTCTATCTTCCTGGGGTGTCCCCCTAGGCTCCCCCCTTGCCCTGGCCACTGGTGCTCCTTTCTGTGAATCTTCTGATTCACTGGAAAGACTCGGAGATCTCGGGTCGTCGTCATCACTCATCTTTTCTTCTGCCTCCTCCCCCTCGCTCTCTGTTTCCTCCCTTGCCCTTGCCTCTGCTCCTGAACCCCTGACAGATATCATATGATAATACAATATAAAATGATATAAGATGGCTTGAAGTTAGCTCAGTAGCTAATATTGATAATAATATAATTGATATAGATCTATATATCTATTATTTAATTTGCTGAATTGAATATAACTCTCTCTCTAAATACATGTATATTTCTATGCTGCTTTACACTCGTATGAATCACAAAGCAGCTGCCAAGAATATATAACAATAGCAGCGCTTTTTTTTTAGAGATACTCAACAATACGCAATACCAGCACCTCTTTTTGTTGTTGTTAAAAAGTGTGGCACTTACAGTAACAAATTCATGATGAGTACTGGCACCTATTTTTTTTAAAAGAAAAAAAAAAGCACTGAACATAATAGAACATCACAAATACAACATGAATCAAATAGATTAATTCACAAATAATTCGTACAGCAACCACATTCTGTAAAACACTGTTAACAAAACAACTAAAAAAATAAGCTAAACAGCACAACCACAACAAAAGTCACACTATAAGATTCACAAAGCACTAAAGGTAAAGGTAAAGGGACCCCTGACCATTAGGTCCAGTCGTGACCGACTCTGGGGTTGCAGCGCTCATCTCGCTTTATTGGCTGAGGGATCTGGCGTACAGCTTCTGGGTCATGTGGCCAGCATGACTAAGCTGCTTCTGGCAAACCAGAGCAGCGCACGGAAACGCCGTTTACCTTTCTGCTGGAGCGGTACCTATTGATCTACTTGCACTTTGACGTGCTTTTGAACTGCTAGGTTTGCAGGAGCAGGGACTGAGCAACAGGAGCTCACCCCGTCGCAGGGATTCAAACCGCCGACATTCTGATTGGCAAGTCCTAGGCTCTGTGGTTTAACCCACAGCGCCACCCGTGTCCCTTTTTCACAAAGCACTACAGCACACATAATCCACAAAACAATATTAACATTAACAAACTAGCAACCAAAAACAAAGCACTGTTGAATTCACACACACATTCTCTCCACACCATAATTCACAATCTTCTTTTCGTTAAAGAATTATTTAGACTTTGTCCATTTTAAGTTTTGCATGCATTCATCATGCTATCATACTCAGATATAGAATTCCCAACCAATCTTCTGTTGACATCCTATATTGCTTCCTTTGATCCGCTACAATGGGATGAAAATTACCGTATTTTTCACTCTATAACACGCACCCGACCATAACACGCATGTAGTTTTTAGAGGAGGAAAATCCGCAGGCATGCCACCCGTAGGCATTCCCTCCATAACACGCACAGACATTTCCCCTTACTTTCTAGGAGGAAAAAAGTGAGTGTTATGGTGCAAAAAATACGGTAAGTAGAAAGCGAGTGGAGACTACTTTAAAAGAGATGGTATTAAGGTAAACTTTCAAGTGGGGCAAACTTCTGAACAGCAGTAGAAAATTTAAGTGAACTTAGAGGGATGAAAGAAGGGTGGGAGAAAAAGAAGATGATGTGACTCAATCTTCTACTCTGTTCATCAAAAGACAGACACATATGACTTCTAGGACTTCTTCCATCCTAGTTAAAGTAAAACAATGACACTCCTAGCTTGCTATCTATTATTATGGAATTTCCTGATACTTCTTTATATCTCTTAATATCTGGTATGGGTTTATTCTTATACTTTATTATACCGACATGATACAAACAAGTTCCGCTTTTCAAAAAATATATATTTTATTTGTCCTCTCTTACTCTTATCAGGTTTGTGAGTTTAATCATATACGCCATCTCCCAGACTTCTGTGAGCCAGGAATTTATTGATGGTGAAAGAGGCTTTTTCCAGTTTTGCAAATTTCCATTTGTGCTGCTGTTACTAAATATGTTGTCACTTTTTGGTCTCCATCTGGTGCTATGCCTTTAAGATATCCAAATATTGTTACAAATGGATCTCTAGGGAGGTCCTGATGAAAAATATGTTTTATTTCTATTAATATGGATTCCCAGTATGTTTTGATGATTGGGCATTCCCAAATTAAATTAAAAATGTTTGTGTTTGGCATTTTATATCAACAGTAGCACTTGTTTGTTATTGTTTATATTTTGTTCTGCCTAGCTGGTGTCAAATACTAGTGAGTCATAATCTTAGGGGGGAAATATTTGAGCTTCATGCAAATAAAATAAAAGAATTAGAGAAGAAGTTAAGATTAAATCCGAAGTCACAGCCAACTCTGAGAGAAATTAAACTCTATCAAGCACAATACTCTAAATTGATAAACCAGGAAATAGAGGGGAAGGTCAAATTAATGAAACAAAAAACGTTTGAGTCGGCGAATAAATGTGGAAAACTGCTAGCTTGGCAGTTGAAGAGAAGACAAAGATTAAATACAGTTACAAACTTAGAAATTGAAGGAAGAAATATCCAGAATCCTGTGGACATTAGAAAGTGTTTCCAGAGATATTTTAAAAAATTATACACTCAAGGGCCACAAGATGAGGCTGAGATTAAACAATTTTTGGGAAAAAATGGACTACCAAAATTGTCACAAGAAAACAGGACAATCCTGAATTGTAAAATAACACGACAAGAGATTGAACAGGCCATTCAGAACATGCAATTGGGCAAATCTCCAGGGCCAGATGGGCTGACCTCCAAGTACTATAAGACATTAAAAGATTATTTGATACAACCTTTGATGGAGGTCAGCAACGAAATTATGGAAGGGAAGAGGGCGCCGGAATCGTGGAAGGAAGCGCTTATCACATTGATACCAAAGTCGGAAGCTGAAAAGACACAACTTAAGAACTACCGTCCCATCTCTCTTCTAAATGTGGATTACAAAATATTTGCAGACATTTTGGCAAGTAGACTTAAAAAAGTTTTAAATGAAGTAATCCACAAGGACCAGGCAGGCTTTCTCCCAGGCAGACATTTGTTTGCTAATACAAGGAATATTATTGACATTTTGGAACTTTTGCAAACAGATATAAACACAAAAGCAGTCTTAATTTTTATAGATGCGGAGAAGGCCTTTGACAACATTTCCTGGAAATTTATGAAGGGAAATTTAAAAGAAATGGGAGTGGGACGGGGTTTTGAGAATGGGATTGAGGCGATATATTCAGAGCAGAAAGCTAAACTGATAGTTAATAATGTGGTTACAGAAGAGTTTAAAATTGAAAAAGGAACACGACAAGGCTGCCCTATTTCACCTTTGTTATTTATTTCGGTTCTGGAAGTGCTCCTGAATATGATCAGAGGGGACCGGTTGGTGGAAGGAATCCAAGTCAGAGAGAAACAATATAAGCTTAAAGCTTTTGCAGATGACTTGGTTTTGACCCTGCAGGAGCCAGAGTCTAGTACGAAAAGAGTATTACAACTGATTCATGACTTTGGTCGGGTGGCGGGATTTAAATTAAATAAACAGAAAACTAAGGTTTTGGGAAAAAATTTGACAGATACAGAGTCAGAACGGTTTCAGAGAGAGACAGAACTAAATGTGGTTAAAAAAGTAAAGTACCTAGGGGTAAACATAACAGTAAAAAATCTGAGTCTATTTAAGGATAACTATGAAAAATGTTGGTCAGAAATTAAGAGAGATTTAGATAGCTGGACAAAATTGAAACTTTCTTTGTTAGGCCGAATTGCTGCTATCAAGATGAATGTATTGCCAAAGATGTTGTTTTTGTTTCAAACACTTCAGGTTGTGGATAAGACGGAGTGTTTTCAGAAGTGGCAGAGAGATATTTCTAAGTTTGTCTGGCAGGGCAAAAAGCCCAGAATTAAGTTTAAGATATTAACTGATGCGAAAGAAAGAGGGGGCTTTGCCCTGCCAGACTTAAAGTTGTACTATGAGGCCGCAGCCTTCTGCTGGCTAAAAGACTGGCTACTTCTTGAGGACACTGATGTGTTGGACTTGGAAGGGTTTAATAATAATTTTGGATGGCATACATACTTATGGTACGACAAGGTTAAAAGCAATAAGGCCTTTAAGAATCATATTGTCAGAAAATCACTGTTTAATGTCTGGACAAAATATAAAGACTTGCTGGAAAATAAAACTCCAAGGTGGCTTTCACCTTTGGAAGCTAAGGCCCGAAAAAGACCCAATATGGAGGCCAAATGGCCAAAATACTGGGAAATACTAGAAAAAGATGGAGACAATTGGAAATTGCAGAGTTTGGAGAAAATGAAGGATAAAGTGCGAGACTGGTTACATTATGCTCAGATTAAAGAAGTTTTTAAAAATGATAAGAAATTAGGGTTCCAGGTGGAGAAATCGAAACTAGAAACAGAACTGTTAGAACCTAAGACTAAGGTACTTTCAAGAATGTATAACTTGCTGTTAAAATGGAATACACAAGATGAAATGGTTAAATCGGCTATGATAAGATTGGCGCAGGACATTGGGTACAATATCATGTTTGAAGACTGGGAAAGGTTGTGGAGTACTGGGTTGAACTTTACTGCATGCAATGCTTTGAAAGAAAATGTAATGAAAATGATATATAGATGGTATATGACCCCAGTCAAACTTGCAAAAATATACCACCTGTCTGATAATAAGTGCTGGAAATGTAAAGAGAGTGAAGGAACATTCTTCCACCTCTGGTGGACCTGCCCTAAAGTGAAGGCATTCTGGGAAATGATCTATAATGAGCTGAAAAAGGTATTTAAGTATACCTTCACAAAGAAACCAGAGGCCTTTCTTTTGGGTATTGTCGGCCAAGGGGTGGCAAAGAAGGATCGGACATTTTTTATGTATGCAACAACAGCAGCAAGGATACTTCTTGCAAAGCACTGGAAAACTCAAGATCTACCCACACTGGAAGAATGGCAGATGCAACTGATAGACTATATGGAATTGGCTGAGATGACTGGCAGAATCCAAGACCTGGGAGAGGAGAGGATGGAGGAGGACTGGAAGAAATTCAAGATTTATCTACAAAAATATTGTAATTTGATTGAATGTTAAGCAGGATGCTAGATCATAAATAATTGAGCACCACTAAATTAGATGATTCAGGTTGATAAGTGAGATTGAGAAAATATAAACTTTTTTGAGAATTATGAGACTATAAATAAATAGATGGGATATAAATGTAAACAAGATGATAAATTGCTGGTAAAAATTTATAACGATGAAAGTGGGAGCGGGAGAGGTGAGGGAGTCCAAAGAAGATCTGAAATTATGCTAGAATGTATGTTATTTTGTTTATTATATCTATTTGTATTGTAAACTCTAATAAATATTTATAAAAAAAAAACAAATAAAATAAGTTACTTTAAATTGTTTTTAATATGGTTTTAATGTTGTAAGTAACTGTTACGGTGAAGTGCAGGTAACAAATAAAATAATTATAATAGCATTTAAAATAATTAAAGCATCAAAAAACACTAAGAAAATGTAAAGATATTTAAAACAATCACTTTCCGTCAGAGCTGATAATTTCAAGGTTGCCAGAATCCCCTAACTGCGGCCCTCCAGATGTTTTGGCCTACAACTCCCATGATCCCTAGCTAACAGGACCAGTGGTCAGGGATGATGGGAATTGTAGTCCAAAACATCTGGAAGGCCGAAGGTTGGGGATGCCTGTCTTAGATCCTAAATGCCTGGATAAATAGGAGTATTTTTAAGTTCTTCTGAAAGTTAGTAATATACATTTTTGGACAATTGTGTGCATTAATGTAATAAATATAATTATATTCAATATAAATATATTCCAATATTTGCAATACAAATATTTATACGCAAGAGAAATATTATACCCAAAATCAATACGAGAGACATAACTTTGGAGTCCGGAATCTCTGTTATTCATTGAAAACATTCTTCACTTGAAATGTAGGCTAAACATTTTATTGTACCTTGACTCCAATTTTGTTGCCTCACAAGGGTCTGATAAAATTGCCTTAGGGCCTCAACCAGCATCGGTGCCATCAGCCATAAATTCCCCCGTATGGGGGAATGAGAATGAAAATAAATTTTGAAGCTAGGCGTGAACAACTTCTCCTTGAATTATCTTGACAAGCAAAATTAGCTGACTCAATACCTTGATAGTAGTCAAGTATCCATATTTATATACAACTTCGGGAAATGATGCGTGTAATGTACTTACTTGTTTATTTCCCTGTAGAGACACGGGACATAATGTGGTGGAAGTTAATGGCGCCAATGCCTCACAGCAGTCAATGGAATTAAGTTCCACACTTAAATGTTTGTTCTGTAGATTTCAACGAGATTTACTGTATAGTTGACCAACCTTTACTGGATTATGTCTAAGGACAGCGTGGCGATTTGTCCTGTCCCAAAAAAGGTGTCATTATTTGTTGTTGCCGGCTTTATTGTCTTAGGACACATTTAGAGATCTAAGTTGGGTGCACCACAAAACTTCTCTGAGTGAATGCAAAATATTTCCTGCTGGGTTGAAATAAACGACAGACGAGTGGCAAGGTGTCATACGGGAGGCATCTCCCTAACATGAGTCGGGAGCCCCTTTTATTGAATATTACAGCATTGGCACATATGTGCTTGTTGCTGATTGGTTAACATAAGTACAAAGCAAGGGTTGCATATAAGACATTAATCATCAATAGGTTAAAGGTTATGGAGGAACACAGAGTTAGACAGGCATGAAAACCTTCTTATCAGGCAGTTACTATGATTGATATGGTGTGAACTCAATGTGAACTGAACGTTCCAGGGTGGTAAGAAAGGAATGTACACAGAAAGATAAGTACAGGTCAGGATATGATGTATCATGAACTCAATGTGAACTGAACATCCCAGGGTGGTAAGAAAAGAATGTACACAGAAAGATAACTACCCATCAATTTCCCCTCAATATTTATTTTCACAATAATTCATTTTGGTGCAGTTGTTTTTTAAATTGATTTTCTCAGTTGGTATGCATATAAATATATTATAGACATTATTATTATTAATTATACATCCCATGACTTGATGCCTCGTGTGGGGGAACCTCCCACACCTTCTTCTTTGGCAATCACTCGTAGCTGAGTAAGATTGCCTTTCATAAACATGGTTTTAACAATGAGTCCATAAGTGACTGTGGAGGCCAATTCTGGATCCACACGTCCTTCCACAGTGGGGACATTGGTTCCAGGGTGGGGGTTGATCACGGTGAGGGTTTGCCAAGCATGCCTTCCTCTTACCACGTTTCTCCCTTGTGTCCTGAGTATCTTCAAAGCCCATGATACCTTTGGTAAAGGCTGTTCTTCAATTGGAGCGCTTGCAGGCTAGTGTTTCCCAGTTGTCGGTGTTTATACTAAAAAATATATGGATTTGCCTTGAGAGAGTCTTTAAACCATTTTTGTTGACCACCAGTATTATGCTTTCCATTTTAAAGTTTGGAATAGAGTAGTTGCTTTGGAAGACGATCATCAGGCATCCGCACAACATGACCAGTCCAGCGAAGTTGATGTTGAAGAAACATTACTTCAACACTGGTGATCTTTGCTTCTTCCAGTACACTGGCATTAGTTCACCACCCTAAATCCAGCACTGATCTTGCCATAGCCAGACTAAGCAATCTTAGTGGATCACATAGATGTACGCTGTATATTTGTGGTGCGCAAATGTTAACTTTCAGAAATATGGCTTTCCCCCTCTCAAGAAATGCTCTAGAAATGCCATGGAAATTATAGTTTTTGGTCAAGATGCAATTAAATGAGATGGATGTTTGAAAAATAGAACATCATTTTATGGCTAAAGTACTGCATAATATACTAGACACATCTGGCAACGGATATGCAGCTGAAGTGCTGCCATATTTATCCTTAGCAGCTGGTATTTCATTGGAAGATAAAGCTTTTTATAACACAAGCAAACACTCTTGTTTCCTTAAAGCTATGTAGACATTTCTAGGGATTTCACAGTGATGGAACCTAAACTGAAATTTGGGGGTGAACTGTCTTGGAAATGATGGAGCGCTCATAAGACTTATTCACCATCAAAATGTAGTGATTTCATTGAAAGAAGTTAGAAAAAATGTACCAGCACTCTTCATGAAAAAATGACAGATATGGAAGAAGCAAGGGAATAAGTAAGGTTGTAGAGTAGGTGCCCTTCAGGTGTTGTGGACTATATAAACCAGTCTTGGGAAACTCCAGCCCTCCAGATATTTTGAGATTACAATCCCCATCATCCCTGACCACTGGTCCTTTTAGCTAGGGATGATGGGAGTTGTAGTTCCAAAACATCTGGAGGGCTGGATTTTGCCTATGCCTGATATAAACTCTGAAGGTTTCATTTGTAGTTATAAGAGAGGAACAGCCAGGAAACTTGTTTTGCCAAATGCAAACAGGTTCTCTTCTCAATGGATCTATGATCAACAACAAATCACTTAGGGGGAAAGGCTGAACTTTATTGAACAAAATGGGCCTCTATACTCGCATACAACAGTGCAAAACCTCCCCAGACAGAGACAACCAATGTCTCCCCAAGCATACACACACAAATAGACAATTCCCCACAACACATTTACCCAAACAACCAACATACAGTATCAGACCACTAACCCAAATCTCTCTTCTTAGCTGCAGGGAGCCAAAGGAGGAGCAGCAGGAGTGTTGTTGCTGTTATTTAGTCGTGTCCGACTCTTCGTCACTCCATGGACCAGAGCACGCCAGGCACTCCTGTCTTCCACTGCCTCCCGCAGTTTGGTCAAACTCATGCTGGTACCTTCGAGAACACTGTCCAACCATCACGTCCTCTGTCGTCCCCTTCTCCTTGTGCCCTCCATCTTTCCCAACAACAGGGTCTTTTCCAGGGAGTCTTCTCTTCTCATGAGGTGGCCAAAGTATTGGAGTCTCAGCTTCAGGATCTGTCCTTCCAGTGAGCACTCAGGGCTGATTTCCTTAAGAATGGATAGGTTTGATCTTCTTGCAGTCCATGGGACTCTCAAGAGTCTCCTCCAGCACCATAATTCAAAAGCATCAATTCTTCGGCGATCAGCCTTCTTTATGGTCCAGCTCTCACTTCCATACATCACTACTTGGAAAACCATAGCTTTAACTACATGGACCTTTGTACGGTTGCCATTTCAAAAAGTAAAAACCAGGTCACCCCGAAAGTTGAGCTTTTTTAAGGAAGACCCCAAAATTGTTGAGCTGTTTTTTTTTTTGGACTTAAGGTGGCTTAAATGAAGGGTTAATTGTGGAAGGCCACCTATGCCTTCTCAACCATCTTCCGCATTTCCGCTACAGAACTACGTCTTTGCTTCCTCTTTCCCCCTTTTCTGTGATTCATCAGCAATGAAAGCACAAAATATAATCATCTAACCATCAGCTAGAAACCTCAGGGGTCATTTGAGAGACCCAACAGAGACTATCATGCTATTGAACTCCCATGTTTCTGTGACTTTTCTTTGCTCATAGGCTGGAGTATGAGCACGGTCAGCTGGAATTAGGCTACCCCAAACAAATCCCCGGAGCCAACAAAAGATGTATCTTGGCGTAATTCACAAAAGAGGCTGTAGGTTACACACTTGGAGACTTTTCAGTAATGTTTCTGGTTTTATTCTCTCTCCTTTTTTTGCCTTTTCCCTTGGGATTCTTTGCTGGAGCTAGCAATCGCAACAAAACTAATCTATTTTGATAGGAGTATCCTTTATAGAAACCAAATCAAACTAATTTCCTTTGACTGCTCTCCTCCCCCTCCAGTTTTGTATAATAAGCCATCTGGCTTAGCCAAGATTTTCTTTAATTTTCTATCCTTGTCCTCATGGTTCTCCGAGACATGATAAGATCCAGTAATACAAAGCTCCCCCAATATAAATCCTATGAATAAAATACATTGACAACAGGACTGACGTTGTCTCACTTCAAAGCAGCAATGAAAGAGGAAACTTGGAACACATTTGTTGCATGAAAGTTTTGGGGGAGAGTAACAAAACGTTCAAGAATATAACCTATAATATTGCCATGGACTTGAATGCTCCGCTGTGTGCTTAATTCTTATTAATTTAAATAAAATATTTCTTTGTCTGCCTTTCTGTAGCTTATGCCTATAGTATCTTAGGTCTAGCTGGTGGTAACCATGAAATTCAGCAGTTGTACAAAGAGCTTCTTATACTCCCTCCATGATGTCAAGGCTCATATAGAGGTGTACAATATATATTTCAAAGGTGTGTGGAAATAATGAAGATGGACATGGGAGAGTTCAATTCAAATCCCTCCTCAGACCTGATACTTAGTTTGAACAGGCCTCACTGTATCAGAGATGAGGGAACATGTGGACTCCTCATTCGCCCAAGCTAATTTGGCCAATGGTCAAAGATGATGATGGAAACTGCAGTCCAATAATATTTGGAGGCCCATTATAATAATCTCAAAACTATTTGGAGGGCAAGTGATAAAAAATGATCGGTGAGCAAAGAAGTACAAATAATTTTGTGAATGAAAAGTAGCATATGAGTGGGTTGGACTTGGCAAAACAGTGGTGGAAAAAGATAAAACCCTACTGGGAAATGATATATAATGAATTGGGGGGGGGGATGTTTAAGATAACTTTTATTAACAAACCAGAGGCTTTTCTTTGGGGAATTATGGGACTAGAGATACCTAAACAATATAAAGATCCATTTATGTATGCGACCACGGTCACTCGAATCTCATTTATCCAAGGATGGAAGGAAGAAAAGAAGAATGGCCACAGAAACTACTGGATTATGCAGAAATGGCGAAGTTTACCGGAAAAATAAGAAATCAAGACGACCAAGTTAAATGTAGAGGGGAAATTGTTTATTGAATATTAACAAAAATATTGCAAACATTAGCAGGATTAATGTAAAAACATGCAGTGATATTAAACAAATATTGACTATATGTGATAAATAATATGTTTAATTTCAGTAACAATATTATAAACATAAGGAACTGCAGAAAGAGGGGGAAGGGAAACAAAATATGATATATGTAACAACTTGATTTTCAATAGTTTTTTTGCTTTTTGTTTGTTGTTAAATGAAAATTATAAATAATTTTTTTAAAAAAAATGGTGGAAAAGAAGGCTAGCTTCAAAGACAAACAAAGAAACAAAACATCTTACATGGCCCACACAATAAGAGGCATTTGTTACCAGATCTCTCAAACACAAATTCTGGTTGTTAACCTGTTAGCTCTGCTGAAAGAACTAGTCCGATGCGATGGAATGAGTAAGGCAAGGGAATTTGAGTGCAATTTTTGCATTCTGCCTTCATTTTCTTCTTTCCTCTCTGTGTTTGTGTGTGTGTGTATGTTTGTTCTAGCTCAATGGAATGTAAAAATCATGCTGGTCTCAGCATGCACAGTCTGTAGTCATGTCAGCTGTTCTTTTCCATGACAGAGAAAGGGGGTGGGCTGCTTCTTATCATCCTTACTTTAAAAGGAACAACAAAGTGCTGAGCTCCTTCCTGCGCCTCGGTTCCTTCCTCCACATCTACATCAACAGGATGTTATTTTCCACCGTTGCATTGCAAAGATGCCCTATGCTTCTTTTTAAAGTTTTGAGATAATGTCCTCCTGAAAAACACCTGATTGACAGCGCCGGAGACTGGGAATTTGTGTTAACACACATGAGGAATGACAAGCACAGAAGCTTCCCTGCAGTTTTGCCAATGAGACTTGATGCTGTTTTGGAAGATCAGGGGCGAAGGAGGAGAGTTCTGACTCTATGCCCTATCAATCAATAGCCTCTTTAATCTGTAAAGAAGAATGCTGGTTGTAATTGGGGAGAGGGAGTTGTTAGGCAATCATGTGTCAGATTCTATTGTGATTTTTTCCTTAACTGCCTCAGCCAAACAGTGATCCATACAGACATCTGTGACACCGCCACTATTTACTCTTTGCTTACCATAGGAAGCAGATATGATATCCAGCATTGATTCCATGGAATACTTACAATTGGCTTTAATTGCTTATGTATTCATTATGGATTATTAATAGCAGCATGTGGGAGTACAGCTTGTTTATCGCCAGAACCTGGGGACCATTTAGAAAGTTTGAATAATCAGGATAAGCATCACATTCCATGGTTTTTTCCACACATAAAATACCTCTGTGTGTATCAAGCCCACACATGGTGCCTACCAGAGCTTGGAAAAAGAACAAGTTATAGTTCCAGTTAAACATGTCCCAAAAGGAACTAATTTCAGTTCACATTCATCCTTTCACAAAACAAGCTAGGTTGGTTCATGTTCAGTTAAGTTTCAATTCATGTTCATTTAAATCTGATCCTCTGTAGTCTAAATACTGTATTTTCTGGCATATAAGACTACTTTTTAACCCAGGAAAATCTTCTCAAAAGTCGGGGGTCGTCTTAAATGCTGGCTACAGCAGCAGCTCCTGCAGCAACTCCCCACCAAAGGACAAAACGACAGCAAATTAAATCAGAGGACACCAAGCTCTCTAGATGAAGCAGAAATACGCTTGAAAATTGGCCCCAGAAGCCCCCCCAATCACCAGTGACAGAATGACCCTAACCGCTCCCGGTAGTAGACCACGTGGTCCAAAATGGCGGCCTCGCGTTGCCCCAGCAACTAGACATGTGGCCGCTGCCTCAGCCCAAGCAGCCCCTGCAGTAAAAGAAAAGGAAAGGCTCACAACAAAGGCAGGGAACCAACAACAGCATTAAGCACACCCCCAGCCACTGGGAAGTGGATTTCCGAGCCGGACTGAAGACTGTTTTTTTAAAAAAAATTTATTTGGTGTGCGTTGGAAGAGGGGTAGTCTTATACGGCGAGTATATCCCAAACTCTATATTTTAACTGGAAAAGTTGGAGGTCGTCACATATGCCCAGTCGTCTTATACGCCGGAAAATACGGTAGGTTTTTTATTTAATTTAAAAAAATGTAAGAGAATTAACTTTGAACTAGAAACCAATCAGAGTTCTCCACCCAAACAAAATTAATTCAGTTAAGTTAAGCCGACAGTTATGAGAAATCGTGTCCCCCCTTAAACTGTCTTAGAGTGACATTGAATTCTTCCTTTTGGATAAGTTCTGGGACAATAGAAGCTGAGCAGTTGTACTGTATGTTTGTGGTAGGGAAGTGTGATCTTACTGCCCTCTGTTTGTATGGACCAGATGAGGTATCATCTGAGCGAAACCTCTTTCATTTTGCACAGCAAATCACACACACAAAAATTCAATCTAAAGCGTTTGAGTATACCCATAAACATGGGCCATTTTGTGCTCAGTTCAGTAATATCAATGAAAACAGACACCAGCACAATATAGCTAAGTTCAGTTTCTTCGATACACTTTCCCAGCAGTAATGACCTACATGGTCAGAATCAGGAAAGTATATTTATCTACAACCTGCCACTCACTGGGACTTAGATGTATAGTCAATCTTCTAATATTTCCAAGCCTCCTTTATGACACAGCACAGTTGTTAAGGCATCAGCTAGAGCTGGCATTTCTGGCAGAGAAAATAGCCTGTATCTGCAGTCTGCTGAATGTTTTCCAATCACAAATCTGAATTGCCATCGAGATGGTTGACACGTTGGGAATTTTCCAAATGAACACACTGTACAAGCAAACTAGTAGCTCACAACAAACAGTATCATAAGAGGCTACTTCCAGTATGGCAACAGCTTGAATTGGAACCTGTGCCAACTAAAATATAGTTCCTTGGAGGATTTCATTCCAGCAGCATAAATGAAAGGTCTTGCCTGTGATGAAACTTGCAAAGAAAGAAAGAAAGAAAGAAAGAAAGAAAGCTGATGAGGGTAAAAATCACTTCCTTTGGAAAAAACAGAAGACAAAAAGAGCAATGTGTTTTTTGTGATAAACTGCATGTATATTTAAAGACACTCTGAGCCAGACTATGTTATCACCCAAAGGATTTACACTGAAGAAATGATTCACACATTCAAGTACATCACTTAATGTCTTAGCACTCAGTCATGCATCACTCAGTGACTCACCACTGAATGTGTGAAATGTCTCCCTGGAAAAGTATTACGTTTGAGGTGATGGCAGGTAACACGAAACTATTGCTCTCTCCGTGATGTCAAAGAGTGTCTCATTCATCCAAGTCAACACTGGATGGTACATTTTTTTCAATGGTATCTGTGGTAGATCTGAAATATAATGGGCTTTGATGCTGTTCCTCCAGAGATTGCACAGGCTTTTTCTGAAATGCTTTTTTAAAAACGAACTTTGGTTTCAGAATACACATGCTACGTAGTTTGCTTCAGACACAAAAGTGAGTTGTTTAATCTCTATTTTATTTATGCCCATTTTTATACTTGTTACTACCTCTAGAGCTCGAAGCAATTTGCAACATATAAACAAATACAAAAGCAATTAAATACAAGGAAATCCATATCAACTGTTTTACAAAATAATAATAAATAAATAATAATAATTTTTCATTTATACCCTGCCCTTCCCGGTTCAGAAAACCGGGCTCAGGGCAGCTAACAACAAATTTAAAACACTTAATTGATGCAATAAAAAACAGCATAAGATACAGTATAAAATGTGAATAACAATAAATTCAGAATCAGTTTACGGGGGGAAATCCATCCAATAAACATTAGATGATCACCAGGGCTAGTTGGCTAAATTAGTCCTATTTGGGCCAGTGAGGAGATCAGGGGAGAATTAGCTGTGGGATCCCAGAGCGGGTAATCTTCATAAAAAGGGGATGGGGAGGGAAGGAAGGGGAATAAAAGATCAGGCTAAGTTCAAATTGAAAGTCAGGTGGAATAGCTCTGGGATATTATATTTATATAAAGAAATATATAAACTGTATCCATGCACATCATGTATCCATGTGCATTAACTCCCTGTCTCTCTCTAAGCAGAGAGTATTACGATGCAGTGTAATGTAAAATTTCAATCAACATAGCACGTGTCATTCATAAAACCATTCAGCCATCCATTTCATGAAGCCACTATCTCAGACACTATCTCCTATTAACCAATCACTCATTCAATAAACACCCATATTCATGCCCTGTTGAGACTTGGTTTTTTGGAGGGACCCTTTTATTTACACAGCATAGACACTTCCCCAAATCCTCTCTTACAAAAAATATGGAACGTTTCATGGGTTTGCATGTTATCCTTGCGCAGGGGCCATGCTAATCTTCTCCACATTGTTCCAGTTTGATTATATGTGCTCTTTTGTTTTTGATGCAGCCACAAGTGCACACCCTTCAACAGGGGCAGAGGAAGGGGGTGGGGATGGGCATACCACTCCAGGTGTCATCACTGAGAGGATCCCAAAATGCCGGGTGGCCCTCACTGTGGGGCCTGCAGCGTGCCCGAGCCATGCGTCTCTCCTGGGAGTTGCCCCACGTTGTCTCCACGTTGCCCCAAACGGCCTGCCAAAATTCCCTGCCCAATCAAGTACCTGTATTTGCTGCTCTGTCATGAATTTCTTCACCACTTTCGATGTGTGACTGCAATATCCCAGTACCGTCAGGATACCTCTTTTCCAGCTCTGGAATAACTCTCTTTCGCAGAACCTCAATATTTTGTGGTGAGTGCATCATTCCTTCCATTGGCTGCAGGCTTCCGACACCATAATAATCAACTGACTTTTCGTGTTTGTTTTGAGTACAGGATTATGAGTAAGATAGAAAACATGCTTTGTTTCAATTAATTTGCACAAGGGTGTACTTAGTTAAACCCAGTGCTTTTTTTCTGGGGGGACGCAGGGGTACGCATACCCCAAAACATTTTGTGACTCTAAGTTTGGCCTCATTGAGGGGCAGTATTTCAGTATGTGTAGGAAAATAAGAGTGCCCCCAAACATTTCTTTAAAGAAATAAACCGTTAAACTGTTAAACAGTTAAACCGACTGTCTGGGCCAACTCTGGTTCAAAGATAAAGTCATGGGAATTAAAAGCATCAACTCATCAACAGTTAACACCTGGGCAACGCATTGAGCAGGCACACAGGTTACCTGGAGAGACTCTTCCTCACCATGTTAAGGTGTACTGTATTGAATTTCTATTTAAACTATAGTAATGATTTCTAAATTTGAATCCATAAATATAAATTAGCATATGCAGGTGTTATGTAAATCTGTTTCTCTCTCTCTCTCTCTCTCTCTCTCTCTCTCTCTCTTCCCTTTGGTGATACCTCTTCCTTTGCTTTGATGTTGGTTCGTTCATTACAGATTCCATAACAATAAGGTTTATATTAAAAAAAAAAATGGGGTCTGAAATGTATTTTGATACGCACCTCCTGGATTATTAATCTGTGGATTGGAGCTTGGTTACACACCTCATTTTGCTTTTCTCAGATGTTCTGAGGGAGGTCTCAACACAAAGAGCATATGAAAACACATTTAAAATGCATCTTTGTGAGGAAAAAAATGCATTTAAAATGTGTATTATGAGAGAAAATATATTTAAATGCATTTTAAATGGAAATATATATACTCCAGGGATGTGGGTGGTGCTGTGGGTTAAACCACAGAGCCTAGGGCTTGCCGATCAGAAGGTCGGCGGTTCGAATCCCCACGATGGGGTGAGCTCCCATTGCTCAGTCCCTGCTCCTGCCAACCTAGCAGTTTGAAAGCACATCAACGTGCAAGTAGATAAATAGGTACCATTCTGGCGGGAAGGTAAACGGTGTTTCCGTGCACTGCTCTGGTTCACCAGAAGCATCTTAGTCATGCTGGCCACATGACCTGGAAGCTGTACGCCAGCTCCCTTGGCCAATAAAGCGAGATGAGTGCCGCAACCCCAGAGTCAGTCACGACTGGACCTAATGGTCAGGAGCCCCTTTACCTTTTACCTTTATATATACTCCTCCAGAATAATGATAAAGTGGGCTGGATTGGAATTATGAGTGGACACATGTGAAAGCAGCACAAATGAGATAAAGGTTGATTTCCCCCTTCCCAAACTTGCAACAAATTGTTTTAGCATAGTGCCTCCGACTCCGATTCTGGGCTACAGCCAATTTGAATCACAAGTCTTGTTGCTGCTAAGACTTTAGGAAAGGAAAAAGGCACTTTTTTAAAGGATGACAGTTTCCCTCTTCTTTCTAGCTATAAGAGCACTAATTAATCTGTAATGAATGTTAATGCAGTTAATGCTATTTCTGTATGTAGGGTTTCATTTTGGGTTCCATTTTTCCTTTACCTGGTATCCCAAACCCCCACCCCGTAAATGATTTTTTTTTTTTTTTTTTTTTGCTAATTAGCAAATTCAAACCTTGATGAAAAGCAGACATTCTAATTACCCTTTTCCATTACCCAGTTCCGCAAAATCTATGAACAGAATGCAGCCGCATGCTAGGTTATCGACAGGATTAAAGTAAATACACAGACAAAAGAAAACTACATTCTTGGGGAAATAAGCTTTTCTGTCCATGAAATAATCATTATTGGAATATGCCTGCGGTGGGTGGGTGATCTACTCTTACTAAAGTACACAAATAGCTGCAGTTTTACTGCATTGTACTTCCAAAGATGGTGAAATACTGAGAAGCACTTAACAATCCAGCAGTTTCCGAATCTTGTATCAGTATTCAGAATCGTTATGTCTTTCAAAAGGAGATGCCTGTCTCTGGTTTCGCTTCAAGTCTGATGTCCTCCTTGCACTCTCATTGATTTAGACCATGGTATGTTTTTTCCTTCATTGTTCCCTCAGCAGGAAGGTGGAAGGGTTTGTGTGTGGAAAGGTAAAGAGATGGGTAGGCAAACTAAGGCCCGGGGGCCGGATCCGGCCCAATTGCCTTCGAAATCCGGCCTGCAGATGGTCCAGGAATCAGCGTGCTTTTACATGAGTAGAATGTGTCCTTTTATTTAAAATGCATCTCTGGGTTATTTGTGGGGCATAGGTATTCATTCATTTTTATTTTTATTTTCAAAATATAGTCCGCCCCCCCCCCCCACAAGGTCTGAGGGACAGTGGACTGGTCCCCTGCTGAAAAGGTTTGCTGACCCCTGGGTAAAGATATCAGAAAAATTTTCCGAAATTGCTATATATTCAGGGGTCATATGGCTCTCAAAGTCTGCCCCAGAACTAATGCTTCATTTCATATGCTCTTGTCAATTTTTATGTTAATTACTCAGTGGTTTCTTTCTAGCACTGCAAAAAAAATAAATGAACTTTTTATCCATAAAACGAAGAAATAGTGGGTGTTGTGCTACTGTTCTTACTTTGAAAATACACCTCTGGCCATTAGCAACTTTGGCAACAGATTGAACAAATACTTGGTCAGCTCTTTAGTTATGCAAAGGCCCATCCTTCCAACAAATTGGAAGTGCTAGGAGGTCTGCTTAAGAGAAGATGCTGGTTTGCACAACTTTGCAGCCCTCCTCTTCTGTGGACTCAAAACTGGCAGCGATAAAAATCACAGGACTGGATGGGCGTAGCAGATTTTTAGACAACAAAAAAGGAGAGATCAGATGTCTCAACGGGCTCAGCCTAAATGGGGCATCTCACCAATAAAAACACTGCCTCTGTACAGTAAGGTAAAGGTAAAGGATCCCTGACAATTAAGTCCAGTCACAGACGACTCCGGGGTTGCGGCGCTCATCTCACTTTACAGGCAGAGGGAGCCGGCGTTTGCCTGCAGACAGTTTTTCTGGGTCATGTGGCCAGCATGACTAAACCACTTCTGGTGCAACGGAACACCGAAACCACAGCAGCGCATGGAAACGCCGTTTACCTTCCCACCGGAACGGTACCTATTTATTTACTTGCACTTTTGGGTGTGCTTTCAAACTGCTAGGTTGGCAGGAGCTGGGACAGAGCAATGGGAGCTCACCCCGTTGCGGGGATTCAAACCCCCGACCTTCTGATCGGCAAGCCCAAGAGGCTCAGTGGTTTAGACCACAGTGCCACCCACCACCCCCTGTACAGTACTCATGATTTAATCTATACTTCCATACCCTCCAAGTGTCACGGTTTTCCAGGGACAGTCCCGGAATTACAAAAGCCATCCCGGCTTCTGATTTGATCCTGGAATGTCCCTATTTCCCCTTCCGAGCTCAAGGAAAAGGATGAGCTGGCACTGGACCTGAGCAACAGTGGAGGCTGCGAGGGAGCTTCCCATGGCCTCTCCATGGCCTTTCCATGGCTGCCACTGCAGACCTCCTCCCTTGGGCTGTTTGTAGTGGTTGCTGGAGAGTGGGTGAGGAGGAGGACAAGAGGATGCTGCTTCTGAGGCCCAACGCAATGCTGGCTCTGAGAGGCAGGCAGAGGACAGTGGGAAGAAAGGGGGAGTAGAGCGGAGCTCAATGAGTCTTGATTTATTATTAAATCAATAATAATGTTGGGGGAAGGGAGTGAAAAATGCCCCTATTTTCATCCTCAGGCACCCAATCGGCTTGCTCCTCCGCTGTCCTTCAACATTCCTCAGATGAAAATAGGGGCATTTTTCACTCCTGCCCAACTGACCTTCCTCGACCAATCCATTTTTGGTCCCTTCCCCTCCCACCACTGGTACTCCTTATGGTAAGAGCATGGAGCAGATGCAGTCGTATGACGTGATATTGCCAAAGTCTCAGAATTCAAAGTGCCCTGGACGCAGCAGTACTGCAAGCCAATCGGACGTCTGGGGTGGTGCTTGTGCCCTGCCTATGGGGCTGGGCAAGCTGGGGCAGGATGCATTGAGAATTTGTGGGCTATATGCAAACATCGCCTCCGTGCTGTAGACTGGACGACTCTGGAGAAGCTCATTCAGGCACTGATTCAAGTGTGGTACAGGGACCCGAAAATCAACAGTGACTGCTCGAAACTAGTAGACATCTCTAGAAGTTGACTGGTAAACAGTTCATTTACAAAGTGCAGGCACTTTATGTAATAGGGTGGCTAAATGTTCTCTATTTCAAGGAGTTACACCCTTGTGCAAATTAATTGAAACAAGCAATGTACTTTGTTGTACAAAACTCACATATACATGTACAAAACTCACATATATGTACATTAGTAACGGATATCACCTCCGCTATTTTTAAGCAGCATTTGAACACGGTTTGGCATGGAGTCTACTAGTTTCGAGCAGTCCCTGTTGATTTTCGGGTCCCTGTACCACACTTGAATCAGCGCCTGAATGAGCTTCTCCGTAGTCGTCCAGTCTACAGCACGGAGGCGACGTTAGCATATAGCCCACAAATTTCCTTCACTTCTCAAAATGCCTTTGGGGCAAGTCCATTTCTTTAGCAGTCTAATTCCCATTTTACTGAAAGAGTGATTGCTACCAATTTGATTCTTTGGTCAGGTCAAACTTTTATTGCATAGGACCAAAAGTGTGTGCAGAAATTCAGATTGGCTCATAGGTATAGACAACAAGCCACATATGCAAGCATTATGTATATAAGCATATTTGGGAAATTTAAAAATCTACCATTAGTAGATCTTAAAAAAAATATTATTTCAATGGATTTTAGTTTGAATGTCACATAGCTTGAAATCTGATGGACAACACAGGAATTATCTGACACCAAGTCTGTAGTTGATATTTTGTAAAAATGTGATCCCGCCTAATGTTTTGATCATTCAATTTTGTGTACTGCAGAAGCCAATAACAATAGGTGTTGCCCTTCATATGCACTTAAAACGCATTTTTTTATTTGCTAAGCTTCACTCATTTGCTCACCAATGTACAAAATGCATTTTCTACCCAGAGGTCCCAGATATAATACAAATATAGCAAGGCCAGGGTCAACAGAAAAGTAAGAAAGTTCAGCAGAGGCTCAGGTCTGAATACAAATGGTAGATTACAGAAAACACGGAGCCCATACTAATGCAGTATTTTGGTATTATAGTGCAGTAAAATGACATCTCAAAGTTCTCACTGTGGCTTTCCTTATTCTTATAGCTGCAACGGGTAAGACAGTGCTGTAGCACGATATCAATATAACACCAGGAGAATGATTTGCAATGAAGCAGAATTTGCTTAGAATGCCCAATCTGTTTAAAAGACCATTATTTTGGGCTCCTCATGAAGTCCTTGTGGCTAGACCCATCCAGTATGGACTCTGTTACATTCTCCAAATATCCCAGTTGCATTATTAACAGTTCTCGCATTCGTAATATTTGCTACAGTTCATAGCTGTCAGAAATTCACATACTGAACAACAGAGTGCTGTTTTTTAAAAAAATATATATAATTTTACGGTGGTACGGTGCTGCACAGACCTGGGAAGAATTTGCACATAAAGGTAAAGGGGACCCATGACCATTAGATCCAGTCGTGGCCAACTCTGGGGTTGTGGCGCTCATCTCGTTTTATTGGCTGAGGGAGCCGGCGTACAGCTTCCGGGTCATGTGGCCAGCATGACTAAGCTGCTTCTGGCTAACCAGAGCAGCGCACGGAAACACCGTTTACCTTCCCGCTGGAGCAGTACCTATTTATCTACTTGCACTTTGACGTGCTTTCGAACTGCTAGGTTGGCAGGAGCAGGGACTGAGCAACGGGAGCTCACCCCGTCGCAGGGATTCGAACCGCCGACCTTCTGATCAGCAACTCCTAGGCTCTGTGGTTTAACCCACAGTGCCACCCATGTCTCAATATTTGCACATATTGACTGGTAAACAGAGAAAAGGAAGTGTGTTCCTAGATTGTTTCTGGAAGTCCTATAGCAGCCTTCTGAAAGAAGAACGCTTCATGGCAATCCACTGGTGTAGCGTGAACGAGGTTGTGGGGCTGGCATCCCTGGGCAAATGCTTCTGAGGGCTTGAGAGGGCGCAACCAGATGCCCCCACAAAAGGCACCCTGCGAGGAGGCAAGCCAATCCAGGACTGGGTCTTTGGGGCCGGAATGGGCACCACACTGTGCTTGACCAATTCAACCACCCACCGCCAACCCTTTCCCCTTCAGTGCAGACATCTCATTTGACACAACACTGCCATTGACCTTTGATGCCACAACCAGGTGCCCCCAGGACAGGCATCCTCCATGGAGGCAAGCCAAGCTGGACCCGGGCCTTTGAGGCTGGAATGGTGCCTCTTTTTCCTAGAAAGAGTGTGGTGTAGTGGTTAAGAGCGGTAGTCTCCTAATCTGGGGAACCGGGTTCGCGCCTCCGCTCCTCCACATGCAGCTGCTGGGTGACCTTGGGCCAGTCACACTTCTTTGAAGTCTCTCAGCCCCACTCACCTCACAGAGTGTTTGTTGTGGGGGAGGAAGGGAAA
This sequence comes from Podarcis pityusensis, assembly GCF_964106645.2. Classification (NCBI taxonomy): domain Eukaryota; kingdom Metazoa; phylum Chordata; class Lepidosauria; order Squamata; family Lacertidae; genus Podarcis; species Podarcis pityusensis. Next base: position 65,614,630 of record NC_138035.1, read on the forward strand.
GGAGAATGTTAGCCGCTTTGAGACTCCTGAAGGGTAGTGAAAGGCGGGATATCAAATCCAAACTCTTCTTCTTCTTCTTCTTCTGCATTGGCCAGCCGTGCTCCTCACGTCCCACCAGAGCCAAGCATCCCTACCTGATGCTTAGAACTCTTTCCAAGACACACCTCTTCCCTACCCACCACTGTGCCTGATTTTCATCCTCCTTGAGTATTTTTGCCTGACTGGAATGTGTCCTTAAACTCTAATAATACTTGCCTGGGTTGAGGATAGAGAGCTTTTTCTGCCCAGCAATGGCATGCGGCCCTTGGAAGATTACCCAGAAGGAATTGTGACCCTAGGGCAGAAAAACCTTTCCCATGCCTGTACGAAACTATGGTTTAGGGTTACTCCCTTACTCAACCAATGAGCAGCAGCTTCCATATATCAAATTATAAGCTATTTTAAAGTTTCTTTAGTGTCTCCAAAAGACACTTATTTCAATGTCTATTTACTAAATTCCACAGATTAATCAATCCATTCATTGGTTAAATATTACTTTATCAAATTTTAAAAAAAGTCAATAGATTTTCACATTTTGTAATAAAAAATTGATCTCACGGGAGCGTGTAATACAAGCAATCTCTACTTTCATACAGGGCACACTATTTTTTATTGTAATTGTAATTGTGGTGCTTTTTCTCCATTTGCGAATATACTATGTTAAAATAGTATGGCATATATGCTGGCTACATTTGGTGAGAAATTAAAAAGGCAAATAGCTTGAAACATGAAGAACTTTCTAATGTCTTCTATCCTTTCCAGGCTGGCTTTCAACTTTATTTTTGGAACAAAACAGTCCGGGTAGCCTCCGGTGGATTATCTTCACTTGGAGATTGACAACCTCCTTGTTAGACTTCATAGACCTTTCAGCTGCACTCAATACAGTTATCTGTCAAATATTGCTTTATTGTCTAAGGGGTCTATTTTCGGTGCAGGTGACTGTACTCAGTTGATTTCAATATTGTTGCTGTTGATAATGCTCTTTGGCATTTATGGGGTTTTTTGGGGTGGGGTGCTGTGTTGCTATGAACCTCTATCTCTTCTGCTTTTGTGAAGGCCTTACCTAAGAAATGAGACAAGAGCCTTATTCCCCCAACCCTTGAAGATTGTAGCCATCTTTGGATATAGTAAAAGCACCATGTCCTTACCATTAAAACAATGTAAATTCACACATCTACTTAAATTCACACATCTACTTAAATCACAGTTGTATCATATATACAGTTAACTGGGTGTATGTCCTGTTGAACTCAGTGGGGCTTTGCTTCTGAGGAGACCTGTGGAGAATTGGAATGTGTTTTTCAAGAAAGTCACACAAACAGTGCTATACATTATGAGTTATAATGCAAAATATGTAATGATGGACATTTCACATATTCTTATTTTGGTTGGTGCTGACCTTTAAAACACTAAACAGTCTCAGTCCTGTATACCTGAAGGAGTTTTTCCACCCCCCATCGTTCTGCCCGGACGCTGAGATCCAGCTCTGAGGGCCTTCTGGCGGTTCCCTCATTGCGTGAAGTAAGGTTACAGGGAACCAGGCTGAGGGCCTTCTCGGTGGTGGCGCCCGCCCTGTGGAACGCCCTCCCATCAGATGTCAAGGGAATAAATGACTATCTGGCTTTTAGAAGACATTTGAAGGCAGCCTTGTATAGGGACGTTTTTAACGTTTGGTGTTTTATTATGTTTCTGTATATGCTGGAAGCTGGGCTGGGGCAGCCCAGTCAGATGGGCAGGGTACAAATAATAAAATTATTATTATTAAGGCCACTCACCCACCCACAATATGTATTTTGAGTAAAGCAGCTATACCCAACCTGGTATCCTATAAAATATTTTGGACTACAAATCCCATCAATCCCAGCCATTGGCCATGCTGGCTGGGACTAATGGAAGTTGTAGTCCAAAAACCTCCGGAGGGTAGTCAGTTTGGGAAGAATATCTGCACTGTTCCAGTTGGCTCTATCTTCCTGCAAATTAATTACCATGTAAAGGGATTACAGAAATAAGTGTAGTTTTAAAATAATGATATCTTAAGAACCAACAGGAAAAGAGCCTGAGACAACATATTATGTACAACAGAAGAGGATTTCATCAGGTCAGCCTCAAATAATGCAACATCAAATAAACAGATTGGGATTCAAGAAGGTATTAATCAGATATGGCAAGTGTTGCAATGTTTTATTACTGAATTAAAGCTTAACGGCCGATGCTTTATTACCGAGGACAAAACTCTGTTAACTTCCGTGAGACTCTTTAGTAGCGGAAATAACTTGAAACTGGGCCATTAGCTAATATGCTTTCCAACATCTCTCCTTTGTGCTTTATGAGATCTCCAAAAGGGAACAGGGTCACAATACAGGTGGACTCCTCCTTTTTTGGTCCTGAGCCCCACTGACTAATTTAATGAGCACTAGATCAGCATTCTACTCTTACAGAAAGGTTTTTGGGTCAGGAGTCAGAATAGTAATAAATGATACCACTTATCTTGATCCCTAATTGGATCCTAAAAGCTCTTATTAAAAGAAATATAAGTCACTTGCATAAGAGTTTATTATTCAGCCAAATGCCTTGAGGGCAGTCCTGAATGATAAGCATCTTTGCAGGCATGACCATCAGTATTAAAAGGCAAAGACACACAAATACAACAGAAACTGGTGCAGAGATGGACTCTCAGAATTGGCTCTGCTGCTCCACCCTGTCTTAAAGGCTTGGAGCTCTGAACAGCATGCAGATGACTCGCAACCGAACTAGGTGCATAAGCAGTTTGCCAGTGGCTTGCAGTGAAAACTTTCATAGGGGAACTGTTAGGGCCAGAGGAGCTAGCATACGAGGGTGATGATTACATTGCATGTGTGATGTCATGTGTATGCCCATCGTTTTGCCCAGACACTGAGGTCCAGTACCGAGGGCCTTCTGGCAGTTCCCTCGCTGTGAGAAACCAAGTTACAGGGAACCAGGCAGAGGGCCTTCTTGGTAGTGGCACCTGCCCTGTGGAACGCCCTCCCACCAGATGTCAAAGAGAAGAACAACTACCAGACTTTTTAGAAGACATCTGAAGACAGCCCTGTTTAGGGAAGCTTTTAATGTTTAACAGACCACTGTATTTTAATATTTTGTTGGAAGCCGCCCAGAGTGGCTGGGGAAACCCAGAAAGATGGGCGGGGTATAAATAATAAATTTATTATTATGAGCATTGCACCTCCCTCCCTAAGCTGGGCAGAAGCTTCCTGGGCTTCTGGAAGTGGGCGCGAGGAGAACATTAAGAGGACTAGCCTTAATCTCGGCCCTCCAGATATTTTTGGCCTACAACTCCCATGATCCCTAGCTAGCAGGACCAGTGGTCAGGGATGATGGGAATTGTAGTCTCAAAACATCTGGAGTGCCAAGGTTGAGGAAGCCTGGCCTAGTCCCCTTTGTCCACTGACCTCACGGCTCTGCACCTTGGCCAGTGTAATGGAATTGCAATGTTAGTTTCCTGGCAGCAGGGTCATTGCCGGTAGGGAGAGTGGGCCTAGGGAGGTGGTGGAGAAGAACAGACATAGGAAAGAAGGAAATGGAGGGGAGGACAGGAGGACAGGTGGTTTTCAAAATAGCAAACTAAAGAAGAAGTCACATATGAAGAACACTTCATTGCTTTTGTCTTGTTCAAACCAGAAAGCTATATCCTTCTCGTGCACATTTAATGGGGTTGGACACTTGATCATGTTGTTTAGTCGTTTAGTCGTGTCCGACTCTTCGTGACCCCATGGACCAGAGCACGCCAGGCACTCCTGTCTTCCACTGCCTCCCGCAGTTTGGTCAAACTCATTCTAGTAGCTTTGAGAACACTGTCCAACCATCTCGTCCTCTGTCGTCCCCTTCTCCATGTGCCCTCCATCTTTCCCAACATCAGGGTCTTTTCCAGGGAGTCTTTTCTTCTCATGAGGTGGCCAAAGTATTGGAGCCTCAGCTTCACGATCTGTCCTTCCAGTGAGCACTCAGGCTGATTTCCTTCAGAATGGATAGGTTTGATCTTCTTGCAGTCCATGGGACTCTCAAGAGTATCCTCCAGCACCATAATTCAAAAGCATCAATTCTATGGTGATCAGCCTTCTTTATGGCCCAGCTCTCACTTCTTGATCATAGGCACCTGATATAGGAAATAATGTCCTACTTATTTACAGCTGTGCCTCTGCTGGCCCTATATAGAAGACATTGAGTATTACAATCTCCTTCCTCTGGAGTTCCACCTAGTGGTGGAAGTTGAACCCTTCGATGCAACCCAAGGTTGGGCATCATGTCTTCTGCCATGAGGCCACATTATTGGATAAAGGAAGCAGAAGTTGGATACGGTCTAGTGTGTTAAACTCTGTCCAAGCCACAGCTTCACTATATGTGTAGCTTAACACATTGGACTCTTTACAGGAAATCCTTTTGATGCTGCTCAGGCTCCAACCCTATAAACTAGTAATGGCCAAACTTGGCCCTCCAGCTGTTTTGGGACTACAATTCCCATCATCCCTGACCACTGGTCCTGTTAGCTAGGGCTGATGGGAGTTGTAGTCCGAAAACAGCTGGAGGGCCAAGTTTGACCATCATTGCTATAAGCTAACTCAGTTTAGCAGGGCTTGCCTTGCTTACCATTTTCCACCAGGTCACTGCCTTAGGTGATTAGTCAATTCATCAGATGTGGGGGTTAGGATTTTGAGGGTTCAGTGTATAGCAGAAAACAAGGCAGGTTTCGCTGTTCTCAGAAAATATAGATCTGGGCACTGTCCCCCTGGTTGGCTGTAGTTTATGTGACATGCAAATTATCTTCTATAGAGACCCTAAAACAGTTATTTTGTTCTAATTACAATGAGTCCTGAAGAGCTTAAAGAATTCATTTATACATGAGAGTTGTCAAATGAGCTGGTTATAATGTAGCCGTGAGTCAATAATTGCTTAGACTAGACTGACTACAATGAAACTGGGTGAGTGTAAACTGGTAATTTTATCTCAATTACACAGAGCACCTAAAAGGAAAGAATGAACCTAAATAACTTGCTTTCCAATTGCTCCTTCATTTATTCTGATACCTTTCCCCTCCATAATTTGAATCTACATTTGGTTTACAGCCAAATAATAAAGTACTCAGCTATAAACGCGAACTGCCTTTAATACTATTTTATGGACAACTATTTTAAACTCAATTAAAATATTCCTATAACACCTTCACATTTGTGCTAGCACAATTGCAAGTAGAGAAAATAAATAAATTAAAGCAACAACAGTGTCAAGATGCATATAGCAGATTTTAATAACAACAGCTGGTAGATCATTTACAGAAATACATCAACAAGAAGGTAACCAGCCAAAAATTTTTAAAAAAATAAGAAGGATTTAGAGCTGGGCATCAGGTAGCTGTGTAGCAGAATGAATTCTTAACCAGAAAACACCTTAAATAAATGAAATAAAGATTGCTTATTTTAGTAAAAGGCGAAAGATTTATACGATCTGAGGTGAAACCAGAGTATAAAGATTGCTTATTTTAAATTCTTCTAAACATTTTCATTCCAAACCTAAGAGGAGGACACCACCCATTTGCATATGACTCTTCAGTGTTCAGGGAATAATCCCTTCTGGAACATGAATGCCTGGGATAATTTAGTTCAAATGGTGTTCTAGGGAAATTTCTTCCCATTATGACCCTGGACCTGTTCTATAAGAAGGCAGTCTGAAGACAGGTGGAGCTTAGTTCTTCCAGCATTCTAGCCAATATAAAAAGGAAGCAAGCATAAGTAGCACTCAGTTTGGGTGAGAGGTGTCCTTGTAAGGTACTTAGGGGGTAACAATGAAAAGAGCTTTCACAGCAAATACAGTTGTAATTCTCAATACTAAAATCACAATTCTCAGATGGGAGAGAATCTGGGGGAAGAAGGAGGGTTGTGGGGTGACTTGGTGGCACAGCTGTGGGAGAAAGAGTGTTCTCCTTCATGGAGAGCACCTGTTTCGGTGGGGACCTCCAGGACACTCCAAAGTTGTGGGATGGGCTAATTGATCGTTGGCCACTGATGCGATTGGGCTTCCCTTGTCGTTGGGAAGAAGTTAATGTTGCCATTTGTTGATTGACAGCCAGAAATGTTAAAACTCCCTGCACAGAACGTAGAGCTTCCTCTTTTCGCCCGTGCATCAGATTGCCCGTCCCCCCTCCCTTTATTTAGGGTCGTTCGCTTTGACCTTGCTATGCCTGTCATGGGGTCGTCTGCTTTGGGGCAGGGGCCCGGTAGGAATTTTGTCCATCTGGCTGATTGGCTGGGGCCATTTGGTTTTTGCCTACTGTGTAGCAAATCGTCACAACTTGTAAGGTTGCAGTTAGGCATTGGTTTATGGTTTGGTTGGTTGAGGGGCATGGATTGGCTGTTTCTGCCCCTCTAATGCTGCTGCTACAAGGGATTCCGTTAAAGGAATTAGGGGCTCACTATTGCTTTTGTCCACCCTAGCAAGGGGCTCGGGCCGTGCAAAAAGCCCCTGGTTGCATTTGGGGAGGGCTGAGGGCAGGTTCCCTGCTCCGTCACTACCCCCAAGTGTATTCCCCTTTTCTGACTTTCGCAGGCGTGCGGAATGTCACTCTGTCCCCCATGGAGGGGCAGATAGTCGCAACCAATGCCTAAGCAACCACTCACATTTCTGTAGTTTAATAAAGTTGTGGCCAAAATTATGCCAAAAACCTTAAACAAAAATTCTGTGTGATGTGTGAGTTATTGGGGTGGCCCTGGGGACCTCGACACGCAACTTGGATGAGAAAGTTGAAAGAATGAAAATAGTTGCAATCTGAGGAAAAAGTCAAATTGGATTAAAGAGGAGGGATAATTATCTAGCCTTCCATGTAGGCTTTATCCAAATGCAGGTCAATGGTACTATTATGCAAAGTGGACATCAGACATGAGCTAAGATGTTTGAAAAAGAGAAAAGGGGGATTCAAGGAAATAAGAGGATGGAAATATCACAGAACGAGAGCTACGGGTACAACAAAAAGGTGTAACAAAAGAATGCTACACATTTTGCCAACCATAGCTACAGTGAAAATGCAAGGAAAAGCCACTATTCTTTTGTAATGATGCTGCCAAAACTCAAAGTTGGTCAAAGGTTCTAAAATGACTGGATGTGTACCAACCCTGGGTCTTTCTCTCTAGTGAACTGTAAAATTATTGAAATTCAAACCAAAACTGATTACAAGTTCATTTGCAGTTTGTCTACATGGGCATTGAGTGTGACCAAGCATAAATCACCAACACCTTTGTGTGTGCTCAGAAGCGGATTGCTTTTACCATTTTCTCAAGGCAGAAACTGTGAACTATGCAGACGTAAAACAGTTCACCAATACTTTGCAATAAGTATTCTTGCTGCTGTTGTAGCATACATAAAAAAAGTTCTATCCTTCTTTGGCACCAATTGGCCGACTATACCCAAGAGGAAGGCCTCTGGTTTCTTCAGGAAGGTAAATTTAAATACCTTTTTCATTTCATTATAGATCATCTCCCAGAACGCCTTGATCTTTGGGCACGTCCACCAAAGGTGAAAGAATGTACCTTCAGTTTCTTTACATTTCCAACATTTATTATCGGGCAAATGATAGATTTTTGCAAGCTTGACTGGTGTCATGTACCACCTATAAATCATTTTCATAATATTCTCTTTTAGGGCATTACATGCCGTAAATTTTATACCTGTGGTCCACAACTGTTCCCAGTCAGCAAACATAATGTTATGTCCAACGTCCTGTGCCCATTTAATCATGGCAGATTTAACCGTCTCGTCCTGAGTGTTCCATTTTAACAGCAAGTTATACATTCTTGAAAGTATCTTTGTTTTAGGATCTAACGGTTCTGTTTCCAACTTTGATTTTTCCACCTGGAAGCCAATTTTTTTTGTCTAAATTATAAGCCTCTCTTATTTGATAATAGTGAAGCCAATCTCGCACTTTATCTTTTAGTTTCTCAAAACTCTGCAGTTTCAATTTGTCTCCTTCCTGCTCCAAAATTTCCCAATATTTCGGCCTTACTGTACAGTGGTGCCTCGCAAGACGAAATTAATCCGTTCCGCGAGTATCTTCGTCTAGCGGTTTTTTCGTCTTGCGAAGCAACCCTATTAGCGGCTTAGCGGATTAGCGCTATTAGCGGTTTAGCGGCTATTAAAGGCTTAGCGGCTTAGCGGATTAGCTGCTAAAAGGCTATTAAAGGCTTAGCGGCTTAGAAAAAGGGGGGGGGAGCGGAAAAAAAATCTCAAGACTCGCAAGACATTTTCGTCTTGCGAAGCAAGCCCATAGGGAAATTCGTCCTGCGAAGCGCATTGAAAACGGAAAACCCTTTCGTCTAGCGGGTTTTCCGTCTTGCGAGGCATTCGTCTTGCAGGGCACCACTGTACATTATTGCCATATTCTTTCAGCTCAACACTTGGTTCGTCTTGATTTTCCGTCTTTTAAATGCGGGGTTTCTTTTTGGGATGTCCTGCATCTAGCAATCATGGCAATACCCATTATTCGAAAGCCAGTTTAAGCCTTAATTCTCTAGAGCTTGGTTAAATTGGTATGTTAACTTCATATGGATTTAGGCTGCAAGCTTATGCACACATATTATGGAGTAAATCGCAGTGAACTCAGAAGAAGGACTTCCTTCTGAATAAACATGCTTAGGCTCACATTGACGTAAATGGGAACAGATAATCTTAAATCCTTGTGCTTCAGCTTAGTTTTGGCTGTGAGATGGGTTGGATACATGTGAACAGGTCAATCATTTAAAACTCATCATGCTTTAACCGTTAGTTTTAAATTATTATTTTTGTACATCTACTCACACAAGTGGGGAAGGAGAGGGAATAAATACATTAAAATGTTCAAGTCATGATATATTTTGCATAATATTTTGCCTGTCTTCGATTGAACATTAATTTTATATTTATCCTGGCAATCACATATGAGGAAGAAATAAATCTATGTGTGTACTCAGGGCCGGATTGAGGTCTGATGAGGCCCTAAGCTATTGAAGGTAATGGGGCCCTTTGTATGCCCAGCTGTCCTTTGTCAACAATAAATTGTCGCTGTTTTTTGTGTTGAATGTATGCTATATGGTAATTTACGGACCTAATAGGTATCTAAAGCCATTTGCACATGCAGAATGCAGGCACCCTATATATAGAAATGAGCAAAGCAGCGATATTTTAGGGAGCAGGCTAGCAGGCGGGGCCCATTACTTACATCATAGGAGCCTACACGGCACAAAACACTGTTGCTGTATGTAGGTTTTATTTTATTTGTTTTTTATCTTATATTCTGGAAATGTACATCCAGTGTTTTTTTTTCTTTAAATTTTTTGGGGGGGCCCCAAGAGAGTGGGGCCCTAAGCTATAGCTTGTTTAGCTTATATGTAAATCCAGCACTGTGTGTACCCTTAACAGCACATTTAAACTAAATAAGATTATAGGGCTTGCTAGAGAAATTTAATTATATATCCATCTGTCACTCCCCACCTATCTTGTTATAAAGAAGACAGAGGAGGAGAAGGAGAAGGAGGGGGAGGAACAGCATATATTATTAAAAATGTGATATCATACCTAAGGCTATAATCTCGTACCCTATTGAATTCAAGGGAGCTAGCTTCTGAATAGAGATGAATTGGATGATACTTTTAATGCGCGGGACAGTCAAGGGCAAAGCTTATACTCATGTTGTCTGATCTGTGATTTGGTTATTTGATCAGCTTTGCTAAATGACCAGTGATACTTTGGAATGGAGCCACCCAAAGAGTTATCATAGGATTACTAGAAGTGGCTGTTGATATGGTAGAAAAAAGCGGCCTTGGCCCGGTATATCTGAAGGAGCATCTCCACCCCCATCGTTCAGCCCGGACACTGAGGTCCAGCTCCAAGGGCCTTCTTGAGGTTCCCTCACTGTGAGGTTACAGGGAACCAGGCAGAGGGCCTTCTCGGTAGTGGCACCCACCCTGTGGAATGCCCTCCCATCAGATGTCAAGGAAATAAATAACTATCTGATGTTTAGAAGACATCTGAAGACAGCCCTGTTTAGGGAAATTTTTAACGTTTGATGTTTTATCGTGTTTTTAATATTGTGTTGGGAGCCGCCCAGAGTGGCTGGAGAAACCCTGCCAGATGGGTGAGGTATAAATTATTATTATTATTATTATTATTATTATTATTATTATTATTATATATTTTTCAGTGTATTGGATAAGGTTTTTTGACACAAAAATTATGTCAAAAAACTGGGCTCGTCCAATACACGGATATTGGCATGGGGGGAGATGCCACAGTGCGTGGGGAGCGATCTGGGGGCACTGGCTGGCGGCGCACAGCTTCCTCGATGCCACTATGCACGGGAAGCACTCCCTGGATTGTTTCCCACACACAGCGGCATGGGGGAAGGTGTCCTCCAGCCAATCGGCCAGCTGGCTGGAGCACAACTTCCCTTGATGCTGCTGCACGAGGGAAGCACTCCCTACCTGCACGCGGGAAATGATCTAGGGAGTGTTTCCTGCTCGCAGCTGCATGGGGGGAGAGGCTCAACAACTTGGGGCCATCTCTCCTCATTTTCTTAAGATTGAGTCCTCCAAAATAGGGAGGGGGTCCTTATACACGGGGGTGTCTAATAGACAGGAAAGTATGGTATTAGCATATACTCACATTAGAAGTTAGTTGCCTAAAGGGTCTGTACATCTACTAAACCATGGGTAGGCAAACTAAGGCCCGGGGGCCAGATCCGGCCTAATCACCTTCTCAATCCGGCCTGCGGACGGTCCAGGAATCAGCGTGTTTTTACATGAGTAGAATGTGTCCTTTTATTTAAAATGCATCTCTAGGTTATTTTGGGGCATAGGAATTTGTTCATTCCCCCCCCCTCCAAAATATAGTCCTGCCCCCCACAAGGTCTGAGGGACAGTGGACCTGCCCCTTGCTGAAAAAGTTTGCTGGCCCCTGTACTAAACTATATTTACTATCCCCTTGCTTCATTCAGTTGTATTGGTTGCAGATGTGTGTCAAAATTATCCTTATTTTACTTTCGTACATTTTCATGTCATCACGGAACCCAAAGTGGTCTGCACATGGTTCCCACCAGGATTATGCCATCACGACACGAACTAGACGCAGAGCTGCTTAGCTTCTGCAAGGTGATGGCCTTCTGTGGTCAGACACTAATGCAATTGAGTTAGCTATTTACTGAGTGATGGGCGTACAACCATCTGCATTCAGCTCATGCTACAGAAGCCTGCAATCAACCACTTTATATGCGCATGAAAGGACAGAATGTGTGACAAAGAATGCATGACGACAGGTAATTTTTTTTGGTCAGAATTCCATGGGTATTCCCCCCAACCCATCAATTTGCTTATTTGGTTTTACATGTTAAAGTTTACAGTCATACTACAACACATTCCAACAGTACAAGATTCCCACGAATCTCTCTAGACTTCCCACCTCCCCCTCTTTGGGTCCCATTGTCAAACCCTTCTTCTGCATCTTTGATAACCATCCAAATTTTGATATTTCCATTGTGTCCATAGTTCTCGTTACATTACAAGAAGAAGAAGAAGAAGAAGAAGAAGAAGAAGAAGAAGAAGAAGAAGAAGAAGAAGAAGAAGAGTAGTTTGGATTTGATACCCCACTTTATCACTACCCGAAGGAGTCTCAAAGCGGCTAACATTCTCCTTTCCCTTCCTCCCCCACAACAAACACTCTGTGAGGTGAGTGGGGCTGAGAGACTTCAAAGAAGTGTGACTAGCCCAAGGTCACCCAGCAGCTGCATGTGGAAGAGCGGAGACCCAAACCCGGTTCCCCAGATTACGAGTCTACCGCTCTTAACCACTACACCACACTGGCTCTTGCAAGGAGTGCTATTGCAATCCTGCTATCGATTTTAACTGCTTACAATGGTCTCCGAGGTAAGTTATGAATTTCCCCCATTCCTTATTAAATGTTCAGTCTTCCTGGTTTCTGATCTTGCTGGTCATTTTTGCCATTTTGGCGTAGTCCATCAACTTAATCTGCCCAGAATTCCATGGGTATTGTTACTATCTAGACAACCATTTCCTGGTGGCTTCCATGTGACTGGCATAACACATAAGCCAGCCCTCAAGTGGAATTTATGGACACCGGACTGCCAGTTTGCTAGTATAATTAGGTCACACTCCTTACCTGGAAAGAAATAGTCTATTGGCAAGACAGTACAATGTCAGGAGGAAAAGTGCCAATAAGCTTGCCAAGTGAAGCGCTGTCATCGTTCTCGAGTCTACAAGCAAAGAAGCAAGATGTTAGCCTGCCATCTGGAGCATTTGCAAGATTATATTTGACTTACAGATCAGGGAACAGTAAAAATGATTTAATCCTTCTCATGACTTCCAACACGATCACTTGTCCTTTTTCTGTAAGCTGCAGCGATCTTCAAAGTTGGTTGGATAGATAGGTATAATTTGATGGGCAGCGTTTAGGTGTCAAGGTTGTTATTATCTTGCCTCTCACCTTTGTATTTTACATTTCCTTCAAACAACTCACAATGATGTTTCAGCAGACAATAAAGAAATATAAGTTTCATGGCTACAAGTCACATAAATTAACAGTATGCCCTATGAAAAGTGTTCTTTAAGTATATAATTTTTTCCCCCTGTAAAACCAAAGGGAGAGGATTCCACAGCACAATTCTTGCACTACAACAAACACAAACACTTTAATAAAAGACCTTTTTTTCTAGATTAGCTCATTCTCTGACCTTAACTGTGAACCTGATGCAGATATATAACAAGCATATTCTCAGAATCCTCTCCTGTTTTTTCCACCAGAATCAAAGCCAAACGTTTCCTAGCATCCAGATATTACAAAAAAACTCACTGATATTCAGGTCTCATTTTGTAGGATTATTAGCAACCCTGTTATCTTCCAAAGTATGTTACCTGGCACTAGATAATGTGTGCTCCTAATGCCAGTAGCAACAAACAGGGAAAGGTTGGTACCTATAGATCTGCAACCTCCTAAGAGGTCCCAAGGAAGAAATCCCCTTAGGCTATGCTCTGATGCCTTGAGCCCCTTTGCCAGAAACATGCAGAGAAATCAGAAAGGTATTTCAACAAAGCGTGAACAAAAAAGACCCTTCCAAATCCAAACAAATCAAGTTGACAGGTCTTGAAACTCGGTTTTGATAGCCCTGCTATGATCTTCTCCGTTGCCTGACAACTTTAAAGAACGGTGGAAGGGACAGTACGTTTCTTCTGCAGCCTTGATCCTTTTTTTGCAAAGGTGGCTACAGACTAGAATTACAATTATAGCCTAAGGAAAATATTTTCTTTAAAGAAACGGTAACGAATAATAAGACCACATCCAGGGTATAAATAGTTGTTTTTGTTGTATGCCCCATTAGAGTCTAAGAACACATCAACATTTCTGGATGTGATGTAGCACTAGAGATTTTCTTTTTTGTTGAGTTTTTTTCCTCTTCAAGTTATGCTATGCCTTACATTATGCATATATGAGATAATTAGAGCGGTGCATTCCAAGGATGGTTCAACTATGCAAAAGTGTAGAAAACACAGTTTAGGAAGATAATTGATTAGGAAGGGAAGCTACTTAGCAATTGAAAACACATCCAGCAAGAACATCACATTAACTCTACAAAAAAAAAAAAAGAAAAGAAAGGGGAGGAAATATATATTTGAGGAGATCTGCAAGATGAGAGAATAACTCTGAATGCTATTCAGAGATTTAGAGATGGTATTGTAAGAACATAAGAATAACTGCTCCCCACATTAAATGGGGGGTGCCCTTTGCATGGTCACACACACTCCAGGACCCTATACGGCACCATTAGCACAGGCTTGGCTTCGCCTTCCCCAGGTGGGATACCTGGAGGTCTCCACCTACCTCAGCCAGTTGCCCAATCCTGCCTGGGGAGGCATTGCCAAGGTGATCAGGCCAGGTAGGGGGAGGGATTACCTGCCCACACAATAGAGGGAGGATCTTACCTGAGAATCATCAGTTGGCTCCAGAGCTTCTCCCACCCTACCCACCCTCAGTTAAGACTTCTTTTGCAGGTTAACCTTTTCTCCACAGGTACACGGGCGCTGCTATGTCAAGGTCACTGTTGAAGGGCTGGAAAGGAATTCTCCTGCATTGGCAAGTTTGCTTTTCCCATAGCAAAATGTCACAACTTTGGCGGTATCAGGCCTTGGGCAGAATCCTTTAGTCTATGTTCCCTAAATGGGGGGGGGGGGACATGCAGCGGTGACCCATGCCCCCCTTCTCTTTGTGGTGGCGATATCAGGGTTCCCCGTTAAAGGGGTTGTTTTGAGGGGAGGCTTTGGCCGTACGCCTAGAGATTGTCATTGCTCTCCCCTGACAGTGGTGTAACAGGAGCAGGCTCTCTCTGCTTGAACATATGTTCTCCAGAGCCAGCCCATCCCCCCCCACACTCTGGATAACCCTGATGTTCCCCAGATCCCCGGCGGGGGACTAGGAGGGATAAACGCCCAATGCCTGAGCCAAGGTCTACCCACATCTGAAACATAATAAAGTTGTGGCCAATTTTAATCCCTTAGCACGTTGTCTTGAGTCGTTATTCCACACAGGGGCTGTCCAGGGTTTGGGGGACTCTGCCTGTCCACGCAAAAACTCTGCTAAAGGTCCATCTAGTTCAACAATCTATTCTCACAATGGTCGACCAGGTGCCTATGGGAAGCCTGCAAGCAGAAACTGAGTGCAATATCACTCTTCCACCTTGTGGTTCCCAACAACTGATATACATTGGTATCCCTATTTTCACTGCCTGTGACAGTGGAGGTAGAACATAGTCCTCATAGCTAGTAGCCACTGATAGCTTTATCTATAATGAACTTGTCCAGTCCTCTTTTAAAGCCATCCAAGTTAGTAATCACTGTTAAATCTTGGAGTAGTGAATGCCATAGAAACTGTTGCATTCGTTTTCATTGTCCTGCCATGGTCTGCAGTACAGATGAGGGGACGGACTTGTAGCACTCCAGATACAGTTAGACTACAACTTCCATCTTTCCCAGACAGCATAACCAAGGGTCAAAGACCAGAAACAGTTGGAAGACCACAGATTCCCCACCTGAGCCGTAGTGCTTTGAGGCCTTAGGCCCAAATAACCTGCTGCATACATTCTGCAGGTACCAAATGCTCCGGAAACAGTCTGATGGGGAATCTGTCAGATGTCTTTGAGTACTCTAACCCTGGAGACATACTGCCAGGTTGGAACCTGGTTCCCACTGAGGTGGAAATTCTGTGTCTGTGTTGTAATGTTTCAGACTGAAGGCAGGAGTTCTCCATTGCTATTTTCTAGAAAAAGAGGCGCCAGGGCTCACCATGAACTTCTCCCTTGTTCTCTTAGAACGGCAATGGCACCCGCCTGATTGGTTCTGGAGCTGAGCTCCAGTAATTTCCGGAAGAAAAATAGCCCTGGGTTTCACTGGATTCAATATTCCCAGAAAGTCACTTTCATTCAAACACCTCGTTTTCTCTGTGCTGGGAATTTTATGTACGGGAAAAGCATTCAGTCAGTCATCTGCAGTCCATAGTGATACAATCCAGACACAATTTTACAACCTCAGTGAGAACTTGGACAAGGACTGTTGTACCTGAAGTCTAAATTTGTCGCTGCACTAACCACCTAAGCTGCAACTTTTTTTTAGATGTCCCTTGATGAGGCTGATCAGTGGCCCAGCAGACAGCTACAAGCCAAATCACCATCCTTTCAAAGTCTTCACATCTTCAGATCAGGAAGCTGAAACTCATAGCAGTGTGCTGGCATACATAATAAAAAGATCCACAGTGCATTTCAATATCTTCAGTTCTTTTCATTGGATATGCAGTCCTTCTCTCTTTTTCTTCTTGCTGTTTGTCTGGGGACATCGCTTACACAGCAAGTAATAAGACTGCAAGCCGCCCCCCCCCCATCACTTCAGAAGCCATAGCAGCAAAAATGAACTGCTACTATTAAACTCCAGCCCTTGAGCCCCTGCTCAGTTAATTAAGAAAACAGGTGTGATTCAGTTATATTCAAAAATTAAGATTAATTCAGTAAGTGCAAGATTTAGCTAAACCAGGGAAGTATAGATACAAGAAAGGAAAACATGGCAAAAGAAGAAGAAGAGGAGGAGGAGGAGGAGGAGGAGTTTGGATTTGATATCCCGCTTTATCACTACACGAAGGAGTCTCAAAGCTGCTAATATTCTCCTTTCCCTTCCTCCCCCACAACAAACACTCTGTGAGGTGAGTGGGGCTGAGGGACTTCAAAGAAGTGTGACTAGCCCAAGATCACTCAGCAGCTGCATGTGGAGGAGCGGAGACACAAACCCGGTTCACCAGATTACAAGTCTACTGCTCTTAACCACTACACCACACTGGCACTGGGAGGTCTTCAAATTGTGTTAAAATGTTGGGGGCCGCCTTGAGAGGGACAACCCTGAAATATAGACTATAAACACAGAAGGTGAGCACAATAATAAGTATAGTAAATAAAACAGAATTAAAAGCTAATGGTTCAAAGCCATGGTTAGCTGGTGCCCATTGTGACTGGTAGGGCAAAATGCCATGGAATGGACTGAGAAGGAATGGTGGAAGCCCCACCCCACTCTCTCTACACCTTCCTGGGAGGAGGAGGACAGTGCAGATTTAGAGCAGTGGTTTGCCGAAGGGCATATTTCAGAGGCTGGTGAAGGAAAAAGCTGGGATATATTGGGGGAGCAGCAGGAAGGAGAAGCATCGGGAGAGAGACAGTTAACAGGGCCTTCTTGGTAGTGGCACCCGCCCTATGGAACACCCTCCCACCAGATGTCAAAGAGAAGAAAACTACCAGACTTTTAGAAGACATCTGAAGGCAGCCCTGTTTAGGGAAGCTTTTAATGTTTAACAGACCACTGTATTTTAATACTATGTTGGAAGCCACCCAGAGTGGCTGAGGAAACCCAGCCAGATGGGTGGGGTATAAATAAATTATTATTATTATTATTATTATTATTATTAACTCAGTGTCTCTTGAAAGCATTCCTGATCCTCCCTCTCTCAAAACCAGATGGGCTGTGTGAGTAGCAGAACAGAAATCTCTTTTTTTTAAATAAGTTTTTATTGTTAAAATAGTTCATCATTAATACACATATACAAGCATACAAACATACATTTCATACAATCCTTAAAAGTGTTCAAACATACTTACACTCAATCCCACAAATAATTCCTTTCCCCATCACCATCCACCACCCCTCACCCCACCTTTGTGTTTGACTTCCAATCTACTCAATTACAATTTCTTTCCACTTCTATTACTTTCTTTCACACACCTTTAGCCTAATTTCATACTTCTTTTTCTATTACACATTGTTATCCATCTTATTTGATATTTCAGTGTTTGAAACGGAACTTGTTTATTCTAATAGGAGTTCTGATTTTTCGATATGATTTTGCAAGTATCTTTTAAACACCTTCCAGTCCCTATCTATCTTTTCTTTTGAAATCCTTCCAATTTCTTCCATTGTTTTGGATATATTGTAATACTCCAATAATTTGGCAAGCCACTCTGTTTTTGTCGGTATTATACCACTTTTCCAGTTTTTCGCAGTCAATAGCCTTGCTGCTACTGTTGCGTATAAATATAAGGTCTTATCTTCTACCTTTAGGCTTCCTGGTACTATTCCCAATAGAAAACCTTCTGGTGTTTTCCTAAATGAGTATCTAAACATTTTTTTCATTTCATTATATATTATTTCCCAAAATTGTTTGATGTTTAAACAATTCCACCATATATGTATCATAGTACCTTTTCCCGTGTTGCATCGCCAGCAGACATCGCTACAATTTTTATTCATTTTTGCTATTCTTTCAGGTGTTAAATACCATCTATGTTGCATTTTAAGGTAATTTTCTTTCAGTATATAACACATAGTGAATTTCATATCTTCTTTCCACAATTTTTCCCATTGTTCAAACATATTTTTCCCAATATCTTGCTCCCATTTAATCATTGACGCTTTAACCAATTCATCCTTTGTTTCCCACTCTAAAATCAGATTATACAATTTAGATATATTTTTTGATTTTTCTTGTATTAAGTATTTATCGAATTTTGATATTTCTTTTTCAAATCCTAACTTTTTGTCTTTCTCTAATCTATACTTAATTTGAATATATTGGAACCAATCACTAATATGAGCTTTAATTTCTGTGTAATCCTTTAATTCCAATTCTCCATTTTCTTCCTTTAATAAAGTTTTATAGGCAGCCCAATTTTCTTTCATATTTAATTTTTTCACTGTGACAATTTCTGCTGGCGATGCCCACCAGGGAGTTTTCGGTTCTAGGAGTCTTTTATATTTCTCCCATATTTTATATATAGATTTTCTGATTATATGCCCTAGGAAGCCTTTATGTACTCTCACTTTTTCATCTATTAGATAGGCATGCCATCCAAATCTCGTCTCTACTCCCTCTAAATCCAATACATCCGAGTCATCTAATTTGATCCATTCCTTTAGCCAGGTCAGACCCACCACATCGTGATATAACTCCATATCTGGGAGACCAAATCCTCCTCTCTCCTTCTTATCTATCATTATTTTGTGTTTTATTCTTGGCTTTTTCCCTGACCATACGAATTTAGGCAAATCTCTTTTCCAGTTATTAAAACATTTATCTCCTCCTAGTATTGGGATACTTTGAAATAAAAACATCATCCTTGGTAATATGTTCATCTTTATTACCGATATTTTCCCTAGTAAGGAAAGATTTAATTTCCCCCATACTTGCAAGTCATTTTTTATTTCATTCCATGTTTTCCCATAGTTCTCATTACTTAAATCTATAGTGTTTGTTGTTAAATTTATTCCAAGATACCTTATTTTCTTTTTAATTTCCAATCCTGTAATTTCTTGTACAGTGGTGCCTCGCAATACGAAATTAATCTGTTCCGGAGGGTCTTCGTCTAGCGGTTTTTTCGTCTTGCGAAGCAACCCTATTAGCGGCTTAACGGATTAGCGCTATTAGCGGTTTAGCGGCTATTAAAGGCTTATCGGCTTAGCGGATTAGCTGCTAAAAGGCTATTAAAGGCTTAGCGGCTTAGATAAAGGGGGGGGAGCGGAAAAAAAATCTCAAGACTCACAAGACATTTTCGTCTTGCGAAGCAAGCCCATAGGGAAATTCGTCCTGCGAAGCAACTCAAAAACGGAAAACCCTTTCGTCTAGCGGGTTTTCCGTCTTGCGAGGCATTCGTCTTGCGGGGCACCACTGTAATTTCACTTTATCTTTTTCTTCCATATTTTTCACTAGTATTTTGGTTTTCCCATAGTTTAATTTGAATCCTGCTAATCTGCCATATTCGTTTTGAGAACAGAAATCTCAGAGGCAGAAAGCACTGACCAGATGGCGTAGGCGTGATTAGGGGGGACTGAAGAGGCGGGACTTTACTTGGAGCAATGCCATCATTATAGAGACAGTGTTCCTTTCTCTCTCTCTGTGAATACTGAATAAATTATGTGGTAAGAATGCTTTTGGTTATCTGTCTTTTGACTGCCACTGGGGGAGGGATCGTAATTCCCTGCAGCCTTGATAGAGCCTTGACACAGAAGCTAGGATGCTCAACAGTAGGTGCAGCCAGAGCCTAGGACAGGCAGGCCCAAAGAACTTTAGCTTTGTCCTCAGCTTCCTTCCTCCTGAGTTCCAGAAGGGCAGCACAGAGACTAAGGA
The DNA here is from genome assembly GCF_964106645.2 of Podarcis pityusensis. Lineage (NCBI taxonomy): Eukaryota > Metazoa > Chordata > Lepidosauria > Squamata > Lacertidae > Podarcis > Podarcis pityusensis. The sequence goes on from NC_138035.1 coordinate 65,634,382, forward strand.
GGCGGAAGCTGATGGAGAATGCTACTCTCTGGACTGAAATCATGTGGCGGCAGCGGGAGGCCCCATTAGCTAAAGTGGTACCTCAGGTTAAGAACAGTTTCAGGTTAAGAACGGACCTTCAGAACGAGTTAAGTTCTTAACCCGAGGTACCACTGTACCATACTTTTAACCCACTGTGTGTGTTTTTAGACTCAACCAGCCAAGACAGAAATACACCTTTGTCACTAATGAAGCTTTGTTCATTAGGGCCAATGGAAGACTGTCTTGCCGATCTTAGTCTGCCACTCGCCGACTGCCTTCCACTTTCAACCGATCCAGAGAGAGGTATTCTCCATAATTAAAAGTAAAGGTAAAGAAAAGGGACCCCTGACCATTAGGTCCAGTCATGGCCGACTCTGGGGTTGCGGCGCTCATCTCGCTTTATTTGCCAAGGGAGCCGGCGTACGGCTTCCGGGTCATGTGGCCAGCATGACTAAGCCGCTTCTGGCGAACCAGAGCAGCGCACGGAAATGCCGTTTACCTTCCTGCCGGAGCGGTACCTATTTATCTACTTGCACTTTGACGTGCTTTCAAACTGCTAGGTTGGCAGGAGCAGGGACCAAGCAACTGGAGTTCACCCCATCACGGGGATTCGAACCACCAACCTTCTGATTGGCAAGTCCTAGGCTCTGTGGTTTAACCCCGTCGCAGGGATTCGAACTGCCGACCTTCTGATTGGCAAGTCCTAGGCTCTGTGGTTTAACCCACAGCGCCACCCGCGTCCCTATAATTAAAAGTAGAAGTTGACAAATGTGTCCTCTTCTTTGCTCTTCAAAATATGGCAACCCTAGCTTTATGGGATGATAAGAGCACTGGCGGAGGAAGAGGAGTGTGGGGGAGGAAGAGGAGTGTGCAGTGCGATCCCAGTAGGGTGCCATCGTGGTTGCCCCCCCCCCCGCTTGCGGGCAGCACCCCCCCGCCCCTGCCTGCTCTCCTCCCCCTGGTGCCGGAATATGAAGCTCTGCCACTGGATGGGAGTTGTAGTCCCAAAGTATCTGGAGGGCCAAGTTTGCCTATGCCTGGCCTAAAGGCAGCAAGCTGGGAGAAAAGAGGCAAAGGTTTTAGCTAGAGAGTTGATCCTGTATCAAGGATGCTAAGTAACTAACGCAGCTTCCTTTGTGCCAACAAATCTGCTATTTCCCATCTGCCGGTGGAACATGTTGCCTCAATTTGAAAAAGAAAGAAAGAAAAGAAAACTCCAAGGCACAGTGTATTTCGGGTCCAAACACTGTATTCAACTGGCAGAGATGACGAATGGTGAATTGAGCCATGTTTACACAATGAATCTGGTGCACATCAGATGTTTTATCTATGAGATGCAGCCCACAGCAGGCAGCAAAAGATCATGGCTGGAGCAGCCAGCACAGATGTGGCTGTTATCACCGCGTCCAACTCAAGGATGCCAACAGGATTCTCTGGGCCCAGATTGGGTCATCTGACCCACTCAAAAGAGGGCACAAATGTGAATAAAATTTGCATTTGCTTTGTGTCATGCGCAATTTCACATCCTCAGAAATCAATCAATATTTGTCATTCCATCCGATTTAGACCTTATTATTACCACTGGGAACATTCCCTTGACGCAGAGATTATAAAAGTAATTTATAATTTGTAAAAATAATTTATTTCAGAACATGAGTAGATGAGAGGGTGGGTCCCTTCTATTGAGGCACTCTTATCATGCTCATGGCAGCTCGGATGCTATCAACTCCAAGTGCCTGATTTGTCAAGCATTCTGACTTTAGGGAAGTTTTTAATATTTAATGCTGTATTGTTTTTAACACTTGATTTGGAGCCACCCAGAGTGGCTGGGGAAACTCAGCCAGATGCGTTGGGTATAAAGATATTATTATTATTATTATTATTATTATTATTATTATTATTATTACTGCTGCTGCTGCTGCTGCTGCTGCTCCACTATGCACTGAGCTTCTGCCATCTGGGTTTTGTCCAGCTTTCATTCATTGGCACATATTGGAAGAGTCTTGATTCAAAGAATAGTCTCTGGGACAGATAAACAAAATATAATGATTATAAAATTGCACTTTTTGATTCCTTCCTTCCTTCCTTCCTTCCTATTTTGCAGAAAGTGCAGTTGGACGTTAGTGTGGGGGCAGCCCATTCATATCATTTTCAACTGTTTAATCCCAGCTGGGTGTCTGTTAGCTCTCTTATGACAGGGAGCTCATTCTTCAAGTGTGGATCCTTGGATAGTCAAAATGGTGCCATCTACACACAAGACAGCAGTAGCCGCAGGAGACGCTCCAAAATTTGCAGAAGCACAAAACTCTTAAGGGGGGGGACCCTTAAGGGTGGTGGGGAAACCCAAACACCCCAATGAGAACTGAACATGCTTATTGCTTGGGAATGAATGGAAATGCAATAGAACATATTGAAAGACGACATAGCTGCCTGATTGGAACTCAGAACAGGAGCACCCAAGACTGCAGTATTGCAGGTCCCACTTGCCATTACTTAGTAGCCACAGAGCAGCAGTCTAACAGAAGAATACCATTCCGTGTGTGTGTGTGTGTGTTTGTGTGTGTGTATGCCACACCCTCCTTTTCTGGCAGAAGACAAGAGTTTATTTAGTCCTACTATGCCCTTTTAAAATGTGTTTTTTGTGGGGGGGGAGTTATTGGGTTGCTGTTTTTATTTTTATTAGGTATTTTGTGGTTTTATATCTTGATTTTATTCTGTGAACCACCCTGAGACCCCTGGGTATAGGGCGGTATATAAATTCAACCAATCAATCCATCAATCAATAATATTAATAGTAGTAATAGTAGTAGCCAGGAAAGGAAAGTGGTAAGCATTGTTAGAATTCCTGGCTCCGTGATTGCAGTCATAGGATTGTTGTCTATCGCATGATGGTATATGTTTTGACTCCATAGAGTGGGAAGTGACGAAGACAGGATGTTTGTGTTACTGTGTTCCATGGTGGGTCTATTGTCCCTTGTCCTTTTTCTCTTTGCTGCCAGATGCTAGAGAGAGAGGGAGCCATGTTGCAGTGCTCCGTGTGTGTTTATATGTAAATAAAGTAGATTAGCCAAAATGCTGAGTTACTGAGGTCTGTCACGCATGATGCTCAAACTCTGCAGATCCCTAAGTGTTCTGGTGTCAGTTGGCATCGGTCGCTGTGATGTTCGGGCAGAAGAAAGCTTTTGAAGCTCCCGAACGAAAGACCAGGAGGGAGAGAACATGCCAGTCGGGCATGTGTCTCTGCCAGGGTCCTACTCGAGTGTAGGCTGAACTCCTGACAAGCATATGGTTTTATTGCCCAATGGTGAAGAGACCGATACCAGGCTCCCCACACACTCTTCCCTCTTCCTTGTTCAGTGAGTTCCCTCCCCCATTTTACTGAGCCGCTCCCCCTCCCAGGGGGGCAGTGTTACAGGCAGGCCACACGCTTTCCCCATGTACAGTGAGGTGTGTGGCAATGCCAACCACGTCATGGGGAGTCCTGGCTGTGTCACGCCCCCTACCGACCAATCCAGTCGACTGGGGGCGTGGCTTGGGCTATTTAAACAGCTGCGCAGCTGGGGGTCCCTCCTGTTGTGGGATTAATTATCCCATTAACCCAAAATACTGGTGTCTGTGTGTTTTATTATCCAAGAAATGGGGAGGGCCTTGACATGCAATGTGGGCTTTACTAGTCGTTCTTTCAGGGCTGAGGTGGAATTTGGGGGGGAGCCCCTGATCAGCTCTTCAGACTCCACTTTTTCACATACAGTGGTACCTCAGGTTACAGACGCTTCAGGTTACAGATGCTTCAGGTTACAGACACTTCAGGTTACAGACTCCGCTAACCCAGAAATAGTACCTCGGGTTAAGAACTTTGCTTCAGGATGAGAACAGAAATCACTCAGCAGCGGCATGGCGGCAGCCGGAGGCCCCATTAACTAAAGTGGTACCTCAGGTTAAGAACAGTTTCAGGTTAAGAACGGATCTCCGGAACAAATTAAGTTCTTAACCTGAGGTATCACAGTACTTCACATTGTTGAGTGTTGGCTGTGTGACTGGAGAGGTGTTCTTTAATTTGGCTTAATTGGCATTTGGTCTGGGCAGGTGAGAGGATTTAAGTAGTTGCATGAATATCCTAGGCACAGGGGTGCTCTTTAGTCTTCGCAGGCACGCCAGAGTCAACACTGGCCTATGGGGCCACAGTGCGCATGTTAGGTTCACACACCCAAGAGGCATGTAGTAGAGAGGGATAAGTCTTTCCTAACCCTGGTGCATGACTGCAACATGTGACTGAAAACTTGCTCAGGAGATGGGAGAGAAAGACTCCTGCCCCCATTTATGACAATTCACCTGCCTGGATGAATCTGATTTGCTTAATCTAGTAAATTAGGTTGCTTTGCATATCTGCCCGGACACTGCGGTCTAGCGCTGAGGGCCTTCTGGCGGTTCCCTCACTACAAGAAGCCAAGTTACAGGGAACCAGGCAGAGGGCCTTCTCAGTGGTGGCACCCACCCTGTGGAACACCCTCCCATCAGATGTCAAAGAGAAAAATAACTACCAAACTTTTAGAAGACATCTGAAGGCAGCCCTGTTTAGGGAAGCTTTTAATGTTTAATAGGTTATTGTATTTTAGTGTTTTGTTGGAAGCCGCCCAGAGTGGCTGGGGAAACCCAGCCAGATGGGCAGGGTATAAATAAATTATTACTACTACTACTACTACTATTATTATTATTATTATTATTATTATTATTATTATTCTCACATTTGTTATATTTAATAAATTTAACAACCCAGTTAGATGGGCAAGGTACAAATAATAAAATTATTATTATTGCTTGTTTACATGGTCTCTCAAGTCTTCTATCCTACAATGTTTTTGCTTTGGGGAAACATCACCACCACCACCACAACAACCCAGGAAAAAATATATTCCACACTTCTCAGTAATTTCTGGCAGTGTTATTCTATTTTTTTTTCCCTTTTGTAAAGTTATGTTATGATAAGATCAACTTTATAGGTAGAAAGTGGAAAGGTGCCAAGACCTCCCTTGCGCTCTCGCTCTGCAATGTAGTGCTACAGATTTCAAGTTGTCATTAACTTGTTTCCCCAGGTTTCCCCACTCCTAATGAAATGCTGAAATCTAAAGCAGCATGCATTCCTTCTTCGGGATAATGAATCCTTCTTCGGGATAATGAATCTACACTTGGAAATCTGGCAGCGATACTGGCGCTTTCATTGCAATCCTGCCTCCAGCTAACTTTCTTTGCAACAAAGCACATAGACCTCCTATATGAACTTGCCTGGGTATTCATATCTGCAGGGCAGGTCCTGCTGGCATTATCACCGCAGCATGAAGTTCATGGGTGACCAGCTGCACGAGAGGGCCTTCACAAACATCACAGCTAAAGCTTAAAGGCACACTTCAAATTCTTTCCATGTTGTCCCATATTGCACTTGGGGAGTTTTGATTTCTGTTTTAAAAGAGCTTTCCTCTTTCTTGCTGTGTAACTAGGATCCTGGAAGCCTATTAAGTACAGTGGTACCTCGGGTTACAGACGCTTCAGGTTACAGACTCCGCTAACCCAGAAATAGTACCTCGGGTTAAGAACTTTGCTTCAGGATGAGAAGCAAAATCGTGCAGCAGTGGCGTGGCAGCAGCGGGAGGCCCCATTAGCTAAAGTGGTGCTTCAGGTTAAGAACATTTTCAGGTTAAGAACGGACCTCCAAAACAAATTAAGTTCTTAACCCGAGGTACCACTGTATTCGCATTTTCCAAAGCTCAACGGTGCCTGTTTGGGTGGTTACATTTTGGCTATTTCCTAGAAGATGTCCCAGTATTTGTAGGTGGTTTTTGCAGTTCTCATGCTTGCATGCTAAATTTCTCGGACCCACAATATATATGCACTTGCACTGTCTGTATGATAAGGAGCATATTCTTGTGAAAGCATACCTGAAGTACATTTTTAAGAGCGTTTTAAATTTCATATTAATTGTCCTTTCCTTTGGGAGACACTCAGAGAGCTCCTGTTTGGAGAGGTGATGTAAATGCAGTTAAATTAATTCTTCTTACCTGGGAGTAAACTCCACTGAATTCAATAGGATGTATTTCAGAGGAGAGATGGTTAGGATTGGGGAAGGTCTTAGATTCAGTTTCTGGAAACTAAGCCTCAGGCAGCAAAGGTAGGGAAGTCTCAGTGCTTGAGGAACCACCATTCATATGGTCAGAAGGAATTAAACAGAAAGGTCAAGAAATGTATGGTTATTATGATTATTATGATTATTATTATGAAAATGGAAGTCTGAACTACTTGGGGTAAGTGGTCTGAAGGACTAAGACAACCAGAGCTAACAAAAGCTGAGGTTCGAGGGCTCATTCACAAATTGAAAATTAGCAAGTCGCTGGCTCCAGATGGCATAAACCTTAGAGTTCTTAAAGAACTCGATTGTGAAATCGCTAATCCTCTAACAGAAACATGCAATTTGTCACGAAAATTAGTCTCCTTAATGGAAAGTGGGAAGGTAGCCAAAACAATGCCAATTTTTAAAAATGGGATTGGGTTGGAGGGGGAGCTGGGAAATAAAAGCCCCACACCTGTAGTGGGTAAATTGGTGGAAAGCATTATTTAACAAATTAGAATGATGAAACATAATGGAAGCCTTGCTGAGGAAGAATTGGCATGGCTCTTGCAAAGGGAAGTCTTGCCTTGGCCATTTGGAGTAATTTGGGAAGGTTCAACAAGTATGTATATAGAGGTGATCTGGGAAACAATGTAGATTTGACCATCCCAAAAGCTCTTTTTAATCCTTCACTGAAGGCTAAATATGGCTGTCAAGGGACAAGAAGATGGAAACATTTCACAGATAGGCAAGCAGTTAAACCTGGAGTCTGGAGAATTGGAAACTATACTGGATAACCACTTAATCAAAATATGAGGATATTTGTTTATAGGTGCTTGTCTGAAAAATTGACACAATGGCAAGCCCTCTTCAGGACTTCAGTCAGGGATAGAGCAAAAGTCAATATACCGTGGTACCTCGGGTTACATACGCTTCAGGTTACATACGCTTCAGGTTACAGACTCCGCTAACCCAGAAATAGTATCTCAGGTTAAGAACTTTGCTTCAGGATGGGAACAGAAATCGCGCAGCAGCAGCAGGAGGCCCCATTAGCTAAAGTGGTGCTTCAGGTTAAGAACAGTTTCAGGTTAAAAAAGGACCTCTGGAACTAATTAAGTACTTAACCCGAGGTACCACTGTATAGGAAATAATGTTCTTTCAAGAAACGGCTAACTTTATTGATAATTATACTAAATCTAGTGGATGTTACAGGCTTCCAAGATAGTAAACGCACAGCTTCTTTTAAAATTCAGTTGCTTAGTTTAAGTTAATTACTCTTCAGTTAGATGTTGCAGGTTTCTAGACTAGATGGTAAATGCTCAGCTTATTTCCAGTTATTTTACTTCAGTTCCTTAACTTGGTTGTTGCGTAGGTGTTACAGCTTAATACTTTGGTTCTAAAACAAGGTGGTACTTTCTGTAAGTTTCCCAACCTTCTCACACTCACACTGCTGAGGTAGTTCTAGCAGTATAACAGACCCAGCAGATCACCACACCCATCTTAACTGGTTTAGGATTCTTTTCTACCTAGAAGACCTCTCCCCTCCTGACTGAAAAGAGATGTAGACTGTATCTTCACAGCTTCTACTTCTCCTGCCTCAAACAGTTAACTCCTGTCTGAAATCTCTCCCAGGTCTTCTACTCAACACGGTCTTCCAATCTAAGCTCAGAAACTCCTTTCTCTAGCTGTAGGTATTTTCCTCAGACTGGATGTTACACAAAGAGAACCAACACACCCTCTGCTGTCTCTTGAACCATCTCAGTACAGTGGTACCTCGGGTTAAGAACTTTATTCATTCTGGAGGTCCATTCTTAACCTGAAACCGTTCTTAACCTGAGGTACCACTTTAGCTAATGGGGCCTCCCACTGCCACCGCCGCACGATTTCTCTTCTCATTCTGAAGCAAAGTTCTTAACCTGAGGTACTATTTCTGGGTTAGCGGAGTCTGTAACCTGAAGCGTCTGTAACCTGAAGCGTCTGTAACCCAAGGTACCACTGTATTATCTTAACATTCTCAGAAAACTGATCCCTTTATTTTCCCTCCCAAAGTACTGTTCCACCCCGCTCTGGCAAGCTGTCTTGGTAGTCAGTCAGAGACTCCAGCAACCCTGGTGAAATTCTTAGGCACTGCAGCACCAGACTCCGATCTAGCTCAGCTGTGCATCACATCTGAACCGAACCACAACAGGAGGGCAGTAGGCTGAGAATGCCGGTATTAAGTCATTAGTTTGAAAAGTAGAACCAGTCTGATCTCAAGTGTCTCTTCAATTTTTCAAGCTTATTTGCGCTCACAGCTTCCTTCTCTTTTACATGTTCAGAATCATCCGGCGATCCTCAAGTTGGCTGTTCATCCCATTGGCAAGATTTCCCCTTCAATGTGCTTGGAAGCTGAAGCATATGAAGGAAGTGGGAGCATTTGAAATTAATGCAGCTATGCTACACAGGCAGGGGAGAGAGAGAAAAATCCGAGCATTTAAAAATAGCTGCCCATCTTGGAGTGCAAGGCTTCCAGCTGGCAGGAGCGCCTACCATTTGGCTGGTTCTGTTCTATGCATGGTCAATGGTGAATAGTGACGATAGTTATTTCTGTCTGTGATTTAATCATGGATGAAACCTTCAACTTGGCTGCATGCGCGGCTAAGACTAGGCTGGATGATTCAGTTGGCCCTCTGTTCCCTTTTCTCCAGATGGGTATTCAGTACTCCGCAAGGATGTGCTGCAATGATATTTGCATCTGCTTCCCAAAATACAGTTTGTGCTTTTTGAAAGGATGATTTTTGCAATGGTGAGGAGCCTCTCCGCAAGAGGGTTGAAGGAGAAAGTGGATTAAATGGCAACACTGTATCCAATTTGCCACAGCTGTGAAAAAATGTAAAATGTACAGCCTGCTGTTGACCTAAATTTCTCTAGATGCATCGAAGATGGCAGCTACGCCCCCCCCCCGCCCTTCAGCAGTTTGTGAAGTATATATTTACCGAGTAAAGAATTATCCTGACTTGAAAAGATAGTGAATCACCGTAGACTCGAGAACTCTTCGGCAAAACTCCAGGATACCCACACAGATTGAATAGAGCTGACCAACTTTTCAATCAGCGCTTTTATGATCAAAGTGTACAACAAGATAGTAATCTACCAAGCACTCCTCCTGCTCCAGTCCCTTGAAATGGAAAGAGATTCTTTCAACCGGTAAATTGTCTCCTATTAATCTTTCTTTCTTTGTAAAAAAAGACAATTATAACCGACTATGCATATAGTTGCACAGAAGAAGCTGTTGCACGGACGAAGGATGCCTCACCTCTTTTCTCTTCTTTTATCCATGTTAATTGTAAAAGGTAAAGGGACCCCTGACCATTAGGTCCAGTCGTGACCGACTCTGGGGTTGCGGCGCTCATGTCGCTTTATTGGCTGAGGGAACTGGCGGACAGCTTCCGGGTCATGTGGCCAGCATGACTAAGCCGCTTCTGGCAAACCGGAGCAGCGCACGGAAATGCCGTTTACCTTCCCGCCGGAGCGGTACCTATTTATCTACTTGCACTTTGATGTGCTTTGAACTGCTAGTTTGGCAGAAGCAGGGACCGAGCAATGGGAGCTCACCCCGTCGCGGGGATTTGAACCACCGACCTTCTGATCGGCAAGTCCTAAGCTCTGTGGTTTAACCCACATAGTGCTAAATCTCCACTTTGAAACCCAGTGGTGCAGGTGCTCAACATCTGGCTGCCTTGTATTGATCCATCGAAATGGGCAGATCCAGCCCACATTTGTGTTGGAGCAGAATCCAGCATGCTTACCGTTGTATTGCAGAGAGGGAGCTAAAACTGAGAGGCGCCACACAGCGAGTTCACAGCCCAGGTAAGACATGAGCATCTGCCTTCATTTTTATACTCCATCTTGCACCACCACTGCAAAGTCTGGTAGAGTAGTTGGAGTGTCAGTTTAAGACTGGGGATGCCCAAGATCACACGCTCACTCGACTGCAAAGCTCACTGGATGACTGTGAACTATATGGCCTAGGACCCTCGTACCTACGGGACCGCCTCTCCTGGTATGTCCCACGGAGGACCTTATGGTCCGTAAATAATAACATCTTGGAGGTCCCAGGCCTCAAGGAGATTAGACTGGCCTCGACCAGGGCCTTTTTGACTGTGGCCCCAACCTGGTGGAATGCTCTGTCACAAGAGACCAGGGCCCTGAGGGATCTGACATCTTTCCGGAGGGCCGGCAAGACGGAGCTGTTCCACTAGGCCTTTGGCAGGGTCCAGTCTGACTGCCCCTCTCTCCTTCTAAGAACTTGCATGAAAGTGCCCCCCCCCCAACTTTTCTCACAGGCTCATATAAAATCAGTATAAACAGGCCTGGTGAGCATTTAAGGTCCCCATCCCTAATTTGCAGGTTGCCATCTGATTAGATTTCACTTTGATTCTGATTTGATTTTAGGATGTATTTTAATTGATTGCTTGATTTTATGGTAATATGTTGCATATTTGATGTTAGCTACTCTGAGCCCAGTTTTGGCCGGGGTGGGTGGGATATAAATAAATTATTATTATTATTATTATTATTATTATTATTATTATTATTATTCCCCAACCAACTTGGTACCTTCCAGATGTTTTGGACCTCATCTCCTGTCCATCCTAGCCAGTAGTCCTAAACATCTGGAGGTGACCAGGATGGGAAAGTCTGGACTAGTCACTATCTTTCAGCCTAGTCTAGTGCTGGAAGGACAACCATGTATGCTACCTTGAGGTCCTTAAAGAAAGGTGTGATATCTGTGTGCGATCTCCTGTGAGCACTTTTCGTTGCATGCCTACAGTCAGAAGAAGGCAGGGTTGAGACTAATAGATAGTAAGGGGAAAGTACATTTGTAGTTTCCAACTAAACCTCCAAACATCATCATCATCATCATAATTTATTTATACCCTGCCCATCTGGCTGGGTTTCCCCAGCCACTGGGCAGATTACAACACATAAAAAATTGTAAAACATTAGACATTGAAAATTTCCCGATTCAGATGTCTTCTAAAAGTCAGATACTTCTTTATCCCCTTGACATCTTATGGGATGGTGTTCCTCCCCACCACAGGGAGGGCACCACTACCGAGAAGGCCCTCTGCCTGGTTCCCTGTAACCTCACTTCTCACAGTGAGGGAACTACCAGAAGACCCTCGGAACTGGACCTTCTCTCCTCTCTCTCCCTCCCTCGCTTCTGCACAAGGCAGTTGTGAAACTGGCTTCCAACCATGTAGGCTTAGACTCTGAAGAATCCTTGTAAATAGGAAGAAACAGTAAGGAAAGATCCTTTCTTTCTTTATTAATGCCACCTCAGTCCTAAGCAATGCTAGCAATGTGTGAATGAAACAGGATGGGGGTGGGCTGGCTAGATCCCATTTCTAAGCTATTAACTCAGCTATAAACAAACCAATTTTGTGCTTTAAAATACAGTACTTTTTATGTATGGACTAATCACTCAGTTACAGGCCCTCTTAGCAATACTTTGCAATGGCACGCCAACATCAGTTTATTATCCGCCTTGCCTGAAACATGCCTCCTTATAGCGAGGTGCCTACCACATCCAATACTCTCCTCAAATGTGCCTAGCGAACATACAGGTTGATGGGTATCCAAATCAACACTCTGGCATGCAGGAGGATATAAGCCAAGAGAAATACAGACTGCGACGGAGGCAGAAATTCTGTCCTTTGCAATACTCTCTAGGAAAAGAGGCACAATTTCAATTGTACGGAAAGTGCCGTGGGCAAATTTAATCATCCTAACCTTTTTTATTTGTTTGCTTAGTTTTACCCACCCCCCACCCCAATTCTAATCAGTCAAAGCGTTCCAATCTTCTGGAAGAGAACATTTCCATTCCGTATTTATTAGAACAAATAAATAAATAAAACGCTTGCCTTGTTTTAAATAACACCCAACATTGCCTTGCCTTATAAAAACCCCAAAGGGGGCATGGACCAGGAAAAAAAGTCTATTAACTGAAATACAAGCAAGAGAAGTCTGTGGCTACGTGAGTGTGACAGGGTAAAGTCACAGCACAAAGGCAGGAGCGAAGTGAGAGACAGATAAAGATGTTTATACTCTGCCAGCCTGGAACTGTGTGCTCAGTGTAGCAGGTGGAAGTCAGAAAAAAGAGAGAGAGAAACAGAAATCCAATTTCTGCTCAAGGTGGCGATAGATTTTGAGTTGCAAGTCTGGTTTGGTGCACATGTGCACACCTTGTAGGTCATTAATCTTTGAAGCGACATTCAATTCCTAGGTATCAATGGTATAAAACAGAGTCTAATGGAAAAAACATTTACAGTGCAGGCCTATGCGTGTCTACTCAGAGGTAAGCCACACAGAGATCAGTAGGACTTACTCTTCAGAAACAGTGTATAGGATGACTGCCTTATGCACCAGTGCTATCTTGGAGTAAATCCCATGGAACTCATTGGGACATGTTTTTGAGAAGATTACATGGTGAGGCTGTTCTAATAGCCACAAAAGCATTTAAGTGACCAAACTGCAATAATGACATACTCTCCAACATTTCCCCAAGGAAAACAGGGATTCTTCTTCTTCTTCTTCTTCTTCTTCTTCTTCTTCTTCTTCTTCTTCCCTGCCCCATATGATTAGGGCAGCCACTCCAACATATAAAAAATAATTAAAAAATTAAAAAACTTCTCTATACAGGGCTCCCTTCAGAAGTCTTCTAATGATTGTATAATCTCCTAATACTAATGTCCTAGGCTCAGGAGTTGCATAACTCCATACCCTCCAACATTTCTCTGGTGAAAATAGGGACGTCCTAAGGAAAAGTGAGACATTCCGGTATAAAAAAAGAAACCAGGAGGGCTTTTGTAAATCTGGGACTGTCCCTGGAAAATAGGGACACTTGGAGGGTCTGTAATAGTGTAAAGAATGGTTAGCCATATTTGTGCACGTGTGATGGTGGTGAAGACATGTCCTCTGCTCAAGGAATTTTGAAAGTTCACTGCAGCCAATCATCTCGCCGAATGGGCAATCCGATTTGCCTGTTTTAAGCTGTCAGCTGGGCGATCAGTTGCAGTGAAAGCTTTCACAACACCTTTGGCTGCACGTTAAGTTGGCACACACACACAGAGAGAGAACATACAACAGAGAGGTGGACAGAGAGGTAGAGTTTTCATTGTCTTCCATGCCATATCTCTTTGCCATATCCAGGGCTGTGCCTTGCAGTGCAAGATAGGCTGCAGAGAAAGAATGGTGCTGGGCTTATTGCTGCTGCTATGGAATAAGTTGGCATGTTTTAGAGTGCTGGTGCTAGAAGCCCCTCCATTGCAAACTCCAGGCTGTATATATATGTAAATAAGCCATTTGCGTGTTCAGACCTTTAAACCTCCCCCTTAAATAAATTCAGACAAGACTCAAATTTTGGTTTGGTTTTTGGCAGAATTTAGGCCACAACTTTATTGATTACAGCAAGTGAATGGTTGCATAGGCTCTGGTTCGACTAGCTCCCTGCACCATTGCAGGTAGCACTGACCCAGGGTTCCAGCATAGGTCAGCCTAGGGTGAACACCTGGATAAGCAGAAAGCTGGGAACAGGCTATCTCCACCACCCAAATGCCCCCCTGGACTCAGGCACGGGCACAACCCCCTCACAGGGGTTGACCAAACCATCGAGTCCCTGGATGCCTTTAACCTAATACCCTTCACATAGGGATGGTGAGAGTCTTATCCCAACCCTATCACCTGAACCAGAGTCTATCCGCAATCTTACAAGTTGAGGCGATTTGCTACACGGCAGGTGAAACACAAATGGCACCAGCCAATCAACCCCTGTGGGGGAAATTCCTGCCATGCCCCTGTTCCAACGACAGATGACACACGATAGCATAGCAAGGTCAAGCACAAAGCCCTAAAAATAGGGAGAGGTGGGCAGGTGTTCCAAATGCACACACCAAAAGAGGAAGCTCTGGGTCACGTGCATGGGTATATATAGGTCCCTTGATCTTTTTAGCCTGCGTCCCATTGGCCTGATCAAGGGACCTACCAATTGGTTGTTGTGGCTAACCAATCTTACCCACCCACAACACAGGGTTTGGTTGCCAGGCGTCACCGCAACACATGCCCTCTTTAAGGGAGGACCCGATGTATCATAAATACACTACAACCTCCATTGAGCCTCATTCCCAAAGGAAACACTAACCCTGGGTAGGCATGCCTTGCTGCTTCTGAAATCTCATGCAGCTGCTCGGCGGAAATTAGGATAGCGTGTAAGAATACATTTCTCCTGCCATGGACAGATCTTTGTCAGGAGGTGAATCTGTAGCCCTAGAGATGTTATTGGACTCCCAACTCCCCGCTAGCATGGTTGATAGGCAGGTTCAATGAGAGTTGTGAATCTGCAACATCTGGGTGCTTACGGGTTTCCCAGCCATGGGTTTAGACTGCTCGACCACAGGGGTAAGGTACCACTTTGGATGGTCTGCTACTTTGAGGCTGGTGAATCAAGGAGGATTTCTGACAGCTCAGAGTGTGGTGGTTCTGACTGATATGTCTAGTAGTTCTGCTTGTGTTCCGATGAGTCTGTGTAATATGGGAATAACACAAGAATATGATTGCTCCTAAGTTTCCTCTTCCCTCTTGTAGGGCTCATCTCATTGACGGAGTGCGGACAACGCAATGAGAAACGTAATGGCTCGAGACAATTGCTCATAGCAAGTCTGACCAATTCTTCTGTTCTCTCTTCTATTCTGTGGCAAAAGCGATGACAAAGTAGTGACACGTTTCTATTACTAATGCATCTGCTCTCTGCTGTACAGTGAAGTTCTGTTTTGAAGGAGCTCTCACACCTTAGCCCTTGGAATGAGGTAGAGGAAGTCACATTATCCCACTGTGACTTGTTAGCAAAGCTCTTTGCAGATAAACTGAGATGCATTCTGTCTTGAATTCTGGCTTGCCAGCAGCAGCCCCGGAGGAGTTGCATTTTGTCATGATCAATTGGTTACCTTTCAGCTTATTGGCATTGAAAAAGTGGTAGGAAATCCTTGGAGAAGAATGGTTGATGACTTGCGCTGTTGATCCTTGCCCATTGTGGCTGGTGAAACCAGTAGGATCAGGTTTTTTACACAGGGAAGGGGGAGGTAGTGAAGCCTTCCATTAGAGAGGAGGTTTCTGCCTTTGACACATGCACAAAAGGGCGATGATGTGGCCTGGTGTGAAAAATATCATCCCTGGATCACTTTGATTTGAACAACCTCACAGTGTCAGACCTTCCTTTGGTGGGCAACGTGTGTTTGGAACAGAAGCTGCCCTAGTGGATTATCTGTACCATAAGATGGACAAGGGAAGTGCTACCCCTCTTGGTGGCCTTTGATACCATTAACCATTGTATCATTCTGGGTCATCTTGAGGTAATTGACACTGGGTTCACTGTATTGAAGTGGCTCCATTCGTTCCTGAGATAAAGGACCCAGAAGGCGGTGCTGGGGCTCTTCCTTGTGGCTCCTTGTTGCTCTTCCTTGTTGCTCTTCCTTGTGGCTATTGGTCCATGGGATTTTTGTTCCCCATGCTATTTAATATCTACATGGATCTTCTAGGGAAGGTTATCCAGGGAGCTGGGTTGCAGATCCATCAGTACAGTGGCATCTTGGGTTACAAACACCTCGGGTTACAAACACTTCAGGTTACAGACTCCGTTAACCCGGAAGTAGTACCTCGTGTTAAGAACTTTGCTTCAGGATGAGAACAGAAATCGCGCGCCGGCGGCACGGCGGCAGTGGGAGGCCCTATTAGCTAAAGTGGTACCTCAGGTTAAGAACGGTTTCAGGTTAAGAACGGACCTCCGAAACGAATTAAGTTCGTAACCAGAGGTACCACTGTATGCTGAAAAAACTATCTCTTGTGTTCATCTATCCCAGGGATGCAGCTGACGGAACAGTTTAATTGGACTGGATGAGGTAGAACAAGCTGAACTTAATCTTGTGTCAGGCCCTATTATATTACTTTTGCCTGAAAAGGGCTGTTTCATCCTCTCAAATGATAGGGCTGTTCTTCTGTCTCCCCCACACTACTTGCCCAGTAAATTCCATTTTTTATATCCATTTCCAGACAAAGGCATTAGGTAATGGTGTAGTTGTTTGTTTGTTTGTTTGTTTGTTTGTTTGTTTGTTTTTAAAAAAGGCCTCTGGCTGATTGCATTTTTTCACTGGCTTAGTTTGGTACTCTATTTTTATGGTTGTTTTGGATGGTTGATTATGATTATTTTCAGTTTTATGTTCATATTTTGACTTTGTGATTGGGTTTAATTAGGAGGTGGTTATTTGTTTTAAATGGTTGTGTTAATTGTTGTGTTTCTTAGCCAACTTGAATTTCTTAAGGAAATTAAGCGGGATAGGCAGTCTTTAAAATGTATAGTTGGGTGTATGGATGAGGACCATGGTCTATATCTGGGAATGGATATAAAAAATGGAATACATATTTACTGGGCAAGTAGTGTGCGGGAGACAGAAGAACAGCCCTATCATCTGGGAGGATGAAACATCCCATTTCAAGCAGCACATGTTGAGGACTCAGTTAACAGCAGCAAATTGTCATAAGTTTCTTTATATCATGACAGTATCATAAAGCCTCGAATATTAGCATTGCTTTGGCTGCCTCTGGGAAGGGAAGAAGGGAAGGGGAATCAACAAGATTCCACAACAGGCCAGTATAGTTTGCATCAGTGAATCAAGAATGAACCTTGCTACAGTAAGAAAAAATAATATCAATTTCTATTAAGCTTGAGTAAGAGACAGTCAACTAGAGAAAAAGGAACTGTGCATGTCAATAAGGACATGCATTTAATTAAGAAACAATACACAGGAGAGTTGACGAAGAGCAGCTGACAGGAGCTTACAACTTACAAAGAACTATTTAGGTGGAAACAAGGAAGCATGGTTGTTAGCTATGTGAGCATCAAGAAATCCCAAAGGACACAAAATCTATTAAAGACAATCAATTAAATGGTTGGAAGGCCACAAACTGGTGGATTAATTAATCACCTTGAATAAATAGACCAGATCTCCAAAGTCTCACGTACAGGAATATCCTCAGGAGATTAACAAGAGAGTAACAAGAGCCAGTGTAGCAGGGGAATGTCAAAAGTAGCAACGAGTGTTTCTGTGACACTGCTTCTAGCCAACTTCTCATTTGCGCATACCTGCCTCTGTCACCATATCAACTAACGCTATCCCAAAGCTGTGCAGGTATCAGGGACTTAACTATGTAAGCCTGCAAATCCAGTGAGCTTTAACACTGGTCAGTCTAGGAAGGCGCCGTAAGTTTATAGCAAACGGTAGGCAGGATGTTTCAGGGCAAGATTTGTTTGTTTTCAAAAAATATGCTCCGGCACATTTCATGTTGTGAGGCAAAGCTCTGGTGAAATGAACGATTCAAATGACAATATGCATGCTTACACCATGAATTTAAAAAGGGGTCACAAGAGGGCCTGGAGATACATTGGCAAATCCATGGAATTTGGAGGAGAGAGAGAGAACATTTGGCTTGGTTGCATTGAAAAGCATGTGTCAGGGGTTCAGGGACAGAGGCACAGGGTAGGCAGGAGATGGAGAGCGATGGGGATGAATCCCAGGACAGCGAGGAAGAGGATGACAATGACTCAAGAGATTCCATGAGTCTTTCCAGCGAATCAGAGGATTCCCAGAAGGGGGCGCCGGTGGTCAAGGCCAGGGGAGCCCCAGGGGGGACGTGTCAGGAGCAGGGGGCCAGCGGGGGATCCCAAAGTGGCAGCTGGGCGTCAGGACCAGCCTCCCCGCCAGAGTGCAGCGAAGGGGGTGGAGGTTCCAGTGTATCAGGGGAAGCAGCTCCGGCAGCAGAGAAGGGAGGGAGGTCGGAGCAAGCCACCCTCCCGGAAGGGGAGGGGAGTAGTGAAGGGAGTAGTGTAACTGTCAAAAGGAAGGTTAGAGGTTGGGCGCGCGCGCCAAGTTCAAATGTGGAGGTGCGCGGAAGTACAGGGAGCCCGGAGGAGGAGCCAGGTCCCAAAGCCTGCAGGAGGGGGGAAGAGCAATCTGGGGATTCCGCGTCAGGGGAATCCAGGAGGGGCGAAACCCCAGCGGGCAGGAAGACCCTGCGGAAAAGGAAAGAGAGGAAGAGGTGGAGCAGCGCAAGCCTCTTAAACTGGTGCAGGGGAGGGACTGACTCAGAGGGGACTTCAACGGTCTAAGGGTAACAGACGTGGGGCTGCGCGCCTCGGATGTGTAGCAAACAATGAACTCCAATAAACACTTTTGTATATAAGAAGAAATTGGCGTTGGTCTTTTGTGAGCTGAGACTTGAGGCAGCCCTGACAGCATGCAACATCACATGGGCTGTGCTGGCAATGGAACTTCATTGACTACCACTGAATCTTAGACCTCCTAGTTTCCAGGTTTCCCCTAAATTTCTGGAGGTAGATTTGAGGTTCTAAAAGGTTCTATCTTTAACAGGTGCTCTTCACACACTTTGTGTGCAGGTGACTGTGTTTCCATAAAATATTATAGCCTTGCTTTCCTACTAAAAAGTGGCCAAGGTCACTTGCCAAATGTTTAAAACAAGCAATGGTAAAACAGCAACAGAAGTTCAGCAATACAATACATTTACGGGGGGGATGAGGGAAACGATGAAATAATAAAACACTAATAATAATGATGATGATGATGATGATAATGATGATGATGATGATAATAATAATAATAATAATAATAATAATAATAATAATAATAAATTATTTATACCCCGCCCTCCCCAGCCAAGACCGGGCTCAGGGCAGCTAACACCAGGTATATAAACAATTGATTAAAATACAACTTAAAAACAAGATGAAAACACAACATTAAAATGCAGCCTCATTTCAGTAGAAACTCAAATCAAAAACTTTTTGGGGAATGAAAACGTCAAATCTTCACCAAGGCCAACTATCCAGACTGGTCCTACGTGGGCCAGAAGAAAGCCAGGGAAGTCCCCAAATAGGAGTTCCATCACAGAAGGAGAAAGAAAAGGAGGAAAGAGGGGGAGGGGATCAAGTTGATTCCAAGCCAAAGGCCAAGCAGAACAACTCTGTCTTACAGGCACTGAGGAAAGAAATCAGATCCTGCAGGGCCCTGGTCTCATGTGACAGAGTGTTCCACAAGGTCGGAGCCAGTGTTGAAAAGGCCCTGGCTCTGGTTGAGGCTAATCTGACTTCCTTAGGGCCTGGGACCTCTAGGGTGTTGCTATTTATGGACCTTAAGGTCCTCTGTGGGGCATACCAGGAGAGGCGGTCCCGTAGGTACAAGGGTCCTAGGCCGTGGACCATGGAGATTAAAATAAGCAGTTTTGCAAGCTGGAAAGGAAAGGTCTTTGCACAATGGCAGAAGGCTGTCATGGAGTGCGGATGGTAAGGGAGACCAGTATAATCTTGCAGATAAAATATCAACGTTATCTCCCGTCTCACATGACAAACAAGCACCTCATAGCAGTTGGCAACAAAAGTTCCAAAGAACCAGAAGTGTGGCTGTTTCTTTTTATATATTTAATGATATTATCGGGGGGGGGGGGCATAGCTAATCTCCTGTTTACTCTATTAATACCACTGAAGTCTCCATCCATTTGTCCTATAACAATAGGAATAATTAAATATAGGAAAAAATAAATATATATTTGTCTATCGTTATACTTCCTAGGATAATTGGATTCTCTTCAGCTTTACCGCTTCAAGAAGGATATGTGTCAAACTCCAGCTATCAGTATCAGATACCACCCAATTAATATTATTATCGCATATCCCCATTGAAGCTCCTTAAGTCTTGGTATTGGCTGAAGCATGATGAATTGTATTCCTGAGCAGGGAGTTCAATAGATTTCTGACTTTATGCTTAATCTGCATCTCCGGGATAAATATTATGCGTGCTAATTCTTTAGGAAGAAAGTTACAATATTCGGGAAATAGGGGAGACATGACAGAGGTGTATACAATTATACACGGTGTTGCTCTCTCATAATGATAGGATCTATGGTCAGTAGATGAAACTGAAAAGTGTGGGATGTGGAACAGAAAAAGAAGCAATTTCTCCCCACAATGTGTAATTAAGCTAGATGTGCTAAAAAGCCACCAGTTCAAATGGATTTAAAAGGGATGAGACAAATTCATTGAGGACAAGGCTGTCCGTGGCTATTTGTCATGATGGCTGTTTATTTCCACCAGTATCTGAGCATACGGTATCCTTCCATTGTGCCTCTGAAAACCCATTGCTGGGGTACAGAAGAAGGAGAGCACAGTTGCACTGATGCCACATGTTCTGCTTATAAGCTTCCCATAAGCCCCCCACACCTTTGCCTGCTGGGCCTGAACACCACTGTCATGGGGCCCTTGTGGGATACCTCGGAAGTTGAACGGAATCCATTCCAGAAGTCCGTTCGACTTCCGAAATGTTCAGAAACCAAAGTGCGGCTTCTGATTGGCTGCAAGAGCTCCTGCAGCCAATTGGAAGCTGCGGAGGCCCCGTTGGAAGTTTGGCTTCCAAAAGATCGTTCAAAAACCGGAACACTCGCTTCCGGTTTTCAATCATTCGGGAGCTGGAATGTTCAACTCCCAAGGCGTTCGGGAGCTGAGGTACGACAGTATTTAGAATGCAGTCAAACTAACAATGCATTTTGCTAGATAGGCACATGATAAAAGTTGAATCTCACAGAGTTTTGCTGTAAGTTGGCTAGAGAGAACTTTGAAAGACAATCCCACTGCGCCCTGACAAGGGGAGGGTGTAGTCATATATAATCTCCTCACCTGGCTGAGCACTTCCTCTTTGCTCTTTTGCCTCTCTTCACTCTTGCCACTTAATCTCATCAACAAGCCGGAAACTTGAGAACAATTTGCATGTCTGAGCTCCATTGCTCAGACGCCATCTTAAGCTAGACTTAAGCATGTTTTTGTAACTGAATTACCATTTTAAGCCTGTTTGAACAACACTGCTGTATCAGTTACTCTTCAACCAGTATTCTGAGTGAGTAACAGTTATATTTTACCTTTTATAAGATTTGAGGAGGAGCAAAACAGCCATGATCTTCTATCTGGGAGCATGCATGTCCATGCATTTGGCTCAATGTTAAGTGCAAACCAGGTCATTGTCTCTTTATGCCAACCAAAGTGCTAATGCTTCCTTCTTGTATCCTCCATTCTACCAGAGAATTTGTATTTTTCCCAAAGGTTGCTGCTTAGCGACATTTTCTTGTTTCTAACTTAGGCTCACTCTTGCCTAACAATTAACTGATTGCTCAAACTTTACTGTCTTGATTGCCTGATAAGATGTGGCATTGAATTCCTATCACTGACTGCTGGCTTTTCTTAACTCAGTGAGTGTAGGTTTCTTTAAGTCCTACTGAAAGGTTATATTGTGTTCTTTTCTTGTCTTTTGTCTTGATTGATGTTTCACAGAGTATGCTTTGTAGCAATGCTGGGCTTTGTTAAAAACAGCAAATTTCCCCTGCTCTCATCCTAATTCCCAGTGGTATTAAACACAAGTAAGCTGTGTTTTGCAAGAAGTTAGATCAGTAAGAAATACATTAAAGCTTTAAAAAGCAAACAGAAGCCTCGTTCCATGCCCAATAAGCTTTAGGATGCCTCTTCCCAGTGGCGCTGTGACCCATAGATTGCAGCAAAATACAAGGTTTTGCCCAGTATCTTGTTTGTGCAGTGGACTCATGGGAAAAAGCTGTCCTCTGAGCCCTTGTAAAGGAGAAGGGAAAGCCTGGATAAGGCTGCTTCCCCTGGAGCTCAGGGCCATTTTGCCTTGGTAAAAACAAGCAAAAGCAATGTAGAGCAGAAATAGACCCACCCATTCTTAGGTGTGCAGGCTGGGAGAAGATGTGGGAGATGACACGTCTGTGAGAAAAGAACGATGATAATAGATGTGCAACTTTGTTCTGATCCAGCAGGGCTCTTCTTATGACAGCTACAGGTTTTCTGGGTCTGTATCAGGGATGGCACAACATTGATGGCAGAAAGTGAGGAGGAATTAAAGAACCTTTTAATGAGGGTGAAAGAGGAGAGCACAAAATATGGTTTGAAGCTCAACATCAAGAAAACGAAGATCATGGCCACTGGGCCCATCACCTCCTGGCAAATAAAAGGGGAAGAAATGGAGGCAGTGAGAGATTTTACTTTCTTGGGCTCCATGATCACTGCAGGTGGTGACAGCAGTCACGAAATTAAAGGACGCCTGCTTCTTGGGAGAAAAGCAATGACAAACCTAGACAGCATCTTAAAAAGCAGAGACATCACCTTGCCGACAAAGGTTTGTATAGTTAAAGCCATGGTTTTCCCAGTAGTGATGTATGGAAGTGAGAGCTGGACCATAAACAAGGCTGATCACTGAAGAATTGATGCTTTTGAATTATGGTGCTGGAGGAGGCTCTTGAGAGTCCCATGGACTGCAAGAAGATCAAACCTATCCATTCTGAAGGAAATCAGCCCAGAGTGCTCACTGGAAGGACAGATTCTGAAGCTGAGGCTCCAGTACTTTGGCCATCTCATGAGAAGAGAAGACTCCCTGGAAAAGACCCTGATGTTGGGAAAGATGGAGGGCACAAGGAGAAGGGGACGACAAAGGACGAGATGGTTGGATAGTGTTCTCGACCAGTGTTCTTTGACCAAACTGGGGAGGCAGTAGAAGACAGGAGTGCCTGGCGTGCTCTGGTCCATGGAGTCACAAAGAGTCGGACACGACTAAACAACTAAACAACAAATCAGGGATGGGGAAGATATGTCGTCTAGATATTGCTGAACTACAACCTCCATCATCTTTGGTCATGTATAGGGGTGGGTAGTGGAAATCTGAGTCCATCAACATCTGGAGGTCTGCAGATTCTCCGCCCTTCGTCTATACGTAGTGTAGGAATCATGCTACCCCATTTCTTAATTCTGAGCTTGCAAAGGCCACTGTGAATGTGCCAACAAACTGTATTTCCAGATATATTATTCTCCTGGACAAAGTTTCAAATATCTTGGCCTTATTTTCCAGTCTACGGGGTCACGGGGAGCACACCAGAAATGTGCAAAAGAAAAAGCGTCCCAAAGCGCCAGAATTCTGACACGCTTTTTCCACACAAAAGGTGGTAAACATATACCATCAGTCCTGGAAGAGTTATTATATGGAGATCAGATTTGGACAGGCACTCACCTTAGATCTACAGAAGCTGTCCAATCAAAGTTCTGATGGCAAATTTTCTCTGTATCACCCTGTGTCCCAAATGCATCATTGCGCCTAGAGGCTAACTGTCCCTCTGTAGAATTACGGATCTGGCGTAGGACACTTAACTATTGGCTTCGCCTAAACACAAATCCTCCCAGTCTAATATCCCTAGTGCTGCAAGATTGTCACAAGAGCACCTGGACTAAAATTGTCTATCAAAAACCTCACTCTTGTGGTTTATCACCACAACAGCTACTCACTTTGGGTTTTAGTAAAGCAAACCGTCTAATTTGTCAACACCCAAATGATATCAAGGACGCGGGTGGCACTGTGGGTTAAACCACAGAGCCTAAGACTTGCCGATCAGAAGGTTGGCAGTTTGAATCCCCATGACGGGGGGAGCTCCCATTGCTCAGTCCCTGCTCCTGCCAACCTAGCAGTTCAAAAGCACGTCAAAGTGCAAATAGATAAATAGGTACCACTCCGGTGGGAAGGTAAACGGCGTTTCCGTGCACTGCTCTTGTTACACCAGAAGCGGCTTAGTCATGCTGGCCACATGACTCAGAAGCTGTCTGCGGACAAGCGCTGGCTGCCTTGGCCAATAAAGCGAGATGAGCACCGCAACCCCAGATTCGGCCACAACTGGACCTAATGGTCAGGGGTCCCTTTACCTTTAAATGATATTAAGCGTCAGAACAACGTGGTCACAATAAGGAAATTTTGCCCATGGTATGACTATTTTCCACCTTCCCATTTCGACTCTCTGGCACCCTATCTGCATAACCTAGCAAATCTAAAATATAGAAACGCTTTTACTCTCGCAAGATTGAACGTATTGCCCTCGGCTGTACTTGAGCAGGCATAGGCAAACTCGGCCCTCCAGATGTTTTGGGACTACAACTCCCATCATCCCCAGCTAACAGGACCAGTTGTCAGGGATGATGGGAGTTGTAGTTCCAAAACATCTGGAGGACCGAGTTTGCCTATGCCTGTACTTGAGGGACGATTCCAACAGATTCCACATGAAAAACGCTTAAGCCCCTGTGGAGATGGCAGCGCTGAATTGGTGGCGCATGCCCTTCTGGCTTGTACTCTTTATAAAGACTTGAGGAATGAGATTATCACCCCTCTTTTATTGCCCATTCCAGGTCGCCCAACCACTGCCACAGTGTCCTTTCTCTTGGCAGACCAAGATGAGCAGGTGACAGCAAAGGTTGCAAGGTTTCTAGCTGGGGCAATCAGAATAAGATCCACTATTTGACTATTGATTCAAAACCCTAAAATGTATTTTATATAATTGACTTTTTATTTCTATTCCTGTATTGTATTGTCATTTTATTGCTATGGCCGATGGCTGACGCAAATAAAGATTCATTCATTCCTGGACAAAGCCTTGTTTGTTGACAACAGATTCTGTGGCACAGTTTAAGCCCTGAGCGGGAGCATTAACCCAGTAGATTTAAGGTGGAATGGACTCCTGCTTATCATCACCTGAATATGCACACATAGGAAGAAAGAAGGAAGCCTTGAGACAGATTTCAGAACGGCCAAAAAAAGGAGGGAAAGAGGTTTGTGTGCCAGAAATGGCCCTCAGAGGGTTAACAGAATAATAGGGGAAGGCAGGAAATGAAGCAAGGCAGAAAGGTAGAACTGTGGAATAATAAAAGAAACTGACAATTGACTGAGCAGGACAGACAACTGAAAGATACTGAAATTCTTGAAAGAATGGCACGGAAAGCCACTGATGCGGGGCCTGAAGCTGAACTCAGTGAAGCAGGACTGGATAAGGCTGGAGTACAGCAGACAGAAGATAACAGAATCAGAGAAGTTAAAGAAAGGAGGAGAGGATTAATGGAATGATTGCCAAGTAGCAGTACCAAGTATCAAATCTAAGAACAGGCCCGCAGAAGACAGGATATAAAGTGCAATGGCAGAGACTAAAGCTGTGGTGGGTTATAGCTAAGGTTGCACACCAGCAGCAAATGTTCCAAATTTAAGACGAGGCCCTTCGCAAAACGGCATGTGCACAATCCCCAGCGAGATCAATAGGCCATATATTGGTGCACAGGACTGTGGCCTTAGGAATTAAAGGACCAAATTTATTAAACGAGAAATAGAGCTAGCGATAAGGACAAGAGTTCTTCGCCATCAGTAGTTATGGCACGATTCCTAACCACTCGGAAGCAGCCCTATTGAATTCAATGGGGCTTACTCGTGGGTGAATGGGTTTAGGATGGGAACTTTATTTGTTAATATGAAATAACTGGGGAAAAGCCTTAGCAGATCACAGAACTTTACACAGGAATTTTGGGCACACTCGCATGGCAAAGCCGTTCTCCTTCACAGGAGGACAGGGTTGTGGGCTGGTCTCGCACTCACCCACGCTTAGTGGGGTGTGACTAGTCCCCCGCACCACTGGGGAGTCCTGGCCTGCCTCCTGGCCGCAGCTGGTCAATTTGGCTGGCTGGGGTGTGTGGTTTGCCGCATTTAAGCAGTTGTGCGGCCGGGAGCTCTTCCTTCAGCTTCCTGCTTCCACGGATTTCCCGCCTTCCCACCTTTTATTCTTGCGTTCCACACCTTGACCTTGGTATGGACCTCGATTGGTCGCCTGTTGAAGGGGCCACTTGGTTTTCAACTACCTCGTAGCAAATAGTCAAAACTTTGTAAGGTTTGGCAGTTAGGCGTTGGAAAAGCTTGGTTGACGGGAGGGGAAGTTGTGACCATCACCTGCCCCTCCCCTTTAAGGGTGTTCTGTTAAAGGAATCCGGGGGTCGTGGTTCCTGTCCAAAGCCCGGGTAGGGGGTGCCATGTCGCCCAAGGGCACCAGACTGGTGATCTTCATGTTCTATATACACACATATGGAAATGTATGTTGAGGAGCTAATGTGCACATTAACTTGCACACATTCACCACAAAATTCGGTTGATAAATCCACAGTTCCCAAGGCCTGTTGGAGAGCTGTCGACAGAAGATGTCCGGTCTGACATCTTCCTCCTCAAAAGCAGGGTAGATTTGATTTAAATCACTAGTCAATACAACTTGATTTACCGTATTTTTCGCCCTATAGGACGCACTTTTTCCCCTCCAAAAATGAAGGGGAAATGTGTGTGCGTTCTATGAGGTGAATGCAGGCTTCAGGAAGCTATCCCCCCAGCCCAGCAAGCTCTGGGAGCTTGTTCTGGGGGCTGGGGTCCCAGCTCGGGCTTACAAGCTCTGGGAGTGATGGCAAGGTTGTGCAACCTCACCTTCGCTCCCGGACCCCCAGCCCCGAGGCTAAAAACGAAGCCAGGACAGCGAGCGGGATCCATCCCGCTCGCTGTCCTGGCTTCTTTGCTCTTTGGGGCTGGGGGGGAAAAATAATTTTTCCCCTTTATTTCCCCCCTCAAAAAATAAGTGCGTCCTATGGGCCGGTGCACCCTATAGGGTGAAAAATACAGTAAATCTTCTTCTTTTTAAGAAAGACACATTCTTGCTGGTATAACCTTAATATTTACAACCAGATGAAGGTTTCATTTTTGGAATAATAAATTTTCAGAGTAGTTTTTACAGTTATGTCAAAAATTACTGGTTTGGTTATACTATTAGAAATACATAGACAGATACTTATGAAATTAATGTGAGGTTTAATAAGTTAGCTGTTTATATTTGGACAACTTTTCTGCTGTACTTTATTGGAAAGAGGGGAAAAAAATCATTACCTTAATAACAATTTAAACAATTTATTTAACTAAAACAACAACATTATAGTATATGTATCCATGTTTGTTAACTGATGTGGTTGGGGGGGGGGACTTAGACTGAGTTTTAGCACCGATGAAAAACTTAAAACAAATCCTTATTTCCTGATGAATAGCCTTTGGACATTAATGTAGCTTAAATATAAAACTATCTTTAGAAATATTTTTCCTCCAAAAGCATTTTATTTTAAAAATCAAATTTAAATAAAAAAACCCAGATTTAAATAAAAAACCAATTTTTTTATTATTATTTTTAAAATCATTGATTTTTATCCACCCTGTTCAAATGTCTCCCTCACCAATGTGGACAATGGGGAGTGAGATGGGCCATTGGTGAAACTCAATAGAAGACATCTTTGTATGTTCTTATTCATGGGTAGGCAAACTAAGGCCTGAGGGCCGAATCCGGCCCAATCGCCTTCTAAATCCAGCCCGCGGACAGTCCGGGTATCAGCGTGTTTGTACATGAGTAGAATGTGTCCTTTTATTTAAATTCATCTCTGGGTCATTTGTGGGGCCTGCCTAGTGTTTTCACATGAGTAGAATGTGTGCTTTTATTCAAAATGCATCTCTGGGTTATTTGTGGGGCATAGGAATTCGTTCTTTCCCCCCAAAAAATATAGTCCGGCCCCCCACCAGGTCTGAGGGACAGTGGACTGGTCCCCTGCTGAAATCGTTTGCTGACCCCTGTCTCTTATTCCTCTATGGAGGGGCTTTTCTGAATGGGTAGCAGGTGCAGAAGTTTTTATCTCTGTAAGTGTGTGATTGAGAAGATGGTACAGTATTAAGCAATCATAAAAGGAAAGTTGATGGTGACGATCATTCTGCGTGCAAGCTTTGTACCTATTGTTGATGAACGGATAACATATTTCCAACTTTTGCGGAGGAAAGTTTAAAGGGGGGGGGGAGCCACGCAGTGCCACCCCAACCCTACACAAACAGAACTTAGAAGAATTTTCAGAAGATAGTAAAATTCTTTCAGAAACGGACATGCTTTTCCATTCTCCTGCAGTGGTTTTCTTTTGAATGCACTCCCAACTCAGCAAAATCAATACATTCTCTTATCATGGCAAGCAACAGAAAGCAAGTTTCCCCTCCTCACAGCGTGTTTAAATATTGGAACATATTCTGAAGAACCTGTACTGCAGGAGAATGCGTTGATGTGGCGTCAACAGAAAGCTTGTGTCCTTTCACTCACACGCCGTTTTGTCCTCTTTTCTTCCCCCCCAAAGTCCAATATTGTCTCCGATGGCAATTCTCCAGAAGAGAGCAAGATTTGCTAACAGCGAAAAAAACAACCCTGTAACATGAGAAATCTTTAGCTGTTGCTTGTAGAGTTGTGCCGTGATTCAGATGCGCCGTATATTATCCATTGATTATGGAGTGAAAAAGTCATGGGTAAAGGAATGCTTCTTTACATGAAATCACACATTGGTCCCATATAAAAGGAGTTAAAGAAGAGGTGAATAATGAGGCATCACAAATATTAGGAGCCCTTGTAAAATGGGAATGAAACTGTTGATGGGTTGTGCTGTTTGCTGATAATTCAATAAGTTGTACCCAGGGCCAGATTTAGGTTTGATGAGGCTTTAAGCTACTGAAGGTAATGGGGCCCTTTATATGTCCAGCTGTCCTTTGTCAACAACAAATTGTTGCTGTTTTTTGTGTTGAATATATGCTATATGGTAATTTATGGACCTAACAGGTATCTAAAGCCATTTGCACATAACAAAATATGTATTTTATAACAGTAATTGTTGAACTGAAATCCAGAATGGGTTAAGTTTGAGAACCAAGGTACCACTGTATATAGAAATGAGCAAACCAGTGATATTTTAGGGAGCAGGCTAGCAGGTGGGGCCCATTACATAAATCATAGGAGCCTACACAACACAAAACACTGTTGCTATATGTAGGTTTTAGTTTATTTGTTTTTTTATCTTATAGTTTGGAAATGTACATCCAGTTTTTTTCCTTTAAATTTTTTTGTGGCCCCCAAGAGAGTGGGGCCCTAAGCTATAACTTGTTTAGCTTATACGTAAATCCGGCACTGGTTGTACTG
This sequence comes from Podarcis pityusensis, assembly GCF_964106645.2. Lineage (NCBI taxonomy): Eukaryota > Metazoa > Chordata > Lepidosauria > Squamata > Lacertidae > Podarcis > Podarcis pityusensis. Next base: position 65,663,483 of record NC_138035.1, read on the forward strand.
TGAATATATATTGATGAATAATGAGGAGACTGATTTCATTACAGCTAGCATGGGCCTGCCTTTAACAGTGATTCAAAGTGAAAAGAGGGACCAGCAAGAAAACGAGTGCTGCTGTTCAGGATTCAAGCCAGTCCACTCCTTCGCCTCTCCCACTGGTTTTCCATTTTCCTGCAATGATTGGTCTGCATCCTGTGCGCAATGAGCATATTCATACCTCATTGGGCTTCTCACCTTAAGTCTCTGCTTCCTCCAAAAAGATTTTCTATACTTCATTTCCTCAGCCTGGTGATGCATCTCTGTTTGATGTATATAAATAGTACTGTCTTGGAGACATGAGGAGCAGGCCACTGGCAACCTCTTGCTCTCCTTCTTGTTGAGGGTGCTGCACTTGTTATCAGTCTGCTACTGGGCCTGGTTCCTTACTGTATGCTCTGTCAGGTGTTCAGCCTACACTCAAGTAGGACCCTGGCAAAGACACATGCCCGACTGGCATGTTCTCTCCCTCCTGGTCAATCGTTCGGGAGCTTCATAAGCTTTCTTCAGCTCGAACATCACAGCGAATGATGCCAACAGACATCGGCACACTTAGGAATCCTCAGAGTCTTCGCAGCTTGCGTAACAGACCTCAGCAACTCAGCATTTTGGCTAATCTACATTTATTTACATATAAACACACACGGAGCACTGCAACATGGCTCCCTCTCTCTCTAGCATCAGACAGCAAAGAGAAAAAGAACAAAGGACAATAGTCCCACTTCACGGAACACAGTAACACAAAGCATCTTGTCTCCATCACTTCCCGTCAAAACATATATGTGATAGACAACTATCCTATGACTGCAATCATGGATCAGGAATTCTAACATGCTCAACCTTAATAGCTGAGGTCATCTAATATGGCACTTTTGGTGTTCCCACATGCCCCTGGTGTTTGGCTGGCCTTTGCTAGGAGTCCCTGTGGAACTCCTTGCCAAAGCAAGTTGGTCATGAGCCATCCCATTCAGGTATCTTAAAAAATATTATTTTAAAAAACCCACACAAGCCTGAGATTCTTTGCCAACCAGATTTCACTAATGTGTCTGACATTCTTATTTCCTATTTCCTTTTTCCTTTCTCCTTCTGTGATGGGACTCCTATTTGGGGATTTCCCTGGCTTTTTTTCTGGCCCACGTAGGACCAGTCTGGATAGTTGGCCTTGGTGAAGACTTTACGTTTTCATCCCCAAATAAGTTTTTGATTTGAGTTTCTACTGAAATGAGGGTGCATTTTAATGTTGTATTTTCATCTTGTTTTTAAGTTGTATTTCAATCAATTATTTTTATACTTGGTGTTAGCTGTCTTGGCTGGGGAGGGTGAGGTATAAATAAAATTTGTTGTTGTTGTTGTTTTTGTGTAGGTTTTTTTTTTTGGTGGGTGCATTTCTTAAAAATCATTTTATTAATTGAATTTACACCCTACCCTCAGGGCAGGAAACACATCCACATTTTATTTTTATTTTATTTCTTTTAAGCATTCTAAAACAGCTAATCATACCTTGCAATATTTTATATGGAAGTTTGGCCTAGAAATATGCAGATGAAAGAAACAAACTAACAGCCTGAACCCTGGAAATAGAGGGAACGAGCTGTGCCTGTGACAAAGGGTTGCAGTGTTCAAGATACTCTCCCTTTCGTTCTGTTCCATGTCCCACCCACTTTTCTGTTTTATTCCCCAGCTGTCAGTCAGCTGTCCATGGTCCCTGAGCATGCTCAGTCTTCATTTGTTTGTTTGTGGTTCTTTCCCCTTCGGGCTCCCCCCATTTTCTAAAATTTATTTATAGAAAATTACTTCTGCAAATCTTGGGGCTCCTCCAAGCTTGTGAGAGTGCTGCCATTTTGACTAGGTAAGCAATGACACATGTTGATCATCAGCAACAGAAGAAATGGTGTTGATAGCAGCTTTGCAGGGCTTCAAGTATTTATTCAAACCGAGAAGAGAGTAGCAATATACTGGCATGACATTTTAAACACATCCTTTCTGCTGTTCGGTGGAAAACATGAGATGTTATCAATCACACGTTCTTTACATTGTGAGTGAATAATCAGAATCAGCGCCATTTCTCGTACTTGCAGACAGAGGACTGAAGCTTTATTCTCATTCTTTAACAATCACCCTTTGCCTGAATGGCGTCTCCCTGTTCATTCCTTTGAAAGCCACTGAAGCAACGCTGCCTGTAATGAACTCATTTATGGAGCTGGTGTGGGCATCCTATTATGAAATATAGTTCATAGAAATTATATTGTAATTCGGCATGAAGCATTACTCCATTAAAATTAGAGCAAGGACAACTCTGTCCTCCTAGGCAAATAATTCTGAAGATCCACAGGGCTCGGAGACAATCTTCATCCACTCATTTCAACTCCTTCCGTTGACTCATAACAAAATTGGGAGGGGGTGTCGTGGCTGACTTCTGCATGAATTGTGGGACACTGTAGGGCTGGGGGGGTGCTGATCATTGATGCTCAGGCTGACTGACATGAGGCAGGACCAATAAAGGCATAAAAGTCCAGTGACCATTGCACTTGGGGTCCCTTTCAACTCTATAAGTCCGCTCCACTTCTCTGTGGGGAGGAGTGGAGCGCATGGCCACCCACTCTCCGGGGGTGGGGGACAAAGTCCCGTGTTGCCCGGGGGATCCCAGCCATGTCATCATCCAGCCGGCCAATCCGGCATCTGGTGGGGGCGTGGTCGGGACCATTTAAACTCAGGCGTGAGCCAGAGGGCTTTCTCTTGGCTCGCTTCTTCTAACTCCCGCCTGCCCTCCCTATTTTACAGGTTTTTCTTCTTTGGCCTTGCTATGGACCTTGGTTGGTCACTGTTGAGAGGCCTGGTAGCAATTTTTCCACTTGGCAAATTGGCATGGGCTGTTTGGTTTTTGCCTACCTCGTAGCAATCATCACAACTTTGTAAAGTTTTGCAGTTCGGCGTTGTTTGACCTTATGATGGGGGAGGGGAGGTGTGGCCATCAAGTGTCCCTCCAAGCTTAAGGGTATTCCGTTAAAGAAATCCAGGGGTGTAGGTCTTGTCTGAAGCCTGGGGCGGGGCTAGGGCCATGACACAACCCCGTCAGGAACATCTGGGAGAGCTTGAGTTGGTTTGCATCAACGGGACTCCCCCTTCCAGTGGTTTACCCTTACTGGACTCCCTGTGCAAGGGCCAGGAGTCAGATATAGTCGGGTCCATTCAATGCCTAAGCCAATACCGCTCACAGTCTGTAATCAATAAAGTTGTGGCCAAAATTTGCCCAATAACATTAACCTAACATCTGTGTCCTGGTGTGTTTTATTCTTTACAAGGGGGTGGTTGCGGGGTCTAAACATGCAATTCTATGATTCTATGGCCAACCCTTGTTGACCCCTTTGGATGCATTTTGGGACCCCACCTGCCTCAAGTGTGCTTTCAGTCACTATGGGGCTGATTAGGATTAGTACTAGTGCCTGTGAGTTAGATTGGTTTTTTGCCTACTCCATGCAGTCCCATTTCATACAACACTCAATATAGTTCCTTCACACAACATACAAGGTGTGACCGAAAAGTCTGATGAATCGCCCCTGTAGGCAATAATGGGAACTGCCAGATTCACAGAGACACATGGGAGGCATTTGTCTGTATCTCAGCTAACATATGCACACGTGTCTCTTTGTTGACAGCCTTACGTTCATGCGGTAGCATTTAGTAGCTGCTAATAGTGCAGTGTGTTGTGGTTGAAAATGGAGCAGAGAGTCAATATGAAATTCTGTTTCAAATTGGGTAAATCAGCATCGGAAACCCATGAAACGCTCACAATTGTGTACGGAGATGAAGCTGTAACTCGAAAGACAGTGTATGAGTAGTTTAAGCGTTTCTGCGAAGGGCGGCAAACCATCGAAGATAACCTTTGGTCTGGAAACCGTCAACTAGCGGAACGGCGGCAAATGTTGACAGAGTTCGTGAGTTATTGATGCAGGATCGGCATTTGTCCATCCAAATGATGGAGAAAGAATTTCATATTCCACATGAAATCGTTACTGAGGTTACTGAGTTGTCCCACCCTCCATATTCTCCCGATCTGGCCCCACCAGATTTCTTTCTTTTTCCAAAACTGAAATCAGCACTGAAAGGGCACACATTTTCCAACATTTCACACGTCAAAGCTGCTGTGACGAGGGAACTGAAAGCAGTACGAAAAGAGGACTTTGCCAGAAGTTTCCAACAATTCTATGAACATTGATAACGGTGCATTGTATAAGAGGGGGCCTACTTTGAAGGCGTGTAAGGTTGTATGTTTGAATATTTATCACTGTCCAATTTCTGTGACCATTCACCAAACGTTCTGGTCACACCTTGTATTTCACTCCTGTTACTATCTGTTGTCTCCTATATGGAGCTCCAAATTCAATGTAGGAATTAACAGCTATTGTATTAATAAGCAAGCACACATATATCTACATACATCGACAGAATGTAAGCTTCTCACATGAATAAAGCTAACAGATAGTCTTGCTCACGAGATTCTATCCCATCTTAGCGAGAAAGTAACACAGATCATCATCATGAACAACTTATCCAAACACCTGATTCAGGTGTACAGTGGTACCTCTGGTTAAGTACTTAATTTGTTCTGGAGGTCTGTTCTTAACCTGAAACTGTTCTTAACCTGAAGCAACACTTTAGCTAATGGGGCCTCCTGCTAACGCTGTGCCGCCGCTGCACGATTTCTGTTCTCATCCTGAAGCAGAGTTCTTAACCCGAGGTAATATTTCCGGGTTAGCGGAGTCTGTAACCTGAAGCGTATGTAACCCGAGGTACTACTGTACTCAGAAAAGCGGGATAAATGAGAATTGATCTGACAGGTACACCAGCACAATGATCAGTTCTGGGACAAGGGTAGAGGACAATGCCAAAAGTGGACAGGGAATTTTGTTCTGGGGTTTATTTTTTTGTGGGAATGGAAGGTGCTTAGTAAACTTGCATAGGTATGAGGGGGCCAAAGGACTGTTAAGCCAGCTTCTTCCTTATGTTTTTCAGCCCAGTATTCCTGAAGGAGCGTCTCCACCCCCATTGTTCAGCCCAGACACTGAGGTCCAACACCAAGGGCCTTCCCTAACTGCAAGAAGTGAGGTTACAGGGAACCAGGCAGAGGGCCTTCTCGGTAGTGGCACCCATCCTGTGGAACGCCCTCCCATCGGATGTCAAGGAAATAAACAACTATCTGATTTTTAGAAGACATCTGAAGACAGTCTTGTTTAGGGAAGTTTTTAATCTTTGATGTTTTATCGTGTTTTTAATATTCTGTTGGGAGCCACCCAGAGTGGCTAGGGAAACCCAGCCAGATGGGTGGGGTATAAAAAATAAATTTATTATTATTATTATTCATGTAAAATCAGCATATGAAAAAGAGGTACTGACTATAATATTGTGCTTCTATGGCATATACGGACGCGGGTGGCGCTGTGGGTAAAACCACAGTGCCTAGGACTTGCCGATCGTATGGTCGGCGGTTCGAATCCCCGCGGCGGGGTGAGCTCCCGTCTTTCTGTCCCAGCTCCTGCCCACCTAGCAGTTCAAAAGCACCCTTAAAAGTGCAAGTAGATAAATAGGTACCGCTTTATAGCGGGAAGGTAAACGGCGTTCCGTGTGCTGCGCTGGTGCTGGCTCGCCAGAGCAGCGATGTCACACTGGCCACGTGATCCGGAAGTGTCTGCGGACGGTGCTGGCTCCTGGCCTCTAGAGTGAGATGAGCGCACAACCCTAGAGTCTGTCAAGACTGACCCATACGGGTGGGGGTACTTTACCTTTACCTATGGCGTATGCCCAGTGCTAGAGGGTGGAAGTGGGAAGATGCCTCTAGCAGGGCTGTTATATATTTTAATGTTTTTATTCTTACAGTCCTGTGTGGCTGTTCTTAACATGGAGTGACCCAGGAGAGGAGACCAGTGATTTATAGGGTATCACACCACCCATAAGGCAGGAGCCAGGGGAGGAGAGAGAGTCCGGACAGTCCAAGGCTGAGGAAGGTGCAGAGGATATAGCAGAGGAAGAATGGACGAATCCTCGCCACTGTCTGCTAGAACCAGGAGGGGCTTGAAAAGGGAAGACCAGCAATGACTTCCATGTAGGAGAAGTCTCAGGTTGCAGGCACACAATTTGTCAGAGGATTGTATACAAGCCAGAGGAAGGTAGGGGCCCTACTCTTGGTGCAACTGCTCCATAGACCCCAGACCTAGAGGCCAGAAGAATGTGAGTGTGTGTATTTGGAGCACCATAGAAGCCAATAAAGAGTTAGCTATCAGACTTGTGTCTCCCTTATATGGGGCTGGTCATGGCATAAGATCATCTCTATGCCTCAAAATTGGGTGCACGCTCTGAACTAAGGGGGTACGAACCCTTCAGGTGTGCCTGCCTTGAATTGATTGTACCCACGTTTGATATCTGTAAGGACTCAGCTGTTCATCGCTGACAATCAGCTCCGCTTTAGTCTATAAGCTAGTCTTGTTGATTCAAATGCAAACCTTCCCATTAATTTCACTGATAAAAGATCAGAGTTTATAGATCTTGACTCTGCAACTTTGAAAAGCATTTTGAGATAGATGAACCACTTAATAGAGCAGCTTAAGTATATGGACCCTGATGTAATGACATTACGATGTTTTCACACATTGCCTTGAGAAAAGAACAAAAAGGATTACCGCCTATGATAATGGGATGGTTGATGTAATGTGATTATATTCTCCTTGCCTTCCCATTCAGACACATTGCTTGGAGTTGCTTGGCTGTTCCACTTTCAATTTGGAAATTACAATTGGAGTAAATCCCTGCAGCAGCTGTAGGATCAGGGTGTCAGTGTACAAGTAATGTTATAAAGTATTTCTCTTTGTGCAATGAGATAAATTATAAAGAGTCATTGGCTTTGGTGAAAATACCCATCCATATGGTTGCCAGGCTGCAATCCAGAAAGGGTTTTAAAGACCAGCTTCATGGCTGGTGGAGAATTGCTTACAGCACGCAGCCCAACAAAGCAGCAATTAAAGGGAAGCAGTATTATTATTATTTATTAAATTTATATTCCACCCTTCATCTGACATTCATATAATCATGATTATAGTAATCCATTTCTGGGCCACTCAGGAGTGCACTAAGTGGCTTGCAGTCAAGACAATGCAAGCATAATGCAATTTATCAAATAAAATAAATAAAATTACATTACCTCCATAAAAAAGAGCAACCAGAGACTATAAATCAAACAGAAAACCATTAAAAAAAACAAAAACCCAGAGTTTCCTATATGGACATTATACACTCTCCAGGCTTATCTATAGTAGAAGTGGAAAAGTCATCTACTAAATATTCAATAATCTGCACAAGGCAAATAGATTTCTCATAGTTCTTAAAGTACATTGGAGTTTACTATGAGAGAGAGACAGAGCATCTTGCACCCAGCTCTCATCTGTGGCTCCTAGAAGCTGTCAGCATACGACAGAGGCCATACCCTGGGAATGACTTCAACTTGACAACTAAACCAGGTGAGAGTGGCTGATGGGTTTCAAACCCTTAGTGAGTTAGGGACTTCTCCTTCATGTAAAGACAGGCTCCAGTGGATTGAGCAAATGAGACCATTAGTTGGACCAACAGTCAAGAGGGCAGTTTCTGCAAGTGCTGTAGAAGGAAATGAGGGGCAGATGGGGCACATCAACCTGAGAAGGTAACCCATCTAGGAGAAGGAACGTTCTAATCCAGGCATAAAAAGTAAAGGTAAAGGGACCCCTGACCATTAGGTTCAGTTGTGACCAACTCTGGGGTTACAGCACTCATCTTGCTTTATTGGCCAAGGGAGCCGGCGTACAGCTTCCGGGTCATGTGGCCAGCATGACTAAGCCACTTCTGGCAAACTAGAGCAGCGCATGGAAATGCCGTTTACCTTCCCACCAGAGTGGTAGCTATTTATCTACTTGCACTTTGACATGCTTTCAAACTGCTAGGTTAGCAGGAGCAGGGACCGAGCAACGGGAGCTCACCCCGTTGCAGGTATTCGAACCACCGACCTTCTGATTGGCAAGTCCTAGGCTCTGTGGTTTAACCCACAGCGCCATCCGCATCCCTAATCCAGGCATAGGAAAACACAATTCCCATCATCCCTGACCACTGGTCCTGTTAGCTGGGGATGATGGGAGCTGTAGTCCCAAAACATCTGGAGGGCCAAGTTTGCCTATGCCTGTTCTAATCCTAAACCTCTGCTGCCTTGTGAGATATATTTGGGAGAAGAAAAGGCTGTGGAATAAACCCTACACAAATTCAAAATAGAGTGAAGAAGAAGAAGAAGAAGAAGAAGAAGAAGAAGAAGAAGAAGAAGAAGAATTATTTATTATTTATACCCCGCGCATCTGGCTGATCTTCCCCAGCCACTCTGGGCAGCTTCCAACAACATATGAAAATACAGTAATGCATCAAACATTGAAAGCTTCCCTAAACAGCTTCCCTAAACAGGGCTGCCTTCGGATGTCTTCTAAAAGTCTGGTAGTTGTTTTTCTCTTTGACATCTGGTGGGAGGGTGTTCCACAGGGCGGGTGCCACTACTGAGAAGGCCCTCTGCCTGGTTCCCTGTAACTTGGCTTCTCACAGTGAGGGAACTGCCAGAAGGCCCTCGGTGCTGGACCTCAGTGTCCGGTTAGAAAAATGGGGTTGGACGGCACCTTATGTGCCTCATTCTGGTAATTCCTGCAGCCAAGCAGGTGTCAGACACATTGCTCTGCTTTCCTTTGGACCATATCGGCAAGGCTGAGAGGGGAGGTCTTGTCATCTGAGCAGCCCAGGACCTTGCTTGTCCCAAGAGGAAGTCACTTCAGTGCTGCAAACAAAGCAGTTTGACTTCACCCCCGGGCGTGCACTCCATTGTCTCTTGAGACAGACAGATGCCAACAACTGTATTTGGTATCTGGCTCTTTCTTAACCTTGCACTTTGAGACGCTGAGGGCAATCAAAGCTATCCTCTCTTTGCCACCACCCATGGATATCATCTAGACTTCTCATATGATGAGCTGCCCCCAGCACTTTGGATATTTCTATTAAACAAGCAATTTGGATTTAACATATTTAAGTGTCAAGATGGGAAGCAGACGCCATAAAACAATCTGATCTAATTCAAGTTATGCTGATCATTCTTTTTTAAAAAAAAAAGAAAGAAAGAAAGAAAATACCACAGTTGAGAAGGGATTCAGATGCACGGTTAGTCAATCAAAGCTCTAGAAGGGAAGGATCATTGAAAGCAATGCGTGGCATGATAAATCACAGGGCCTGAGTTTATAGACTGCACGGGGAAGCTTTTATGGTTGATCTGATTAGAGAGGCTAGAAGCGATTACATTTGCACATACATAGCAGTTTTCTAAACTTGAAGGCTCATATAGTGCTGAACAGCAAATATAGTTCAAATTCATATTAAAATCTGGAGACTTTGTGAATGCCAAAGAAGGGACGAGGTGTTAGTTCAATAAAACCTGTGATGGCTAACATGCCCTAGGTGGACAGTCAGGTCATTTTTAAACAACCCCTATCATCAAAGGGCAGGGTTATTTATATTTAAGTTCAGCCTCCCACCACTACTTGAAAAAGGGAACTTTCAGAAGAAGTGGATGTTGCTCTAATACAGTGATGGCCAAACTTGGCCCGCCAACTGTTTGGGGACTACAGTTCCCATCATCCCTGACCACTGGTCCTGTTAGCTAGGGATGATGGGAGTTGTAGTCCCAAAACAGCTGGAGGGCCAAGTTTGGCAATCGCTGCTCTGATAGAAGCAAAGCAGAAACATTCCTCTTTAACCAGGACATCCAATGCCGTTTTAAAATGTGTTGGGGAGAGGGAGGGATGTGGGCATAGCCAGGAGGTGCAGGGGGGCAGTTGCTCCCCCAAATCAAGTAAATAAATAAAGATACTGTGGGTACAGGGTGGTATACAAATTGTAGTAGTAGTAGTTGCATGTCAAAGCCCTGAGCCTCCCCCCATTTGTTGAATAATAAAACACACAGACACCAGTATTTCAGGTTAATGGGATAATTAAGGCCACAACTTTATTGGTTACAGAATGTGAGCGGTATTGGCTTAGGCCAATTGGAATTGAACCGACTATATCTGACTCCTGCCTGCCATGCAGGAAGTCAGTAAGGGTCAACCACCAGTAGGGGGAGCCCTGTTGATGTACATCAGGAGTCAGCAAACTTTTTCAGCAGGGGGCCAGTCCACTGTCTCTCAGACCTTGCAGGGGCCGGACTATATTTTGAAAAAAATGATAATGAATGAATTCCTACGCCCCACAAATAACCCAGAGATGCAATTTAAATAAAAGCACACATTCTACTCATGTAAAAACAGCAGGCAGGCCCCACAAATAACCCAGATATGCATTTTGAATAAAAGGGCACATTCTACTCATGTAAAAACACTCTGATTACTGGACCGTCCACGGCCGCATTTAGAAGGCGATTGGGCCGGATCCAGCCCCTGGGCCTTAGTTTGCCTATCCATGATGTACATCAACTGAGAGCTCCCCCAGGGTTCCTGATGGGGTCGTGGCATGGCCCTAACCCAATAATAATAATAATAATAATAATAATAATAATAATAATAATATGTAACGTAAGAAGAAGCTGCTGTATCCGGCCAATAGCCCATCTAGTCCAGCTATTGTGTCCTCATAGTGGCCAACCAGATGCCTGTGAGAAACCTGCAAACAACATCCATGGGCACAAACGGATTTATTTTTGGAGCTCATTTTGGTCCATTTCCTCCCATTAACTCTGATTTACAGCACAATCCTAAGGTGATTTGAAGAGCAATCCTGGCCATGTCTTGCTCAAGTGTAATTCCTCTTGAATTCAGTGGGGCTCACTCTTAGTGTGTAAAGGTAAGAGGAATTCATCCCTATTTCCGGAAAATAGAGAGATCTCCTCAAAATTATCCTGTTTGGCTTCCAATGGTGAATATTCTGTGGATCTTTTCTGGCTGTCTGAATATTCTGGGAATATTTTATACTCAGCACCAACATTTGACATCCAAAGATTTTGCAGTCAGCATTTGACAGGATCTGACAACTGCTGGCAGGGAGCAGATTCCAAGGCTTGACAGTATCAGAGATGTGTAGCAGTCAACATTTGACACTGCCTGACAGCTGGCATGCAGTAGCAGTCAAAATTTGACCATCCTGGTGTTGAATTGCAATCCAATTGAATAAATCCTACATTAAGGCCATTGATTCATGTAACCAATCAAACAAGGCAATTCAAAAAAATATTGATATCAAATTTCAGTTTGAAGATTTGGATTTTGAATTTGGAGGTTCAATTCTGACATCAAAATATCATTTTCAATTCTGACATCAAAATATCATTTGTGACCTTTTGAAAATGAGTTCATCTTTTTAGATTTTGGCAATAAATAATTTAGTATTTGATGTTCCTGCTAATCCATTTTCCTTCTGAACTGCTAGGCCTTCAGACCTGATGAAGGCTGGCTTTGCCTTTAGCATTTTTTATCTTCTAAGGGTTTTAAAAAAATTAATTCTCAAAGAAAAATAAATAGTACTAATCCTTGCATTTTTATAGAGCTGAATCACTTAAAGGAGGGGCAGGAAAACTAGCAAAATTGACTGGAAAAATTAGAGGAATGTCAAACCAGAAGGTATATAGGGAATGGAAAATATTTAAACAATACATAAAAATGTACTGTACGAACAATAAGATATTTGTAGAAATAGAGTGATACAGGTAACCAAGAATTACATAAAATATAATAGTGGATTATATATCTACATACAAAACAAAATAATATGAATCTGTGCAAGGAATACAGATAATATAAGTAGTATAATGAGAATTATTGGAAGTTATATATTTTAATCTGTCATGTAAGTGTAATATATTGTATTTGTTTATGTTTGTTTCTTTATCATTTCGTATTTCACTTGTATCATTTTCTGTTTTATATGTTATGTAATTCATGTATATTTGTCTATGTGAAAATTAATAAAGATTTTCTTTTTTAAAAAAAAAAAAAAGGAGGGGCAGGAAAAAGGAGAAGAAACAAAAAAATAAAAACTGCCTCTGGATGTAAGATCAGCAAAGCTACACATGAAATTATCAGATTACACCTCACATTGTGTAAGGGCATATAGACTCTCCTACTTTCATGTCCCAGTACATTTCAAATGATACTCCATTTTTCAAAGAATTTATTATCTCCTTGTCTACCTTCTCTGTTACCCTTTATTTTAGTTTATTGTTATTATTATCATGCATTCAATATGCCAGACTCATAATAACCAATCCAATTTCCACGGGTGTTTACGGTTATAGCTGATGGATATTCTTGCTGTGGTAAGGAAATGAATAATCATTCCTGGTCTTCTGATGTCGCTATTCATTTCACAGCACCAAATAACACAATGAGAAGGACCAATGGTAATATAATCTGTTAGATTGCCTCTATATGCTTGAGGACTGAATCCCAGAATTTTTAGGTCTTTAGACATACGTAATAGACATGCCTTGCTCACGTCTCCAAGTTTGATCTACATTTCCGAAACATCTGCAGTAATTCATTGCAAATGAAAAAGCCAATTTAGCCAAAACCAAGCTACATGAACCAGAAGGAGAGCCCATTCCTAGTTTCTGATATGATGGTCATGTCTCCTACTTTGCAGAGAGCAACCATCTATCTTGTCAACTATTTGAGGATCAAGGCTGTTTAAAAATAATGAACAATACAGACAGAGAGAGAGAGCAGGAGCTTTCAAGCTGGCCATCCACAGTAATTGGGTTGCCATATTTCAAGCAGTGAAAGTTGAGCAAAATTGAGCTATTTTTAATGAAACTCACCAAAATCAACACTTCTGACATGGGCTGCCATATGTGCGGGTTTCCCTGGACGTTTCAGCGATTTTTGCCCAGACGCTGCTTCAAAGGGCTGAATACCGGCTATGTCTGGGAAATTCTGAACACATGGCAACCGTACACAATAAGCTGAACCTAGTCAGTAGTCTAAGCAGGTGCGCAAATCGCCTGCCATCTCCTCCATAATGGTGAGCTGTATTGTATTCCTATTTAAACAACAGCAATTGTTTCTAAATGTGCATCTATACATACAAATTACAGTGTTCCTGTTTTCCAGGGATAGCCCCAGATTTACAGAAGTCATCCAGGTTTCTGATTTGATCCCAGAATGTCCCCCTTTACCTTAAAATGTCCCTATTTTTATCAGAGAAATGTTGGAAGGTATGGTGTTATGCGATTCCCAAGCAAAGGAGGTACAATCTTTCGAAGATATCTGAAAGTAGCCCTGTATAGGGATATAGCTAGATGATTGATTGATTGATTGATTGATTGACGATAGATGATAGATAGAGAGATAGATATAAAATTTTAAGGTTTTTTATGTTTTTCTATATGTTGAAAGCTGCCCAGAGTGGGCTGGAGGAACACAGTCAGATGATGGGGTATTATTATTATTATTATTATTGAACTTCCCTAGTTTCATTGGAGAAATGTTTGAGGGTATGAAATTATGAAAGGTGAATTTTGTAGAAATTTGTCTCCTCTTTTCCCCCCAATGCATAACTAGCCCCTCTATATGTTATACACACTTTATACGGGGCTGTTATCATCTCAGTTTCTTTTAGGGAGCTGCTTGTGTGAGACATCCTCTGTGTAAAAAAACATAAAAATAATCACCATGGGCGATGCCAGGTTTAAAGCTTATTTTGATGCAGTACATTTTCTATATACCATATTGGCCTGAATACAAGCCGCACCCAAATATAAGCAGCACCTTTAAAATTGGGGGGGGGGGGGTAGAAAAAAAGACAATACCCGAATATAAGCCGCTCCCTTAAAATTCCGCAGGCACTCACACCTATTCTGTTTTACCATATGTCTGTTTCAGCAGTGATATCGTAAAAGCCCATTTTTGTAAGGTCATGAATTTAAGCCGCACTTTAACTTTTCACGCTCAGAATTTGGAGGGGTGGAAAGTGAGGCTTATATTCAGGCCAATACGGTATATTTTAACATGGATAGAAGACCCATTGAGTGGGGGAAAGAAGAGCTGCGCTCATTGGCAACATGTCCCCTCTGCCATTACTTGTGTCCCTATCCACGTTGGGGAATAAATATCTGCAGTTGGACGGCTACTCTATTCAGGAAATCTCCTCATGCTTTGCGTGCTGAGACCCCTCATTGATGAATAAAACACAAGGACAGAGATATTAGGTTAATGTTATTGGGCAAATTTTGGCCACAACTTTATAGATTGCAGAATGAGAATGGTATTGGCTTAGGCACTGGAATTGACCTGACTATATCTGACTCCTGCCCGTCACGCAGGAAGTCCCATATGGGTCAACCACTGGTAGGGGGAGCCCCATTGATACAAACCAACTTGAGCTCCCCCAGGGTTCCTGATGGGGTCATGGCACAGCCCTAGCCCTGCCCCAGGCTTCGGACAAGACCCACACACCCTGGATTCTTTTAATGGAATACCCTTAAGCTAGCAGGGGGCAGGTGATGGCCACATCTCACCTCCCCCATCACATGATCAACCAATGCCTAACCGCCACTCGAGCCCAAGGCTCGCCGCCAAATACCCTCACATCTGCAACCAATCCTTTACGCCCTCTGCAATATCGCCCAACCAGACATTGTTCCCCCAACCAGAAAGATGTACGCCATCATCTCTAAATAAGGCCATCTTGCCTTGTTCGCGCCTCAGTTTAAATGGTGCCAGGCCACACCTCCCCAGCCACTGGATTGGCTGGCTGGATGACGTGGCTGGGAACCTCTGGGTGACGCGGGACTGTGTCCCCCACCCTTAGAGGGGAGTGGGTGGCCATGTGGTCCACTGCAACTCCTCCCTGCTCTGAAGAAGAGCAGATTTCTTGATCTTTCTGTGGTGGGTTGGAGATTGAATGCATAAAGCTAGAATTTCCCCTCCTCTCTCCTGGAACAGGAGGTAAGGGAATCATGTGACCACGGGGCATTTTCATATCGCACTGCTCTTTTTCCACCCTCACTCAACTTTACTGATTCCAGTTGGAGAAATGGAGAAATATGCAACACAAAGACTTCACAAGAGGATACTATTGTGGTGGCAACTGTCTAATATGCAGCTCTTCTCTAAAATGGTGCAATTCATTTGGGAAACTGAAGTGTGTCAAAAAATGAAGATACAGAGCAACTGAGACTGCTTCCTTCAGAGGAACTATTTCAGTTGAAAAATGTCAAAGCAGAAACTCGCTTTAGAAGCAATGTTCCTTTATCACGAATACCATATCCTCTTGGCTAGCTCAGAGCTGAAGCACACTGACTTTTGTGCTTTCCCAAGAAACTCTCAGCTAAAGCTAGAAGTGCATATTAAATCATTTTTTCTAACAATGGGAATAGGTGGTCTCTCTTGGTCTGTAATTGATCCTTCGCACATTTTAATAAAGTGCTAATTTATAAAATGTATGGTACAATTCCTGCCATTTGTCTTCTGCTGATCTAACTAGGCTTTTTAGTTTTGCATTGTTCAGATTTTTTCTTTAAAGTCACTCAAATCAACATTCATTTTCTTGAAGGGTTACACTCCATTGAAGGAAAATGTCAATTATTCCAGAAATGCTAATGCTACGGTTAAATAAGAAATCCAAAAAATTCTGTGTGAAATACCCCAGCTGTACCAACCTGAAAGAACAGAGTTTTCCATTGAGTAATGTGAGTGCCTGGAACCCCAGGAAACCCCATAAACTCCCCAAAAGGTGATTTAGAAATAAACTGTACATACTGTACATACTTCATGCCATGTCTTTCCACTCACATTTCTAGTGCTGTATATTATTAATAAATTGTATACAGCTGCCCCAGTGATCTAGAAATTAGTAAAGGTAAAGGGACCCCTGACCATTAGGTCCAGTCGTGACCGACTCTGGGGTTGCGGCGCTCATCTCGCTTTATTGGCCAAGGGAGCTGGCGTACAGGTTCCAGGTCATGTGGCCAGCATGATTAAGCCGCTTCTGGAGAACCACAGCAGCGCATGGAAACGTCGTTTACCTTCCTGCTGGAAGTTCCAGAAATTACATGGGGTCTAATAATAAGTGCTTTTGTTTTGTTGAAAGGACTAATGCAGGTGTTTCTAATTGACTCATTTTGAAAAAATATAGTAGATATTGGTAGTGGCAGATAAACCCCAGAGAGTTAATTAAGGAGTCTCTCAGTGCCAGGCTGCTTTCAGTGACTCCCGGCTGGTTGCCCAGGAAGTATGAAGACAAGGAAAAGTTTCTTACAGT
Organism: Podarcis pityusensis; assembly: GCF_964106645.2. Taxonomy (NCBI): domain Eukaryota; kingdom Metazoa; phylum Chordata; class Lepidosauria; order Squamata; family Lacertidae; genus Podarcis; species Podarcis pityusensis. Next base: position 65,679,809 of record NC_138035.1, read on the forward strand.
CCTTAGAACCCAGCCTCTTGGATAATGGTGTTGTCCAGAGTGAATCTCCACTCCTCTTTTCTCCCACTTCCTCATTCTTCACTTCCACGGGTGCTGCTACGTGCCCTCTGTCTTTGAGCTCTTTGCTCTCCTACTTTTAAGGCTCGCCGGGTTCTGGGAGTTGGTGGGTCTGGAATGTTTCCTAGTGACAACATGTCAGCCAGCTGCTGCTCTAGCTCTGCCTATTCCTCCTCTCCCATTATTTCCCAACTTTCCCTCTCATCTGCCTCTGAGCTGTGATCTCCCACAAACCCCTGTTGTATATCTAGACTGTCTTCCTCCTTCCTGGAAGGGTCAGGATGGGGAGGCAGTCTCCAACATTCCTCCTCTTCTGCCCAGTTCCTGATACTCAGAGAGAACTTTACATGGAAACTTCTGGGTAGGGGAGGTTCGTGTACAGGTCTGTGCCTTATAATGTGTAAAGATGACAAAGTCATTGAATTTTCCTTAATTTGAAGGCAAGTTATAATACTTCCAAATTTGTGTAGTTGTGGCAAAAAGAGACAGAGGGGCTTCCTCAGCACAGCGTTGCACATAGGCGCACAGTGTTTTCCTTTGTTAAGATAAATTAAAAATAGGGGAAATGTTTTATGTAAAGCATTGCATATGCAACAATCACATGGACAAAAACAGACACCATTGAATTATCTTGTAAACACCATTCAGAAGGCCATGCATCTAAACTGTTCACACATTTTTTAGTGCATGAGATGCTCCCCCCACCCTCTCTCCACAAGGAAGAATTGCTTCCAATTAACTTAAAAAGGTAAAGGTAAAGGGACCCCTGACAGTTAAGTCCAGTCGTGAACAACTCTGGGGTTGTGGCACTCATCTCGTTTTACTGGTCGAGGGAGCCAACATTTGTCTGCAGACAGTTTTTCCGGGTCACGTGGCCAGCATGACTAAGCCGCTTCTGGCAAAACCAGAGCAGTGCACAGAAACGCCGTTTACCTTCCCGCCAGAGTGGTACCTATTTATCTACTTGCACTTTTGGGGTGTGCTTTCGAACTGCTAGGTTGGCAGGAGCTGGGACCGAGCAATGGGAGCTCACCCCGTCACAGGGTCTAATTAGGAAGGTTTATAGTTCGAGGCAGGTGTGCTATCTCTGAGGGCCCATGGGGGCTGAGGCCACCTGAAAATTTCCACTGAGGGAACCAGGCCCCTTTAATATTTCACAGCCTGGCAGGCTCCATTGGACCTTCCCACGGCTGTGACTAGGCCCTCATCGAGCCTTTCGGTGGGCACAATGGGCCTCATCGAGCCTCCTCCTACCTCATCGAGCCTACCTTCTACATCAATGGTGGGCAGAATTCAGCACACCTGGTTCAAGGGTAGAGTACCTACTTTGCAGAAGGTCTCAGGTTCAATCCAGGGCATCTCCAGGTAGGACTAGGAGGTACATTTGTCTGAAACGATAGAAACCCATTGCCAGTATTGTTGACAATATTGAGATAGTTGGCCCAATGGTGTGACTCAGTATAAGGTAGCATTCTTTTTCTTTTTCTTCTTTTTTAAGAATAATGCTTAGAATTCAACAATAACAAAGGAAAAAACCGCAGTAGTTACTACATCAATTCATTGACCAATTTTGACAATAAATAAATAGTAATTGAAAAAATACAAAACATCACTTTTAACTTACTCAAGTTTTCATATTTAACTTTTATCTCTTTATCTCATTCTATGTATATCAAAGAGGGACAGACTGAGGAAAGAGGTACAGAAGAAGGAGGAGGAGGAGGAGGAGGAGGAGGAAAGAAAAAAGAAAAAAGAGAAGGAAAGAAAGAAAGAAGGAAACAAAACAGAATAAACACTTTTGACTTCCGATTAGACTCATTGTATTATTATTTCTGCTATTTTTTCACACAAAGTTCCAAATTATTGTAATGCTTTCTTTGTTTTCCTCAGATATCAAAATACAATATATTTGTTATTTTACAAGGATCATTCTATTTCTTCCAGGAGATATTTATTATTATAATACTTTTCCAGATATTATTTAAAGATTTTCCATTCTTTCTGTACTTTCTGTTTTGGGCAACCTATAACTATACCTATCATCATGGTCATCTGTAAATATTCTATCATTTGGACCTGCCACTCATAGGTGTTTTGTCACTTTTCCAGTTTCTTGCAATTAAGATCCTGGCTGCTACTGTTGTATACATAAAAAGTGATCTAATTTCTTTTTTGATTTCTGGTGACATTATTCCCAGGAGGAAGGCTTCAGGTTTTCCTTAAATGAAAACTTAAATAGTTTTTTTAAAAAAATTCATTCTAGATGTTACTCCAGAATTCTTTAATGGCTGTGCATTCCCACCACATGTGCATATATGGCCCTATATGACCCTAAATGCAATACAGATGGCACCACACTGCAGCAAAACTCGCAAATATGTATAAAAACAGATCACCAACTTGCTGTAGGTGTAAAGATGGTATAGGGTCATAGTATAAGGTAACATTCAGTATTCCTCTGGATTGTGTTCCGGAGACAAAGCATATTTTCATGGCCTGGACAGTTTTTTCTGCATCTTTTACAAACAGCAGATAGGTGAAGTTCTTCTGACTGGATCCCAGAATGTTCCATTTTTTGGTTGGGAACTCTGTTGCAGATCATCTGGCTCACACTAGAGCGCCAAACTGAAAGGCGTGTGGGTTTTTTGTCTCGTGCAAGTCAGCTGGCTCCCGCGAGAGCTCAAGACCAAAAAAACAAGCATCCTGCAGGATGCTTGGGAGGTCAGCAGGATGTTGGGAGGTTTGCAAATGTCTTGCTCCATTCACATTTGAGAAGTCTCAATGTCAAGTGAGACATGGCAAAAATCCATGTGTTTAAGCATAGAGGAGCTTCAGTATTGTAGAATGAAGACAGGTGGGTCCATTCTGAGAAGGAAAAGGAGTGCAAAATCCCTGCCCTTCCATGTTACATTTTGGTCCCTTTGTTTTCATTAAATCTCTGATACTTTAAGTCTAGAAGAGCAGCACTTATGAACAGCAGCTACAGGGTGCTGAACTATAGGCAGAGGGAGAGTATGAATGTCTCACGTTTTGCACTGACTACCTCCTAGGAACAAGTGAAGACATTTTTTTGTTTCAACAAACATTTCCACATGTATGAAAAGGTCTGCCTTACGTGATCATCTGGAGTTGTTTTTAATATTATTGCTTTTCACACCTATTTTAGCCACTTTTATGATACGGCTGTAAATCAGCTTGAGACATATATATAATAGAAAAGGTGATCCATCAATATAGTGCTAAGAGTAATAGGAATGATGATTGTAACAACAACAATCAATTTACCATCTGCTTTCGATATGATTGGGGTAGATCCATGTATGTCGCTGACACTTCTAGCGTGGTCATCTGTGACCCAGCAAATTACCCAAAACCGTATGCTTAACTTTATAAACAGAGGAACTACCTACACAATGAATTATTAGCCCATGAGCTTAAACCACTTGGCTGGCAGTGCAAATAACTCCCCACTGTGAAGGACTGAACCTTTGTGAAGTGGGAATGACTGCAGAGTCACAGTATTGACTAAAGTAAATCAACTACAGGGGTCTGTATTGATGTGAGGTTAATGGGAGTCAGGTAAGGGGAGAAGGAGTGAGAATGTATACAGGATACATCTGTGCAATCAAGAAGTCCTTGAGCCCAATTTAAAATTAGTAGTTCTATTAAACACAATAAATGTCAGTCACTTTTTAATCTATCTTCTTCCGAGCGGGAGTGTTGGGTCCTAGTGATTCCTTAACCACACATTGCAGTCTACCAGCTGGCTGCAGTACTAGCAAAAAAACAACAACATGGGACACAGCAGTTATGAGTTACTGGTCTCTGCAGCCACAGCAGCCGCTGCGATTCTCCAGCAATTTGACTTCATCCTCGGAGGTGCATTGTCTTGAGACAGATGGATGCCGACAAGAACACTTCGAGCAGTGCCAACCAACATCCCATTTTAAACTGGGATGCTTGGATTCAAGCTGAGAGTCTCATTGACTTCCGTTGGACCAAACTGGTTTACATCTGAGAATTTCAATTTCACCGAATTGCAGATTTAGCAAGAAGCAATGTTTATATTATACAAATGTCAGTCCGTCTGGGAAAATATATAACAATTTAGCACTTGGAGCTGTATCGGTTGCCTAACTGTTACATTCCAACTGCTACTAATTAAATCTCCAAAGACCTGCAATGGAGGGAGGCCAATTGCTTTATATGTATAAGAGGAAGTATTTACCTAGGATAACTCTTGATTTGTTCTTTCAGACTAGCTGGGCAGGAGTTGTTAGCATGAGATGTACAAATTATTAGGATTAACTTTGTTTATACAGGCAGGCTGGGGGGTTGGGGACCCAGCAAATGGGCCCTCTTGAAAATTGCTTTGCACTCAGTTTCAATTAGATGGCTCAGCTATTGCTCATTCTGTTTAATAGACCTTCTGCCAAGACCGAAGCTCTCCAAATTAATATAGATGAAGGGAATAATATTACAGCAGATAATAAAAAGAAGAAATAACTTTCAACTGTAATTCACCTTTTACCATTCGCATTTCTAAAATGACTACCAAGTGTCTAAATTTATGGGTATGCCCAACAGTGTGACCTCCTGCTCTAAACCAATGGCTATGGGCTTATTTGGTGGTGGCCATTTTAATTTCCTATAGTGCCCCTGGCATAGTGTCACTCTGGGGCTCCATGGGAAGTCAAAATGGCTGCCTATCTCCATCACTGCCAGGAAAGCCAACAGTCAGAGCCTAGAGCACGGTGGAACCTGACAGGACCATGGGACTACAACAGCTACCCAAGGACACCCAGTGCTGGCTCCAGTTCTGGGTATGGCACAGAAAATGAGATAAAACTAGGGTGAATGTTATGTCCACTGAGGTTTTCTAAGAGTGAATTCTCAAGTTCACTTTTGATCAATTAGTTACTGCCCACCCCTTCACCTAACATGTTGTGTTGATACTCAGACTGATTATTTCATGTATTATCTCACCCCTTCACTGTGTGTGTATGGCTGGTGAAACCTATAAACGCCAGAGGTTGTTACACCTGTCTTTCCTTTCGACAGCTCACTTCCATCATGAGAATTGCCGTTTTAAAGCGCTTAATCACTCATTAGCCTGCATTTCAAACGCCGGTTGCTCCAAATCAAAACAATGTTTTCTTCTTCTTGGGAACAATGCCACTTACGAAGGTGTTCGCTGCCTGCGCTTTCTCTTAATTTGGCTCTCCTACGACAATTCGTGGCGGTGAATCAAGCCATTGTTTAATTGAGGGTCAGTGTGGCTGACCCTCAATTAGAGAAGTTTCAAGGCCTGCTTCCCATCTCCCTCTCCTTTTCCATCCTCTGCTATTTATTGAGACCCCGTCTTGCTGTGTTATCTGCGGGAGACATTAAGGAGCAAAGCAATCAGTGTTTCGAAAGTGAGGGGAAGCCAATCACTCTCCTCATCAAGACAGCCAACTCCAGTTACAGGCGCTGAGGTCACAGAGGCTCTTCTCCAAAAGAGGTTAGGCACACTGGTTTATTGGTTACCTCTGGTGCTTATTTTAAATCCCCTCATTATGAATATCTTTAGACACTGAGCTAATAGTCCCCTAAGGAGCAATAGGCTTTTTAGCTGTCTTGAAGAAGGGTCTATTTACTGGATCCTCATTCCCGTATTGCTGAGTTAGGTTATCTTTTCTCTGGTTGGTCTCCCTGCTCTTAGCCTTGTCACCATTTCTTGCATCTAAGGACTCTTCTCGACTCTTTTTAACTGGGGACAAAATGGAGTTGTGTTTCTGCCAGTGTCACTGTAGTGAAACAGCTCCCCCCAATGGCTTTATCCAAATGGCATGGCTATTGGTGCTGCAATCCTTTTTAAAAAAAAAGTTGGACAGTGTTGTCGAAGCATCTGTATGGATCACATAAAGAAGGCTGATCACTGAATAATTGATGCTTTTGAGGAGGAGACTCTGGAGAGCCCCATGGACTGCAAGAAGATCAAACTTATCCATTCTGAAGGAAATCAGCCCTGAGTGCTCACTGGAAGGACAGATCCTGAAGCTGAGGCTCCAATACTTTGGCCACCTCATGAGAAGAGAAGACTCCATGGAAAAGACCCTGATGTTGGGAAAGATGGAGGGCACAAGGAGAAGGGGACGACAGAGGACGAGATGGTTGGACAGTGTTCTCGAAGCTACCAGCATGAGTTTGACCAAACTGCGGGAGGCAGTGGAAGACAGGAGTGCCTGGCATGCTCTGGTCCATGGGGTCACGAAGAGTCGGACATGACTAAACGACTAAACAACAACAACAACAAAGGAGTGTCTGAGATCAAATATTTATTTACTGCTTTAAATACATTCCATACCTTCTGCTGCCTCTTCTTTTTTAACAAAAACAAAAAACAAAACCCAATGTGAAACTGATCCCGCCCCCCTCTAATTTAAAAAAGTGGAAAATTCACTTTGTAAAAGCCCCACATGAATAACTCTGCTGTCATGCTGTAGTTCTGTAAAATGGGAACAGTCATGATCTACTCCCCTGGATTGTAACAGGGATCATTCAGGCAAAGCCACTTCTGCCCTTCAAAGGAGGTGGAGTTGCGCGCTTCACAGCCCAGCCCCATGCGATTGGGGGGAGTCCCAGCCGCATCATCCCCTGGCCAGCCAATCAGCTGGCTCTGGGGGTGTGGCCTGCCCTACTTAAGGCAAGACGCAGCTAGGGATCTCCCTCTTTCCCTGCCTGCCAGCTGTTCCTGCTTTTCCCACCCTCCTGCCCTATAAGGTTTTCATTCCTTGACCTTGCTATGGACCTTGGTTGGTCGCCATTGAGGGGCCTGGTAAGAATTTTCCCACTTGGCAAATTGGCACCAGCCACTTGGTTTTCGCCTACCTCATAGCAAATCGTCACAACTTTCTTGGTATTGGCGGTTAGGCATTGGTATTGTTCTGTAGATGGAAGATGGGAGGAAGCACCATCACCTGCCCCGCATATTGAAGGGTAGTCCGATAAAGGTTTCCATGGGGGGGCCCTGTCCGAAGCCTATGGAGGTGAGGGCCTAAGGCACGCCCCCGAGCGGTGACCCTGGGGGAGTTCCTAGTTGATGTGCATCAGCAGGACTCTCCCTACTGGTGGTTAACCCTTACCGGACTTCAAGTGGACGGGCTGAAGTTGGATATAGTCGGTTAGGACCAATGCCTAAGCCAATACCGCTCATCACCTGTAACCAATAAAGTTGTGGCCTTATTTAGCCCATTAACCTTAATAATTGTGCCATGTGTCTTTATTTCCACTGGGGGGGGACTTGCCACACAATAAGATCAAGTCACAAACCTGTTATTACAAAGCACTGTGGGTCACTGAGTTGATTCCCTTGGCTTCTTAGGCACCAACAGGGGTGCCAACTTGAATAAAATATTGGGGGAGGGGATCAGGTAAGCCCCACCCCACATAATCAATCACACAATGTGGCACTTGTACACCATTGAAATGGCAATGTCCATCAGCTTTAGGGGGGCCCCGACCCCCTTAAATATTTATTACTCCTATGGGTATCAACACTTTAGGCATATATGTAGTTCAGATACTACATACCTCCGCTGCCATGTAACAGTTCTGCTGCTCTGATGCTATGACATGGAGCAGTAGTTGCAATTGTTCCTGGTAAGCTATCTCAGAAGACACCTTATTCCCTGCATGAGTGTTGATGGAACTGCTCTGACCACTCACAGCAGCATTGTTCATTGTTGCAGGACACCTGAGCTGTATGGTCTCCTAACTTCAGGCGTGTTTTGACTCTGCTGTCCACTTTTATGTCAATCGCAGGCACATACGTTTTGCAGCCTATTACAGACTGCAAAGCACATGGTGCAGCAAAACTGCGAGCAATGAAACTAGGCCTATAACTCAAATTTGGGCTGAGCAGAAACAGGCACAAAGCGCTCCTCTTACGGAGAGCACTTCTACATCACCAAAATTAAAAGACAAAACAGAACGGATATTTGCAAAACATAAATAATGCATATGCTCATTTAAATGTGGAGTTGCAAATTTTTAAATAATTGTTATAATTCAGAAAGAAATACAGTGCCACCTTGGTTCTCAAACTTAATCCGCTCTGGAAGTCCATTCCAAAACCAAAGTGTTCCAAAACCAAGGTGCGCTTTCCCATAGAAAGTAATGCAAAATGGATTAATCCGTTCCAGACTTTTAAAAACAACCCCTGAAACAGCAATTTAACGTGAATTTGACTATCTAACGAGACCATTGATCCATAAAATGAAAGCAATAAACAATGTACTGCAGTCACACAATCAATCAAAACAAAACAAAAAAGAGCCACAAAAATGCAAAATAAATAGCACAAACAGACAGACTTCAGCGTAACACTCAAAACAGAAGTGTGGCACTCAAACAGGAAGCACAACATTCAAAACGGAGCACATTCGGCTTCTGAAAAACATTTGCAAAGCGAAACACTTACATCCGGGTTTGGGTTCCAAGTTGTTTGAGTACCAAGGTGTTTGAGAACCAAGGTGCCACTGTACAGTATACATCACCATTGTATGGGAGACCATGATCAAGTGACCAGTAGGCCTGTTCAGTCTGCTGTCCAGGAAATAACTGATATTGGTGAACACTGGCTGGGGGAAAAAAGCCCTCATTGTAGGAAACTCATAGTTAAATAAGTATTCTTGAATACACACTGAATAAAAAGAGTCAATGTGCACAAACAAGTTTGGTTTTTCTATTGGAAGCTCTCTAGTTCTGGCAAACACAGTCATTGGACCCAACTTCTCCCTTCGTATGTTTCTTTGTCTTTAAACCTGACTTGGACCAAATGGCCTTTCAAACAAAAGACTGCCCCCTGTTGGGACTGACATGTGGCCAAGCTACAACCCATCCCATCCCTAATATTAATGGTTTTTGGAGAGATTTTTAAGCTCAAGAATCACATGCCTCACCTTTATTTGCTGCTGCATTCCAAAGGAATTATTGCAATGGTAATCTGGAACAGATTTACATGAAATGGAAATCTCATGTAATGCAAACGCCTTAATAACATCTAATCTCTGAGGTAGGCTTGTACGTTCTTCCACATTTGTTCAACGGTTCTGAGAGTATGAATATCCTGGATCTCTTGTCAAAGCAAATATGTCTCATAGTGTAGCACCCTGCTTGTGGTTAACGCTTAGCTGGAATGAAATATTCAACGCAGCAATAGAGAAATTAAAATAATAATTTATTTGTCAGACAAATAAATGAGAGGCACAGTGGTATATGGTTACCAAGCTCTGGCCTGGTCTCCTGCCATTATGGCCAGCACTTATATTCCCTCAGCCCAGCCCCCTTGCTCCTCCTTTGGCTGCCTCTGTCCAATCAGCCTGGTTGAATTTCCTATTGGCTGATTGCTATAACCAATCCTAAAAGATACACCCATTTCCTATTGCCTTTTATGGGATACAAAAAGCTATATATTCTTCTATCTATAAATGACAAATAAGTAGTCATATATCTTACATTTGTCTCAACAAAGAACCTTAATTACCAGCTCACCTCTTGCCCTCCTTGCCCTATTGCCCTCCAAAACAGATGGTTAATAGTTTTAAATTTTTTTATCTTAAACAGATGTCAGAGATCTTGGGTTCACATTCTCATGCATCATCAATGAAAGATCTCATTTTTGAAGGTCTTTAAACAAAGGCCTGACAACCATATATCAGGAGTGCTCGATGGCGTCTCCTGTCTGGCAGGGGGCTGGGCTCATTTGCCCCTCTGGTCTCCTACAGCAATATGACTCTATGAAATAAGAATTTAACATTTCTTTCTTTCTAGATCCTTTGCATAATTACATTCAAGCCAGTATATTTCATACATTATCATAGATAGCTTTTTAGAAGAATAAACCTTCTCAAAGTAACAGGAAGGAATCAGTTTACAGCCTCAAAATAAAATAAGAAAGAAGCCTCTTCTTCTGTTTACACTCCCCTTTCTCCAGCCAGTTGTTTTCTTTTCCATTTGCTCTTGGCCTTTAACCTTAGAAAGATATGGCTCAAGTTTAATGGTTTTACTATTTACCAACTCTTAATTATGTAGGGTGGTGTAACCTTGCTCTTAGCCTGTAATTCCCTTTTACGACTTTGAGAATTGTTTTCTGCTATAAATCAGGGGGCCCCCTTGTCCAGGAGGATAAACATCTTGCCAAAGTACTTAGGCAGCTGGTCTTCTGCCTGGCATAAAACATTTGAAAATCTTTAAGCTCATTTTAAAATACAGACCCTAATCAAACTATAAGCCTTGATAAAAATGCAGGCTATGATTAGATGCCTCAATAGTTTAGTGTTTCCTGCCCCATTACATTTCTTTTTTCTGTGGTTTAAAACTTTAAAGGAAAGCTACTAGACCAGGAACATGAAAAATATTGTTTTGATAGGGATTCTGTACCTTTCATTCTTGTTCATCAAGAGTAGCAGAAAATAGCAAATGACCTTGTACTCTTCAACCTTTAAAGTTATATAGTTCATGAAGCTTCTCAGCATCTGAATCATTCTCTCCGGTTCCTCCCTATATTTCCCCTCTCTGTCTGTTGCTACATCTTTGTAAAACTGTCAAGAATTCTTGAGAACAATATAGTCTTTCTTTTTTACTTCAAAGTTTGTTGGAAGATTGATTACAGACTTCTCTATTGATCTCTACTTGGGTCTTTGTAAATATAATTGTGGAAATATGTTCAAATGACAGACCAACATTTTAAGCAACACACTATTCTTTCTTTCTCGCATCGGCTTTTAGCACCTGAAATTGTTTTTCAAAAGAAGGGGAACAGAATGCTGAAGTTTAGCTCCTCGGATCTAATAGCAAAGAAATCTGTATTTCGATAACTTAATTATTAAGAAACCAACCCATTTTCATTAAGACCAACGGCATCTAACTGTTATCCTTGTCCTGTGGATATACAGACGTCCTGTGATGAAAACCAAAGTCAAATTTTCATTTTTTAATCCTTTTCCCATAATGAATATTTCTTCTGAACCTTCCTTTCATGACATATTCCATGTCATGAAAACTAATGCAAAAGCTCACTTCTGCAATAGAAGGCGTCAGGACCACTTCACTTATTGTAGTTTTAGGTATGCATTGAAGATGTTAAAAGTAATAAAGTAAATAAATAAATGTTTTAAGTGGACATCTAAAAATATCAAGTGTGACTATGACTCACACTTGTTTGCAAATATGTGGATCATACAAGTATTATCACCAGAGGCCCATGATTGGTTGTAGCTCGTGTTTTGGTGGTAAATCTGAGTTTGCCTCTTCATATTGTACAAAATAGGCATCAGAGGATAAGCAGATAGACTTTTCTATGTCCCCATAACTGCCTTGTCCTATTGCAAAAAGGAAGAACTAGGAAAACATCTGATAGCAAAGGGCATATTTACCTCCTTATTAGATTTATTTCCCATCTTCCTCCTTAACATGATTCAGAATAGACCACAAGAAATTCAGGAAAAATAAATAAATCCTAATATATAGTCCCATTGTGTGGGGTGTGGAGAGAGTCTCTTCAAATTCCTGGGAGTTTACCTTAGTGAAGACCTCACTTGGAAAAACAATATAACTCAGGTGGTTAGGAAGGCCCAACAGAGACTCCATTTCCATAGGGTCTTGCGAAAGAACAATGTTAAACAACGATTGATGACCTTCTTCTACCAGTCCACAATAGAAAGTGTCCTCTCCTATTGTATCACAGTGTGGTACGTTGGCTTGACAGCCACGGACAGAAAGTCTTTACAGAGGGTGGTGAACACAGCACATGATGACATCGCAAGGGATCATTGCCTTAGGAGAGCGAGAAAAATTCTCAGGGACGATTCACACCCCGGCCAGCACCTCTTTAATCTTCTACCCTCGGGCAGGAGATATAGAAGTATAACCAGTGGTACCAACAGGCTAAAAAACAGTTTCTATCCGGGAGCTGTTAGACTGCTGAACAGAAAATAAAATAGTGCAACTGACTTTCGAGGTTGGTGTGTTGTGCGACAAGCACACAGAGTGCAATGAGATTGAGTGTTTCGGGGGGGAGGGAGGCTCGGTTAACTTCATTGTACACAGGTTGCACATTGACTATAAAGGTATTATTATTAATAAGAGCAAAACAGTAGTGTAACCAACAAGAGAAAAAACTTTCATGAACAAATTATGTAAGCCTGCTGAGGGGCGGGGGGATCCAAATAGCATACTGGACCAGAACTGGTCACATTTTATCTTTGGCTAGTGTACTTGGTAAAACAGGTTGGCAATATTACATTCTGCTTCAAAAACCTGAATGAACTGACTGTGAATGGAGAAGCAATGGCTGAATTATAATAATTCCCTTAAAATTGACCCTGTGTCCACAATGGTCTCTTCTAGGGACAAGTTTCCATGGAGAATATAGAAGTTCCAAAGATGTCTTTGCTTCTGTGCTGGAACTGAGATGTTCTTAGTTCTGTGTCGCACTGACAATGCAATCCATGTATGGATCCTACAAATTCCCCTATAACAACATCAGTTCTCTCTCTCACTCTGTTTTCTTGTATCGGGCAGGTTTAAACGTTTTATATTTTACTGGAAAACCCAGCTAGTTGGGCAGGTAATAATAATAATAATAATAATAATAATAATAATAATAATAATAATTCCTTATGAAATATATCAGCATTTTGGTGTGAATTTCCCCTATCTTTTTTTGCTAAGCAAATTTCCTTAACATAATGAATTTTTGTACAATTTTTTCATGCATACATACATTTTTAGTCATACTTTACCCTAGTTTATGCATTATTGCACACATTATGCAGCTTAAGGTAAAGGGACCCCTGCGGCGCTCATCTCACTTTATTGGCCGAGGGAGCCAGCGTACAGCTTCCGGGTCATGTGGCCAGCATGACTAAGCCGTTTCTGGAGAACCAGAGCAGCGCATGGAAATGCTGTTTACCTTCCCGCTGGAGTGGTACCTATTTATCTACTTGCACTTTGACGTGCTTTCGAACTGCTAGGTTGGCAGGAGCAGGGACCGAGCAACGGGAGCTCACCCCATCGTGGGGATTCGAACTGCTGACCTTCTGATCGGCAAGCCCTAGGCTCTGTGGTTTAACCCACAGCGCCACCCGCGTCCCTTATGCAGCTTACTTGGCTGCAGAACTGAACTGCAAAATTCAGAGAATTGTGATTCCTTCCCCCCAGACGATAGCTGTGTTTTGGTTTGCTTATTGTTTCAGAAAATGTGAACAAGATCAATTCATCTGTAAATGTGAACTGAATCGAACTTTTCCTTCCTCTCCAGCTGCTGGTTTATAAATCTTAATAAGTTCCATTTCCAACTAATGTCATTCATACGTCTTAAACATATTTAAGGTCAATCTTATTTTGAAAGACACAAAGAAAGTGTGCTTATTTCCTTATGAGCTTAATATTTACCCATTTTTAAAATACTGAAATAGCAGCATAGAAATCAACGTTTTGCCCTTTACCATTCCACACCCACCTGCCCGTTATCAGCCATGCTGTTAGATGCCACAGAATAACCTATCCTTTAATTCTCTTCCCTGCTTCCTGTCTCATTCAAAGTGGAACCGCTGGGGATTCCTTCTTGGCCAGTACAGACAAACTCAAGAGGTTTTTGGCAGGCCTTTGTTCCCTTCTCTTGACTGTGAATTCTTGTTAAGATTAATTCAGTATCTCACCTTTCATTTTGAGGGTGAATAGAACAAACCACTTACTTACGATTTTACTTATTAAATATATATTTAAGCTGACCTTCCTAGATACAGGTACTCAGGGTAGAGTACAATACATAATACAGCTAAACCGTGTAATAAAATTGTAAAATATGTTCTCCCTAACAGAGAGCACGTGTTGTGGTGGGGGCCAGCAGGCCACCACACTTTTGCTGGGCAGATCTGTTTGGATGTCTACAGGCAGTGATTTGGGGAGATTCGATGTTGCCAATTTGGGATGGGGAGAAAGGTTTTAAATACTGGACATGCAGCTTTGGGCGTCCTCTTGGGCTGCGTGCCCACCCTCCCTGAATTGGGGTTTTATTTTTGCTTTGACCTTGCTATGCCTGTCATGTGGTCGCCTGCTGTTGGGGCAGGGGCCTGGTAGGAATTTTGTCCATTTGGCTGATTGGCTGGTGCCATTTGGTTTTTGCCTACTGCGTAGCAAATCATCACAACCTGTAAGGTTTGCGGTTAGGCATTGGTTAAAATTGGTTAGTGGAGAGGGAAGTGCCTACCCCTCCAATGGTGGTGCTGCAAGGGAATTCCATTAAATGAATCCAGGGGCTTGCCATGCTTTTGTCCAAGTCCCTGGCATCGGGGACTGCTATGGGGAGAGAGAGCATTGGTGTGCCACCACAAAGAAGGCTTGTGCTGAATCACCACATAATGCACTTGCCCTAATGCTGGAATGCAGAGAAGAGTTCCTGCCAAAGTTGTTGTGGCATAGGCAAGCTACTATGGAGGAAAGTGATTCTTCAGGTATTTGGGTTCTAAGTCATTATCACTAGCACCTCTGAAGAAAATAGAGAGCCACTGTAATTTTCAAAATCAGCGTAGTATGATTTCATCTGGCTAAGCCACCAAACACTATGGTGGTCAAATTTTGTACCATAGGAGCCAACTCCTAGAGGCCATGGGAGCTTCAGCCCCCACAATAAAGTATTTGAGGGGCCTGGTCCCCCACAAAGTTGGTGGGCATTCCCATTCAAATGGTGTGTGTGCACTGCGTCATGTGATTGATTATGCAGGGTGGGGCTTACCTGGGCCTCCACAGTATTTTATTCATGTTGGCATCCTTGTTTTGCACTACTTGAAGCCTCCAAGGCCAGCTCCATGTATGACACATTAAGCAATGCAATAGGGAGGTTACCAAATCATGGGTCACCGTAGAAAGACTATTCCTGCCCAGGAATGGTCAATAGGTGACATATCAGCTGAAGTTGAATAAATGCTCTTGTAGGGACTTTATGACTAAGAATTGCTACTCCATTATAAGCAAGTTGGAGAGCATAGGGGGGTACACACATTTCTTGGCAGTGATTGGATTAGATTAGAATAATTTACTTTGCTTACTGTGTCTAAATTGGTTTCATATCGAAAAGCCTCACACACTGATTAAGTTAACAGTGATTTTTTTCCATATTCATAGGAAGTTTATTTCATTTGCCACTATAATAAGACAGATTAAGCCAGCCTTGATGGCCACTTCGCCTTATGAGCTCCCTTATGATGAAATGGCATTTCAATCAGCGGACAAGGAATGTGTTGCAATACATGCATGGATGCTACATAAACATAGAGCACCAGTTAATATGTACACATTGTTTCCAGCTGTACTTTACAAAAATAGCATTCAACATTGTAATATATATATATAATGTGTGTGTGTGTGTGTGTGTGTGTATGTATGTATGTGTGTATATATATATATATATATATTCCCAGCATATACATGGATGTTGGGTTCATGGGTTCCCCAGGCACATTTTAGTGAGTCTATCTAATAAGTATTTTTATTTAAAGTTTTCAACATAAAATACAATAAAAATCAATCTAAAGAACAAAAATAATAAGAAACAGGAAAGGGGGGGGGGAGAGAAAAGATAAAAAGAACTACACGTGGATGTTGGGTTCATGGGTTCCCTGGGGATATTTTAGTGAACTTTTCTGGAATATTTGTGCCTTCCAATTGTGACTTTAATTGAAACCCATATACCTAGGGTTCATGGAGCAGTCAGATTGTACACTGATTCTGGATTTGTGGGTGCTATTGTTTCAAGAGGACATATATACAGGAAAAGTAATGTGCTTATGATTGCAGTTTAAAGGAGTAGAAGGTTCTACAGTAGGGTTAGCTACCATGATGGCTTTCAGATATCATTGGATGCCAACTCCCATCAGCCCCAGCCAGCATGACCAAAAGGTAGGGAGGATAGGAGCCGTAGTCCAGGAACATCTAGAGGACCCACATTGGTAACTCCTGTTCTATAGAATTAAAAATAAACTCAAAAAAATGGGGAATATCCATAGGTCAGTGATAGAGCAATCTGACTTTCATACAGAAGGTGTCAGGTTCTCTACCATCTCCAGGTAGAGATGGGAAAGATCTGAAACCCAGGAGAACTGCTGTAGACAAGACTAAGCTATGCTTTTTAGCAGGGGTAAATTTGCCACAGACACCCTTCTTGGAGGAAGACATGAGTTGGTGGGGATCACATGGACCAGTATGTCCAATAGGAGAGGAGCGATCAGGCTGCTGTTTTAGAATGCAGCTGTTTACATGCCCAGCAGTGTAGATAAATGTTCCCCTAATATACAGTGGTACCTCGGGTTAAGTACTTAATTCGTTCCGGAGGTCCGTTCTTAACCTGAAACTGTTCTTAACCTGAAGCACCACTTTAGCTAATGGGGCCTCCTGCTGCCGTCATGCCGCCGGAACCCGATTTCTGTTCTTATCCTGAAGCAAAGTTCTTAACCTGAAGCACTATTTCTGGGTTAGCGGAGTGTGTAACCTGAAGCGTATGTAACCTGAAGCGTATGTAACCTGAGGTACCACTGTACCTTAATTCAAACTCACCTGCCCATATTTACATGATTTGTTTGTTGTCTGGCAGATCTTTGTAACTATATTTGAATAAATATGGCCTTTTCACCATTACTCTGACTCTCCAGTCATCTTCCAGGGCGTGTTGACAATTCATTTTCTTTTTACCTATGATTGATAATCACTCAGATGGTACTGTTAATTGGGCAGTATACAAATGACACTGATAAATAAATGATATTTATAATAATTATTATCTGAATTCCGCCATGATGACTAGTTCAGTGCTATGTCTCTTCAGGCTCACCAGTCTGGGCCCTGTATGTTCTACTATTCATTCCTAAAGTTAAATCTATTTGAGGACATTTTGACCTGAATGCAAAGAACCTCTCCAGCCCCACTATCTTTCTGCCATTGTGTTTTATTCTATGCCTTTATAGTGGTGTAGATTTCAAGGTTAGCTCATCAAACCTGACCTGCTTTATAGCATAAGCCAATCGAATCTTCTCTGTTTATTACTGTACCAAACTAATTAAATTGCATTTGTCGGAAACAGACCTTTTAGAAGTGCTTTGAAAAAGGAACTTGTTTCACACTCTCAGCCACCCACCTTATTCATTTAATTTCCCCACAGTTTTTAGAAACATAGGCATGGGCAGCAATGGGACTGTATGTGCAATGGCTTTGATCTAACAGTCTATTTGTTTTGATTTCTTATTCATTGCCTACCCACGGATTTTCATGTCTCCGGCAAGATTAAACCCGAAAAGGAAAGTAAATAAGCAAATCCAGTAAGGTAAGTAATGAAATCACTGTTCAATTTAATTCCCAACTTTCAAGATGATCCAAAATAGTCCCCACATTAAGACCCCATCAGAAGGTTCCAGGTTAAAAAAAAAAAAGGAGGAAGAAATATCCCTCTAAATGAAAACTTGGAAAGCAGTTGCCACTCAGAATTGATAGTCCTGAGCAAAACGGAACAGGGTGAATTGGTGTGATGGAGCAATCTAAGGGTGGGGGACATGGGGAGATTCTGTGGTAGACCGACCACCACATTCTAAATCTTGCTGGCTTACAGTGGAGGTAGACGCTTGATTTTCCTTTCCTGCTGTTTTCTTTTCACCTCCCATTGCAGTCGGTGGGAGAAAATTTCGGGGATGACGTGGTGTGGGTGTCAGGAGAGCAAGTGGACTTAGGAACCTGCATATCACTGAGCATCCCTGGTAAGCCCACCACTACTTGACCACAGAATACTCTCCTTCAGTCCCCACCATGAGCAGAACACTGTCAGCAGGTCAGCCATGGCCACTGAGCTTTTGAGTGGGTCCCTGGCAGTATAATGGTGCCTTCTCTGCTAGCAAAGCCAAGCAACACTTAAAACTGCTTCCTACAACCTCTCAGCCAGCCTAGGGCATACTGTCCAAGGAGAAAGAACTTGCCCATGTGAAGACCACCTGGTGGAAACCCTTACACATATGGTTCTTAATTGCAAACTATATGCTGATCTCCATCAGCAATTTCTAGATCAACTCTGTATCCCCACATGGAAACCAGAGTTGGAGGTCATACATTTTCTGTTACTGGGGAATGATCAGGAGCTCACCAAGTTAGCGGCTAAATGTCTCTATTTGGTTTTTTGTCGTTGAAATACATTGCAGACGTCTGATCTCCCTGGAGACCTAGAGATGTGACGATAGACTGCTCTGCCTCCTTCCTTTTAGCAAATGTTTTGTGCCACTGGGGAAGTGGTAATTCAGTATTGATTTGTTTTGGATGTTTGTATATGATGCCAATAAAAGGTCTCATGATGATACTGTCCAACATTTTTCTGATGAAAATAGGGGCGTCCTTTTCTGTTGTTGTTGTTGTTGTTGTTGTTGTTGTTGTTGTTGTTGTTATACCCCACCCATCTGACTGGGTTGTTCCAGGCAGCTTTGGATGGCTTCCAACATATATAAAAACAGAATAAAACATTAAACATTAAAAAACCCCAACCTTCTACATACAAGGCTGCCTACAGATGGCTCAGGGGTTGCTTAACTCCATGCCCTTCGTCATTTCTCCCATGAAAACAGGAACATCCTAAGAAAAAGTGGGACATTCCAGAACCAAATCAGAAACTGGGATGGCTTCTGTAAATTTGGGACTGTCTCTGTGAAACAGGGACATTTGGTGGGTCTCCTAGGGCCAACTGCAGGAAAGCTCCCAATATTTCTACTTTCCCCTCAAATTTCAAGGGAAGTTCAGATGCCAATACACAAGTCAACAGTATTGCAACGATAAGCAGTGTTTAAGGATTTATTACGCAAGTCCTTTGTGTTCAACTGGGCTTGGTGCCAGGTAAGTGTTCATAGGCCTGCAGCCTTTACACCATTAAAAACAAAAACAAAAAAAGCTAGAGACTCAAATGCATCCATTTGATCTCATTGCATCTCATTACATATGCTAATCTTCTGCATACTGTCCCTTGCTTTTTCCTGTAGGACTAATTGCAGCCGTTAACAGTCGTCAACAGGTTTACCATACCCATTGAGTCAATCACCCATCTCCTACTACCCTCCTGAAAAAAACAACCCACCCCACCCTCCCACTATATATAAGGGTCTGGTGACTTCTGTTTCAGTGTATCTGAAGAAGTGCGCATGCACATGAAAGCTTATACCAAGAACAAACTTAGTTGGTCTCTAAGGTGCTACTGGACATTTTATTATTTATTTATTTATTTATTTATTTATTTATTTCAACTGCGTCAGACCAACATGGCTACCTACCTGCATCCAGCAGTTGTGCTGCTCCTGTTTAAGAAATGTCTGTGCAATTGTGTATATGCAAAGTTGAGCCAGTGTATACTGACAATTTTATCCCCATTAACTTGCGAGGAATAATTTACTATTCTTGTGCCAGTAATCCTGTGGTTTGGCAATCGATACTTGGCCTAGTTTTACTCTCACAAAATGAATTTGCAACAGCATCCCTCCACATGTTTTATATTATAGAATATGGATGGTTTTACTAATGTGACACACTCCGCTCCTCCACACACACATATTACCTTCTTCCTTTTTCAGCACTTTGTTTTTAGTAAAGTTGTATTCCTTTTTAGTTCGTCTACAAGCGTACAAGAGGATAAGAAGCTTAGAGGATAAGAAAAATTAGCTTAAGGAAGTTCACAGCAAGAAAGTTTCCTTCTCCACTTCCACCACTTCTGCTCTCCAGAAGTGTGTCTTTGGAGAGTGAAGGATGGGCCATGGATGGGGAAATCTGAAATGATGGAGGGAAAATCAGAATTAAAACCTACGTCCGCATAGAGGAATGTTTACATCACTGCCTCCTGTCTTTGAGTGGATGTTTCAGACATCTTCAAGAAGGTTTCGTACTGCCAGCTCCGGAGACTCATGGCTTTGATGGATGCTCTCTTTCATCTGTTAAGGTGTTCACCAATCTATTCTTTTCTGCCCTTGACTTTCTAATTCTGCTATTCTTTCGACTCCTTTTCCTTCTGTGAATTCATTACGTCTAGGGGGACAGAATTAAGGCATGGAAGAGGCAAGAATGGTCATTATTTTTACTGTCTTTGTTAAGAGATCTTAACCAAGATCAGTTCACACACACACCGACATTTACAAACACAGCCTCTTTTCTCTGTTTTCCTCCAGTGAGAACCAAGCTCAAAGCAAAACATTGGTGGGCAATGGAGCCTTTTTATATCAGAGCTGACAATACAACACAACACACACTCTTGTTTGTTTGCAAAAGAGTTATGATATGGCTTTTGACTTTTTAACCTCCAGTTCTCCCATGTGAAAGATTCTGAAATCCAGCATGAAGGAAACCAACAACCACATGAATACTGGGAAATTTTCAGTTATGTCTCTCCTGTTCTTCATATGCAGCAGTGTTTATTTTTGTACCTTCCTGTGGCTAAGCAAGAACAACTGACCAGTGCACAAACAAGCAGCCCAGAATTCTTCTTCCTGAGCTGCCTTGGAAAGCGGATGACCTCTCCTCTCATTTTTAACTCTTCACCAACTCAGCACATTAAGGGTCTATTTGTGCATTGATCTTCATAGCCCCAACCCAACTCCAATTGCTTTTGTTGTGCACATGGTAAAAAGCATCCTTTGAATCCCTGGATGAAATAAGAAAAAAAAGTACTTTTGATACCTCTGTTTACATAATTCCCTCCTCCTCCTTCTTCATCTAAGTCCATAGCTGTCAAGTGTCCCTTATTTGAAGGGACAGTCCCTTATTCCAGCGCCATGTCCCGCTGCTGTCCCTTATTGATGGATGTCCCTTAAATGTGCCTTAAATGATGTCCCTTAAATTTCAAAGGAAGCAGCTCCTCTCCCTCCCTCCCTGCTGGCCAGAGAGGAGGGAGGCTCCAGCTGTGTTGCTTGGCTGTGTTGATCACCCAATAAGAAGTCTAAGAACGACTGGGGGGTGGAGCTTGCATGCCTTGTGTGTGGCTAGTTAATGCAAGCTGAGGGGGTTTTTGAATGCTGAATGCCATTTTGTTGCACGTGCTGCTGCAAAGCCAGGCCGGGGAGCCATCTTAAGTTGAGGCTGCATAGGCCTTGTGGTGCATGTGATTCAGATTCTATTCAGTTGAACCTCTGGTTACAAAGTTGGTTGGACAGTGTTCTCGAAGCTACCAGCATGAGTTTGACCAGACTGCAGGACAGGAAGACTGGAGTGCCTGGAACAGGTGAGGCTGCAGGTCCCTTATTTTGGCTGCTGGCCCCTTATTTTCAAGGCTGCTGGTCCCTTATTTTCAAATCTGTAAGTTGACAGCTATGTCTAAGTCTCACATCCATTCTTGGGTATACGCTTCCTCAGGTTCTCTCCACTGTTCTCTGTTGTTTGAAGAATTGTCCAAACAATTAGTCCTATAGGAAAAAGCAAGGGATAGTTTGCAGATGACCAAAAATAGCTTTAGCATATGTAATGATACAAGAATCCAATATCTCTATTCAGACCCGGTCTCTCCATAGTTTTCAGTTTAGTAATAAGTTGTAATTTAGCAAATTCTCTTTCAAGTCTATTTCTGAAATTTGTTTGTAATAAGACAGCTGCTTTGAGATCCTGTATTGAATGTCCTGGGAGATTGGCGTGGCTTCTCTGTCTTGTGTTTCCTGATGTCGATTTATGTCCATTTATCCTTTGGCGTAGGGTTTGGCCTGTTTGTCCAATATAGAGAGCTGAAGGGCACTGCTGGCATTTGATGGCATATACAATGTTAGAAGATGAGCAATTAAATAGGCCTGAGATGGTATGCTTGAGAAAGACATTGACAGGTTTACCATACCCATTGAGTCAATCACCCATCTCCTACTACCCTTCTGAGAAAAACCCCACCCCACCCTCCCACTATATATAAGGGTCTGGTGACTTCTGTTTCAGTGTATCAGAAGAAGTGTGCATGCACAGGGAAGCTGATACCCAGAACAAACTTAGTTGGTCTCTAAGGTGCTACCGGACAATTTTTTAATTTTTTAAAATTTATTTTGACTGTGTCAGACCAACACAGCTACCTACGTGGCTCTGATGTTGGGTTGCTGCATCCATTTAATTCCTGCTGTTAGTTTTAGATTGTCCACCCATCACATAGGCGGTCATCCTTTGTATCTTTTAAAATTGTAGGGTCTCCACACTAGCACTGCTTTATTTCATTGACACAAGTCATCTCTTGCTATATGCTCTGCATATGTCCATTTTAGCTTTGCAGCCTTTCCCACAACCGTCATAACTATTGACCTCTGCTGTTCCCAATCATTATAAAATCATAGAACGGAAGGGACCACGAGGGTCATTGAGTTTAAGCCCTGCAATGCAAGCATACTTTGCCCATTGTGAGGCTCAAACCCACAACCCAGAGATTAAAATTCTTACACTTTCAAGATCTCTGTCAAAGAATGACAACCAAATCAGCCAGAGCCCCCAATTGCACTATACTTTTTTTCAAATAATAATAATAATCCACACACAATCTGTAAAAATAGTGGAATAAGAAAAACTACTCCCACATTCAAACAATAAAAAATCTTGTCCTATGGGGGGAAATCTGTATCTCTTTCAGGGAAGAATTTTGACGCACCTGATTTCTTTCCTTCTTTTGTATTTCCTACCAAGTTTAGGTTAATTAAAGACCAAAATCATCTTTTTTAAAAAGAAGAAGAAGACATCATGTGGATGCAAAGGAAGAGCTTGCTTCTGAAACTAAAAAATAAGGGAAACAGACTTGTCAGCCTGGCTAATGGCTCTGAATATTGATCAAACAGATTCTTTATTAGATTTTTGAGACAGATGATTGCAGTTTAATACCTAGCTAATGATCATTCTTATGCCAGTCTCAGAAATGATAATTACTTTATGATTAGCACCATGATTGAAATCGGTGTAATTTTTACCCCCTCAAGATGTTTCTGATGACTTCTCTCTCCAGACAACATGTTGTCATGAATGGCTGATAATTATTATGGGAGCGCAAAAAAAAGACCGAGTAATTTCTCCATAAACCTTTTACTTTACTCCCCCTCCCCTCTCTAACCTTCTTTATTCTTCTTACTCTTTCTACATCCACATAGAGTACTGTTCACACCATCACTGCCTCCTGTCTTTGAGTGGATGATTCAGACATATTCAAGAAGGTTTCGTATTGCCAGCTCCCAAGACTCATGGCTTTGATGGATGTTCTCTTTCATCTCTTAATGTCTTCACCAGTCTGTTCTTTTCTGCCCTTGACTTTCTAATTCTGCTATTCTTTAGTCTCCTTTTCCTTATCAAATTCACTCAGTGGCCATCATTCACTGCATTATAGTTTGACTGTGGCTCCGCATCCTTCCTTTTCCATACCTGGTTGACATGCAGAAGAGCAGGTGCCAGGTGTAATTGATGGCAGGTGGCAGTGCTAAGTTCAAGAAATTTTACTACCTTTTTGTGGCATTTGAAGGCAGATAACACTGCTTTTGCACAGGTTAGATGCAGTATCATTATCTTAGGGGCACTGGACTACAAGTTTAAGGTCAACTTGTTTTTAGGTATTTGTTGTTTGTAGTCAATACTATTTTTCTAGTTAAAGAGGTGCCAGAACTCACCATGAATGCCTCGCTTGTTCTCTGGTAATGGCAATGGCACCCACCCTTTTTCTGGCTGAAAAAAGCCCTGTTTGTAGTCTTAGTTTTCTGCTCTGGGTTCTTCAACGGGTCAATTTCCCTTACATTTCTCTTGGTTTGTCACAGGAAGGAGCTCACAAATTAAGAGTGAACCCTGTTTTATGTGTTTAAATTCCAAAAAAATCATTTTATTTGGTTTTATATGCTGTTACGTGCTTTTACACTACTGATTTTATGTTAGATTTTTGTTGTAATGATATTGTTTATTATTTTTAGAGGGTTTTTAAAAATATGTGGTTTATCAATGTTGTAAATAAATAACTAGGGTGGCACTGTGGGTTAAACCACAGAGCCTAGGACTTGCTGATCAGACGTTTGGCGGTTCGAATCCTTGCGACGGGGTGAGAGCCCGTTGCTCGGTCCCTGCTCCTGCCAACCTAGCAGTTTGAAAGCACGTCAAAGTGCAAGTAGATAAATAGGTTCTGATGGGAAGGTAAACGGCATTTCCATGCGCTGCTCTGGTTCACCAGAAGCGTCTTAGTCATGCTGGCCACATGACCCGGAAGCTGTACGCCGGCTCCCTCGGCCAATAAAACGAGATGAGCTCCACAACCTCAGAGTCGGCCACAACTGGACCTAATGGTCAGGGGTCCTTTTACCTTTAAATAAATGACTACCCCACTTTTCTTCTGTCATAGAACCCCTTATGTTTCCCAGGTGCTCACCTATACAGGTACTGACCAGACCCAGACCTGCTAAGCCTCAAGAATGGAGGGCTTCATGTGCTTTCAGACCATACGCTGGGTCCACTATGACTACAAGATTCCTTTCCTGGTCTGTCACCACCAGCTCAAATGCCACCAGTGTATATGTGAAGTTAGGATTTTTTGCTTCCATGTGCATGATTTTGCACTTACTATACTGAACTACATCTTTTATTTTAATGCACATTCACCAAACAGGACTATTGCTATTGCCCCATTCCTGGTTTAGGGAAATGCTACAATGGGGCAGAAGGTTAGGAAATGGCTTGTGTATGTATATATAAGTTATGGCTTCTGCCTAAGTCTCTGTTTTTTCAAAAAGCGCAAGGGTGAGTTTGCTCAAGTGAGAATGGAAGATTTGTTTTCATTTTCTGTTAAGTCAGTGTGCTTCTAGGAAGCATTAAGAGACAAGTTAATGTTTACAGCAGCGGGGTTCCAGAAGAGAAAATGAGAGCACGCAACAGAACCAGGAAAAAAAAAATCAACTGCAACCACCCTCAAGAAAATAAACACTATATTAAAAAAAAAACTTCTACTAAATATAGTCAGAGATGACTTAAGCACTAATTGATTGTGCTATCATTAGGCTCAGTGTGTATTTTCATGCTGTTTCCATTCCACAAAAATAATGTCCTTAATAATTATCATCATTTTAAGACTTGCGGGTCTCTCAATGCATTGGGGAGGGGCAGACACAAACGCTACGATTATACCGCATAATATTATTTCCACACAGCTTAGAGAAGAGAAATCAATTCAGGTAAAATTTGTCAGTGACATGAAATCCTTTACTCGCATTTCCCCAAAGTGATATTAACCAATGGCATAGAATGTCTGGATTATGAGCAGTGATACCAGGTGGGTCCAAAAAGAAACCTAAGGCGTGTCCATGGGATTTTGGGCTCCTGCCCTTTGAACTTGACGTCTTGCAACCTGCTTTTGAAAGCCCCCTTACTTTCAAAGGTAGGCTTCCAGCTGGCAGGTGCAGCTGGTGAGGGATGCTTTTTGAGAAAAGGAATCCCAAAACATTCTGGGGTATGTAGAACATTCTGCATGGCTATGTAGATCCTGCCCGAACACCTAATAGAATGTTTGTCTAGTATTGCCATGTGCTTCCTAACTCTACTCCTGGTAATTTTATTTGAATATTGAAATACTTTATTGTCACTTGTACAACTTGTATACAGTGAGATTACACAAGCACCCCCCACTCAGCTCTCTTAGTCTTAATTCCCCTCGTTTACTGACTTACACCCACCAAACCCAAAAATCAGTTGCCCTGTGTGGTGTAGTGGTTAAGAGCGGTAGTCTTGTAATCTGGGGAACCGGGTTCGCATCTCCACTCCTCCACATGCGGCTGCTGGGTGACCTTGGGCTAGTCACACTTCTTTGAAGTCTCTCAGCCCCACTCACCTCACAAAGTGTTTGTTGTGGGGGAGGAAGGGAAAGGAGAATGTTAGCCGCTTTGAGACTCCTTAAAGGGAGTGAAAGGCGGGATATCAAATCCAAACTCCTCTTCTTCTTCTTCTTCTTCTTCTTCTTCTTCTTCTTCTTCTTCTTCTTCTGTTGCTATCTTTTCATTCAGCAGCCTAACAGCCCACGGATAGAAGCTGTTCTTTACCCTGTTGGTGTGACTAATCATGCTTCTATATCTTCTGCCAGAGGGCAGGAGATAAAGAAAGTGCTGGCCAGGGTGTGAATAATCCCTGGGAATTTTCCTCACT
Source organism: Podarcis pityusensis (assembly GCF_964106645.2). Lineage (NCBI taxonomy): Eukaryota > Metazoa > Chordata > Lepidosauria > Squamata > Lacertidae > Podarcis > Podarcis pityusensis. The sequence continues at coordinate 65,706,032 of NC_138035.1, forward strand.
CTCCTGAGGCAACATTCTTCCGCGCTGTCTTCCTCTGAAAGTCCAACACCATCTCCTTTGTCTTGCTGATATTAATGTGCAAGTTCTTCCCTAGGCACCATGTAGATATTTTTTGGACCTCCCCTCTATACGATGATTCGTCTCCACCTGTTATTAAACCCATTATGGTGGTGTCATCTGCAAACTTAATAATTGCAGTAGACGGGTCAGATGATACACAATCGTATGTATACAATGAATACAGGTAGGGACTTAACCAAATCATTGGGAGAAGCCTTGACCATATCAAAGTCAAAGCTTGGCTGCCGGTCATGATGGCTATGCCTCCTCAGTGTTGGAGGCAATACGCCTTTGTATACCAGTTGTGGGGTATCACAGGTGGGGAAAGTGCTTTTGCATTCAGGTCCAGCTTCTATGCATCCCTTAGGCATCTGGTTGGCCACGGCTGGAACAAGAAAATGGGAAAGGGAATCAGTTACCCACTAGGGGAGAATGGTTATGTAAGTTTTCAGAATATTTAGAATTAGCCAAATTGACAGATATAATAAGACAAAAAACAAAAAGTGAAGTGAAAAAGGAATGGGGGTGTCTAAATGAATACCTTAAAAGGCAAGGTTCGAGGACAGAGATCTGGCTGAGTCTGTAATAACCTTGTGAACTGAAAGGATAAGAAAGAGGGATTTATATCTAGATGCTAGGATAGGGATGAGAAGGAAAACAGGAAAACAGGAAGACACAATGAGAGGTAAAGGAGGTGTTATGGGATTGGTGGAAGTCAATGTTTGTTTTTCTTTTTAGTGTTTATATTACTAACTTGTAAGATATGGATTTGTGGGGGGGTTTTGTATGTTGGTTTTTGTGTATTGCTATTTTTGATATTTTGTTGTTGTTGTGTGGAAAATACTTTGTTAATAAAAAAAAAAATAGAACATGAAAATGGACTAGATGAGCCTTCAACCTATTCTAGCAGGGCTCTCCCTATGATCTTATGAAGGGCTTTTTTTCAGCCAGAACTCATCAGAACCCAGTTCTTGCACCTCTCCATTTCCATTTTAAGAGAAGGTTGGGTTCTGGTGAGTTCTGGCACCTCTTTTTCTAGAAAAAGATCACTGATCTTATGGTAGAGAGAGAGTTTTGTATTTGATATCCCGCCTTTCACTCCCCTTCAGGAGTCTCAAAGCGGCTAACATTCTCCTTTCCCTTCCTCCCCCACAACTAGCACTCTGTGAGGTGAGTGAGGCTGAGAGACTTCAGAGAAGTGTGACTAGCCAAGTTCACCCAGCAGCTGCAGGTGGAGTAGCGGGGAAGTGAACTCGGTTCACCAGATTATGAGTCCACCGCTCTTAACCACTACACCATACTGGCTCCCTATCATATCCATACCTCCAGGGACTTCCTTATCTTATTATCTCCCCAGAAAAGATTTCTGAGTAGGAACAGAAGCGTTAAAGACCAAATGTGAAGTAAGGTACAAGCCTTTTTCATAGCACAACTATCAAACTACTATTAAATACACTGGCTAACCAATTGGTGTACTAACCACATGAGAACGTATGTGCAGCACTTCCTTACATTGAAGTAGACACCAGCGTAGAGATTGTCTCTGAGCAGAGAAATTACGGTATAACCCTGGAAGCAGTATGTAGCTTTTTGTGATATGTAATATGGCCCCAACCTTTCTAACAGGGATCCTACTACCCTGCTTTAGGGTTCATTGGAATCTTCCCAATAGCTGAACCTAGCGGTGGTGGATTAAACAAGCTCAAAAATATTTTAGCATTTTTCTGGGAGGAAGGCTAGCCATCCTTCAAAATTCACATTTTTTCTCAATTTTGACGGCCAAATATTGTGAGCAAAAAAATGGAATATACTAGTGTGCACAAAATGAATATATTAGCGAAAATAACATGCAAAAATATGTTATATTAGGGGAAATTGTTTTGCAAAAATGTGAGTATTTGGCAAAAATGCATAGGGAAAAGTGCATATTGATGAATTTTCATGGGGACAATCACAAACTCCTGTAGAAATGTGCAGAACTGAATTTAAGATTGTGGCGGCGGTGGGGGGGTAGATGAGAACCTGAGTGAAGTCAATATTGACAGATTTGCCCATTCTTACCCATTTCATAGCAAGACAGAAGTGGCTGGCATTTAAACAAAAAACACAATTCCACTATGCATTGTACATTGTGCCTTTTTCTGTAGAGCACGTCACATTCCTCAGCTGAATCATTAGGAGTCGGAAGGATGTGCAGTGCGTTCCACAGCATCCTGGCAGAATTGATTTCATCGTCCCATGGGAGTCCTTCATAGAGTAGCCTAGCCTTGAATATTTCCAGCAGAGGTGATAACACATCCTCTCTTGCCAGCTTGTTCCATTTTCTCCAAAATTAACTTATATTTTTCTCTGCTGCATCTTAAAGCCAATTACTTTTTGTTCTGTCCGCAGCAACATGTGAGAATCAATCTCTGACAGCTTTTCATCCTGTCGGGGTGCCTGAAAGAGATCCTGGCGTGGAAACCACCACTGAATTTTGAGCGAGACTGCACTCCAGAGCAGGATGTAAATCTTATATTTCTCTCTCTCTCTCTCTCTGTGTGTGTGTGTCTCACGCACATCCCTAATTTGTATTCTTGCCTTGTTATAGCAACACGGAAAACTAAAGATTTGCAGGCAATGTTTTGGCTGGTATATTCCCCACTCATTCATTTCAGTCTCATGTCTCCTCACTTTCTCATCTATATGTGCCATAACTGCCATGTCCCCCCTCCCCAGGGGTGCTTAAAACTACGGCAAGCTGTCTCCCTAGCTAGTTTGCGGGTCACCCCTGGTGTAGGTCAAATAAATACTCCCCCATCTCCCACATTCTCTTAGACAGCGGAGGGTGGCTGGGGCAGCTAAGAAGGGCCCTCACACAAATGCCTGTGCATGAATAATAATAATAATAATAATAATAATAATAATAATAATAATTTATACCCTGCCCATCTGGCTGGGTTTCCCCAGCCACTCTAGGCGGCTTCCAGCAACATATTAAAATACAATAATTCATCAAATATTGAAAGCTTCCCTAAACAGGGCTGCCTTCAGATGTCTTCTAAAAGTTAGATAGTTGTTTATTTCTTTGACATCTGGTGGGAGGGCATTCCACAGGGCGGGTGCCACTACCGAGAAGGCTCTCTGCCTGGTTCCCTGTAACTTCACTTTTCGTAGTGAGGGAACCACCAGAAGGCCCTTGGTGTGGGACCTCAGTATCCAGGCAGAATGGTAGAGGTGTGGCTGGGAAGCTTAAAGCCTGTTGCTGATACACGGGAGACAGATGGAAGATTGAGCAAGCTTGCTTTTGCCTGCTGCGGAGGGCAGAACCCGTAGCAATGGATTCAAGTTACAAGAAAGGAGATTCTGATGAAACACCAGTAAGAACATTCTGACAGTAATAGCTGTTTGACAGCTCCCTTGGGTTTTTTTTTTAAGTAGAGGTTGGATGTGTTGACACTTCCATTCCACCTGAAGGAGCAGACGTGTGGAACTGTCGATTGTCACATGTCTGTTTACATTCCAGCACAACTTGCTGGGAACTTCCGTTGTGTATAGCTTCTGCTTTTCCTGTTCTCTCTGAGAAGACAAGAGAGAGACGACCTGTTTCTTTGTCCTGATTTATGATTACTAAATCTGTAGTTGTAGTATGCTTCCACAAGCCTCATGCCTATTCTGTGTGCGCAGTTCGCTCTGCTGATAGTGTGCCCTGGCTTTGAAGCATGGGTCGCTGATATACATTGGGCAGTGGGACGACTGGAAGGGAAAAGCTCAGCTGGGGCTAGCCAGCTGGCCTGCCGGTCCTCCGCATGCTGACAGGATGGCCATCTGTCATGGATGCTTTAGTTGAGATTCCTGCATTGAAGAGGATTGGAACAGATGACCCACAGGGTCCTTTCTAACTGAACAATTCTCTGACTCTATGATACTAAGAGTAATAAGGCCAGATAGAAAGGCCTGGAGGGCTGCATTTTGCTCCTCAGTCTGATGTTTCCCACCCCTGCCTTACATGGATGGAAGTCTCCTTGAGTCCACTGGGCTTTCTGCCATGTAACTGTGCATAGCATCACAACTTTTGCTCACATTTCAACAATTCCTAGAAGGAATTCAAAGTCCCTCACTACCTACTGTCTGATGCTTAGAAGTCCCAGGTATCTTTGCAAAGGAACCAAGTAGAAGATGCTGAAGATGATGGTGATGCTTCTGACAGTGAAGCACGTGAACGCCAGCAGGTACTCGCTTGGCGTTAATAAGGATCAGGCAGACGCAGCAATGGAGAATAAGAAGGTGAAGTTTATTGCCAGGTAATAAGGACCCAGTTTGGAATCTCTTCCAAAAGGAACTGGGACCCCGATTGACAGAAATCCAGAGGTCTTTATACCTGAGCAGATCACAGCAAATCATAGATCATGAGACAACCATGAGGCAGTCACGATATTGCCAGTGAAAATTAGCCAATTAGCAAGCTTCTTGCCATGCTTCCAGCTCCTGGTCAAGCACTGGTCAAGCACGGAGTTCTAGTTCTGCTTTCCGCTGCTTGCAGTGACGCTCTGTCTAACCTCTCCCCTAGTTATGACAGGACAGGGAGTATTGGAGATTTTGTGGTTTGCTCTTCCTGTTCTGTGGATTAATTTAGCCTGTATCTGAGGGGATTTTGTACCAGTATCTCTGATTCATGTCTTCCCCTTGTCCAGGGTACACGGATGTTTGTAGGGGAAAGGTCGGCTCCTAATTTTGCTGTTCCAAGCAGCTTGCAGTTAGCTAAGGCACAGCTTCCCTTTGATTCAAAATGGATTATAAAATACTGTAAGCCCTGATTATGTGTGAGCATATACGAATATATTGATTACTGATAACTGATTATATGAATTGCATAAGGGTAGCCCTTCTTCCTTGCCTCAACAGAAGTCATCTTGAGAATGGCTTTTGCTGGTGGTGATGGTGGTGGAACCACAGCAAAATGCTTCCTTGAAAAGTCAGTCAGCTGCAACGGCTAAAGACCTGATACTAATGACTGAGAGGCATGACATGTTCTTCTTTTCCCTCTCTCAGAGATAGTCATATCTTCAGTTTCAGGAGTAAACATTTGTTGGATTTAAGCTGCATTGGGCTTTAACTGAAGAGCAAACAGATCGACAGCTCCTCATAATCAAAACGCGTAATATTTCCATGCAAGAGGAGCACTGGTCACAACCAAATCCATAGGAGTGCCTGTAATAGTTACTGCTGCCTCAGCCATTTTGTGAATCGTAATTACTTCTGTAAAAACGCAAGTACTGAAATACAAACTTGTCTGCGAGCCACATTCCCAGGCTCAAAAGCCCAGCCCTCTATTCCTATGGTGTTTGAAAATGGTTTTTGTTATTCAATGGTGAGGGGAATGACCTTTGTTCCTTAACGCGTTCCCAAAGCTGGGTCTTGGCAGCGAAAATATATCTGAAAGATGAGCTCTGAGTCTTCTTGCACAGGCCTGTCTCTGAGAGAAAAGTAGGAAAGGATAATATGGCCTAGCAGGCAAAAAGGAGAGATGGTATAGTCCCCAATTGAGCTGCATAATTCTTTCCAGAAGGGAAGCCTTTTGTAATAATCACACCAAAAGGCAGTGCTAGCCACATGCAAATGTGACTTGTTTTAGAAGGGCTTCTTTAATAAGATATTACAGTGCACCATTTTCAGAGTGCCTGTTTCCCATTGTGATCAATTAATTTAACAAGACAGAACATTTAATTACTATATTTCTGCGGCTGTGTTCTTCGGCAGTAATTGGTAGCTCATTATCCTTAGCCCCACCAATGTACTGCCATTCTCACTCCCCCCTTCCTTCCTTTTTTTTCCTCATGGGCCATTAAGCCATGTAACAGGTACGTTGACACAAGGCAATTGCAAGGATATCCATGCCTTATTAAACTGGCAGAGGTACATCAACATTCAAAGAGACTTCAGGGAGAGAAGGCTGCTTGCTACATATGAGCCTGGAGAAACAATGCAAAATTGTGAAAGATCCTTGAACAGACCTATAGACTCCCAAACAGCATGCAAGAACAGAAACACCAGTAGTCAGTAGATGCTGGTCAATTTGGCCAAATGGGCCACTGCTGGACCAACTGCAGTCTGCTCTCAGCCAGCTCTGCCTGCCTGCCTCCTTACATACAGCCAGCCTATGGGATGTTGCTGTCTGTCAGCTTCCTCCTCCTTAGTTTCATTGTTGTGCTTGTAGAATTCAACAGGGATGACGTTGGAGACAAAACTTGGATTAGCTGGCTCTGCTTATTATTGGCTGTGGCTCCATCTACTGTTCATCTCCCTGCCTTCGGCTTCACCGGTCCCAATGGGCACCAGCGACAACTGCTTGGTGTTAGATCAAGGTGTTAGATCCCAGTGCCCTCCAGATGTTTTCAACTACATCTCCCAGCATTGCTACCAATGACCCTGCTGGCTGGAGCTCATGGGAGGACAACAGCATCTGGAAAGCACCATGTTGGGGTGAAAGGCGCTAGAATGTGAATTCAGTTATGCATTCATAACTGAATGTACCAGCTCCATCTGGTACATAGGCTGAGACCCTATCTGCCCGCGGACTGCCTCGCCAGAGTGGTGCATGCTCTGGTTATCTCCCGCTTGGACTACTGCAATGCGCTCTACGTGGGGCTACCTTTGAAGGTGACCCGGAAACTACAACTAATCCAGAATGCAGCAGCCAGACTGGTGACTGGGAGCGGCCGCCGAGACCATATAACACCGGTCTTGAAAGACCTACATTGGCTCCCAGTACGTTTCTGAGCACAATTCAAAGTGTTGGTGCTGACCTTTAAAGCCCTAAACGGCCTCGGTCCAGTATACCTGAAGGAGCGTCTCCACCCCCATCGTTCTACCCGGACACTGAGGTCCAGCACCGAGGGCCTTCTGGCGGTTCCCTCACTGTGAGAAGCCAAGTTACAGGGAACCAGGCAGAGGGCCTTCTCGGTAGTGGCGTCCTCCCTGTGGAACGCCCTCCCACCAGATGTCAAAGAGAACAACTACTACCAGACTTTTAGAAGACATCTGAAGGCAGCCCTGTTTAGGGAAGCTTTTAATGTTTGATGTATCACAGTATTTTAATATTTTTTTGGAAGCCGCCCAGAGTGGCTGGGGAAACCCAGCCAGATGGGCGGGGTATAAATAATAAATTATTATTATTATTATTATTATTATTATTATTATTATTATTAATTATTATTATTATTATACATGTGGGTTTTCCCCAGTGCTTGCAAGGCATCATATTTAGGAGGAACCAGGATTGACTCCAAGGGCTTGAGGGGAAAACTCTCTTATCTTAAACAGCTATCTGACTTTTAGAAGACATCTGAAGGCAGCTTTGTTTAGGGAAGTTTTTATTGTTTGATGTTTTATTCTGTTTTTAATCTGTTGGGAGCTGCCCAGAGTGGCTGGGGAAACCTGGCCGGATGGACAGGGTATAAATAAATTACTACTACTACTACTACTACTACTACTACTATTATCATCATCAAAACACAGACCAAAATTGATTTTTCCAGTCAATTTTGCTATTTCTGCGTATTCTATGAGTTTCTGCTGCCATTCTTCAGCTGTGGGTATTTCAGGGCGACGAAGCATTCCAAAGAGATTGGATGAAATTTACAACATACATAGAAAAGAACTATACGCAAATAAAGACACTCGCGGGACTGAAATAGACCTCATAATGTTTATTAAAAATGATTCATTTCGGATTTAAGAATATTGAACAAACATATTACAACAATTGAAGGCTGTACATTAATGAAATTTTGAATAGTATTATTCCATAGTATTAAGTACACATAGAATGTAAACATGACAAATGCATACATATAAAGAAAATATAGAGAAAGCAGAAGAAGGTGGGAGGGAAGTACAAATTCATTTAGAGTTAAAGTATTAAGGTTAAAAGAAGTAAGGTATGTATTATGTATTATGATGGCGAAATTTGGAAAATCTGTAAAACCAATAAAATCATTAAAAAAAAAAAAAGATTTCTACCATGTTAGTCAACCAAGGAGGAAATTGTCAATATTTGTTTTAGACACAGATAATATTTCTTCTACCTCATTTTGTGAGGAGTAAAACATAGAACACAAAGGTGGACTTGAAACTCACACCCCATTGTTGTGGGAACCTTGACCCTCCACAAAAATGGGAGCAGGGTGAGTTCCTGACAATTTTGAGCTGGGAGTGGGTGGGAGAATTGTTTATATATCAATTTATGTATAAAAGTATTTGCATGCTGCCAGTTCATCCAACATACCATTGTGATGTACAGTAATATAAAAATGTAAAACACCATAAACACAGGTAAGCAAAATCAGTAGAATGAATTATTCTGATTTTGGGGTGGGAGCGAGGGTTGCTATACTTATCTCAGTAAAGTTTATGAGCTGGGCAAGGCTTTTCCACCTTCTTCTTCCTCTTAAAAAGAATGGTGTCTTTCCTTTGGTTCCTGATGCTGCTACTTTCCCTCCCCCTTTCTTTGCACTTCAAAAAGATGCCAGCATCTCTCCATTGCTTCCCAGGCCCCACTAGCTGCTGCATTCACCATTTCTCTGCAGAAAAGGACTGTTGCTACAGAGAGCCAGTGTGGTGTAGTGGTTAAGAGCGGTAGTCTCCTAATCTGGGGAACCGGGTTCGCGTCTCCGCTCCTCCACATGCAGCTGCTGGGTGACCTTGGGCCAGTCACACTTCCTTGAAGTCTCTCAGCCCCACTCACCTCACAGAGTGTTTGTTGTGGGGGGAAGAAGGGAAAGGAGAATGTTAGCCGCTTTGAGACTCCTTAAAGGGAGTGAAAGGCGGGATATCAAATCCAAACTCTTCTTCTTCTTCTTCTTCTTCTTCCTAGGAGAGCGCCAAGCACAGGATGTTAAATGGGTCCTTGGATGTCTTACCTGGCTGGTGGCTAGCGATGGACACATCTGTCCATTATGGTTCCCCTTGGTTCCTCATATTTCCACTTTTAGGTTCAGTTCTCCACATTTCCACATCCATTTGCAATTTTAAATGCCTCACAAAAAATCATCCGCATTTTAGTGCACATTACTCCCATTGTACACATTTCAATGCAGTTCTGCCTTCTAGACATATTTCTGCAAAACCATTTCTCCATATTTGTTGTTTAGTCATGTCCAACTCTTTGTGACTCCATGGACCAGAGCACGCCAGGCACTCCTGTCTTCCACTGCCTCCCACAGTTTGGTCAAACTCATGTTGGTAGTTTTGAGAACACTGTCCAACCATCTCGTCCTCTGTCGTCCCCTTCTCCTTGTGCTCTCAATCTTTCCCAACATCAGGGTCTTTTCCAGGGAGTCTTCTCTTCTCATGAGGTGGCCAAAGTACTGGCACCTCAGCTTCAGGATCTGTCCTTCCAGTGAGCACTCCTGGCTGATTTCCTTCGGAATGGATAAGTTTGATCTTCTTGCAGTCCACGGGACTCTCCAGAGTCTCCTCCAGCATCATAATTCAAAAGCATCAATTCTTCGGTGATCAGCCTTCTTTATGGTCCAGCTCTCACTTCCATGCATTGCTACTAGGGAAACCATATCTTTAACTATACAGACCTTTGTCGGCAAGGTGATATCTCTACTTTTTAAGATGCTGTCTACATTTGTCATCACTTTTCTCCCAAGAAGCAGGAGTCTTTTAATTTTGTGACTTCTGTCACCATCTGCAGTGATCAAGGAAGCCCAAGAAAGTAAAATCTAAAATTTCTCCATATAAAATTTCTCCATATATAATAAATCTCTTCTGCACACTTTGCCCTAGTCCAGGGTTTCCCAAACTTGGATCTCCAGATGTTTTGGATTACAATTCCCATGATCCCTCAGCACGGGTCCTGCTAGCTAAGGATGATGGGCGTTGTAGTCCAACCAGAGACAGAGACACAAATTTGGGAAACCCTGCGATTAGTATATGCATTTTGCGCACTGGGAACTGTAAATGTGCAAGGATGGCTGTGTTTCAGGTCACATATTGCTTCAGAAAGTGCAAAATAGGCCGGTTCACCTTTAAATGTGAACTGAATCCATTCCACCACTGCCCCGTCCCTACTGATGGCCTGCATTAAGCCTGGTTGCCTGCAAGTTATGTCAGCTTGTTCTTTACAACGAGCTTCCTACATTTTTCTTCATAATTGATAATGGGAGAACATATTCTCCCAAGTGTTAAGGAGGGTCTCATCTATCAGGCCTGCAGCAAAGTGATTTACGAACTTCAGCAATGTGACAAAGCAGACTCAGCCACTGATGATGGGAATCTCTGAGCACTTGACAATTAGATAGGGGTTGGCAGAGGGAAGATGAAAGATATCAAGAGTAGCGGAACCCACTTAGTGTGAAACACTGTGAATGTCCCAAGGAGCTCTGATGCATTTCAATGAACTCAGCCTATTCTCTTCTAGAAAAGTTTCATTCCACTTGAAATCCCTGCGCAGGGCAGGAAATAACACCACACAGAGATACAAGTGTTAACCATTGCACATTTTGGAGACAGTTGCTACTCGCTCCCTTACGTCTGACTAGTTGAAACAAAAGCAGAGTGAAGCATTAATTTGTGATCCCATGTACAGTGGGATTCCACGTACCGCTGCCAACAGTGGTACCTCGGGTTAAGAACTTAATTTGTTCTGGAGGTTCATTCTTAACCTGAAACTGTTCTTAACCTGAGATACCACTTTAGCTAATGGGGCCTCCCGCTGCCCCTGAGCCACCGCCACACAATTTCTGTTCTCATCCTGAAGCAAAGTTCTTAACCCGAGGTACTATTTCTGGCTTAGCAGAGTCTGTAACCTGCAGCGTCTATAACCTGAAGCATCTGTAACCTGAGGTACCACTGTACCAAGAAGTCCCCCATGTTTTCTGCATTGTGGTCATTTCTTCAAGCTGAGAGCAAATGGATACAGACTACCCAGTGGCAAGTTAATATTTTGTGGGGCACTTTACATAGCTTTTTGGGGGACTCTATTCATTCAGGAAGGGATGTGGGTGGTGCTGTGGGTTAAACCACAGAGCCTAGGACTTGCTGATCAGAAGGTCGGTGGTTCGAATCCCTGCAACAGGGTGAGCTCCTGTTGCTCGGTCCCTGCTTCTGCCAACCTAGTGGTTCGAAAGCACATCAAAGTGCAAGTAGATAAATAGGTACCACTCCAGCGGGAAGGTAAACAGCATTTCTGTGTGCTGCTCTGGTTCGCCAGAAGTGGCTTAGTCATGCTGGCTACATGACCCGGAAGCTGTACACCGGCTCCCTCGGCCAATAAAGTGAGATGAGCGCCGCAACCCCTGAGTCATCCGCGACTGGACCTAATGGTCAGGGGTCCCTTTACCTTTACTTTTATTCATTCACCTAAATAAATATGACCATGTCAAAATTAGGGACACATGAGACAATGATATTAATAATGTTTCTGCCTTGGCACTCTTCTTCCTCCCCTTCCCAAGCAACTTAGGATCTATCAGGGCTCCCCCCCCCCCCGCTGGAACTCTCAAGAACTCAGTTCCGGCACCTCTCAGGTGGGCACCATTACCATTATAAGAGAACAAGGAAGGCATTCCCGGTCAGTTCCGACACCTTTTTTCTAGAAAAATAGCACTGGGAACTATCCCTGCTGTGGGCCACATTTCAAAGGTAATATGTGTGTCCCTTGGCTGCAAGAGGGGGGGACTAATTCTGTGCATGCTGCTGAGGGCCTGAGGGCCCTGTTCCTGCCTCTCTCCACTTGGCTTAAGGTGGGGCCTGACTGCTGCCGCTGCTGCCCAGGAGGACTGGGGTATTTGGGGAAAAGTTTTCTTGGGATTTTTTGCTGCTGTTACTGATATTAATTTTTTGTATCTTTATTTTTATGTGGAAATTGTTCAGTTTGGGTATGTAGTTTTTGATGTGTTTTATTTATTTTTATGTCTACTTTGCTATGTTTGTAATTATGTAAATCTCTTCATATTGTAAGCCACCTTGAGCATTTAACTGTGGAAAGGCGACATACACATAAAATGATGAATGAATGAATAAGGTAAAAGGCAAAGGACCCCTGGACGGTTAAGTCCAGTCAAAAGCGACTACAAGGTTGCAGTGCTCATCTCGCTTTCAGGCCGAGGGAGCCAGTGTTTGTCCACAGACAGCTTTCCAGGTCACGTGGCCAGCATGACTAAACTGCTTCTGGTGCACAGAGGACTGTGACGGAAACCAGAGTGCATGGAAACATTGTTTACCTTCCTACAGAAGCAGTACCTATTTATCTGCTTGCACTTGTGTGCTTTTGAACTGATAGGTTGGCAGGAGCTGGGGCAGAGCAATGGGAGCTCACCCCGTCATAGGGATTTGAACTGCCAACCTTCCTATCGGCAAGCCCAAGAGGCTCAGTGGTTTAGACCACAGCATCAGCAACGTCCCTGAATGAATGAATATGTGCAAATCCATCACTGATCATACGCATGTGGTTCAGTAGATTAACATCTCACCTGTGCTATGGGGCAGGGGGATTAAGAGAATTATTCAAGGTCATATCCACACCATATATTCAAACTAAGGATGTGCATGGCATCCCTGATGTGATTTTGGGCCCAATCTGGTGCTTCAGAATGGTCGTGATGCAACCCAACTCAGATCTGCCCCCAAACTGATTTGGGGGCCTGGCACAATCATCATCATCATCATCATCATCGTTTTATTTGTATGCAGCCTTTCCATAGTTGAAACTATGCTCAAGGCAGCTCACAACATGACAAGATTTAGATAATTATAAACATAGCAGAAGTCATAAACAATAAATAAAACACATCAAAATGTACACAACCAAATGGAAACAATTTCCACATAAATCGTAAGATCCAAGACTAAAGATACAACAGCAATAATACCAATAACAGCAACAAGCTCTCTCAACCCCCCCATAAACAATACTCCAGCCCAAGAATCTGTTCAACAGCCTCAGTTTCTGTAGCTGGAGTCAGTCCGCACTCCACTCTCCCAGGCCAGATGGGAAAAGGCCAGCAAGGCAGGGTGCAGGTTTCCCAGGGCTCACAGCCAAGATGGTGTAATTTAAAACAACACAGAGAAAAAACAATTTAAAAGAGGAGCCCTCACTGCTGAGCAGCAGCCACAGTACTTGTGGGGCCTGTCAAGCCCCACCCCAAGCCAGGTGGAAAGAGGCAAGAGCAGGGCCCTTCGGACCCTCAGCAGGCAATCCTCCTGGGCAGCAGCAGCAGTCCTTAAGATCATGCTGTCAGCGGTAGAGGTGGGCAGAGAAGGAGGCATATCTCTCCTTCTCCCACCTTTCAACCACACATTTAATCTGGATTTTAAGCCCTAACAAGCATATGAGGGTATGAGAAACTGCAGAAAGGGCATTTTGATTCATTTGGTCAGCTAACAGTTTGGTGTTGCATCAGCTATAAGAACCAGTGAATACAGTGGGACTTGCTCTGAGTAGGGGAAGTAGATTTGCAGCTTTATATCCATATGGATTTATTTATTTATTTAAAGAAGCCAAGTAAGGACTGCAGATAAGAAGAGAGCCATTTAACAGTAAGCCAGTTCCTTTGGAAAAGCAGAGCTTACTTGCCAAGACGAGAGAAAGGCTTTAGTTGCAGGGACAGCAGCTTTCAAGACTCACCCTGGGAGCTCTCCAAGGTCCTGAAGGTACTCTGAATGGCTTGAATTCTTGACAGGATATTGCTGGGCTTCTCCTGTGAGCCTGGAGCTCATACAGGACAGGCACAGTTCCTGAGCAATGAATTATTGGTCTGTCTTACTCAGGGATAAGGTTTTCAACATGGGAATGAAAACCCTAATTGACCAGGGTTCCCTCGCATGTGTTGGATGTTGGAAAGCCTACAGGTGAGTAACGCAGCCCCCTTCAGTCTAATGCTGATCTCATAGTGACTGAAAAGAATGTCCAGACCATGAAGCATCATAAAGCAGGCATGTCCAACTTGTAGACGAGCACCTTCTATATCCTTGTCACAAATGTTCACAAAAGTTCATTAGCGTAAAGTCTAAAATAGCACAAAAGTAGATCGCTGGACGTTTGTGGTAGATCACTGGTAGATCACTGGCTCCCCTCAAAGAAGCTCAACAACTTAGGCTCCCCCCCAAAAAGCTCAACAACTTTGACCTGAACCCCCAAAAAGGGAGTAGATAACTGCCAGTTTTTAACTCTGTGAGTAGATCGCAGTCTCTTGGGAGTTGGCCACCCCTGTCATAGAGGGGTCTGTGCTGACAACCAAATATTCCTGATTTCCCATTTGCAGATTTATATCGAATTCCTTATGAGGGTTACTGCCTTTGAACCCAACAGGTTTTGTTCAGCTGTTATTGCCAATATCCACTGATAGACCATCAGTTATTTTGTATAGCTACAACTACTAGTACTGAGCATGCTTTATTTAGGTTCAGTGGTGTGCTAAAAGAAGACGAGTTATTACTTGGCTCAAATTGTACTGCAGACAGCTTCACTCACTTTAAAACTAAAACAGTTTCTTTGCACAAGGGATTTCACTTGAGATGTGCACACACCTTTTTCCCTCTTGGCATGTTCTGCTTAGCAAATGAAGGTGAAAATTCAACTTGATGATCAAGATGCCACTGCTACGTGTGTAGCTCAGTTTTATTTCCTTTTATAGCTGTTCTAGCAATGGACGAGCAGCTTCTATATCCTTGTCACAAATGTTCACAAAAGTACATTAGTGTAAAGTCTAAAATAGCACGAAAGCATCATGTAACTTTTTAAAAAAACCTGAAAATGAAACCAAGGATAGAAGCATCTAAAGGTGTCCCTAATTAATGATCGCATTCCTGAGAGCACAGCACCAACACAGCAAATTTCAACTCAACAAAATGTCAAGCACAGCACAACACCAGGGGGAACTTTTAACAGTGCCTTTAATTAAAGAGGATCTATGAGACCACACAGAATATATTGGTTACTGGGTGGCTTAGGTGCTGAAAGGTAGTCTCCCAAAGTTTCCAAAGATGTTTTCCGTTGGGTTTCTCTTCTGGTTTGCATATTGAACTGTGGGTTCTGGGGTGGAGGTGGGGAGACAGGACTTAAATTAAGCAACAAAGGGGATTAACAAGAGTGTTTAAGATTGCTATTTATGCTGCACCGATAAATTAGCCTGGATTGGAATTGTGGTTTTTTATCAGAGTAAGTAGAAATGTGAATAGGAAAAAAAACTGTGGAGGACCATTGTCTTATTTGTAACAGCATGGCAAGTTTGAGTGGCACTTAGATTGATACACAACACTTTTTGATTATTATTATTGTTTATTTATTTAAAAAACAGCAACACCATAAACACATCTTTGACATGGTCAAAGTCTTGCAATAGCATTTCAGGAAATTCTGTCCAGTTCCAATCGATTGTTGTGTAGTGATAGATCACAGTGACAACTGTTTCTCATTTGGAATGCCCAGGGGAGTCATGTGGTGTTCACACTTTGTCTCAAAGATACCTATTGTTCCACACGTGACTTGATCAATGCCAAGTATTCTGCAGAACAACCCAAGCAAAGTGTGGGAGCATGGATATCTGCCTGGTGTTTTGGTGTGTTATATAGATTTCCTAAATATTCTTTAAATTGTCTGAATTAAAACTTTGCATGTAAAATGTTTGAGGCCCTCCAGAAAGATGTTTAGTTTCTTACATTAATGCTTGGATGTCCTAGGTAGGGCAAGGACAACAGGAAGAAGGCCAAGCTTAGGCTTTCTGTTGCTTTTCATGTAAAAGGTTTGTCCTGAATCCTTCCCAAGAGTTTTATAACAATCAGTCCAATCCTATCCAGATTTAGGAGAGGAGAGGATACTCCTCCAGGAGAGGAGAGGATACTCCATGCCTGGCAGATGGACAGGGCATTATTATTATTATTATTATTATTATTATTATTATTTAGGACATGGGTAGGCAAACTAAGGCCCAGGGGCCAGATCTGGCCCAATCGCCTTCTCAATCCGGCCCGCGGACTGTCTGGGAATCAGCGTGTTTTTACATGAGTAGAATGTGCCTTTTTATTTAAAATGCATCTATGGGTTATTTGTGGGGCATAGGAATTCATTCATTTCCCCCCCCCCCCAAATAAATGGTCTGGCCCCCCACAAGGTCCGAGGGACAGTGGACTGGCCCCCTGCTGAAAAAGTTTGCTGACCCCTGATTTAGGACAGCCCTATTTTCATGGGAGAAATGTTGGTGGGTATGAAAACAGCACTTTAAATTGGGCTTAGAAATGCTCTGGGAAGCCAGCATAGCTAGTGTTGAATGTGCTAACTGACTGAAGTTTCCCAAAATAAACATAAGAAGGTGCCTTGCATCGAATCAGACCATCAGACCAGTGTTGTCCACATTGGCAGAGGATGGTTTTTTCCAGCGTTTAAGGCCAGGAACATTCCTAGCCCTATCTGGATATGCCTGAGATTGAACCTGCATGCAAAGCAGATATTCCACTGCTCAGCTACAACCCCCATCTGTCTCTTCCATTTATAGGTTTGCAAGCATGGTTTTATATCGGTGCAAAGCCAAGGCTCATTCTGGAATTAAGAATGACATTTGGACGCGGCTGTCTTGGAGGAGAAATTTGTCGTTTGCTGGATCCTCTAGCTGAACGTGCTGTTTTAGAAGCAGAGGTGCTGTTCTGCTATCACACGTACATGTAATATTCTGTCATGGCAACAGTGTGCATTGGACAGAGCAAAAGTGTTCAAATTTACAAGCTTTCCATTCAGTTTTATAATCAGAATGCTTCAGAATCTGTAAGGAAAACCACTGTCTATAATTCCAACTGCTCTGGGATCGCTAAGACACATTTTCATAGATTTTTCTAGATGCATCAAACAGAGGCACAAAACTTTGGAGGATATTGGAATAAAACAAAGAAAACTGCGGAGGAACTGAGCAGGATTCAGACTCAGGGTTTTTGTTTACTTTCCAAATAATTTGTCTCTATTATTGGTGAAACTGGCACTTTTAGAAATGTTTCTCCACCCTTGCAAAGAACCGCTCTTCAGTGTGGTAGCGCCTGCTTCCTGGAACTCTATGTCTATACACATTAGGCAGATTCCTTCAGTGTATTGTTTTCAGTGTCTGCTGAAAGAGATTTTGTTTAGGTAAGACTACCCAGGGATGCTATTTTATTATGCATATTTGCTTTTCAACTTCTTATTTTTCCTAGTTTTCATTAAACGTTATGTCTATTTGCTTTTAAAGTTTGATTCATTTTTTCTTATGACCATTTTATATTGTTTTATGTAAACTACCTAGAGGTTTTTGTTAATTAAGCAATATATATATATATCTTGTGAAATAAATAAATATCACAGATGTCAATGCTTGGGGTGGGCAAATTTCTTAGTTTCAGTTTCTCTCAGTATCTTATTAATCCAACCTTAAATTCTATAGTCCACATTTCTACCTCAGCTTGTGATTTTTTAAAAAAAACAACTCATGAAAATTTCAGTGTTTTGCGCAAACACACATCCTAACATGCATTTTTTGCCTAATATACACATTTCCCCCCAAGCAATTTCCCCTAATATAACACATTTTTGTATGGCGTTGTTTTTTTTACTAATGCATACTTTACTATATGCATTTTTAAAACACTTCACATGTCTGGAGGACAGCATTGCAAAATTAATAAAAGTGCAGATTTCAAAGGATGGCTGTGTTTCACTTTCCATATTATTTTAGAAACTTTCAACTAAATATGCCAACAGAATCAATTTTCTCCCCCATGCCTAGACATCAAATGAAGCGTTGCTTTAGATCCTAGCATTTAGTGTTTGTTCATATGGATATCCTACTGTAAGGATGATAATGACTGAATCCATATACAGTGGTACCTCGGGTCACATACGCTTCAGGTTACATACGCTTCAGGTTACAGACTCTGCTAACCCGGAAATAGTGCTTCGGGTTAAGAACTTTGCTTCAGGATGAGAACAGAAATCGGGCTCTGGCGGCGCGGCAGCAGCAGGAGGCCCCATTAGCTAAAGTGGTGCTTCAGGTTAAGAACAGTTTCAGGTTAAGTACGGACCTCCGGAATGAATTAAGTACTTAACCTGAGGTACCACTGTACCTACACAGAGCTATAAACTGTGCAATACATCTAGAGATACTTCCAGTCAAGAGATTCCTGTCCTGTTGTTCTCTAAACTGGGGCCAATTTCTGATTTCTGACCACCTCTATAGGTTGAGAACTTCAGGTCTTCTCATGTGGTCATTCTGTTACCTCCCTCAGAGAAGAACCAGTGTCCTTGCCCTGTCTTGAGATCTTTCCCCACAACTTTGGTAGCACAACGCTCTCAGGTCCTGCATCCTGTATCTGGCATCAGCTCACAATCCTGAATCCCTGATGATACTGCTGACCTTTTTCTTGAAGTCTAGGCTTTCCCCCTCTCAGTCCTTGATCCTGCTGCTCTCACAGGGCAGTGCCAATTCTGGCTAGGCTGTTGTGTTCCACAGCTGTCACTCGTTCCTCAGCTTCCTACTGCTGGCCTTATTAATCCATTCCCATGGTGTCAGAGTGTCAGTCACAGATGAGTCCAGAGACCTGCACCAGAACAGCTTGCCCAGTCACAGATATAGCCATCGTGATGTTGGAAAGAATCACATGCCTGCGAGCAATGGCTGCCAATTATGGTACCATCATTTAATCATGCACAGAATAAGAAAATAGTTGTGTAAATGAATTATTATTATTATTAATGGTGGTTATGTAGAAAACTTTGAGCAAAGGTGAAAAAAACATACTGAAAATGTATGCGCTCTGCATCTCTAATAAGTTTATTGTTCAGACTTTTACTTATGTTATTCTCTAGAGAGGCGTATGATTGCCAGCAAATTGAAGGCTGTAGGCCTCCTTAATTGCTTTCTTGTCAGTATCCCGAGGAAGCATTTGAGTTCTTGAATTTTAAGCTGTCCGGTTTGTTCCTTTGTTTCCTGAGCGTAAGAAAGTTAAAAGTAGCTGAGGCATGCTGTTGCAGGTCTATCAAGCAAAGTTCCGAGTTGCTGTAAGCATATTCTTAACTTCTTTAACTATATATCAATCAAATTATAAAGATTCTCTTGCCTGCAACGCAGCAAAGTTACACTGCTATTTATCTGGCAGCTCCAGACATTCCTTTCCTGTATAATCAGAACTTTCTAATAGGTCTAGTTTCTCTCTAGTTCCTACAATTGCTTCCCATGCAGAGAGTTATTAGTTCCTCAAGGTTCCTTCGTATAATATGGAAAAGAACGTGTTTTTGCAGTTTGAGGACCAAGTATGGATGAGCATTTCAATTGGTCTGCATTTATAAGTGAAGCAGCCTCATTTGTACCTCCCAGAATATCATTATTTCTTACATTTTTCGCTTCTCTCCATTTTGAGAGAGAGTCGTTGAGTAAAATAACATACTAAAAATGCACGTTTTAGAATGAAATACATTTAGAAATGTCTACATTGAGATAAAAACACACATCTAAGTATGTATTTTGTGATAAACTACATATATAAAAACTAATTTGCATATGTTTTTTCTTTTAAAAATCTCAGATGAAAGTGGAAATGGAACAGAATGGACTTACAAAAGAACATATATGACCCACAGACCAGAAATAAACTGATCCACCCATCCCTAATGTGGACACTATAATGTTAGTAGGGGGGATGCTGTCTGCATATGTATAGGCTGTTATTCTGCATGTTACATGTCACCAGACCATTCATTATCATTATCATTATCATTATTTATTGAATTTATATACCACCCTATACCTGAAGGTCTCACAAAAAAAGATCAAAATATATAAAATAACGACAATGACTCAATAAGATTCCCCCCCCCCCCAAAATAGCCAAATTTTAAAAGGGTATAGGATGTTTATCAGGTCAACCAAAGGCCTGGTTAAAAAGGATCTGCCTGATGCGTAAAGCTGTGTAATGAAGGTGCCAGGTAAACTTCCCTGGGGAGAGCATTCCACAGATGGGGAGCCACTACAGAGAAGGCCCGTTCTCATGTTGCCACCCTCCTGACCTCTCAAGGAGGAGGCACATGAAGGAGGGCCTCAGAAGATAATCTTGGGGTCCGGGTAGGTTCATATGGAAAGAGGCGGCCCTTGAAGTATTGCGGTCCTGAGCCATTTAAGGCTTTATAGGTCAAAACCAGCACTTTGTATTGGGCCCAGAAACTCATTGGTAGCCAGTACAGGTGGACCAAAATGCTCAAACCGTCTTGCTCTGGTGAGCAAAAACAAATAATTAAAAGGTGATTATACCATACGTAACTTAGAAACAAGGACAAACGGTCAAAAGCGACTATAATGGAGGGAACATAAAGGAGCTCAGGTCGTGCATTTTGAGCCTTCAGTTTAGGCCTAGTTTGTGGCACAGACCAACCGTCAACAAATACCCACGATGACAGTGCAAAATCTAGCAACTGAGTATGTCACATCTGGGTTTTCACCTTTAAGTAGTAAAGGTAAAGGGCCCCCTGAGCATTAGGTCCAGTCGTGGCCGACTCTGGGGTTGCGGCGCTCATCTCGCTTTATTGGCAGAGGGAACCGGCGTACAGCTTCCGGGTCATGTGGCCAGCATGACTAAGCCGCTTCTGGTGAACCAGAGCAGTGCACGGAAACGCCATTTACCTTCCCGCTGGAGTGGTACCTATTTATCTACTTGCACTTTGACGTGCTTTTGAAGTGCTAGGTTGGCAGGAGCAGGGACTGAGCAATGGGAGCGTACCCCGTCGCAGGGATTCGAACCGCCGACCTTCTGATCGGCAAGTCCTAGGCTCTGTGGTTTAACCCACAGCGCCACCCGTGTCCTACCGTTAAGTAGTAGAGAGGTATAAAGTTGTTCTGTACAACCTGGAAATTTATGCAGTGAAAAGG
The DNA here is from genome assembly GCF_964106645.2 of Podarcis pityusensis. Taxonomy (NCBI): domain Eukaryota; kingdom Metazoa; phylum Chordata; class Lepidosauria; order Squamata; family Lacertidae; genus Podarcis; species Podarcis pityusensis. The sequence continues at coordinate 65,726,959 of NC_138035.1, forward strand.
GGCATGTTTTGTTGTTTCCAGTTGCCCAGAGCCACACGGACATTTCCTCTTCTTGTAGAGTGTCTTCCTAAAGCGGCCTTCCTGAGACTGTTAAGATGTAGCTCCACAGTCTCTCTGTGTTTGTGGGTTGTGTGGAATTGTAACCACAATAACAAGCAGCCAGCGAATAGAACAAATTGTTACTCCCGGCGCATATTTACAATGTGTTTGTAGATTGCTATACGGCTCCTAACTGCAAAAACACATTTTGTGTAAAGCCGTCCTCACACAAACTATTCCAATGGAATGCAAATTATGAGAGCAACCACCAATACCCTGTACTGTATGCTTTTAGCCTGTGGCCAGATCAGGGTAAGATAATTAGAGGAACCTAGCCAAAGCCAAATGCCGAAATGTAATTAAAGGTTGGAGAAGCTAGTAATTTGTAAATGTATCTTAGCGTCAGTCTGAGGAAACATGAATAAAACTGTCCCCGTTGCTCAAATCAGTTGGATATTAACTAAACTATCGAGTAAATATGTGGGATGGGAATCTGTTATTTGCATCCGTAATTTGGACACTGCACATGTTCAAAGAAAGCGATAAATTCATTGCTTTGAAATCATCAGATCTTTCACTGCCTACTTCCTCAGAATTACAGCCTATTGGCTGTGGGAGGCTGGGTGGCTCCTGCCTTCAACAACAGGAGATGAACGGATGATAATCACAGTGCACTAGCTCAACCATGTTGTTGTTTAGTCATTTAGTCATGTCTGACTCTTCGTGACCCCATGGACCAGAGCACGCCAGGCACTCCTGTCTTCCACTGCCTCCCGCAGTTTGATCAAACTCATGCTGGTAGCTTCGAGAACACTGTCCAACCATCTCATCTTACCCCACGTCCCCTTCTCCTTGTGCCCTCAATCTTTCACAACCTCAGGGTCTTTTCCAGGGCGTCTTCTCTTCTCATGAGGTGGCCAAAGTATTGGAGCCTCAGCTCCACGATCTGTCCTTCCAGTGAGCACTCAGGGCTGATTTCCTTCAGAATGGATAGGTTTGATCTTGCAGTCCATGGGACTCTCAAGAGTCTCCTCCAGCACCGTCATTCAAAAGCATCAATTCTTCGGCAATCAGCCTTCTTTATGCGATCCATACAGATGTGTAAATCCAGAAAGATGGAGCAATATGGCAGTTTGGGCAGCAGAGTCACACGCTGAGGAAACTGTTTGCAAAGAAGTGACAGGGAGGGGATTAGGTCAGGGCCAGAGAGAGAGAGGGACTCTTAAGGATGGAGAAGGGAGGAAGAATCAAAAGGGGAGGCGAAGGAGAGAAATGGGAGAAACCGCAAGCAAAAAGCTCCAAGCAGCAAGTGTACGATGGCCTCTTACATTCCACTTGTGCCCCTTGTGACCTGGAGCGATAAAGCAAACCTCAAGCCAAGAACATACAGGTCACCTTAGGCCAATCATATGCTCCTAGAGGTGGACCACTGAGCTTTAACCGCATAGCCAAGTGGTCAGTGACAGATTCCTGACAGCTAACCTGGCCTGAAACTGTCAGCACATGCTTTTAAATGCCACTGCATCTGACAGCAGGGGCATCTCAATAAATGCTGACCCTGAATTTAATAGAACTGCACCAGCGCAGCCGCCGAATCTTCCCCTAATAAGCAAAGAGATTCTGGGTTTTGCGTCTTTTCTATATTTAAGAAAGCTCAATAAACATTTTGGCAAGTGGAAACTTTTCATTATTCCAAGCTGCAGCTTTCTCAAAGACATCCTCATTAGTTCTAAATACGAGACTCCCACTGGCAAGGTCATTCATCGTCTCATTCAATCTTTTTTATTGTTAGCACAATACCAGGAATAATAAAAAGACCATCATCGCAAAATCAGCTTCTGGGGAATCCCACATTTCACTGATAATGCTATTAGAGTAACCCAAAATTGTATTCATTAAAATCCACCCTGTTTCTCTGGGTCAAAGAGAGAGCCTACAGAAGGAAGTTTAAGATCTCCCATTTGTTTCAATGAACGATAACAAATGAATGACTTTTCATTCTCTGTTTATGCAAGTAATGCCAATGTTCATCATTGGCACAATGAACCTTCCATCATTAATGAACTGTAAACAGGCACACATATTTGGCAAGGATTTTATGCATGCCCTTGTTGATTTGGTGGCGGGGGGTGGGGATGTCATTGTTCAAGAATTATACTCTCAGCCTGATCCTTGGAGACATTTCATTTAGGGCTGTTTACCAAACGATCCTCTGTTTGCTAAAAATTATGTTTGTTTATCTACATAACTAGAGTGGAAGAAACAGAAAAGATTCTCAATGATTTGGAGTGTGTGAGACTGATTTGACCAGGGTTTTTAGAAATATGATAACCAGGTCACTAGCGGCAACCATCATGGAAAGAATTCATTATACACTGCTACTAGAACAACATGTAATAATGAGAGGGATAGGGAGAAATTCATTTGGGTTTTGCATCTTAACGAGAACCTACCTTTGTCACACTTTTTACACCAATGTGAGAACCAAAGCACAGTTATCCCTCAGAAGTCACACTTCTTTGAACTTTGAAATCGAATTTGCCTCAAAAAAATGCAGACATTAGGTGAAAATATGCACAAAGAAATGTGCATTTGTGAAGCTAATGGGCAAGAATGTGTAATATCAGGAGGAAAGGCATACACACAAAAAAAGTAAATATTGGGAGTCATTGCCTGAAAATGCATCAAATTTTTGTGTGTGGGGGGGGGGGTCACAAACTGAGGCAGAATTGGGGTGAACTGAAGATTGCAAAAATGAGAAACCGAGATTGCCAGATTCTTCCATCCCTCCAAATACAGCAACAGCTGCAACAAAGCTATTGATATCACAAGAAGGCAGACACTACCTCCCCCAAACCAAAGTCTTTTCAGCCCGTTTCCATGACACTTAGGGCCTACACAATGCCAGACCCCCCACATGCTCCTATTTTCCAGGGACAGTCCTGAATTTAGAGAAGCCTTCTGATCTGACCCAGACTATCCAGCTTTTCCTTAAAGGTAAAGGGACCCTTGACTATTAGGTCCAGTCGTGACCGACTCTGGGGTTGCGGCGCTCATCTCGCTTTATTGACCGAGGGAGCCGGTGTACAGCTTCCGGGTCATGTGGCCAGCATGACTAAGCCGCTTCTGGCGAACCAGAGCAGCGCACGGAAATGCCGTTTATCTTCCCACCATAGCGGTACCTGTTTATCTACTTGCACTTTGACGTGCTTTCGAACTGCTAGGTTGGCAGGAGCAGGGACCGAGCAACAGGAGCTCACCCTGTCACGGGGATTTGAACCGCCGACCTTCTGATTGGCAAGTCCTAGGCTCTGTGATTTAACCCACAGCACCACCCACGTCCCTAGCTTTTCCTTAGGACATCCCTATTTTTAATCAGAGAAATGGTGGAGGGTATGGAGTTATGTGATCCCCAGGCCAAGAAGAGAAGTAACCTAAAAACCTTCAGAAGACACCTGAAGGCAGTCCTGGGTAGGGACGTATTTTTTTTTTTTAATGTTCAATTTTTTATTATATATTTTATATACAGTGGAACCTTGTGTTATGGACGGGATACATTCCGGAGGCCCGTCCGTAACGCAGAACTGATGCAAGCTGAAGTGCCGTGTCTGCGCATGTGCGCGGTGCGATTTAGCGCTTCTGCACATGCGTGATGGCGAAACCCAGAAGTAACCCATTCTGGTACTTCCAGGTTGCCACGGGACGCAACATGAAAACACGTAACCTGAAGTGGATGCAACTTGAGGTATGATTGTATGTTGGAAGCCACCCAGCGTGGCTGGGGCAACCCACGCAGATGGGCAGGGTACAAATAATAAAGTTGTTGTTGTTGAATAGGACGTCCCTGTTTTCATCAGAGAAATGTTGGAGGGTATGCAATACACATTACATTCTTCTTGCGGCCATGCCCTACAAACAGCTGGATACGATATCTTTATTGTCATTGTCAACGAAATTGAAAAATATACATAAGACATTCAAAACCCAACAAGCCTGCTATACCAGCTATCCCAACCTGGTTAGCCCCCTAAAAACTCTTATACCCCATTTTTAAATACAATATACTCCCATACAGACGCCTTACAATGCGTTTAAAACCAAAATCACATTTGGGTAGAAACTGTTTCTCAGGCGGCTAGTCCTAGTCTTTATAACCCTGTACCTTCTTCCAGAAGGCAGAAGCTGAAAGAGATCATTTCCGGGGTGCGCACTATCCTGCGCTATCTCTGCAGCTTTCTTATGGCACCTGGAAGCATAGATTTGATCCAAGGTGGGAAGAGTGCACCCAATTATTCTCTCCACAGTCTTTACAACCCTGGACAGCATTGTTTCTTCCCTGACCGTGCAGCTCCCAAACCAAACACACAGACCATAAGTTAATACTTTGAAAAGGAAAAGGAAAGCTGAGGTCGGCTGCTTTTGTTTTGAAAGAAAAGCAGCTGTGCGGTCCCAGTCTGGATTGGGGAATCTCAACAGTTTCCTGTTTTACTGGGCTTGTAAATGTCCAGGAATCATTACCGCCAATTGCCTATAGCTCTGCAATTAGGGGAGGTAGCCTGAAGTGCCCTTAACTACAAGAGCCAGTGTGGTGTAGTGGTTAAGAGTGGTAGACTCGTAATCTGGGGAACCGGGTTCGCGTCTCCGCTCCTCCACATGCAGCTGCTGGGTGACCTTGGGCCAGTCACACTTTGAAGTCTCTCAGCCCCACTCACCTCACAGAGTGTTTGTTGTGGGGGAGGAAGGGAAAGGAGATTGTTAGCCGTTTTGAGACTCCTTCGGGTAGTGATAAAGCGGGATATCAAATCCAAACTCAAGAGAGAGCAAGAAGGCAGGTTGGTTTGCAATTGCTCTCTTGAGTTTATGGGATGGGGTGATTTATGTGCCAGAAATATATCCTCCACATCTCACTAGTTCTTTTGCATTAGGAAACTCTGGTCAGAGTATTAAACAAGCCATCAGCCACAGTGCATCATTTCCTATATACAAGCTTCAATAACTAATAAACAAAGGCCAGGATGTCTTAGGTCATTCTTGATGCTATACTGAGGTGTAACAGAAAGCCACAAGTGAACTGCATTCTAATTATTCTTCAGATTCACAGGAGAAGCTTTCAAATTATTTCCTAGAGCAGGTTTCAAAATAAGCAGCATAATGGATTCATTATCGAGCATCAAAGGAGAAATGCTACAAAAAAAGAGCAGTAAACTACCACTCTGCCATTGAAATTATCATATGGGTTGTGTGTTCTATAACTCTGAGGGAACAAAAACAAAGTGCACACTCTTCTCCAATTGGCCCCTGCTCAGATTTAAACAGGACAGATGGGTGCATTTGGAACATCTGTAGAGATGGAGGAGGACTTTAAGAAGATTGGAAAAAATTTAAAATATATCTTCAGAAATACTGTAATATAAAAGAATGTTAGAAAAGGTTGGAGAAGAATATTAGACCGTATTGGCAGACAGAGTATAATGGAATAAGTAAATATGAAGTGTAAAATAAAGATAGAGGAGAATTAAATACTTTCGAATGTTAAAATAAGTAAATGAAAAGAAGGTTAGAAGGATTTGCTGGAGATACGATTCAAACTAGAATACAAAGCAGAGAGGTGAGAGGAAGTCACGGAAATAAGTAAATGGGAAAACGGTTTTAAAGGTTTAATTTGATTTTTTGTTACCTTTTTATGGTGATTTTTTGTCTTTTGTATTTTTCTTTTGTATTGTTTGTTTTTTGTATAAGATGTATGTGATTTGTTTTTCTTTTTCTACTTTTTTCTTTTTCTGTAATTTTTAAAATTGGAATAAATATTTATAAAAAAAAAAAAGAGAGAGATGGAGGAGGACTTTGTCTGGTCCATTTTTCACAATGGATTGACCCAATTGGTTACTCCTAAACTGGCTCGCCGATTCAGCTCACAAATGTATCCAGATTTTTGCAATGCTCTTTTGGTGGACAGAAGTATGTATTTAATGGTTTTGGTGAACAAAAATATGTGTTTAATGTAAAAAACACACACCAAAAAAACCCCATGTGTACTCTAATTTTCTGGCACTTTCCAATGACATGATGTGGAGTCTGGTAAAGGTAAAGGGACCCCTGACCTTTAGGTCCAGTTGCGGACGACTCTGGGTTTGCGGTGCTCATCTCACTTTACTGAGTGTCAGGTATGCTTGCAGGAGCCAGGCCCTATGACCAATAGGACGCTGCAGGACTGGGGCCTTCCTAAGTTTGTTCTGAAGAGGCAAGGCGCAGCCACTTAGGTGAGGCCGATTGGTAACTCACAGCACCTGGTGGCAAGAGCCGGGAAGGGATATAAGGTCAGCATTTTCCCTTTGGCTCTTTGCCACAGTAACACGTTCCCTGCCTTGCTGCATTTGGTTCCTTGACTCCTTGCTTCTTGATCCTTGGACCATTAACTTCATGACCCCTTGCTTCTTGATCCTCAGACCCCTGACTTTGTGACTCCTTGCTTCTTGATCCTCGGACCCTTGACTGTGTAACTGCTTGCTTCCTGACCCTCGGCTTCTTGACTCCCGGCTCTCTGACCCTTGGACTCTTGGCTTCCTGACTCCTGGCTTCTGGACTCCAGTTCCTGCTCCCACCCCGCCATCTTGCCCCTGGTCCCGACATCCCCAGCTGGGACTTTGATCACTCATAAACTGGACCGTGACACCGAGGGAGCTGGTGTACAGCTTTTGGGTCATGTGGCCATTGTGACTAAGCCGCTTCAGGCGAATCAGAGCAGCACACAGAAACCCGTTTACTTTCCCGCCGGAGTGGTACCTATTTATCTACTTGGGCTTTGACGTGCTTTTGAACTGCTAGGTTGGCAGGAGCAGGGACCAAGCAACGGGAGCTCACCCCGTCGCGGGGATTCGAACCGCCGACCTTCTGATCGGCAAGCCCTAGGCTCTGTGGTTTAGACCACAGCACACATTAGGGCAAATGTGGCCAACCAACCAAGTCTTCCATCTCTTCTTGCTTGCAACCAGCCCAATGGTTGGCCTCAGCTGCCAACTTCCTTTTCTTTAGGTGCTACTGGACAATTTTAATTTTTAAAAAAATATATTTCTACTGTGTCAGACCAACATGGCTACCTACCTGAATCTAGTTCCTTTTCTTTAGTCTCAGTATTGCTCAGTATTGCTTTTATAGAATTCAGCAGGGAAGATGACAGGGACAAAGCTAGAATTAGTTGGCTCTGTCTGTTATTGGCTCTGGCTCCACCTAATGATGGCTTCCCTGCTTTCCACTACACCAGGATCAATGGGCATCAGCTACCAATGATTATATACCAGGCCTTCATTTTGATTTTGCTTTACAAGATAACTGGTAAAAAAAAATCCCATTTTCCACATGGAGTTTTATCGAATGGGGAACATCAAATCCCTACCTTGTAATGTCTCTATGAGAATGCTGAGAAGAGATATATAAGTGGCATAAAGTTACCTTACTACACCAATTTCCATCTGAAGGGAAACATTGTCTCTCACACTAAAACAAGCCTCAGATATTTAATAATTTCAAGTGACAAAACCATTTTCTTCGTCAGGTAGAAAAGATTTTGAGAGTGAGGCTTATTTCACATTTTCTTTTTCCTCCTACTCCTTTTATATAAAATTTACCTCAGCAATATTTATCTTTGTCATCGTTCGTTTATGATTCTTTTCATTTTAACGCCTTTTATAAAGTAGATTCAACACACTTCTTGGTACGCTTTCCTTTCTTCGCAGCCCACCATATAACAAATTTATTGGCAGAATCTTATCTGGAGTTAAAATACGGTGATAGAAAACATCTAGAAGCCGGTGGCTTTCCACAGAGAGACAGTACAACATACCATTTTGTGTGGCTCACCCACTGAACTGGCTTAAAGGCACATAACTCGACTTGACCTGCCTGGGAGGCAAAACTGAGTAGTTTGTACCCCATGAGATCCCAAAAGTGATGAGCGCCTTTTAGGCAAACGTGAACAGATATGTATTCATTCTCAGCAATGCTGTTATGTGGGCAATTTGACCGTGAGGCAGCTTCCAACTGCGCTTCGCCCAGGATTTATCGCCATTGCTCTGAAAGCCACAGAAAGACTATCCCATATTAATTTATATCTAAATCACCATTACTAGAGCTCAATGTTTCTTTCACAGAAAAGGTGAAAAGTCTTTCACAAAATGACATGCACGAGGGCCATCAACCATTGCAATCGCAGGTCTCTATAAGTCACGAGAAACATGGAATACCTTTTTTTAAATTTAATTTTTGTTAACATATAAAACACATACATATACATTTACATAATACACGTACACAACACAGTACCTTATTTTTATAACATAAAACATACCTACATTACTCTATATAATACCTACCTATACTGTACATATCAACATACCTATACACCTACCCCGCATGGACACCCACCAAGTGACTTGACTTCCAGCTGTTCTTGATACGCTACTTTGTTTTCCCAACTAGCTTAAACACATTTCATTATTTCTTTAATATCTTCTATCTTGACTTTACTCTCCTTTCACTCTAATCATTTTCTGGATTCACTCCATATCTGTCAGAAATTCTACATTTTTCACATAAATTTTGACGTATTCCTTAAAGATAGCCCACTCCTTATACACTTTTTGTACCATATCTCCTCTTATCCTCCCTGTTAGTTCGGCAACATGGAAGTATTCCATCATTTTAGATAACTAGTCTGTTTTAGTTGGGAAACATGGAATACCTTCAATACCTCGTGTCGAGAGGCACATTTCCTCGGGGTAAGTTGTCGAGAGATGCCTGCCAATAGAGGGTGGAGCCAGCGTCAGAAAAGAGGGGGCATCTCTTTTCTCTCTTTCTAACATTCACTTCCTTTCTTTTTCCTTCCTCCCTATCCAGAAGATTGCCAGGGTAGGGAGTTGGGAGAGGAAATGGGTCACTTTTCTTCTTGAAGATCTGAACCAATTCCATGCAGAGGGCTTTTTCATCTTCCGTCTTTCCATCATTCCACACACTTCAGCTTTGCCTAAATTTCCCATATCCTTCCTTAGCTCTCTTGTGGGCTCTGCCTAAAGGGTAAAGGTAAAGGGGACCCCTGACCATTAGGTCCAGTCGTGACCGACTCTGGGGTTGAGGCGCTCATCTCGCTTTATTGGCCGAGGGAGCTGGCATACAGCTTCCGGGTCATGTGGCCAGCATGACTAAGCCGCCTCTGGCGAACCAGAGCAGCGCACGGAAACGCCGTTTACCTTCCCGCCGGAGCGGTACCTATTTATCTGCTTGCACTTTGATGTGCTTTCGAACTGCTAGGTTGGCAGAAGCTGGGGCTGAGCAACGGGAGCTCACCCCGTTACGGGGATTCAAACCGCCGACCTTCTGATCGGCAAACCCTAGGCTCTGTGGTTTAACCCACAGCGCCACCCACATCCCGGGCTCTGCCTAGTCATATGGAATTACCATAGATGCCCTCGAGCTGGCCACCCTTGCTTTTGAGGGTATTCAACTGGCTTCATTCAAATCACTCACTTTTCTGAAAGGCTGTGACGGGTGAGCCAACATGCTGAATCCAGCCCACTTCCCTCACTCAGCTGTGCTTCAGCAGGACCAAGGCAATAATGAAGCATTATAATTCCCCCCAAAGTGTTTCATTAAAAATGAAATAAAACTAAGACATTTAGCAGAAATTATGTAATTATGTCTGTCAGGAGAGAATAAGTTCAAAGGCAGACTTTTTTTTTTAAAAAAAGAAGAGGAATGTAATTGTTCGCCAATGAATTTTAAACTGGCTGGATTTATTATTTTTTTAAAGGTGTGTGAGGAGGGAAGGAGGTGGAGAAGGAAGTACATCAGATAATTTATTTTTTATATATAGAAAAAGGATAGCAAAATGCACTCTGCACTAAATACTACACTCTTCTTAGATGAATGGGATGCAGGAGCAGGCTAAGAAGTATTTTGAAGAAGTATCAAACTTAAAACACCTGGTATGTTAGGGATGCAAGTTCTACTATATTAGGGATGCAACTTTTTGTGCAGGGTATACAGCAGAGATGTCCAACAGGTTGATAACGATCTACTGGTAGATCCCCAGGAGGTTTTGGTAGATCACGGTCGATCGCTGGTTCCCTTTCCTCAGCGGTGGTAAAATAGAATCGGGCCCTGGGCCCTCACCCCGTCCTCCATTGTTGCACGATCTCCAGAACGGAAGATGGAGCTTTTGCAGTGAGGCTGATTGTTTCCTTAGTGATCTTTTGGGGAGCGAAACCCCCTGCTTGGCAGGGGGTTGGACTCAATGGCCCTTGTGGTCTCTTCCAACTCTATGATTCTATGATTCTATGATTCTATGACTTTTTCCCTTTCTCCCTAAAGAAACTCAGCAACTTTTCCCTGACCCTCTAAAAAACCCAGAACTTTCTTCCCTAAAAAAGTTCAACAACTTAGCCCTGGACCCCTTAAAAAACAGGGCTTTCCTCCCTAAAAGAAGCTCAAAAACTCCCCAAAAGGGGTAGATCACTGCCAGTTTTTTATTCTGTGAGTAGATTGCAGTCTCTTAGGAGTTGGTTGTCCCTGGTATACAGTATATCTTTTGTGCCCCTCCCCACATTTGTAAAGAAGTTTCATGATAAAAGCTTTGGGAAGAAGGTTATGCTTATAAGAACATACAGTGCTTTTTTCTAAATAAAATGTTAGGGGTACTCTCATTTTGACCCAAGTAAATAAAGAAAAACATCATTTTATAGTTCAAATTGGAGGGAAATAAATACAGTGGTACCTTGGGTTACATACGCTTCAGGTTACAGACGCTTCAGGTTACAGCTAACCCAGAAGTAGTACCTCAGGTTAAGAACTTTGCTTCAGGATGAGAACAGAAATCATGGTCCGGTGGCACCGCAGCAGCCGGAGGCCCCATTAGCTAAAGTGGTGCTTCAGGTTAAGAACAGTTTCAGGTTAAGAACGGACCTCCAGGATGAATTAAGTTCTTAACCAGAGGTACCACTGTAGAGTAAATGGACAAAAGTACAAAGAACATGCATTACTTCATATTATATAGCTGATAGCTCACAGTAACTCCCACATTGGCATGAGGTTGTGCCAATATTCCACATTCCACACTGCTTCACACATTAAACGCTCGCTTCTGTCTGAGACTCAGGAAACACCGTGACAGGAAATGAGGCCGCCATCAAAACTGATGATTCACCGTGCTAGAGAAGAAACTAAAAATGTTATTTATTTTTTTTAGTTTCTTCTGTTAAATTCACAAAATGTTTAGGGGTATGCGTACCCCTGCATCCCCCCAGAAAACAAGCACTGATAATACAGCAAATTTGAGGGACTACAAATTAACCAAATTCAGAAAGTACAGGCAGGTGAGGATTTCAGCTTGCTCTGGCTGGGAAAGTTCCCACTGGCCATATGATAGCTTTGCTTCCCAGAAATGGATGGGGAGAAATTGACTCCCTCCTTGCTATGTGAGTCTTTGGGTACAAACCCAACATGGGGACCCAGGCTCTGCTGTCCAGTGTTCATGCAAAATGTTCACCCCAAATAGAATGCAGCCCCCAAGCTTAAAAAGGTTTCACACCCCTGTCAATAAATCCATGCATAAACACACACACACCACCCAAAAAAACCAAAACACCCAGCATTATTAATTGACATGTGTTGGAGCTGCTTGCAATAAAATGGTTCACCTTTGGGTTTTACCTTTGCTTTCGGAATCCTTATATATCTCTGGGGCACCTTTTGTATAATAAAAGGCAACAAACATACGGGAGGATTATGCTGATGCAGCTCTTTAAGTTCACTGTAAAATGTAAGCTATTGGGGGGATTAGAATTCCCTTCACATCAGTAACGTATGATCTAGCTGAAAGGAAATTCAGCCACAGAGGAGAAATTGTCTGGGCATTCTTTCACCGCCAGGGCCACAGTGGATAACATTTTATGTGAATTTACAACTGATCTTTTATGCTCTCTTTGTAGAATAGCGTGTGGTTCGCAAGCTAACAAGATAATGCCTTTTAATGTGCATCTTATCTCAACAACATCGTTGGCTAAAGGAGCCACTACTTTAGGATACTTCCCTTTTTCTTTTAAACCTGCAAGCTTGTGTTCCTTTTCCCTTTTTCTAAATCCCAGCACAGCTGAGATGATGCCTCGCAAGCTGTTCCTATGAAGAAGTTAGCATTAGTTGCATTGGAAACCTGATTGTTTTCACATTAAACATTAAACTGCATTCAACGTGTCCTTGTTTCCTAAACTGAGCATAATAGCTATTGGCAGTGTTAATTGCTCTTTGAAAGGGAACCCTTTACACTTGTGAGAATTGCTCTGCCTTTTATCTGTGGAGACGAACGCTTCTGACACATTCTGATTCTCGAGATGGCAGAAGCTTACCTCCGGTGCTTGCAAGTGGCTGGCCCTTGCCTGGAATTATGAGACAGAGAATCTGGCTTCAGCTACGAAGCAAATATTTAACACAGCATGGAAAAAAGCTGGGGGAAGCATTTCAAGGTTGGGCACTGTTGCGATGATATACTTTCAGCTAACGTGAGATACAGAAAGATTTAGTCTGCAACGGATATCTTCCCAGGGAAATTAATAAATAATAAATAAATAAATTTTATTTGTATCCCGCTCTCCCCAGCCAAAGCCAGGCTCAGAGCGGCTAACATCATATAAATAAGACAATATGCATAATACAATATACAATATGCAAATAAAATAACATTCAACATTCATTAAAACAATATAGAATAATATTAAATATCAGCATTTCAAAATTAAACAGAAATCCACTCAACAGTTACAATAAGTAATTTCTAAACTCCAATCAATAAAACAACAGCAAACCACAGTGCACAACATAATACAACATAAAAATTAGAGCAATACAAAAAAACCTGTTGTTTATGCAGTTAAGGGGAGCAAATTTGAACACACTTTCACATAGACTCCATTGAGCCAGGGTCACCCTGTGCATTAGGCAATCTCTTGATCGATTTGCTCAGCAATATTTATCTTTGCCATCATTGCCATTATATGATTTTTTTCATGTTAACACCTTTATAAAGTAGATTCAACAAACATCTCTGGCTTGTGAGGAGACCCTATCAAGAGCCAATAGATGATGTCCGCTTTGCGCTCCAGGGAAGGGCTTTGCTGAAGCTGGTCACATGCTGTCCACCTGAGAGGTGCCACAGGACAGCTCCAGTGTGCTGTGGCTCAAAAAAAGCTCATGGGCTACCAGGAGTCAGCAAACTTTTTCAGCAGGGGGCCGGTCCACTGTCCCTCAGACCTTGTGGGTGGGCCGGACTATATTAAAAATAATAATGAACAAATTCCTATGCCCCACAAATAACCCAGAGATGCATTTTAAATAAAAGCACACATTCTACTCATATAAAAACACAAGGCAGGCCCCACAAATAACCCAGAGATGCATAAAAGGACACATTCTACTCATGTAAAAACATGCTGATTCCCAGACCATCCACGGCCTGGATTGAGAAGGCGATTGGGCCGGATCCGGCCCCCGGGACTTAGTTTGCCTACCCATGGGCTAGAGGCATAGCTGTCAACTTTCAGATTTGAAAATAAGGGATCAGCAGCCTTGAAAATAAGGGATCAGCAGCCTCACCTGTCCCGGGGACAGTCCATGGGATATCTAACAATCTCGGATAGCAGTGGGAAGCAGCAGGAAATGGTGCTGGAATAAGGGAATTCTCCCCCCCCCCAAAAAAAAGGGAAAGTTGACAGCTATGGCTAGAGGTTCCCTACCACTGATGCAGAGGATCTCACTATAAGAGGTTAATGGCAGGGACTGGGCAGATGAGGAATGGTGGAGACCACTTCCTCAGCCTGATCCTTCCAGAGAAGAAGAAGACTGTTCAGAATTACAACGGGGGTTTGAGGGAGATCACAGAGAAAGATGAGGGGGGAAGTTGGGAAATAATGGGAGAGGAGGAGGAGGCAGAGCAGGAGCAGCTAGCTGACATGTTATCACTAGAAAGCATTCCATACCCACCATCTTCCAGAACCCGGCGAGCCTTAAAAGTAGGAGAACAAAGGGCTCAGGAGCAAAGGGTCCTCAGCGCCACCCATAGAAGAGATGACAAATGAAGAAGTGAGAGAGAAGGGGAGGGGAGATTGACTTGGAACAACGCCATTATTCCAAGAGGCTGCATTCCCAAGCCTCTCTCTGTAAATATTGAATAAAATCAGATGGTAAGGACTTTTCCTTGTCTTATCCGTTCCTGGCAACCTGCTGTGGGGGTTGGTTCCTCTGCTGCTGACAGTTATTTTTAATCTGATTATGGAGCAAGGCATTTAACTGTCTAAATTTAGTTATAATTTAAAAATCAGTGCGTTCCATCCCATATCAACTTAGACATTACAGCCGTACCTTGGAAGTCAAACAGCTTAGTTCCCGAACATTTTGGCTCCCAAACGTCGCAAACCCGGAAGTGATTGTTCCCCTTGCAAACTATTTTTGAAAGCCAAACGTCTGACGGGGCTTTCCAGGAGCTTCCTGTAGCCAATCAGAAGCTGTGCATTGGTTTTCGAACGTTTTGAAAGTCGGACGGATTTCCAGAATGGATTCCGTTTGACTTCCAAGGTACGACTGTAATACTTCTGCGGCAACTGATAATAATAATGAACACTCATCCTTTACATTGTGTGTGCCCTTTGTGGGATCACGTGCGGTGCTAGCTACAGTTCCCAGGGAACTTACTGGCAAACAGGGACTGGCCTGCCTCTCGGTGTTAATTTTTGGAGGTTCACGCCCAGCCTCTGCAGTCAAGCTTCATTGCTGGGAGGTGGGGCCAATCCCATATATATAAGGGGGTGGAGCTGACAGTATCCAGGCAGTGGGCTCTGGAGATTCTTTCCACCTCTGGGAGTAAGCTCTGGTTGCGGCATATCAGGCATGGCTTGATGGAGAAGTTGGAGGAAAGATGAATGGTTTTTCCGGATGTAGGTAGTCTTGGCGGCGAGACCGCGAGTTCACAGTCTTGGGTGGCAGTTATGGCCTTGGGTGGAATCTTTTAACCTTTTCTTCCCTATAATGGGGGGTGGGGCATGAAGTGGTGACTCACCCCCCTGCAGTGGCGATTCCAGGGTCCCCTCTTAAAGGGGTTATATATAATGGGTGTGACTGGCCATACACCGAAAGGTTGTCAGTGAACTACCCTACGTGTGGGGATATGGGCTGGGCTGCCTGCTACACTTACATCTCGCAGAGCACCCCCATATCCCATTGACCCTGATGTGCCCCAGTTCCCCCGGCCGGGGGCTGGGAGGGGTACACGCCCAAGGCCTAAGCCAAGGTCTTCCTACAGTTGGAAGTGTAATAAAGTTGTGGCATAATTTTAATTCCATGTAAAATTGTCAGAGTCCTTATTCCTTCCTTATGATCCCTGGGGGCTGGGGCTGCCACCGCCTGGTCACGCAATATGCATCGCCAAAGTAGCCCCACCTATGGATATTCCTGATGTAGCAACTTTCTCTGTTTGGGCTGCCAAAAAGATCATGCACATCAGCTGATGCAGCTGTGGATTTGTTCCCATTCACTGTTATTGCAATTGATCTTTATCTCTGAAACCGCACAGGGAACTCTTCAAACCTCCATCTCAGTTTCTTGCTGTTAAAGGATGCTTTTGCTCATGACCCTACCTGCTACTGTTGTTGAGCTACCTTTGGCCACAAGAAGTCTAATGACTTGGAAAAAAAGAGGCAGGTCAAGCATATCACTGCTTGATATTAAATTGGCACACACTTTTAATGCAGTGGTAACTCGGGTTACAGAAGCTTCAGGTTACAGATGCTTCAGGTTACAGACTCCTCTAACACAGAAATAGTGCCTCGGGTAAAGAACTTTGCTTCAGGATGAGAACAGAAATTGTGCGGTGGTGGCACAGCGGCAGCGGGAGGCCCCATTAGCTAAAGTGGTACCTCAAGTTAATAACCGTTTCAGGTTAAGAACGGACCTCCGGAAGGAATTAAGTTCTTAACCCGAGGTACCACTGTATCATATTGAAGATTATTGCTAAAGATGAAGGCATTAGGCAGAATCAAGGGAAAGGGAAGCTGAAGCCACAGAAATTTCAGTGGAAGGAAGAAGAACAGCATGCCATCTTCGCAATCTGCATATACTGGCTCTTGCTGGTGTCAAGGCTATCCATAGATACTGATTTTGCTGTCCAGAGGCTTGAAACTTTCTAATTTGGTTCCTCAGCTTCGTTTTTGTCAGGTTGGTTTGGTTAAACGTTTAGTTGGGGTTGGCGGTTACTTTAATTTGGGTATAGCTGTAAAATGTTTATTATTGTTATTATTCTTTTTATTATACTTGTCATTGGTTTTACTGATTTATTGGTTTGTTTGTTGCTTGTACAGTGAAACCTTGGTTTTCAAATGTCTCCATTGACGAACGATTCGGAACACAGACACCGTAAACCCGGAAGTAAATGCTCCCATTTTCGAACGTGTCTCGGATGTCGAACTTCTGAGGCGGCTTCCATATTGCGTTTTTCGTATTAATTTTTTCGTTTTGAGGCTTCTGTAGTGAGTTTCCAGTTTTTGAACATTTCGGAATTCGAACAGTCTGCTGGAACAGATTCCTGTTGAAAACTGAAGTTCCACTGTATAGGATATCTTGTTGTTTTTTTAATGTTAGATGTTTTGTTGTGTTTTGTATGTCATAAGCCACCCAGAGTAGCTGGGAAAACCCAGCCAGATGGGTGACATATAAATAAAAAATTGTTGTTGTTGTTGTTGTTGTTGTTGTTGTTGTTGTTAACTTTAGAAGCTCACAGATCACCTTTGCTGAAGAAATATACAGATGAAAAAGAAATTGACACATTTGAAATATTCTTTTTGGGCTATTTTTGGACAGTGTGATGTAGATGAAGGGATTTGACATTGGCTGAGGATGTTGACGGGCAAGACAAACAATAAAGGTGGTGTAGAGATGATAGAAAAGGCTATGGAACAGCACATTCAAACATTTGTTCATCCCTCAGAAGAAGACAGGACAGGAAGCAATAAAGGTGGATTGAGGTTAAATGTTGGCAGGAACATCCTGGAGACAACCATAGATCACCAAAGGAATATGCTGCCTAGGGGAGTTGTGGCTGAATGGGTACCTGTCAGATATATGGTGGCTATAGAATATCTTGTTCATGGGGCAAAACCTTTCTGTTGTCCCTTCCATCACCCGTCTTTGATTCCATGTGTATTAGAAAATATACAGCAACCTCATTCGCCAAGAATAGAGAGGACCCATGGCTTGGAAGCTATGTGAAATAAAGAAAAGTTTAAAAAGCCACATCGCTGCTCAGTTATGTGTTGGGGATGAATATTTCCAAACTCCTCTCTGTAATAATAACTGCATGCCCCCAATTACACATAATCTCCAAAATTTAAGCCCTAGGAAAATACGTTAATATCTGATGATGACACTGACATTTATCTGGGCTTTCCCTGAACTCATCAGTTGGCGAACTGAGGAGTCTATCCTGCAAGTTGCAGTTGTCTGCTTTGCCAGTACTCTCCCTACACATAATACACTGATGAGACAACAGTGGGCAGGATTGACCCTCCTGCTTTCTGTTGTGTGGTGCTGGTGGGGAGACAGAACACCTACTTCCTCCACCACCTACATGTTTAATTAAGTGTTTTTAAAAAGTGTTTTAAAAATTTAGTGTTTTTAAAAGCCTAATTAAACATTGGCCTGATTTCTAGGCCAGATCTGAGGTTGAATGCCCATTGGAAAGGTCAGGGGACATCCAGGACCCTGGATCAGATATGGGGTACTGAATATCTTCTCTGTTTGGGTCAAGACAAATCAAATCTTGTAATTTGATTCTGGCAAATGTTTGATGTTGTGATTGCCTCCCACCCAGATATCTTGGTCCTAGATATGTTTGTTTATGGAAGCTAGTAGAATTTTCCAGGTAGCTCTCTTCCATGGTTGCTGTTATGTGTCAAAAAAGAAAAGAGAAAAGAAAGAGAAAAAGGGAGGGGGAACCAGTTTCCTCCCAGTGTGGCAATACTAGTTTAGAAAGCTTTTAAACAGATCATGCCAATGGAAGCTCGCCCGTCACTACGGTATTGTGTGTGTTTGTTATGTGTGTTGAGATTAAGATCATAACACTAAAGTTAGCAGCTACAGTCGTACCTCTGCTTACGTATCCTTCTGGATACATAAACTTTGGGTTGCAAACGCGGTAAACCCAGAAGTGTATACTTCCGGGTTTCGCCACACACGCGCGCAGAAACGCTCTGTTCACAGCACGCATGTGCAGAAGCGCTCATTCACACCACGTGCATGCGCATAAGGGTGCCTCCAGTTATAAAGTTTTCAGGATGCGGCTGGGCCTCCAGAACAGATCCCGTTCATAACCAGAGGTACCACTGTATACAAAAACATACCGAGATTCAGTCTCAAATAGATACACATCCTTTGTGAAACTGCAGATGGTTTGGTCTATAATTCCAGCCAAGGTCTTCATGCGATGAACATATTTTATTTCATTGTACATGTGCAGCTCTTTTGTCCACAGTTTGGAGGGAGGAAATCCGATGATATATTCTTTTTAAATAAGAGGTTTTGTTTTTAAAGAGATGCAAGTCAGTTTCGTGGAGGCTTAAACATTCGGCAAACTGTCTTGGGATCAGGCCTGCCAATCCCTCCAGACTAGCTGCTACTGTTTTCGCAGATCAGCAAGGCATTGAAACACGTGAAGCATGGATATCAATAAGAAACTGTGGACAGCAGCTATTTGGAAAGAAAAGACATTGACTTGTGACAGCTCTCTTGATCGGTTCATATTTTATAGTTTGCCTCTTCTTTTTTATTCCTTTCGAGCTGCTTGTGGTAGCGGATACATGCTTTTAAAATTAAATAAGCAAGCAACAAACTGGAACTTCACAAACCGAGCAGAAGGCATGAGCTTGTTTTGAATTTTTTTTGAAATTACAAAGCATAAAGAAGAAAGAAAACAGGGGAGGATAGTTTAGATAGATTTGATGTGACTGTGCTTGAGGTATGTTTTTAATCCACTATAGCAGTGGAAAAACTGGCATCATAGGAGCCAAAAAGATTGCATTTCCATTATTGTTATTGTTATTATTATTATTACTACTACTACTACGATGATGATGATGATGATGATTTGTACCCCACCCATCTGACTGGGTTGCCCCAACCAATCTGGGCAGCTTCCATCATAAACAGAAACATAATAAAGCATCAGACATTAAAAACTTTTCTAAACAGGGCTGCCTTCAGATGTCTTCTAAAGTTTATAGAGTTCTTTATCTCCTTGACATCTGAAGGGAAGCTGTTCCACAGGGTGGGCTCCACTACCGAGAAGGCCCTCTGCCTGGTTCCCTGTAGGTGGACCTCAGTGTCCAGGCTGAATGATGGGGGTGGAGGCACTCCTTCAGGTATACAGGGCTGAGGCCATTTAGGGCTTCAAACACACCAAGACTTTGTATTGTGCTCGGAAACGTACTGGGAGCCAATGTAGTTCTTTCAGGTCCTGGATTATATGGTCCCGGTGGCCGCTCCCAGTCACTAGTCTAGCTGCCACATTTTGGATTGGTTGTAGTTTCCAAGTCACCTTCAGCATGAGCCTGCTGAATCAGGTCAAACACCCATCTAGTGCCCAACTGGATGCCTGTGGCATCCATGCAAGCAGGACATGAGCAAAACAGTTGAGTAGAAAATCAGTACCCAGTAGCGAATGGTACTCAAGGAGTCATTCACATGCTCATTCTGTGTTAGAAGGACTGGGTGCCCAAGCCCCACCTTCCAACCACACATTACAAACATTGCATGATGTTGTATTCCAAATGTAGGCCCAATTACATGACCCTTTCCGTTCAGCAAAGGGCAGGGGGCATAGGAGCCAACTCCTAGGGGCCGAGGTCTCTTGACCCTGCCAATAAAATATTTGAAGGGACCAAGCCCCCTCAAAGTTAATGGGCATTGTCATTCCAATGTGCGTGCGCCACATTTTGTGATCGATTATGTGGGGTGGGACTTACCTGCCCCCCAAATATTTTATTCAAGTTGGCACCTGGTGGGGGGGGGGGACATTGCACGAATGAATCTTAACTCGTATAAATGTGCACTAAAAAGCTACACATGTATGTACTCTTTCCAGAGCATCAGAACCATTTTCCTCCGTTATACTTTGGGCTCTGTCATTTGGTAGAATAAGGCAGGTGTCACTGGAAGATGCTTTTGTGGGTCACTATGAGCAACAAGTGGGTAATTTTAATTTTTTTAAGTTTCTGGGACAGTGTTTTTGTTTCTAGGGAGGCAGAGAGCAGAGGCGGTTTTAGGGTAGTGGGACTAGGCGCCATGCTGTAGGGGGGCTACAACAAAACTTAGAATGGAGAGATGGGAGGGCACTGAATTTTAGCATCTTACAGGCCACTGTTGAAATTTGAGAACCTAAAGTCCACCACCGGGGAGAGGTTCTGCTAGGATTTTCTTCTTCCAGTGCCATGATCTGAGGCAGATCCACACACATGGAGCAGGAAGGGGGGCACCATAAATAAGTCAGAAATTAAATTGTTATAATGAAAGGGGGGGGAATGCTATGGAAAAACACTTAGAATTTTTTTCTTCTCTCTCTCTGTTGCCATTTGGTGTTGCATGTTTATAACGTATTCAAAACACTGTTTCTCAACTAATGTAGCTGAGTCCCTGGGCTGCCCTTAGGTACTATACATTTTCACTTCTTGGGCTTGTTTGTTGTTCCACCTCAAGCAGCAAAGTGTCTTGGGCCAGCCGTGAGTCCAGAGTATGAACATGGGTGCAGAAAGAGAATGTGCTTTGTACATAGACTCTCTGCTGCAATTCTGCCTCTACGACTAAAGATGGTCTTAGCTTTTTCATCAGAGCTTTGAGGTGCTGGTACTCATATCTTGACAAAAGTGTCATGGGTGCGTATACATATAAATTGGCATATGCGTCCCCCCAAAAAATCTGTACACTCTTTTGTTCATTTTGGTACTGTACTCACAGTTTTTAAACAATGCACAAGTGGCAATCATAGCCTTATCTCATCTCCTTGACCACTAGCCGCTGTGTTTCATTATGGGATTATAAACTCCCTCCTTCCAGGGATAATAACACTAATTTTACAAGAGGTGGTGAAAGTGATGAATGATGTAATGAGCTCCTGGCCTTGTACATTATTATTAATTCCAAGTTAATCTCTCTCTTTTTAATCCCTGACAGTTTAATCCCTGCATTTAGCAGTTGCACTGCAGGCAGAAATTCTGCAGAAATTTTTGGGCCCAACATCTGCAGTGTTGCAACTGTTCAGTTTTTGCTTTCCCTGAAGATGTTTCTATACCTTCTCACAGCCAGGCAGTGCTTTTCGTGTGACGGAACTCACCAATATGAAGTATCAGCGTCTTTCCTTATTTTGCTTCTCATGGTGGCCATTTTGTGCAGGCACCTTTGACTTTGGCATGGCTGTAATGTATTTTCCTGCCCAAAGATAAAAATTGTATCTGTTGTTTAAGCCACTTTTACCTCTTGCCATGCCCATTTTGGCTCTGGCTGCACACAACTCACTGCCGCGCAGCCTCCAGAAGTATGCCCACAATGATAGACCTAGAGATAAATAAAGTTCCTCATCCCTGCTCTCTATCTTGCTTCTGTAAATATTGATTTTAGTGGCTTAGACTGCTGCAGTGTAACTTGAAGCAGAATCCACTATCAAAATGAGTTGATGTTTAATTTTAGAGATGTAAGAGCTATTAGTATATGTGATTTTTCTTTTCACGAAAATCATCATATTCTCTTAGAAAATACTGTCTTATTTTATTGCATGCAGCGGCTATATTTTCTTCTTCTTACTTAATATGTGTTTAATCTACACTGAAAGGAATATTAGGGCTTACATATCTTCAGGGGCATTCTCTGTCTCTGATGGATAAACTTTCAAAGCTGCAAGAACATTTTCTTCTAAAAAGCTTTGATTTCTGCTACTGCAGTTCCCTTAATTGGTGCCTTATTTGGAAGGCAGCAAACTCCGAAGCCAGACTTCCTTTCATGATATGATTGGAAGCCACAAGGAAACAGCTCATCAAGGCTAGCCACAAAACTATTATTGATTGCATGCAGGCTTGACTGCACCTTTTCTGTATTACGGCTTTGGAATAAATGATGACATTTTATAGCATGCACTCTTGGGTTATATAAGAATATGTTTAAAATTAACATAAAAGGACAAGATGTATTCCTTCATCCATTGTGGGAAACACATTTTTCATTCCAAGAAAGAAGGCGTGAGGGTCACAGCAATAATTCACAAGGCAGGTCGTGATGTGCTTAAGACTTTCTCATATATATATATATATACATATATGAGAGAGCCACTGAATAATTGGGGAAAGGTTATGTCAGATAAAAGGTGAATTTTGGCCCTTCACAGATCCATTCCAAAAGTCACCATGCTTGGTGGAAGGGGGCATTTATACTGTGCAACACCATGGCTCTCTTCCATATCTAAAGCCTACAAAGGGTTGGAGGAGAATGTCATCGTTATAAACACACAGAGAGAGTGTTTTGTTGCTACCTTAAACACACACAAAAATCTGTAAGAAAATGGAGCAAGATTCCAGGGGTCAATAAATAAATGAAGGTCACATCCACACCCACACTTAGAAGTACCGTACTTTTCCGTGTATAAGACTAGGTTTTTTTCATTAAAAATGATGCTAAAAAGTGGGAGTCGTCTTATACATGGATAGTGCATAGGGTGGACGTTTGATTGGTTGCTGCTGTGGGTGTCAGAAGCTATTGGGTGTGTTATTGGTTGCAGCATCAAGGGCTGGTGTTGATTGGCTGACATTGCGGCGATTGGGTGGGCGATTGGCAGCTTCTGCCGGCGAGGGGACAGACGAGAGGTGGAGTTTACGATGCGTGCAGGTGAGTGATTTTCAATTTTTAGCAACCCCCCCCCTTAAAAAACAACTCTGAGGCCATCTCCCCCCATTTTCTTCAATCTGAGTCACCAAAAATAGGGGGCGTCTTATACATGGGGCCGTCTTATACATGGAAACATAAAGGTAAAGGTAAAGGGTCCCCTGACCGTGAGGTCCAGTCATGACCGACTCTGGGGTTGCGGCGCTCATCTCGCTTTATTAGCTGAGGGAGCCGGCGTACAGCTTCCAGGTCATGTGGCCAGCATGACTAAGCCGCTTCTGGCGAACCAGAGCAGCGCACGGAAATGCCGTTTACCTTCCCACCGGAGCGGTACCTATTTATCTACTTGCACTTTGATGTGCTTTCGAACTACTAGGTTGGCAGGAGCAGGGACCGAGCAACGGGAGCTCACCCCATCGCGGGGATTTGAACCGCCGACCTTCTGATCAGCAAGTCCTAGGCTGTGTGGTTTAACCCACAGCGCCACCCGCGTCCCGCGTCCCATGGAAACATACGTGGTACATAAAGGTAAAGGTAAAGGGACCCCGGACCATTAGGTCCAGTTGTGACCGACTCTGGGGTTGCGGCGCTCATTTTGCTTTATTGGCCGATGGAGCCAGAGTACAGCTTCCGGGTCATGTGGCCAGCATGACTAAGCCACTTCTGGCGAACCAGAGCAGTGCACAGAAACGCCGATTACCTTCCTGCCGGAGCGGTACCTATTTATCTATTTGCACTTTGAGGTGCTTTCGAACTGCTAGTTTGGCAGGAGCAGGGACTGAGCAACGGGAGCTCACCCCATTGCGGGGATTCGAACCGCCAACTTTCTGATCGGCAAGTCCCAGGCTCTGTGGTTTAACCCACAGCACCACCCGTGTCCCTCACATGGTACATAGCTTATCTTAAAAAAAAATCCAATGAACTGTAGTTTACCCCTCATATAGGTATGGTTCCCAGCATATTTAGGAAACTACATATCATGAGGTCAAGGGTCAAGATGAGCAGGAAGCAGCAAGATAGGGCCAGGAACTACAAGCATTGTTTCCAACATCTGGCTGCTGCTGGAAGCTTTGCTTAAGAAGGCAGAAGCCAGCTGGTGCTCATCAGCACCTTCTCCTCTGAGTTCTTGGTTGATCAGCTGCAGGTGGAGTTAGGCTGTTGTTCTGCTGGTGAAGCTGACTCCTGGTCCATGACAGGGCGCCACATGGTGTCGGATGTTGCCTCCCTGCACTCTCATGCATGCATGCTCAAACTTACATGAACACAGAAAGAGCAAAGTATGGTGTGCCCAAAGGCAGCCCCTCTCTGATCATCAATTGATTGATGGCAGGGTCCAAATTGCATATCCTTCAGGGCAGTGCTATTTTCTCTAGAAAAAAAGGTGCCAGAACTCACCATGAATGCCTTCTTGGTCTCTTAAAATGTTCTCTTATGCAGTGGTACCTCGGGTTACAGACGCTTCAGGTTACAGATGCTTCAGGTTACAGACTCCGCTAACCCAGAAATAGTACCTCGGGTTAAGAACTTTGTTTCAGGATGAGAACAGAAATTGCGTGGTGGCAGCAGGAGGCCCCATTAGCTAAAGTGGTACCTCAGGTTAAGAACAGTTTCAGGTTAAGAACGGCCCTCCAGAATGAATTAAGTTCTTAACCCAAGGTACCACTGGACACGGGTGGTGCTGTGGGTTAAACCACAGAGCCTAGGGCTTGCCGATCAGAAGGTCAGCGGTTTGAATCCCCGCGATGGGGTGAGCTCCCGTTGCTCGGTCCCTGCTCCTGTCAATCCTGCAGTTCGAAAGCACGCCAAAAAGTGCAAGTAGATAAATAGGTACTGCTCCAGCAGGAAGGTAAATGGCATTTCCGTACACTGCTCTGGTTCTCCAAAAGCGGCTTAGTCATGCTGGCCACATGACCCGGAAGCTGTACCTGACACTGAGTCTGTTAACTGTCTCTCCTCTGGTGCTTCTTCTTCTCCTTCCTGTTCCTCTCCCAATATTTCCCAGCTTCTCCCCTCTGCAGCCTCCAAACTATGACCTTCTGCAAACCACTGCTCTAAATCTATTGTCTTCCTCTGCTCTGGGAAGTGCAGGGGAAGGGTGGACAGACTCTGACACCAACCATCTAGCTATATCTGTATTTGATTGTATTTGATTCCTTGTGGCTGAGGCAAATAAAGATTTTATCTCTCTGCATTACTTAGCCAGGGAACGGCAGTGCAAAATTCAGAGAGGTGTGAACTTTGAAGGATGGGTGTTTTGGAAAGTGCAAATTGGGCCCGCTCCCCTTTAAGTCAAATTTCTCCTCCATCCCTGCCATTGACTCCTTAGCCCAGCCCTGCACACAAAAGGAGTCTCCTCCTTTTCTTTGACAGCACAAATGAGACGCTCCTTTCTTTTCCACTCAGCAATAGGGGTTGAAAGAGAAGATTGCCTGCCTGCAATAACATTTCAAGGGGGGAGGCACTACAAGCAATAGTCTGACTTGGTGGAAGATGCATCATGTATCTAGGCCATGGCACATGTGTCCATGGACACCAGCGTCCTAACTCACCAACTGCCGTTTAACACACTGCAGCCGCTGAAGTAGATAATATAGTGCTGGAAAAAACCAGGTGCTTTTTTCTAATATATCTTTAACCAACAGAACTGTTATATTCTTTTAAATCAGTGACAGAAGGGTTGTGGCAGGAAATAGAAATACAGCCTATACTAGGAGGTAAAGATCCTTCAGCAATATATTGTTTATGCTAACGCGTGTCCTCCCTAAAAGAGGGCACATGTTGCAGTGAGACCTGGAAACTGACCTCCTGGTTGTGGGTGGATATATTGGACAGCCACAACACCCGATTGATAGGTCCCTCATTGCTGGGTTTAATTGGCTAATGGGAGCTGTCTAAACAGGCTGAGGGACCTAAATATACCTATGCACATGACCCAGAGCTTCCTCTTTCGGCTTGTGCATAAGAACACCCGCCCACCTCTCCTTATATTTAGGGCATTTGCGATTGACCTTGCTATGCTGTCGTGTGTCGTCTGTCGTTGGGACAGGGACACGGCGGGAATTTTCCCCACTTGGCTGATTGGCTGTGGCCATTTGGGTTTCGCCTGCTGCATAGCAAATTGTCACAACTTGTAAGGTTGTGGATAGGCACTGGTTCAGGTGATAGGGATGGGAGAACAGTCTTGCCATCCCTATGTGAAGGGTATTCCGTTAAAGGAATCCAGGGACTCAACTTGGTTTGGTCAACTGCCGAGAGGGGGTTGTGCCTGTGCCTGAGTCCAGGGGAGTGAACAGAGTCTGTTCCCAGGCTTTTAACTTGCCTCAGGTGTTCACCCTTGGCTGACCTATGATAGAGTTCTGGGTCAGCACTACCTGCAAGGGTGCAGGGAGCTGGTCGAACCAGAGCCTATGCAACCAGTCACTTTCTGTAATCAATAAAGTTGTGGCCTAAATTCTGCCAAAAACCAAAACTAAAATTTGAGTCAAATGCGTGTTTATTGGGGGGGGGGGGAGGTTTCTGGGTCTGAACACACAGAAAGAAAGAGCAGAAAGAAGTCGCAGGACTTTGGCACTTGGGTTTGGTTATTATTGTTGTTGTTGTTGTTAAATTTATATACCACCATATACCCGGAGGTCTTAGGGCAGTTCACATAAAAGATCACAATATATAAAATCAAAGTAAAAACAATAACCCAATAACCACATTTTAAAAGGGTACAGGATGTCAACCTAAGGTCTGGTTTAAAAGGAAGGAGATCACTTAGATACATATAAAATGTGTATTTTAGGGTAAAATATATGCAAAAAATCAAATTTTGGTCAAAAGTACTTAAAAAACAACAACCCACTAATTCATGCAGAAATAGGAATCCAAACAAATGAAAATATCAGAGTGGGATTCTGCTGATCTGCCTAGCCTTACTCAAATCTGTATCATATTAAGGAACTGTGTTCTGTCTTTGTTAAGAAATTATTTCAAAGAATCAAAAGCATTGGGAACAAATAAGATTTCAGAAATAAAAAGTTTTGAGTGGGAAGATCAGGATAAAAGATGAACTTATTCCATATAGCCTGCAGAGCGGGATGCTAAGAGACAATTTCATTGAAGTGTACAAAATCTTAAACAGTGTCAAAAATGTTAGCTCAGTAAACATGTTTCTATTTTCATCTCAGTAAAAATAAAAGGGTGTAAAAATAGAAAGAAAGAAATATTATACGTTAAAAAGCAAAGACAAATAATAGATTCATTCAATTAAAATAGATGAAATATTCAGGAAATGGAATACTAAAGGAGAAATAAATGGGAATGCATTGAGAGGCCTAAGCTGTTTGCGTCCTAATTTCATATATCTGCATGTCCTCAAGACATAAACCTTATTTTCTGCTCGGAAATGGATATCAAGTCTATTCATTGAGTCCAAATGCAATTGTAGGCTTGGTCTGTTTGCATAAACTGAAGAATCAAACAGTCATTGAGGCAAAATACAGCTTAGAGGGTGGAGCTGAGCAATCATGCTAGCAATTATCTTAACAATAGCTAACGATTGCTTTGATGAATTTCACTTCTTCCGTTAGCGAATTGCTCTGAACAAAATGTGATCTCTTCTCATTTGCTTGCTGTTTAAAACGAGTACGAGGATAATTCATTTGGATAATCCCAGGCATGGAGGCTGCGGTAGTAGCAGCAGCAGAGGCATTTTCTTTGAGTCGTCATTGGCCAGCAATGGAAGAAACAATTCCTGCATGCTCCTCTTTGCAGGAGAAGGGCAGCTGCAGGACACAACTGGGTCACCAGGCTGGGTATGTTGCCTGCTTAGGGCATAGGTGGCTAAACCCCAGTTCAGGAGCCTCATCTGGCCGCCCAAGCAATCCCAGCCCCCGCTGGCCCAATAATAATAATAATAATAATAATTTTATACCCCACCCATCTGGCTGGGTTTCCCCAGCCACTCTGGCTGGTTCCCAACAGAATAATAATAATAATATTAATAATGTGATAAAACATCAAACATTAAAAACTCCCCTAAACACGGCTGCCTTCAGATGTCTTCTAAAAGGCAGATATATAGTTGTTTATTTCCTTGACATCTGATGGGAGGGTGTTCCACAGAGCGGGCGCCACTACCGAGAAGGCCCTCAAGTTTGGTAGGGTTGCTATATTCCCAAAATTGAAAGTCTGGGAAAAGTTGTTGAGCTTTCTTTTCTTTTCTTATTTGCTTCCCCACCCCCTATGCCATTAGCATTACAGTGGTAAAAGGTAAAGGTAAAGGGACCCCTGACCATGAGGTCCAGTCGTGGTTGACTCTGGGGTTGCGGCGCTCATCTCGCTTTATTGGCCGAGGGAGTCGGCGTACAGCTTCCAGGTCATGTGGCCAGCATGACTAAGCCGCTTCTGGCAAACCAGAGCAGTGCATGGAAATGCCTTTACCTTCCCGCCGAAGCAGTACCTATTTATCTACTTGCACTTTGTGCTTTCGAACTGCTAGGTGGACAGGAGCAGGGACCGAGCAACGGGAGCTCATCCCGTTGCAGGGATTCCAACCACCAATCTTCCAATTGACAAGCCCAAGAGGCTTCTGTGGTTTAACCCACAGCGCCACCTGCATCCCAGTATACACTAAGTAAAAGGATGTAAGTTCACCCCCATCCTCCCTCTCTCTCCCCCAACCTTATACTGTATACAACATTAATGTCACACATCAAATGTCACCGACCTGTAGAAAAGACTCTGACCTGAAAATAGAGACAATAAACATACTTTGGTCAACCAAGAAAATATTTTATTTTTTAAAAAATGTATACACTGAACTAAAACGTGCATAGAAACCCACATATTATTGAAAACACCATACAAAAGTACATTGCAGTAGGGAAACTTGTTTTGCAAAAATGTTCTCTTAAGAGATATTTACACCCAGAGGCTGATGAATTTCCAGGAGGACTTGAAAATAAATAAATCACTAACTAATGAGGAGAGGTAGAGAACTGAACTTGAGATTGGAAAAAATGAGAAATTTAGAGAAACTAAAACCGAGCGTTGTGTCCGTCCATCCCTATGGCAACACCGGGTAACAAATGCAGAAATTGAATGAAACACAGTTGGGGTCAGAACGTATGTGGTTGGAACGTGAAAGGCATCTCTTCCAAGCTGGTCTCCTTATTGGAGTCCAAGCGGAATAAAGGGAACCATGAGGATTTAACTGCCATTGAAGATTTTCCTCTAAAGTTGCATGCTATTTTAGTTCACATCAAGACAGATTTGCATACATGCACAAAGACTATGTAATTGTCTTCTGAAACAGACATTGTGCAATATGTTTGTTTCTACTTCGAGAAAAAGAAAACGGTAATTTGGGGAAGGGAGCCTTATCAAAAAAAGAAGAGGAGGAAATCTTGCTGCTCTTGAATACTGTGACGTAGAATGCATTAAAATAAAAAAAACCCAAAGAGGCCTATTTTGCTGACAATATATATTTTATGGATTCAGGCACTTGGCTCTAGAGTGTTTGCAGCTAAACATTTTTCATTTTGTTACTCCATTTGTTTCATACTTGGTTTTTTGCTTCATTTTCTTTTAAAGATCAGGTTTTAAAAAGGCACAGCCTAGGACACGGGTAGACAAACTAAGGCCCGGGGGCCGGATCCGGCCCAATTGCCTTTTAAATCCGGCCTGCGGACGATCCGGGAATCAGTGTGTTTTTACATGAGTAGAATGTGTCCTGTTATTTAAAATGCATCTCTGGGTTATTTGTGGGGCCTGCCTGGTGTTTTTACATGAGTAGAATGTGTGCTTTTATTTAAAATGCATGTCTGGGTTATTTGTGAGGCATAGGAATTCGTTCATTCCCCCCCCCCAAAAAAAAATATAATCTGGCCCCCCACAAGGTCTGAGGGACAGTGGACCGGCCCCCTGCTGAAAGAGTTTGCTGACCCCTGGCCTAGGAAAACTATTAGGAATGGACGGGAAATATCTGGGCACTAAACTAAGGCAGCAGATAATGGCATGCAGTGCAGACAGACAGACCAGAACAACCATGCTTTAAGAAGCAGACCTTATTAGGCAGACCCGACAAGTTGCTCCCAAAACTGGGGAGGGGGCCGTCGTGCTCACATGACATCAAACACATGCTGCCACCCCAACCCAGCCAGGTCGATTTGACCCTCCACTCCCCACTGCCAGCTGCTTTAGGGACGTGAAAGGGACATTCAGGGGTGAGGATGCTTTATCCTGCTGTGTCCCTGGCAGAGGACAAGCCAGGGGGAGCCAATTTATTTACAGTGGTGCCCCGCAAGACGAATGCCTCGCAAGACGGAAAACCCGCTAGACGAAAGGGTTTTCCGTTTTTCAATGCGCTTCGCAGGACGAATTTCCCTATGGGCTTGCTTCGCAAGACGAAAATGTCTTGCGAGTCTTGAGATTTTTTTTTCGCTCCCCCCCTTTTTCTAAGCTGCTAAGCCTTTAATAGCCTTTTAGCAGCTAAGCCGCTAAGCCGCTAAGCCTTTAATAGCCGCTAAACCGCTAATAGCACTAAGCCGCTAAGCCGCTAATAGGGTTGCTTCGCAAGACGAAGAAACAGCTAGACGAAGATACTCGCGGAACGGATTAATTTCGTCTTGCGAGGCACCACTGTAATTTATACTGCCCTATACCCACAGGTCTCAGGGTGGTTCACAGAAAAGATCACTATATATAAAATCAAAATAAGAACAATAACCCAATAACACCCCCACCCACCCAAAAAACAGCCACATTTTAAAAGGAGGCAGCAATGCTAACATGCCTACAGGACTCAAACTCAGCTCTCTGTAACTCAGTGGACTGCAGCCTATGTCCATTGTTTCCTAACAGAAACCAAAATGATCTCGGCTGGGAGTTGGGTATAATAATAATAATAATAATAATAATAATAATAATAATAATAATTTATTTATACCCCACCCATCTGGCTGGGTTTCACCAGCCACTCTGGGCGTCTTCCACCAAAGTATTAAAATACAGTGGTCTGTTAAACATTAAAAGCTTCCCTAAACAGGGCTGCCTTCAGATGTCTTCTAAAAGTCTGGTAGTTGTTTTTCTCATTGAAATCTGGTGGGAGGGCGTTCCACAGGGCGGGTGCCACTACCGAGAAGGCCCTCTGCCTGGTTCCCTGTAACTTGGCTTCTCGCAGTGAGGGAACCGCCAGAAGGCCCTTGGAACTGGACCTCAGTGTCTGGGCAGAACAATTAGGTTTAGGGGAGAAAGGCATCCCTTTTTCTAAAATGACTCTTGCCATCCAATATATATATATTTAAAAACAACGTGGGATGTGCTCAGTACCGTCAACTTTGTTTTTCTGTGGTTTCAAAGTGACAAGGGCTCCTATCACATATGAATCATTCGTGGTGAGTGTCACAAAAGACTGGTCTGCCATTGTGCCGCTGCTCCAGTCCAGAGACCCAGCAGATATGTCTGTTTTTTTACAGCTACTTTTCATTGACGTTTGCATTGATTCCCTTTTAAATGACTAGGCCTGGATTAATGCCTTTATTCAAGCTACATAATGCTATATCTAAATCAGTAAACAAGTTAATAGTTTCAGAGCTCTCTAAAGTAAGTGGGGGGGGGGGAATAATTATCTGCCCCGAAAACTCAATCCCACATATTGCACGTATTTTATGTGACAAACTCCTTCATGTGATACTGGCAGTAAATACCATGAAAAACCTTTCACAAATCTAATTATAGCTGTATTATCACAATAACATTTCTAGCTGATCACATGTTCCAGTGCTACCAGATGCTACCGATTATTAGTCAAAATGAATAGCAGCTTTTCAAATGGGAAATAACTGTTATTTTCCAAATCCCCAAGTTAATCAGTATATCCAGGGGGCAGGGAAATCAAGAGCCACCTAGAACATATCCATTTGTGGTCCTAGAACACGTCCCATTGGTGTTTCCTTTGTTCTGCAATAGGAAACAATATTATCAGGCCGGTACACACTCATAACATTACTGGCAAGTCCTAAAAGGCAGGCTTGGAGCTGAACCACTGGGGTTGGAGCTAAAGTCGAGAAGACTGCTTCAAGTGGGGATGTGGTCTAAACCACTGAGCCTCTTGGACTTGCCGATCGGAAGGTGGGCGGTTCGAATCCACACAACCGGGTGAGCTCCTGTTGCTGTGTCCCAGCTCCTGCCTACCTAGCAGGTCAAAAGCACACCAGTGCAAGTAGATAAATAGGTACCGCTGTGGCAGGAAGGTAAATGGCGTTTCTGTGTGCTCTGGTTTCCCTCATGGTGTTCTGCTGTGCCAGTAGCGGTTTAGTCATGCTGGCCACATGACCCGGAAAGCTGTCTCTGGACAAACGCCGGCTCCCTCAGCCTGAAAGCAAGATGAGTTCTGCAACCCCATAGTTGCCTTTGACTGGACTTAACCGTCCAGGGGTCCTTTATCTTTTTTATCTTGACCTTGCACCAAAGTCAAGAAGACTGCTTCAAGTAGTGGAATTTAGCAAAGTAGATAAAGGCAGGCCTTGATTTCTGAACAGTGAGACTGTTGGTAGCAGGGATATAGGAAACCTGTACCACCCAGCTATTGTTGGACTCTGGAGTTCCCATCATCTCTGTCCATGGTAGCAGGAGCTGGTGTGAGATGGAGTTCAAGAACATCTGAAGTCTTCAGGTTCCTCGCCCCCAGTTTGAAGCGCTGGGTTTAAACATAGTCCTAGTTCAGCCTCAGAGCAGCATAACGTCTCAAGCCTGCACTGTGACTCCCCTGAACTGTCCCACAAGCTATATTTACACAGCTGTTCCTTTGCTCTCTCAACCTGAGTTTCCTGCTTTGGCTGCTGTGTAATTCTAATTGCATATTTTAATTACGGATGTTTATATTGCAATGTTTTAATGGGATGCCTTTATTGTATATTTTAATTATGGATGTCTATATTTTAATGTGTGTATAACTGGTTCTGATACTTGGTTAGCCACTTAGAAGCCCATTTTGGCACTAAGTGGTAGATAATCATCCCCTTCGTAGACAACTTAGTGGTTTTATTACAATCAAGTGGCTTATAAATTTTGTGGAATAAAAATAAAAACATTTGGGACACAGGGTTCTGTGCAGATACACGAAGAGTTGTGCCATTCTGAGCTTTCTGGTATGGCTCTGTTGTTTTATCAAAGGTGTTCTCAGCTGGCTGGATATCTTCCTGGAAAGTTGGAGAACACCCCTTGGTATCTATAGCAACACTCGATAACAGAGGTTGCAAAAGTAAAGTATGCTCAATTGTATTAAAAACACACATACTCTCATTGTAATAGTGATATACACTGGGCTTCTTGTAAAGCTTTATTCCATATCACGGTGTATAAAAAGGTGGATGAGAGCTGGACCATAAAGAAGGCTGATTGCCGAAGAATTGATGCTTTTGAATTATGGTGCTGGAGGAGACTCTTGAGAGTCCCACGGACTGCAAGAAGATCAAACCTCTCCATTCTGAAGGAAATCAGCCCTAAGTGCTCCCTGGAAGGACAGATCGTGAAGCTGAGGCTCCAATACTTTGGCCACCTCATGAGAAGAGAAGACTCCCTGGAAAAGACCCTGATGCTGGGAAAGATTGAGGACACAAGGAGAAGGGGACGACAGAGGACGAGATGGTTGGACAGTGTTCTCGAAGCTACCAGCATGAGTTTGACCAAACTGCGGGAGGCAGTGGAAGACAGGAGTGCCTGGCATGCTCTGGTCCATGGGGTCACGAAGAGTCGGACATGACTAAACGACTAAACAACAACAATGCATAGGCACATGACTATGCAACAGTGTGACATGGGCACATTGTGATAATATTGATGTTAGGCAATGTCACAATGATCCTTTAGGCTGGAAAGATTTTTTGCACTAGCAGTAATGGGAAGAAAGAAAACCAACAAAGTCTCTGGATCATTTTCAACACTATCTAAGACAGGGAAGAATGCAGCCTCTCCTTTCTATTTAACGATCACTTAACAGAAAAATTCTAAACATTACTGTAAAATTGCCTCTTGCAAGCACACAGACAAACGCAGCATGCCATTTTCGTTTGCTTTGGACACTGCAATTATCATGGTCTCCCATTTTTTAAACGGCATACAGCTACCCATTTGTCTTTTGTTGTTGCAAGTATCTTTATGCCTCTTATTTGTCGAGATGTGATATGTTCGACAGAATTGCTGCAGTGGGTTCACTGGGGAGCTGAACTTTGCCCCATAAATCCCTCGTGAGCTCATTGTTGTTTGCCTATTAGCCTTGTTCCTTGTCACAAGCGTGAATGCTCCCCTGCCTGTGGTGGGCGAAGAGGGAATCTAAAACAAAACACTTTCCCCAACAGCTAACTATGCTGCATCAGCAGGGAACACAAAATGCTCCTAGCACAATATGCTCACACCCAGGTCTTACTTTAATCATGACTATTTAACTTATAAATGAGCCTAACATCATAATTACACATCACTCTGAACGTTTCTCTCTCTCTCTCGCCATGCATATTTATCTTATATAACCAATTAAAGCCAAAGGGAAAGAAATCTACAACGGCGCAAGGATTTAACACTGAATCATTTACTTCCTGAGTCTAAATTGGGGCTGCGTCAAATATTTGCTTATTTTGATATTTGCCTTGAAAATTAGTGCATGGACACAGCAATCCAAAGATAACACTGAGCAGGGGAGCTGCCAGATCCCAAATTCCTAAAAACAAGAGTTGTTTGGGGCACTCATTATATAAACACTTATTTGGTTAATGGGTGGAAATTAAAGAGTTATCTGTTAATGAGCATGCACCGTAAAATGCATTCCGAAAAGAAACAAACCCACACCGATGACATCCATGCTCACTACTAGGGAGGTCAAGGTAATGTACTTAGGAGAAGAAAAAGGGACGTTGTGGTCTAAACCACTGAGCCTCTTGGGCTTGCCGATCAGAAGGTTGGCGGTTCGAATCCACACGATGGAATGAGCTCTGTTGCTCTGTCCCAGCTCCTGTCAACCTAGCAGTTCGAAAGCACGCCCAAAAGTGCAAGTAGATAAATAGGTACCGCTCCAGCGGGAAGGTAAATGGCGTTTCCATGCACTCTGGTTCCCATCACGGTGTCCCGTTGCACCAGAAGCAGTTTAGTCATACTGGCCACATGACCTAGAAAGCTGTCTGTGGACAAACACTGGCTGCTTCGGCCTGAAAGCAAGATGAGTGTCACAACACCACAGTCACCTTTGACTGGACCTAACCGTCCAGGGGTCCTTTACCTTTTTACCTTGCACTTAGGAGAGAAGTGTATGCAATGTTCCCTGGCTACTTTTTTTGTTTTGCCACAGCAAAATGCAAAAGCTGTTCATAGGAAAGTGCACGTACAAGGTTCCTGTTCTCCCGCCTTGCTTTCTTTTCAAAAATAGTTTTAACAGACATTTGATTAAGCTCTCCGTCTTTGCTAAAATGAAGCTATAAACAATATTAGTTCATCAGTCCTGTGTGTGTGTGCATACGCACATAAACTAACACATGGAAGAGAGGGTTGATGCTCACCTGTATTAACAATGTTAGGCAGTACATTTGTACCATGAGCATCCTGCTGTCCGCTGTAGCTTCACTTTAAGAAATCCACAAAACTTTTGTTTCCATTCAAATTTAAAGCAATTTATAAAATTTAATGAGGGGACATAACCTCAAATACTTTCCAAGTGCTGATGCACAAAAACAAAGTTTCTAATGGTGGGAAGAAGCCGGAATTAAACTTTTATATGTTTTCTTTTAAATCATGGCCTGTGAATGTTTGCTTTTGGTGGCTTCACTCTTTTCACTGTTATGAAAATTGCATTGCAGATTTAGAGAGAAGCATGTGTCTCTAAGGGAGCCGCCTTCTCTTTGCTCCACATCTTCACCCCATTTTAAAACCATGCCTGTGAACTTGAGTTATGCTGAAGTGAAAAAGGTTTTCTTCCACTGAGTGGCTGCGAGCAAAAAGGCCAAATGTTCTATTTCAAGTGAACACAAGAGTTTTCTAGCCTTTTTTCTGCTTTGGCCATACCTTCTTGAAACAGAAAAACAGGGCAGCTTCTGCATAGGATGAGCTGAATCTGCCAATTTCATTTTCTCTCAGTTTTCTAGACTTATGTTCAGTTGCCTACATTTGCCCTTCAGTTTGCATTTTTTTTAAAAAAAAACAAAAACCTCAAGAAACTTCATCAGCATCTTAGTGTGAATTTTCCGTAATAATCATATTTTATATTAAAAAATATTGCTTGATGCACACATTTTTGGAAAGTCCATTTTTTACATTATTTTTGCTGATGTATCTACTCTAATGCACACTTTACCTCAGGGCATGCATTTTTGCACACCTGACTTGGCTGGAGTGCTCCATTTCAAAATTACGAGAAGCACAACTTTTGAGGGATGGCTATGTTTTGGTCCACGTATTTTTTTCAGAAAGCATGGATTTGGTAGTTTCACCTTCAAATGTCAGCTGAATCCAGTTCACCTTCCATCCCTACCTCTGGAACACCCCATACCCTTCAACATTTCTCTGATGAAAATAGGGACATCCTATTCCGTAATGATAATTTTACTATTTATACCCTCCCCATCTGACTGGGTTTTCCCAGCCACTAAACATTAAATGGGACGCGGGTGGCGCTGTGGGTTAAACCACAGAGCCTAGGACTTGCCGATCAGAAGGTCGGCAGTTTGAATCCCCGTGATGGGGTGAGCTCCCGTTGCTCAGTCCTTGCTCCTGCCAACCTAGCAGTTTGAAAGCATGTCAAAGTGCAAGTAGATAAATAGGTACCGCTCCAGTGGGAAGGTAAACGGCGTTTCCGTGCACTGCTCTGGTTTGCCAGACCACATGACCCAGAAGCTGTACGCCGGCTCCCTCGGCCAATAAAGCGAGATGAGCGCTGCAACCCCAGAGTCGGTCACGACTGGACCTAATGGTCAGGGGCCCCTTTACCTAAACATTAAATACCTTCCCCATACAGGGCTGCCTTCAGATGGTTCGGGGGTCGTATAACTCCATACTCTCTGACATTTCTCCAGTGAAAATAGGGATGTCCTAAGGAAAAGCAGGACATTCCATGATCAAATCAGAAACTGAGAGAACTTCTGTTTGTTATGGTCTGCAATTTTTAATCACAGTTTTAATCTGGTTTTATGTTGCTTTATCATTTTAATGCGCTCGTTGTAAACCCTTCTGGTATCTTAAATGATGAAGGGCAGAGTAGAAAGTAATTAAGTAATGGTGCAAGCCAAACCATGTTGACTCAGAAGTAAGTTCCATTGAGTTCAACGGGGCCTATGTCCAGGTAAATGGGGTTAGAATTGCAGCCTAAGAATATAAATGAACAAGAAAAGACAGAGGTTGCAGAATTGTGAATAAATCCTATTAATCTCTGTAGGATTTCATTCCAAGCAGACATGCATGGTATGTTGGTACATGAAGCATTCCTATGACCTCAGTGACAACGTGGTTTAACTGAATAATCTAAGCTAGCCAAAGAAATAAACTGAACAGAAGAAGGTCAAGTCTTCCGTGTTCCTTACAATACCAAAATCAAAGCCCAAAGGCATTTTTGTCATTTGAACTATTATTTCAGGTTAGCTCAAAATAGAAAGAGCCTAACAATGCTGACAAAGGCATTACAGATACATCAGTTCCCATTGCAGTTAATGCCTCCTAATAATGTTTTGGTTTACATGGCAGTTGCCGCAGAAGTAATTGATGTTTTCCTCCTGATGGCGTGCTCGCTTGGTTTTTTATTTCAAGGCATAAAGCTAAATAATGAGACACTTGTCTTATATTGGCGGTGATTAATTAATACACAAACATAATGGAGTCGCCTACACTTCATTTGTTTTACTATATTATTTCAAATTATGGAGGGAAATGTTCCATTGCTTATCTACCTCTAGGCAATAAAACTTGCATAGAAAGGCAGTCCACCTTTCTCCTACATGCGTACCTAGATAGTGCATACTTGATTCATGCTGAAATTGCCATGCAGTTTCTATAAAATCAGTAAGGAAAAAGGTAAAGGACCCCTGGACAGTTAAGTCCAGTCAAAAGCGACTATGGGGTGCAGTGCTCATCTCGCTTTTCAGGCCGAGGGAGGTGGAGTTTGTTCACAGACAGCTTTCCGGGGCATGTGGCTAGCATGATTAAACTGGTTCTGGCACAATGGAACACCGAGTGATAAGTGCCAGAGCACATGGAAATGCCGTTTACCTTCCTGCCAGAGCCGTACCTATTCATCTACTTGCACTGGTGTGCTTTCGGACTTCTGTGTTGGCAGAAGCTGGGACAGAGCAACAGAAGCTCACCCTGTCGCATGGATTCGAACCGCCGACCTTCCGATTGGCAAGCCCAAGAGGCTTAGGCTTAGACCACAGCACCACCCAGTCCCTTTATAAAACCAGTAACCTACATAGAGTAACTCAGCGAAATTAGATATAAGAAAGCAATCATGCCTGAGACAATAGTGCTTAACATTTCATACAGCTCAGTCAGAAGCAATGCATTCAGGGACTCCTGCTGGAATATGACCCCGCTTCATTATTCCTCCAAGGACTAGTTTACAAAAAGTCATAATCTCCCCCTTTGCTTTCCACCCTCTCTCTTGAAGAACTGCAGAAAAATAGCAGAGAATGGATTTACTCCAAAGTTCCCAAGAATTGTGTTTCAGTGTTCCTGGGGCAAAGTAGGCAAGGAACGTGAGCATTTTGTGAGTAAAGAAATGAACAAAATGAAGAACAGTCAAATAATTGCTTTCACCGAATGTTTGTGTGTGAAGCAAACAGATTCATTTTACTTATACACAGCAAGGGAATTTGCTGAGCTGGAGTTTTGGTTTGGAAGAAATAGAGCTCAAACTTAGGGAAAGAATTACAAAAATATTATTTATGACACAGAAAATGACCCATGTGTTAAGTTCATTTACGCATTCTCCTGAAATCACCATTGTTGTTGTTGTTGATTTTATTATTTATACCCTGCCCATCTGAGTGGGATTCCCCCACCACTCTGGGCAGCTTACAGCATATATAAAAACATAATAAAAACCTCCTAATACAGGGCTGCCTTCAGATGTCTTCTAAACGTTGTGCAATTCTTTATCTCCTTGACATCTGAAGGGAGGGCGTTCCACAGGGAGGGCACCACCACTGAGAAGGCCCTCTGCCTGGTTCCCTATAGGTTTGCTTCTTGCAGTGAAGAAACCAGCAGAAGACCCTCAGAGGAGGACCTCAGTGTCCGGGCTGAGCGATGGGGGTGGAGACGCTCCTTCAGGTATACTGGTATATTAGTTTGCTGATGAAACCTTGCTCCAAATATCTCAACGATTACTCACAAAAGCTTCACATGGGTATTAAATAGAAAAGGAGGAAATATAGTGCCCTTTGACACCCCATAACTCAAGAGCAAGGGCATTGAGAAACATTAACCCAACCCAACAGAAGGTCAGCGAGGCTGGCTGTTAACCAGAAGGTTGGTGGTTCAAGCCAATCCAGGGACAGCTGTGGGCAGGATTCGTGCATTGCAGAGGGTGGAATTAAATGATCCTTTGGGTCCCTTCCAACTTACAATTCTGTGATTCTGTACCATCTTCTGGAACTGTCCTTGGAAAGAAGGCAGGACCCACTGTAGAGCAGTCTCCACAGTCCGCATCTCTCATAGATGGTCCAGAAGGATTTCACGGTTGAAAAGCTGATGAGAAATAGATCAGGAGCAAGGGCAGATCTACACTAATGGTTTTTAATGTTAAGGAAGGTTTAAGGAATGGTTTTGATAACATCGATTGACTAATGACGTTCTACTTTTTACATTCATAATGCATTATTAGCTTGTCTCTTTTAACACTAAAAATTTGATTGTTTTATGCTGCTATATAGATGAAACACTGTTCATATGTCCCTGTGTAGCGTTTTACCTTTTAAAAAAACTGTATTCAAACTCCGACCCCACTCCAATGGTACTTGAGGGGCGGTATTCCGTTTTTCCCATAGGGGCAGGGCAGAGCAACCAGTGGCCAGCAGCAGGGACAGAAACAGCTTTTTGGAAAATGGTGTGGCCAGTTATTACTTACATTTGATGAAAAAAGCCAAAGTAAAAAAATGTTTTAATTAACAAGTACAGTGGAACCTCGGGTTATGTTACCCTCGGGTAATGTAAACTTCGGGTTACGTAAGCAGCAAACCTGGAAGTGTTCTGTCACTCGCGCATGCGCCAAAGCGGTCTACCGCCACGTGCGCATGCGCAGAAGTGGTCTTTCTGGTTGCAAAAACTTCAGGATACAGCCGGACCTCCGGAACGGATCCTGTTTGCAACTGGAGGTACCACTGTATGCCCTGTGATTTTTTAAGAATGGCATATCTAATATCATTCCAATGGGGGGAAATAACATTAAACATGTCAGCGTAGATCCAGCCCAACAGGGTCACACTCCCCCTCTCCCTTTCACAATAAGGGTCACCAGGGTTTTGTCATTCCTGAACCCAGGTCTGAGTCTAGGCTGCAATGGGTCTCGATAACTGGTTTCCTCCAGTAGTACATACAACTGCACTGCCATGACCCTCTCAAGGGCCTTGCCCGAAAAGGAGGTGTTTGTGACTGGGCAATGCTTGGTAAATACTATTGGGTCCAGGGAAAGTTTCTCCAGGAGTGGTTGAACCACCAGCTCCTTTAAGGCGGTAGGCATCATCCCGTTCCACAGAGATGCATTCACCATACCATGGACCTGTCAGTTTGCATTTCTTAGTATAGAAAGGATTGATCTGATGTGTAGAGATCTTTCCTATTCTGATTAGTTCAGGAGGATTCTAAAAGGGTTATTCTCTTTGTGAAAGAAATTTTTCTTTCTATGTGAAAGAAATAGGAAGAAGGTTTTCATTTGAGTTATTTCTGCTGGGAAGCTGAGTACAGCTGGTTTAAACTAATTTTGTTGTC
This sequence comes from Podarcis pityusensis, assembly GCF_964106645.2. Classification (NCBI taxonomy): domain Eukaryota; kingdom Metazoa; phylum Chordata; class Lepidosauria; order Squamata; family Lacertidae; genus Podarcis; species Podarcis pityusensis. The sequence continues at coordinate 65,767,894 of NC_138035.1, forward strand.
CTTTCTGTTAAGGTTAAACTTACCTTTCCCGCCCTGACCTGGCCACAGTGATCCATGGGATCGTCACCTCCAGGCTTGACTACCGTAATTTGCTCTACGAGGGGCTGCCCTTGAAGCTGTCCCAGAAACTCCAGAGGGTGCAGAATGCTGCAGTGAGGCTCCTCACAGGGTCTCTGCCATGGGAGCATATTCACCCAGTGCTTTTCCAGCTGAATTGGCTCCCGGTGGAGTACAGGGTCAGATTTATGGTCCTGGTTTTGACTTTTAAAGCCCTTCACGGCCCAGGACCCTCATACCTACGGGACCGCCTCTCCTGGTATGCCCCACGGAGGACCTTAAGGTCCACATATAGCAACACCCTAGAGGTCCCGGGCCCTAAGGAAGTTAGATTAGCCTCAACCAGAGCCAGGGCCTTCTCAACACTGGCCCCGGCCTGGTGGAATGCTCTGTCTCTTGAGACCAGGGCCCTGTGGGATCTGATCTCTTTCCATAGGGCCTTTAAGACAGAGTTGTTCCACCTGGCCTTTGGCTCAGAATCAGTTTGATTCCCTCCCCCTCTTTCTTTTTCCTTCCTCCTCCTATGAGGAGATTGCTCCCTAATTGTTTTAATGTCGTATCTTAATCTTGTAAATTGTATTTTAACCAACTTGTTTTTATTATTGGTTGTTAGCCGCCCCGGGCCCAGTCTTGGCTGGGGAGGGCAGGGTATAAATAAAAATTTATTATTATTATTATTATTATTATTATTATTATTATTATTGTCAGGCCAGGAGGAGCCTGGCTCTCACTCACTTTCTCTTCTGTCTCTTTGTTCTGGTGTTCTGTTCTGTATGCTTAGTGTTAAGGTTAAGTCTTGTTATAAGTTTGTGAGTTTTATTGTAAGTGCGGCAACAGGATTTTTATGGACTGTGCCAATCCTGAATGTACTGGATTTGTGACAATGGTGCTCATTTCCCTTCAGTAGCAAGAAAAACCTCTGCTGGATGAAGTACAATTTCCTCTGGTCTATTATTTGGGAAATCTGCTATGTTTTTAAGTTTTTCCCTCCCCAGAAGAAGCTAAGCCGACAGGACCCAGCTAGCTTTAATCTGTCATGAAGGGCAAGGATCGAAGGGGTACATCATTGGGCACATACTCACAAGCACCTTGTCAACATCATCAGGTTGCAAAACCAAAACTGATCCCAGAAAGCAAGGCTTGGTGGAGCATTGAAAACTTCACTTGGAGCTGCATCAAAGACTGAAATTTTATTTTACTTCCCCTGAAAATGCAAAAAGAATGTGTCATGGAGCATCACATTTCCACATCTCTCTTGAGAGTGTGGTTGTGAGTTCTTCTTATTGTCTGATGTGAATTGTTGGCTTTCCTTTCTAGAGGAGGTCGAGGACTTTGAACACATTATCCTTAGAAATGCTGTACTTAGGGGGGCAAAGCTTGCTGTTGAATCAGAAATCTGTATAAAGCTTCTTATCTTTCTGGCTTCTTCATGAACTGGAGGGACAAGGGATTCTTCGTTTGTGCCTGGCATCAGCTCTCCTCAATGGAGCAGGTCTACATGTTTTTTTCCCCATTAAAGTGGAAAGCAGTTTTCGTACTGTATGCGGAGTGCAACCATTCAAGCAACCCTTGACCCTTTAGAAAACAAAATTATTTTGCCTCTGATCTTTCAATGCATTTATAGTGTTTTAGTATTTCAATAAGCACTCCCATCGTGACATGTTAATTTACTGTGAATTAGAAGCTCATACAAATTTCATAGCCTCTTGTCTCCGAAGGAAACTTTTTAGAAACAATTACAAAGTCTCCACAGTGAGGACTCACATCCAAACATGCACTTCTTACCTTTATTTCAGCAAAAAATGTAAATTGCATCCTGAGTAAGTATTTTAGGCAATTATATACTGCACAGAAGAGAGGGTGGTAGATCTGATGATTATCTCCTAATTAACCTTGAGAAAGAAACATTCTGAAGCACCGAAACGTCAAGCAGGTGAACGACAATAAACCTGGAATCAAAGGACTTTGCCACTAATGTCAGTGGAAGATGCTACCTTGTGCAGAGATTTCTCTGTGGCTGTAGTTTGGCTGCCCCCATTGGCATGACAGAGTGGCCCACAAGGTAAGTTTGAGTAAAGTAAAAGGTAAAGGACCACTAGACGGATAATTCCAGTCAAAGGCGACAATGGGATTGTGGCACGCATCTCGCTTTCAGGCTGAGGGAGCCGGCGTTTGTCCCCAGGCAGCTTTCCAGGTCATGTGGCCAGCAGGACTAAAACGCTTCTGGTGCAATGGAACACTGTGATGGAAACCAGAGCACACAGAAACACCGTTTACCTTCCCGCTGGAGCAGTACCTATTTATCTACTCACACCGGCATGCTTTCAAACTGCTAGGTTGGCAGGAGCTGGGACAGAGCAACGGGAGCTCACCCCGTCATGGGGATTCAAACTACCGACCTTCCAATCAGCAAGCCCCAAAAAATTGGGGAATGAGGGACGGGAAATCAAGAAGAAAATGTGTTAAAAAAATATGATTGGAGTTATGTAATAATTTGGAAGATTTAATAAAAATCAGTAATGAACTCCAACTCCAATTGGCCCCCGGCAGCATGGGATAATAGGATTTATAGCCCAGCAACATGGAGGCAATAGTTTCCCCCATCCTGCCCTAATGTGCCTCCATGACACCTCTAAAGTAAATAAAAATGACAAAAGACAAATGCATTAAACACACACACAAACACACACACACACACAGAGAGAGAGAGAGAGAGAGAGAGAGAGAGAGAGAGAGAGAGACCACCTGTACTGGTAACTTGCTTCATCGCTCTACCCATAAGCGTTTGCTACACAGAGTGTGAAGAAGAGAGAATGGAAATGTACAAAACCCTGTTGTTAAATATTAAGCTGTGGGGAAATGAGTCCTCGGTGTGCACAAAGGAAAAGAAGCAATGAGAAACAGACAAATCTTTTCAATTAAAAGATGCTAAGGCAAAATGAAGCCAATTTCTTTTGTTTTTCGTATGTGGTGTAATTAGGCATAGTTACCAGTGTGCATATGTCAACAGTTTAATTCAAAAGAAAAAACTCTCCGCCACATGCTTCCCCAAACACAGTCAGAGAAAACCAGTGCCTTGCAGCAAATGCAGTGTAAAACCCTCAAGTGAATTTTAGGGTCACAGTCGTAGCCCTATGTTACTTATAGGGTCACAACTGTGTAGTAGGTTCTACAGCTTATAGTTAGAAAATGGTTCAACAGCATGATTTGAAACATGGCAGTGTAGGTAAAAGTAAAGGTAAAGGACCCCTGGACAGTTAAGTCTAGTCAAAGGCGACTATGGGGTTGCAGCGCTCATCTCGCTTTCAGGCTGAGGGAGCGAGCGTTTGTCCACAGACAGCTTTCCAGGTCATGTGGCCAGCAGGACTAAATCGCTTCTGGCACAACGGGACACCGTGACGGAAACCAAAGCGCATGGAAACGCCGTTTACCTTCCCGCTGCAGTGGTACCTATTTATCTGCTTGCACTGGTATGCTTTGAACTGCTAGGTTGGCAGGAGCAGGGACCGAGCAACGGAAGCTCACCCCGTTGTGTGGATTCGAACTGCCAGCCTTCTGATAGGCAAGCCCAAGAGGCTTGGTGTTTTAGACCACAGTGCCACCCACGTACCAGTGCAGGAGGAAAATGTTTGATGATGGTCCAAGTCCAACTGGGAGTGACTTAAACATGAAATGAGTGACCTGGGAAGTTAGCATTTTGCTTGCGTCTGGTAACAGGCAGTGGTGAGTGTCTTGCACTGTGTACTCACAGGGCCAGGGGGTGTTAGAGTTGCAGCAACGGGATCCCTGATCTGGACTTTGCGTAGAGTAGGAATGAATGCTCTCCGCCATAAGAACGAGTTCCGAGGCTTTACTGGGGACAGTCTTAAAACAGTTACAAATAAATGTTAGAAGGATACAAAGTACCACATTGCTCTTAAAGAAACAAGCAGTGCAGGGCCATCTTCTTTTAAGTCTTTAATTTACCCCAAGAATTTTCATCTCTCTGGTCCCAGAGAGAGAGAGAGAGAGATCCTGAGCATCTCACAGAGCTTAGCCACTACTGCTACTGGCTCCATTACCAACTAAAACACTGAGTTCTCAGGTTTCATCTGTTAGAATTCCTGCTCCATGATTGCAGTCATGGGATTGTTGTCTGTCACATGACGGTGTATGTTTTGACTCCACAGAGTGGGAAGTGACAGAGACAGGATGTTTGTGTTACTGTGTTCCGTGAAATGGGACTATTGTCCTTTGTTCTTTTTCTCTTTGCTGTCTGATGCTAGAGAGAGAGGGAGCCATGTTGCAGTGCTCTGTGTGTGTTTAAATGTAAATACAGTAGATTAGCCAAAATGCTGAGTTGCTGAGGTCTGTTATGCATGATGCGCAAACTCTGTGGATCCCTAAGTGTGCTGGTGTCAGTTGGCATCGGTCGCTGTGATGTTCGGACTGAATAAAGCTTTTGAAGCTCCTGAACGATTGACCAGGAGGGAGAGAACATGCCAGTCAGGCATGTGTCTCTACCAGGGTCCTACTTGAGTGTAGGAAATGCTCCTGACATCTTCCTGCTGTGAGAGATCTACAACTTGAGTTCCTGGCAAGGAGTCATCAGTTGACCTGGAAATCTCCCCCCTTTGCTAAGCTCCTGTGCCTAATGCAAACTTCTCTACTTTGCAGATGAAAAGTTTTTCAACTTCAGTGCATACAAACATTAAACATCATGCATATTAAACTTACATCTTTAACAGGAGCTAAAGCAAAGCGGCCTTCACTGCATGGCAATATTGATCATGCTTTGTGTTAAGTCGTGGGTTGACATAGCAGCCGGCACAGCGATTTCTTCAAGTAGCTCTTTATTATGGTAAGCTGGAATAGAACTGACTGCGAACAGCTCAGCCGGCCTGTATTTATAGGCAGCCGGCTGTCAACATTGTAACCACAACAGCCCAGAGTTCCCGCCTAAAATAACTGGCGCGGACCTGAGTGAAAACTATCTACAGACCTGAGTGAAAACTATATACAGTATCCCCCTGTTGGCCCAGGGTGAAACTACACTACATAACACCCCTCCCCACCGAGATAAGGCGTTAGTTACAATCGTAATGGTTTCCTTATATACAGCACTACGCGTAATGGTTCAATTAGGCACAAAAGCATATCGGTTACATTTCCCATACTGAGACCAACAGTGATACCTGTCCAACAACATAGTCCTTTAAATGAGTTGGGCGCTTGGAAACTCTGCCAGACCGCCGGGGGCTGGTAGCCAAGTCCGGAGGGCCACACAGTTCTCGCTGAGGCTGTGGTGCGACCCTAGGTGGCGTTGGAACCAACTCCCCTGGATCCGCTGCTGTGAGTGGAGCCTTCGCAAGTGGAGTGGTCTGAGTCTGTTCTGAAACGGCTTGGTTCGGCTCCACGCTGGCAGTTTGCGAGGGAGGTGTGGGTGGGGCCTCGCCATCTGTACGTGTCTCTTCTGGAGCCGCAAACGCAGTTGGGGGCACCTCGGTAGTGTCCAAGTCCCCAACCCTGCGCCTAAGCTGGTCTATGTGCCGTCGCCACAAGCGTCCGTCTTCGAGTGCCACCTGGTACGAGCGAGGTCCAGTGACTCCCACTACTGTGGCCGGCACCCAAGGGATGTCCCCCACATAGTTCCGGGCAAAGACCTGGTTTCCTGGGACAAATGACCGTGGTGCGTTGGCACAGCCTGGGGGTTCAGCCACGGCAAAGTCTGGGTGTAGCCGGTCGAGCGGTGACCTGAGGCGGCGGCCCATAAGCAGTTCAGCAGGACTCCTCCCTGTGGCCGCATGAGGGGTGATGTGTTGCACGAACAAGTATTCGGCGACCCGCTCATGCCAGTCTCCCCGGTCCAGGCGCGCCAGTGCCTCTTTTGTCGAGCGCACCATTCTTTCCGCTTGCCCGTTGCTGGATGGATGAAAGGGTGCCGTTAGGGCATGGCGGATGCCCAGTCCCAAAAGATACCGCTCAAACGTGCCTGACGTGAACTGCGGTCCGTTGTCAGAGACAAGGACATCAGGACACCCATGCGTTGCAAACAGGCCTCGCAGCACCCGGATGACAGCTTCGGTAGTGGTGGAGGGCATCAGGGCGACCTCCAGCCATTTGGAATAGGCGTCCACCACTACCATAAAGGTCCGGCCGTGAAAGGGGCCAGCCAGATCGATGTGCACCCTCGACCAGGGTGTCTTTGGCGTCTCCCAGGTGTGTCCCTTAGCTGCCGGTGGTGCAGGCCTCGACTCCTGGCACGCTTGACAGGCGGACACCCAGGCAGTGATGGCATCGTCCATATTAGGCCACCAGACGTAACACCGAGCCAACGCCTTCATTTTGACAATTCCCGGGTGGCCAACGTGCAGAGCCTCCAGGACGCGCTGACGGAGTCCCTGGGGAATCACGACGCGGTCTCCCCACAGCAGACAGCCGCGATGAGCTGAGAGTTCATGTTGTCTGGTTGCGAAGGGCTGGAACTCCGATGCAAAGGGCCCTTGTGGCCACCCCCTCCACACCCAGTTGAGCACCCGGCTGATGGTGCGATCCTGGGCAGATGCGGAGGCCACAGTGGCAGCCGATACAGGCGCTGCCGGAAGATCCTCAATCAGAAGGAGCGATGAAGCTGGAGCCGGGTCTTCCACAAATGCTGGAAGAGGGCAACGGCTGAGGGCGTCGGCATGGCCCATCGATTTCCCCGGGCGATGGATGAGCCGGTAGTGGTAGGCAGCCAGGAAAACAGTCCAGCGCAGCATGCGTGGTGAGAGGACCGGTGGAGTTGGACGATCACCGGCGAGGAGGCCCAGGAGTGGCTTGTGGTCAGTGATGAGGTCAAAAGTCCTGCCATAGAGGTATTCATGGAACCTCTTCACTCCAGCCACAAGTGCCAATGCCTCCTTGTCGAGCTGGCTGTAATTCCGTTCCGTCGGAGATAGTGTCCTGGAAAAGTAGGCGAGCGGTGCTTCTCTTCCATCTGGAAAACGGTGACTAAGGACAGCACCGATGCCAAAAGGTGAGGCGTCGCAGGCAAGGACCAGCGGCCTGGATTCACTGTACTGTACCAGCACACTGTCTGAAGAAAGGAGAGCCTTGACCGCGTTGAAGGCCGCCGTCTCCCGATGACCCCAGACCCAAGGCGTCTTAGTGCTAAGGAGTCGGTGAAGAGGCTCAGCCACTGTGGCTTTGTGGGGCAGGAACATGTTATAAAAGTTCAGCAGCCCCAGGAATGCCTGCAACTCCGTTTTGTTCTTTGGAGTGGGGGCCTGCTGGATAGCGCGGATCTTGGATATGGTTGGATGAAGACCGGAGGCATCGATAAGATAGCCCAGGAACTCTACCTGTGGAACGGCGATCTGGCACTTCTCCCTCTTTACCTTGAGCCCGGCCTCCTGGAACCTGGTCAGCACGGCACGGAGGCGCTCGAACAGCTGCTGGTGTGAGTCTGCAGACACCAAGACGTCATCAAAATATGGTACCATGCCTGGAAGCCCTTGCAGGAGACGCTCCATAAGGCTTTGGAAGATGCCAGGAGCCACACTCACCCCGAACTGCAACCGGCGGCAACGGAATGCCCCCCGGTGGGTGACGATCGTCTGGGCTTCAGCAGTGGCATCATCGACTGGCAGTTGTTGATAGGCTTGGGCAAGGTCCAGCTTAGCGAAGACCTTACCCTCACCCAGGGAATGCAGCAGGTGTTGGACAACAGGAACCGGATAAGCGTGCTGCTGAAGTGCCTTGTTGATCGTGCACTTGTAGTCAGCGCAGATTCTCACCGACCCATCTGGCTTGACAGGCGTGACGATGGGGGTTTCCCACTTTGCATGGTCAACCGGCTCCAAAACTCCTTGGGCGATCAGTTTGTCCAGTTGTTCGTCCACCTTAGCCTTGAGAGCAAAGGGAACCCGGCGTGGCTTTAGCTTGATGGGGGCGACTTGTGGATCAAGGCTAAAGGAGATGGGCGTACCTGTATATTGGCCCAAGGTGCCGTCAAAAACCTCGGCAAAGTCTTTGACCAGACCCTCAGTCTCTGCGTTAGAGATGCAGTTGATGCCGGTGACTTCCAGGCCGAGGGCATCAAACCAGTCTAGCCCTAGGAGGCTTGGCCGCTGACCTTCGACCACCACCAACCGGAGCAGGCCCGAAAAATCCTTGAAGGCGATCCGGAACCGGCCAACGCCTACCACGGGAATGTCGTTTCCCTGGTAGTCTCTCAGGTGTACGCGGTGAGAGTCGAGTTGCCTTTTGGACACTCTGGGTACCAGTCTTTTGATGGTGCTCCATGACACGATGGACAGGGCAGACCCGGTGTCGATCTCCATGTCACATGGAGCTCCTTCAATGAGCACCGTGACATTCAGCTTGCGTCGCGTAGGCGAGTCGGTTTGGCCAATCGTGGTTCCAGACGGGCAGCGGCAGTTGGTGAGAGCGAAACAACTTTCCTTGGCAGACTGGAGTGAAGACTTGGACTTGCGAGTCGATGAAGGGGGGGTGTCAGACGGAGCCGATCGGCAGACCTTAGCGATGTGGCCCCTTCTGGAACACTTCCTACAGATGGCGTCTCTGAATCGACACTTGGCACGGGAATGGTTGCCTCCGCAGCCAGCACATTCCGGTTGGCCCTTGGACTTCTGTTGGAACTTCCTGCGCTCCCGCTTTGTCTGGTGCACGTCATCGTCTTCACTGGAGGATGCCTCCTCACTGCTGTCCTCTTCATGATGCACCGGAACTGGCTCCCTAGCAAGACGCGGGCTGCTGGACTTGCGGATCTCCTGGGCGGAGCGTTCAGCAGCTTCTGAGGCCACAGCTTCCTCAATGGCTTTCTGTAGCGTGAGGTCTGGCTTGGCTAGGAGGCGCCGTTGCAGATGGATGTCCCGGACCCCGCAGACGATTCGATCCATCAGGGCATCGTCTAAGTCTCAGAACTCACAGTGCATTGCAGCCTGTCGCAGGGCGGTGGTGTAGTTGTTGATTGACTCCCCCTCTACCTGGTTCCGGTGGTAGAACGCATGGCGGGCAGCAATCTTGGACGGCTTTGGTGCGTAGTGGTTGCGGAGCTTCTCTTGGATCGTGTCCCATGGTGTTGCCTGGACTGCTTCAGGCGCAACCAACGCTCGGGCCGTCTCAAACACCTCAGGCCCACAGAGGCTGAGGAATAGGCCCCGCTTCCGATCCTTTGATACTGCTGTCAGCTCGTTGGCTTGGAGGTAGCAGTCGAACCGAGCGAGGTAGGAGTCCCATGATTCAGAGGCTGGCGCAAACGGCGGTAGAGGCACAAGTGAAGCCATGATTCCGATGCCGGCGTGAAGGGCGATGGATGGAACACAGCGCTCTAGCCAGAACAGTCAGCTCTGAATTGGTTCTGCCCAGTGATTTCGCTCAGTGATTTCGCTCTGTGATTCAGCTCAGTGATTCAGCTCAGTTCAGAGGCTGGCCGCATCTGGCTGTGCTCTGATGTCCATCTATCCCACCCTCGTCGCCAGTGTTAAGTCGTGGGTTGACATAGCAGCCGGCACAGCGATTTCTTCAAGTAGCTCTTTATTATGGTAAGCTGGAATAGAACTGACTGCGAACAGCTCAGCCGGCCTGTATTTATAGGCAGCCGGCTGTCAACATTGTAACCACAACAGCCCAGAGTTCCCGCCTAAAATAACTGGCGCGGACCTGAGTGAAAACTATCTACAGACCTGAGTGAAAACTATATACAGTATCCCCCTGTTGGCCCAGGGTGAAACTACACTACATAACACTTTGTATATCTTTATCCACTACAAGCCATCCAGTATATATAAAACCAAGCCATCCAGTATATATATATATATACCGTATTTTTCGGACTATAGGACGCACCGGCCCATAGGACGCACCTAGTTTTCAGGGGGGGAAATCAAGGAAAAAAATATGATTTTCCCCCCGCAGCTCTGGGAGCAGCGGACAGGCTGCACGCAGCCTGTCCGCTACTCCAAGACCTTCTCCCTGCTTTTGCGGGAGGTGGCGGAATTCCCCCACCTCCCGCAAAAGCCCACAGGAGCCCCGCGCGACTCCTGCGGGCTTTTCGACCAGGAGGGAGAAGGGACTGAAACGGCCAGTCAGTCCCTTCTCCCTCCTCGGGGAAAAGCCCCCAAGAGCGGCGCGCTCTTTAAAGGGTGCGCGGCTCCTGCAGGCTTTTCTAGGAGGTGGGGGAATTCCCCCCCTCGTAGAAAAGCCAGCAGAAGCCGCGGAGCCCCTTTAAAGAGCACGAGGCTTTTGCGGGAGGTGGGGGAATTCCCCCATCTCCCCCAAAAGCCCGCAGGAGGGAGAAGGGACTGACTCGGCCAGTCAGTCCCTTCTCCCTCCTTGGGGAAAAGCCCCCAAGAGCCGCTTGCTCTTTAAAGGGTGTGCGGCTCCTGCGGGCTTTTCTAGGAGGTGGGGGAATTCCCCCACCTCCTAGAAAAGCCGCGGAGCCCCTTTAAAGAGCGCGCGGCTTTTGCCTGCTTTTGCGGGAGGTGGGGGAATTCCCCCATCTCCCGCAAAAGCCCAAAGGAGGGTTGGAGAGTAGCGGGAGGGCGTCGCGCGCCTTCCCGCTGCCCCCCATCCTCTGGGGCTGGCGATGGGGGAAGAGCTGCTTTCCCCACCGCCAGCCTCGAAGCCGGGTTGGAGGGTAGCGGCAAGGCGTCGCGCGCCTTCCCGCTGCCCCCCATCGTTTGGGGCTGGCGATGGGGGAAGCGCTGCTTTCCCCACCGCCAGCCTCGAAGCCGGGTTGGAGGGTAGCGGCCAGGCGTCGCGCGCCTTCCCGCTGCCCCCCATCCTCTGGGGCTGGCGATGGGGGAAGCGCTGCTTTCCCCACCGCCAGCCTCGAAGCCGGGTTGGAGGGTAGCGGCAAGGCGTCGCGCGCCTTCCCGCTGCCCCCCATCCTCTGGGGCTGGCGATGGGGGAAGCGCTGCTTTCCCCACCGCCAGCCTCGAAGCCGGGTTGGAGGGTAGCGGCAAGGCGTCGCGCGCCTTCCCGCTGCCCCCCATCCTCTGGGGCTGGCGATGGGGGAAGCGCTGCCTTCCCCACCGCCAGCCTCGAAGCCGGGTTGGAGGGTAGCGGCAAGGCGTCGCGCGCCTTCCCGCTGCCCCCCATCGTTTGGGGCTGGCGATGGGGGAAGCGCTGCTTTCCCCACCGCCAGCCTCGAAGCCGGGTTGGAGGGTAGCGGCAAGGCGTCGCGCGCCTTCCCGCTGCCCCCCATCCTCTGGGGCTGGCGATGGGGGAAGCGCTGCTTTCCCCCACCGCCAGCCTCAAAGAGCAGACTCTCCTGGCTTCAGCGGAAGCAACGCGAAGCCTCCGGAGCGCAGGCTTCGGAGGCTTCGCATTGCTATCGCTGAAGCCAAGGAGTCTGCATTCGCTCCATAGGACGCACACACATTTCCCCTTCATTTTTGGAGGGGAAAAAGTGCGTCCTATAGTCTGAAAAATACGGTATATGCTTATTAAGGGTTGCATAACCTCAAGCTTCACACGAACAGTCTTTGGAGAAAAAAAGGTACCATTCATAATAGCTGCTTTCGCAGTCAAGAAGGCTAGAACTTGATCAATATGCCTTTAATATTCAGTGGAATTTCACTGGCTTTTGGGCTTCTCTATACAGTGGTACCTCAGGTTACATATGCTTCAGGTTACATACGCTTCAGGTTACAGGCTCCACTAACCCATAAATAGTGCTTCAGGTTAAGAACTTTGCTTCAGGGTGAGAACAGAAATCGTGCTCCGGCGGCGCGGCAGCAGCAGGAGGCCCCATTAGCTAAAGTGGTGCTTCAGGTTAAGAACAGTTTCAGGTTAAGAACGGACCTCCGGAACGAATTAAGTACTTAACCTGAGGTACCACTGTATGTGGGTTGGCTTGACTAGCAATATAGGGATACAGGAAGCTGACGTATACTGAGCCAGACCATTGGTCCATCTAGTTCAGTATTGTCTACACCGATTGGCAGCTGCCCCCCCAGGATTTCAGGCAAGCAATCCTCTCAGCCCTACCTGGAAACAACCAGAGTGAACCTGGGACCATCTGCAAGGAAGGCAGATCCTCCACCATTGAGCGATGGCCTGTGCCTTCCTGGTTTTCTCTGAACAAGATCATCTTTGGTTGAATCAGCCGACAGGCAAAGGAAATCACTTGAGAGCATGAAAGTTATTTGGTGAATATCTTTCTAATCAAGGGTCATCTGTCAGCCGTGTATGTAATGCGTCGAGAGGGACGACTGTGTGCATGTGGAAGCAAAGATGTGATTGATTGTCATACACAAGGAGGGGGTATTGATTAAGCATGGCTTCGCATTTTATAGACCTGCTCCCCCGGTTACTGAAGAAGCAAATCTATAAAATGTGGCATTTAGTACATAGTTATTTGCCTGGCTTCTTTACACATGACCTCCCATCTGCCTTGATCTCTGCTACTGGGCTGTTCTTTTTCAATGCCTTCCTTTCATTCTCCAGATCCTCCCCACTGTCTTCTGCATTCCATAAACCTTTCTAAAAACCACACAAAAGAGCAAAAGAAACTCGAAGGCTCCCTCATTTACATTACAGAGACTCTGCCAAAACTATGATAAAAGGAAGGCCCCCGATCTTCAAAGATTTCTACAAGTCTGGATATGGGCTTGTCTCTCTGCTCATAAGTGCCAACCAGCTAAAATTATCATTACATTTGATGAACCACTATATTCTAATAGCAGCATGATCTAGAGCATCTGGGCTTCAGAACCCTGCAGAGATCTCCTGAACAAACAAATGCCATTGACTACATCGTTAATCCACCTTCCTATCTTATGGTCCAGTGAAAGCTGGACCATAAATAAGGCTGATCGCCGAAGAATTGATGCTTTTGAATTATGGTGCTGGAGGAGACTCTTGAGAGTCCCATGGACTGCAAGAAGATCAAACCTATCCATTCTGAAGGAAATCAGCCCTGAGTGCTCCCTGGAAGGACAGATCCTGAAGCTGATGCTCCAATACTTTGGCTACCTCATGAGAAGAGAAGACTCCCTGGAAAAGACCCTGATGTTGGGAAAGATGGAGGGCACAAGGAGAAGGGGACGACAGAGGACGAGATGGTTGGACAGTATTCTCAAAGCTACCAACGTGAGTTTGACCAAACTGCGGGAGGCAGTGGAAGACAGGAGTGCCTGGCATGCTTTGGTCCATGGGGTCACGAAGAGTCTGACACGACTAAACGACTAAACAACAACAATCTTAATTCCCTTTTAAAATAGCCCAACTGCTATAACTTTGCTGGATCATTTGTAGTGGAGGTTCAGAACCAGAGGAACCAACTTCTGGAAAAGATTGCAGGGGCCTGATTGCGATGTCGTGATGCAACATTTGTAACATCACAAGGAGGCAAGGGGCAGAGCAAAATGCAGCGGCAGCACAACTCCACTGGCTTGCGGTCTCCACCCTCCTCTTCCCCCTACTGAACAAGGGTAAGATAGGGGGAGCCCCCCCCCCACAGTCATTGGAGGCAGCAGTAGGAGGAAGAACCCAAAGCCATGTCACATCTGGCTCCACGTTTGCCCTCCTCCATCCTCTGAAAAATGGGGGGCAGCCCCCTCAAAATAAACTGGGGGTCCAAAATGCCTCTAGGAGTTGGTGCCTATGTTCAATAAATAAGGGAATACAGTGGTGTCTTGGTTCTCAAACTTGATCTGTTCCAAAACCAAGTCGTTCCAAAACCAGGGTGCGCTTTCCCATAGAAAGTAATGCAAAATGGACTAATCCGTTCCAGACTTTTAAAAACAACCCCTAAAACAGCAATTTAACGTGAATTTTACTCTCTAACGAGACCTTTGATCCATAAAATGAAAGCAATAATCATTGTACTGCGCTATAAAATAAATAAGACAGTACAGTGGTACCTCAGGCTACAGACGCTTCAGGTTACAGACTCCATTAACCCAGAAATAGTACCTCGGGTTAAGGTACTTCAGGATGAGAACAGAAATTGTGCGGTGGCAGCGGGAGGCTCCATTAGCTAAAGTGGTACCTCAGGTCCTCCAGAATGAATTAAGTTCTTAACCTGAGGTACCACTGTATTGTAGATGATAAAAATTAAAATTATTATTTTTTCTTACCTGCCTTGATGATAGTCATTGCATTGATGATGGTCATTCATCCATTTTCACAGTCACAAACAATCAATCCATATCTGAACTGGGCTCCACACAGTCACAAAAACAAATGAACCAAGGTACCGCTGTACTACACTCTGTGTAACGATGGAGACCAACTTCTTCTGGTCTTAGATTCCCATAAGTAGGTGACACTTCCTCTCAGTTCCCTTCTTTCCCTGGGTGCATCCAAATCAGATGATCCAAGATGCCCTGTAAGGACATATCCCTCGCAAGAAAGTCTGCTTATACTCTGAAATCAAGATTCAGCTTAAGCAGGTAAAATGCAATTTACTGTTAGATTGAATATATCGGTTAGATTTGAAGATAGGTGTTTGTTATCTGTTGCCTTCATTTCCCCCTTCGCCTCTAAATAAGACAGCTTTCAAAGAATATGAAGAAAGTTTGATTGGTTTTAAAATGTGCTTCTTGGGAATTACCGACTAAAATCTTCTCCATCTGCTAAGACAGTGTGGTTATTAAGTTAGCCCTTATGTTCTAAATATAGTTCACAAGGTTCTGTGAAATTTGGCATCTTCTGGGCTTTGAGAAATCAAAACTAAAACCCCTTTCTTTAATTTCCCATACTTTTCCTGGTTTGGAGGGATGCATTCTCGTTAGTGATATATAGACTTGCCACTGAATTTCCTTGGTAGTGGAATCCAGGTGAAATTCTATGGTCCTGCCAATATGGATATTTATTTATTTTTGGGTGGGAGGGAAATCATTTTCAAGTAGCTGTAGCTTTTACAAACCCCACAGTGCTGTGTTATCTTGAGTAAAAAATAATGCATGAGGGAGAAAATTGAGGGCCCAGATGGAACAAAATGGTTGGAGGGTGTCATAAAGGTGTGGATCATAAGAGCGTACACAAAATAGAACTGGAAATCACCTCACAGATTTTTACATGGAAATTGGTTGCTGGTTGCTGAGGAAATGGAATTGGTGACATTGGTTTTGCCTACACCTAATGAATGATTCAAAGCCATATAGGAGAAAACAGCAGAGATGAATGTCAAGAGAACTTCAGCATTGTTTTAATAACAAAATGAAGTTATCTTAGTTCACCTTTCGTTGGTCAGTTATTATATTTCAGAACACTGTTATGGATGTCAGGCTAATACTTTCCCAGTCTATTTAGTATGAACCTCAGCTGAGAGAAGCTGACCTTTGATGGGAAAATGAATTCTTTTCATATTGTGCAGCACATTAAGAAAATAAAAACAGCCCTGTCAGTTGGACAGAGAGTCCATCTAGTTATGGTTCCAACCATAGTCAGTCTCTAGGAGAGCCACTTACGGGGCAGAAAAGGGGTCAACTTTCCCCCTGAAGGTCTTGGGCATTCTGGCTTAATTAATTAATTTGGGTAATAATAATAATAATAATAATAATAATAATAATAATTTATTATTTATACCCCACCCATCTGGCTGGGCTTCCCCAGCCACTCTGGGCGGCTTCCAACAAAATATTAAAAGACAGTAATGCATCAAACATTAAAAGCTTCCCTAAACAGGGCTGCCTTCAGATGTCTTCTAAAAGTCTGGTAGTTGTTTTTCTTTTTGACATCTGATGGGAGGGCATTCCACAGGGCAGGTGCCACTACTGAGAAGGCCCTCTGCCTGGTTCCCTGTAACTTGGCTTCTCGCAATGAGGGAACCGCCAGAAGGCCCTCGGCGCTGGACCTCAGTGTCTGGGCAGAACGATGGGGGTGGAGACGGTCCTTCAGATATACTGGACCGAGGCCGTTTAGGGCTTTAAAGGTCAGCACCAACACATTGAATTGTGCTCAGAAACATACTGGGAGCCAATGTTGGTCTTTCAAGATCAGTGTTATGTGGTCTCGGCGGCTGCTCAGAAGGTCATCTGCTGCCACCATCTCCTGCATTTTCTCCCATTCTTAGATAGACGTTGTCCCGCAAGGGTTTTCTGAGAAAGCTATGTACTTGGACAACAGCTTCTTCCATGTCTTTCTGGCTGCAAGAGTCTTTCTGTCTTTCCCTGTTCCTGCTTCTCTTAGACCAGTAACTTAAATTGACATGCTGGAACGTGTGTAGAGGGCAACCAAGACGATCAAGGGTCTGGAAACCAAGCCTGATGAGGAACGTTGAAGGAGCTGGGAAAAGAGGAGACTTCAAATATCTTAGGGCTGTCACATGGAAGAGGGAGCAAGCTTTTTCTCCCTCCTGTGAAGAAAATGGCTTCAAGTTATGAGAAAGAAGATTCTGACTAAACCTCAGTAAGAACTTTCTGTCAGGAAGAACTGTTCAACAGTGGAACGGTCTCCCTTGGGAGGTGGTGGACTCTCCTTCCTTGGAGGTTTTTAAGCCAAGGTTGGATGGCCATCTGTCATGGATGCTTTAGCTGAGATTCCTGCATTGCAGGTGGTTGTACTTGATGACTCTTCCAATTCTAAGATTCTATGATTAGAACAGTTAGGTTTGTGGGTAGTTTTGGAACCATGTGGGAGAGAAGTAGGGACAACATATATTTAAAGCACTTTTATACCACTATAATAGTCATGGAGAATCTTGTAGTGTGTTAAGGGTGATGAGAATTGTAGCTCTGTGATGTCAGTGCACAGAAGCTCCCAAAAACATATGTGGAGGGCTTTAGATTCCTTCAGTCAGGTGTTGAGAGAGTAGAATTCAGTTAACATAGTAATAATCTCCAGAGGGACATGCATGTTACTCTCTTGTGGTACCTTAAAGACTAGAGATGCAGGTGGTGCTGTGGTCTAAACCACAAAGCCTAGGGCTTGCCGATCGGAAGGTCAGCGATTCGAAGCCCCGCAATAGGGTGAGCTCCCATTGCTCAGTCGCAGCTCCTGCCAACCTAGCATTTCAAAGTGCAAGTTGATAAATAGGTACCGCTCCAGGAAGAAGGTAAACGGCATTTCTGTGCGCTGCTCTGGTTCGCCAGAAGCGGCTCAAGTCATGCTGGCCACATGACCCGGAAAAACAGTCTGCGGACAAATGCCGGCTCCCTTGGCCAGTAAAGCGAGATGAGCGCCGCAACCCCAGAGTCATCTGTGACTGGACTTAACTGTCAGGGATCCTTTACCTTTTTTACCTTAAAGACTGACATGTTGATTATGGCATCAGCCTTCCTGGAGCAGAGTCCATAAGATACATGAAAGGTAATCCTAAATTGGCAGGCAGAAGACTAAAGCTTGTTAATGCTAGATGGGCCATAAAATGTTGAGGGCAATAATTTGTGCCCTCAAGAAACCGAGGCAAAAAGAAAGCATGTTAAGTATTTTCTAATCCATATCTCCTAAATCTGTCACCAAAGAGGGTACATTTGCAAAAAAAAACTGGATGGGTATGTGTGATGTCAGATTGTTCTTAAAGTAACCAAGGAGACAGGAGGGATTTATAGAATTATGTGTATTGAGAAAGGACTCTTTTCTCACACAAGACCTTGTGTGTTTCCCTAGTATCTGATATTCAGAGGTCTATGTAGTGGTAAATTTCAAGTGCAGGAGTTTTTCTTGGCAGCCTCCATAGGCCTCTGAATAAGTGAGCTTAATGGCTGAGTGGAGATTTGAATGCTGGTGTCCCAGGTTCTAGACCACTGCTCTAACAACTACACCACACTGCCTCTATTTATTACAGTTAACTGACATTCATAGAATTGGAAGGGATTCCAAGGGTCATACAATAGTGAGCTGGCAAAGTGTGCTTTTATTAGCATGCTGGAATTTGCCTGATAAACCATGTGGTATGATTGCAATCCCATGCACACTCACATGCAGTCCTCTTCAGACATTAACATGTCACTTTTATAAGTTACATTGAGGTCTTCTGTTGAGTAAGTGGTATAATTTTTGTAAAAATAAATGAAAGAAAGTGGATACAAGCATGCTAGCTCTGCCCCCATTTATGTCACCCTTCAACTTGTGGACGGCAACAGTCTGAAGCAATGAATCCACAAAGGCCATAATGTCAGATATAAAAGGTCAGATCTAAAAGGTGTGGCAAAGCTCCATTGATACAAAGGGCTCCTCACTACCAACTGTTGCCTTCCACAAATTGGAAGACAACAGATCTGGGAACAGAGGGAACAATGACAGCAAAACACATCTTGGCTGCCTCTTATCACTTGGAAGTAAGCTCCATTGGACACTGCTGACTGCATACACTCTTGTGCAAATTAATTGAAACAAACAATGAATTCAGTACAGTAGTTTATTGTACAAAACTCACGTATACATGTACAAAACTCACATACCGGTATACGTGCATTAGTAACAGATATGACCTCTGCTATTTTTAAGCAGCATTTGAACACGGTTTGGCATGGAGTCTACTAGTTTCGAACAGTCCCTGTTGATTTTCGAGTCCCTGTACCACACTTGAATCAGCGCCTGAATGAGCTTCTCCATAGTCCATAGTTCTCCATAGTTCTCCATAGCCTGCGAGCGCTCCAGTTGGAGAACAGCCTTCACCAAAGGTGTCATGGGTTTTGAAGACACTCGAACTCAGGACGCAAGGGAGAAACGTGCTAAGAGGAAGGCACGCTTGGCAAATCCACACCGTGATCAACTCCTGCCCGGAAACCAATGTCCCCACTGTGGAAGGACGTGTGGATCCAGAATTGGCCTCTACAGTCACTTACGGACTCATAGTTAAAACCGTGTTTATGGAAGACAATCTTACTCGGCTACAAGTGATTGCCAAAGAAGAAGAAGAGTCATACAGTCTACAGCATGGAGGCAACTTTTGCATATAGCCCACAAATTCTCAATGGGATTTACATCTGGGGAATTCCCTGGCCAATCAAATACCTGTATTTGCTGCTCTGTCATGAATTTCTTCACCATTTTCAATGTGTGACAGGGGGCTAGGTCCTGCTGCAATATCCCATTACCATCAGGACACCTCTTTTCCAGCTCTGGAATAACTCTCTTTTGTAGAACTTCAATATATTGTGGCGAGCGCATCATTCCTTCTATTGGCTGCAGGCTTCCAACACCATAATAACTGAAGCATCCTCAAAACATCTTTTTTTGTGGGTGCTTGACAGACTGATCGATGTGGCATAGAAAACATGCTTTGTTTCAATTAATTTGCACAAGGCTGTAAGTTGTAAGATCCATTAGGCTTCAGCAGAAGATCTCCAGCAAACTGAAATGCAACCTCTAGCTTCCAACTAGAAATACAAACAATCTTGCAAAGAAGGATATCCATTGGAGAGGATGTCTTTGGTCTTTTACATTTCAGCGGTGCCCCGTACGATGCTAAAATTTGGCATTCCCTGCCTCTCACTCTCCATTCCACAATGTTGTTGCTTAGGATTCTGCTCAATTCATTACATCAAAGTTGATGCCTTACAGCGCCTGAATGAGCTTCTCCATAGTCCACAGTTCTCCATAGTTCTCCATAGCCTGCGAGCACTCCAGTTGGAGAACAGCCTTCACCAAAGGTGTCTAGTGTGGCAGAACTGGTTGTGCTGCCCTAAATCTGCCTCTGAACCATTGGAACTGGTAGCATGAAGTAGGGATCCCAGCAAATAAAAGGAAAGATGTAGTCAGCCTGTGCTTGATTATTTCCCTCATTCTCCAACTAACTCTTTACTAATCTGTGACAAACAACCGTAACTTTTGAAAGCTGTATTACTTGACAGAGCAAGGAGGGGCTGTCAGTTATTTTGACATTGTGAAAGATCATATCTCTCTCTCTCTCTCTCTCTCTCTCTCTCTCTCTCTCACACACACACACACACAAAAAAAAAAACACCCCACACAAACACACACACTTGCTCTGGTAAACATCCTGGAACTCTGCATTCCCCATTCCTGCTCTTATATACACAACTTCCAAACTTGGAAGTTCCACTTTGCTATCATGCTTAAAAGCTACTGGTAGATCAACCCCCTCACCTAAGAATTTGTCTAACCATTTTTAGAAGTCAGTTGGGCTTTTGGCCATCATCATATTGTGTGCCTGAAAGTTAACTATGCACTGAGTGGAAGACTCGCTCCTTTTGATAAGAGCTAAAATCTTTCTTCAAAGTAAATGCTTTCAATTATTTCACAGGTTTCTTTTTGAAAAGCAAATTCTACAGAAGTGACGTGGGAAGCCTATAATTATTATACCAGACATGTCAATTATTTCATGAAAACAACTCTTCACAAAGCATGGCTGATGCTCTGCTAGACAGTGATGGGTGTCAATGACAAGCGCAATTTAAAAAAGAAAAGAAAATATGATCCTAGTTCAGCAATTCCCAAACCTTTTCCTTCCACAGATTGCTTGAAAATTGCTGAGGATCTTGGCAAATCACAAGGATTTTCCCACCTGTTGTAGAGCTTGAAATGCACTGTATGATTTTAAGCGTATTTTCATTCCTTCTTTTTAATATTGTGTTATATTGTACAGAATTCAACTTGTATTCCAATATATAAGAGATAAAAGAAGCAATAAAATATGATTAAAACCCAAGATGAATACATTTGATACATACAGAACAGAAACACGAAGAATTTACTCAGGGATATTTTCTCTCGGTTTTTGTTAAAACTGGGATCCTATAAATCTGGAGTGGGGAACTTGTGGCCCTCTAGCTAAAGATATTATTAAGGTCACTGTGGTTTTCCAAGACAGTGGTACCTTGGTTTAAGAACAGCTTAGTTTATGAACAACTTGGATTAAGAACGCTGCAAACCCGGAAGCAAATGTTTTGGTTTGTGAACTTTGCCTTGGAAGCAGAACATGTTCAGCTTCCTGTTGAGTGTGTTCCATTTGTAAATTGAGTCCCCTGCTGCTATGGGAAAGCACGCCTTGGTTTAAGAACACTTTAGTTTAAGAACGGACTTCCAGAATGGATTAAGTTCGTAAACCAAGGTACCTCTGCATTGGTTTTACTCTGCTGGCTATTAGACATTTTTGGCAACTTCAGTGTTGGGCTGTATTTGTTTTAAATCTTTGATTGATTTGTAGTTACTGCTCACTAGCTGTCTGTTATTTTGTGGGTAGCGTTGTAATGTGGGTGGCGCTGTGGTCTAAACACTGAGCCTAGGGCTTGCAGATCAGAAGGTCAGTGGTTTGAATCCCTGCAATGGGGTGAGCTCCTGTTGTTCGGTTCCAGCTCCTGCCAACCTAGCAGTTCAAAAGCACGTCAAAGTGCAAGTAGATAAATAGGTACCGCTTCGGCGGGAAGGTAAATGGCGCTTCTGTGCGCTGCTCTGGTTTCAGTGTTCTGTTGCACCAGAAGCGGCTCAGTCATGCTGGCCACATGACCCGGAAAAACTGTCTGCGGACAAAAATTGGCTCCCTCAGCCAGTAAAGTGAGATGAGTACCACAACCCCAGAGTCGTTCGCGACTGGACTTAACTGTCAGGGGTCCTTTACCTTTACCTTTACTTTTGTTTCTTGTATGATCTTGTTGTATTGACATAAGGGGTGAATGAAATTGTCAGTTTATGTTCTCTGTGTTTCTCATTGTTTCAGTCTTCAATTCAGTTCCCCACATTTTTGCAGCAATGTGCAATTTTTAAATTAAAATAAAAATCCTTATGAAAATTCCCCAGCACGTTAGTCAAACATCTCCTAATAAACATATATTTCTATTCAGTTTTGACTAATGCACACATTTTCACCTCATATAATGTATTTTGTATGTTATATTCACAAATATATGCATATTTGTGCATATTATTTGGTTGGAGAAATGCTTCACAAACTTTGGAGAAATGCAGATTTTGAAGGATAGCTGTGTTTTGGTTTGCATCTTGTGAGCATGAGGTGGTTTCTTGTTAAAAGGGAAACAAAATGGAATTTCTTCCCCAACCCTAATTGGAATTGTGTTTTGCCCTGTTGTGTCTATAAGCATCTTAGAGAGCACATTCTCCAGTAAGGTGGCCTACAAGAAATTCTTTAAACAAATAAGTAACAGTGAAGTGTGTTTAATTCCCAATGGTTTAAAGAGGACAGTTGGAGACATACTTATCTCCCATGAAATCAAGAGAACAACGACAATGACAAATCTTAGCTTTGAGCGTATCTTGCCCAGAATCTTTGAATAATGGGCAGATTCATCTGCAAAGACCTCAGTTTACTGTTAATCTGCAACAAAGCACGGCTCATTGCCTCCATCTTAAAACAGCAATCGCTTGTAGAGGGCAGCCATCAGCGAGGGAGAGGGGACATACCTGACATGAAGATTTTGAACAGCACGGACACCCTGCTACCTCTTTCCTTATTAATATTATTGCTTGGGAGAAGAACCAGAAAATCAGACGGTAAGGAGACGCCTTGGCAAGGCTGCCGCCTTGGCAGATGTACAACCAATCACTCTCTGGAAAGCCTTCACCTCAGCATTCAGTGCCAAGGACAAATTGGGGCGAATAAAGCTGAGGCTGCAGGCATCTTTGCATAATAGGATCATTTGTGATTAACCAGCTAGGGACATAGCCCAGTTGTGCTCTTCTAGCTATCAAACGACAAGGGGCCAAATGTGTCCACGCTGCGATACCAGCAAAGTGCTTTCCCATCATGGTAATAATGGCAATCAGGCTCCAAGGGGAGAGAGAGGAAGTCAGGGAGGGAGGGAAGCTGGTTTGCAGTGTGAAATCTGTCGGTGAGTCAGAGCAGGATGCCACAAGAGACGCTGCAGGATTCATCACCTCGGCGTGCAAAGGCCAGATTATTTGGTGGGAAATGTATCTATTTCTTTTAATTCATGTGAATTAAAAAGTGTGCTTCCTCCTGAGTTGAAGGAGGCATTCGATAACAGAAAGCGCAGCGTTGTATTTCACAGTACAGTGGTACCTCAGGTTACATACGCTTCAGGTTACATACGCTTCAGGTTACAGACTCCACTAACCCAGAAATAGTGCTTCAGGTCAAGAAGTTTGCTTCAGGATGAGAACCGAAATTGCGCAGCAGCGGCACGGTGGCAGCGGGAGGCCCCATTAGCTAACGTGGTGCTTCTGGTTAAGAACAGTTTCAGGTTAAGTACGGACCTCTGGAACGAATTAAGTACTTAACCACTGTACTGATCCTGCCACCCTAAACCTATTTTCTCTGAAGTGAAGTCCTATTGATTTTGATCAAGTTGATTACTGATACGATATGATACGATAATCTTTATTGTCATTGTCCCATACAGAACAACAAAATTGAAAAAAACCTAGATTAGACATTCAAAAACCAACAAGCCTGCTATCCCAGCCTGGTTGTCCCCCTAAAAACTCTTATACCCCATAATGAAATACAATATACTCCCATAGAGACTACCCTACACTGCGTTTAAAACCAAAATCGCATTTGGATAGAAACTGTTTCTCAGGCAGCTAGTCCTAGTCTTTATAGCCCTGTACCTTCTTCCAGAAGGCAGAAGCTGAAAGAGATCATTTCCGGGGTGCGCACTATCCTGCACTATCTCTGCAGCTTTCGTATGACACCTGGAAGCATAGATTTGATCCAAGGTGGGAAGAGTGCAGCCAATTATTTGCTCTGCAGTCTTTACAACCCTGGACAGCATTGTCTTTTCCCTGACCGTGCAGCTCCCAAACCACACACAGAGACTCATTAGACATGCTTAGCGTTGTAGTCCAGTTGCCATTTCTGGTTTATGATTCAATTATAATAGTATTTCTCCTTCAAGCAACCACATATGCACAGCAATTTGACCATGGGCAGGGTGTATTTGTCTGGAGTGAGCTTCTCAATAGCCTTTTTTGCTGCCAACTCAGATAGTTTCCCATTGCTGCTGCTGCTGTTTTATACTATGGAAAGGGCACATTCTCCATCCAAAATGGTCAAAACTTTTTGGCTTTGCAAAAGAGAGAGAGAGAGAGAGAGAGAGAGAGAGAGAGAGAGAGAGAGAGAAATGTCTTTTGCTACCCCAACCTTCAAACCTCTCCATTCTGAAGGAAATCAGCCCTGAGTGCTCACTGGAAGGACAGATCCTGAAGCTGAGGCTCCAATGCTCTGGCCTCCTCGTGAGAAGAGAAGACTCTCTGGGAAAGACCCTGACATTGGGAAAGATGGAGGGCACAAGGAGAAGAGGATGACAGAGGACGAGATGCTTGGAGAGTGTTCTCAAAGCTACTAACATGAGTTTGACCAAACTGCGGGAGGCAGTGGAACAGTGTGCTCCGGTCCATGGGGTCACGAAGAGTCGGACATGACTAAACAACAACAACCCCAAGCTAGTCAGCCCTTATTTATATCCCATGTTTCAAAAGAGAAATCCTTCCAAGTCTGCTTACGAGGAACATCCAAATATATTAAATCAAATCGCAATGAAAAGATCAAAACAGCACAAGTCATTAGGATCTTTCCCACGGGGCAGTTGGTAGGAGGATGTCCCATGGGGAAGGAGGAAGAGAGGATGGAGGAAGCACTTGGTGTTATCTTTGCCTTCCTGCCTCTTTCCCGAAATTATTTCCACAGCAGGCCTATAGGAAAAGTGGGTAATCCTCTTGGATCACACTCCTGAATCTCTTCACAGAGGGCTGTTGGTAGTAGGAGGCCGGAGAAGAGGGGCAATATGTGGTGGGGGCGCAAAGTGGTGAAACAATTCTTGATTATGATACATGAAGGGCTTAAAAAGATATTTAGGAGTTCAGTCTTTGAAAAACCAGAGGCATTTTTGCTGGGTTTAGTATCGAGTGACATCCCTAAGAATAAAAGGAACGTATTCCTTTACGCAGCCGCGGCAGCCAGAATCGTAGTGGCAAAAAATCGGAAAACTGATAAAATACCAGAATTATTAGAATGGAGAACTAAATTTATTGAATTTGCGGAGGTGGCAAAATTAACAGAGGCTACTCTAATTAAAAAGTTTATAACGAGTGGGAATTCGTTAAGGAATACATGGAAAAAGTCGGTGTTGGGGCTTTAAAATTAATATGCAAAAGTTTAAAAGGTGCAAGGAGATAGGATAATAATATACTAAGGATGGAATAACAAATAAAGTGAATAACGCCACAATAACAAAAATAATAGTTGGACCACACACGGGTGGAGGGAAGTACTGGGCTGTGGGGAAGGGAGGTGAAGGGATTAATTGAAATTGTTAATGATTGGTATAGGATTTAAGAGATTTAAATTTTTATAAAGATTCTATAAGGAAAGCAGAAAGCAGCAAGAAATATCAAGTAAAGGTATCGGAGAGGAGATCAGTGTAAATGAAAACATGAGACTTATGGTTTCGTTACATATGATTTTATTTTGGAGTTGTCTGTTGTAAAGAATGTATATTATGTGAATAAAGTAATAAAGGATGAGTGCAATAGAAGAAGAAGAAGAAGAAGAAGAAGAAGAAGAAGAAGAAGAAGAAGAAGAAGAAGAAGAGGGGCAATGGCCTCCAGGGTACCTGAAGCAGCTCTGATGGTTTCTTAACTTCTCTTCCTCTCTCTCCTGAAGTCCTTTGCAAAGGGCAGTTGATGGGGGATCAAGCTCTGAGGTCTTCTTCATTTCCATCTCTCTCTCCATAGGTATTTCTACAGCCAAAGTTGAAGGGTCTGTAGGGAGAATATGATTAGTCCACTTGGATGCTATTATTGCCTGCCTGCCTGCTTGCCTCTCTCTCTCTCTCTCTCTCTCTCTCTCTCTCTCGCCTTCCCTGTCATCTTTTATATACCCTCCATCATAAACACACAGACCCCAAATCCTTGTTGCTGATTGTGTGGTGGCCATGTGTCCTACTACTGCACAGAGGACAGTTTTGAAAGTGTCCTCTTATTTGAAGGCTGTCCTGTCAATATTAATGATATAGAACCATAAGAAAGGAGAGCAAGGGTCTTAAAGTTCCTCATCAACAGCACCTGGTCAGCACAATAATCAGGCAGGTACAGAGGTAATCTGCTTGTCCTTTTGTTCTCCATTCTGGTGAGATTGCTCATGTTTCTGTTTAAATCACCATCATTCTAAATTTACATTTATACATATAAAATAGCACATGCACATTTTATGCAAATCTGTCTCCTCTTTTGTTTGGCTGACAACCCCATTTCATATGTAGCATTTCGCTTAAAGCTCAAGACTCTCTACCCCAGTGCAAACCTGAGATCTGTGTTCAGTTTGTTGCCATGAATTTATTCCTCTTGGTGTGGATCAATTCTCTAAATTCCAAAGGGACGTAAGAAGGTAAGTTTAAGACCAAGCCTTTAAAAAACTTACTGCTCTTCCTCTCCCTTCTGTGATTTTTATGGCATACAATCAAATTAAATGATCTATGTTGGCATTGGCTTTTTCACAAGACTTAGTTTAACAGGTGAATGGAAGGGCTCGCTCATCAGGGTTTGAATCACTGTACCATAGAACAAAACCTTTTATTGTATTGATTTCTTATTACCATCAGACTTTACTGATCAAACCAAGACGGATTCAGTTCATTATAAAGAAAGTAGCTTTAGTAAAATGTTTTCAAAAAGGAAGAGTAGTTTAAAAAGAAGTAAGGAGAGAGAAAAAGGTGTTGTGGCTTAATAAGCACTAATTGGCTTATTGTAAGATGGATTTTCGGAGACGACAAGCCATTTCATCAAATGAGCGAATGTACTGAGAAAACAGCAATGTGCCAAAATGTAAAATATATAGAAATTGCCAAGAGATGATGTCAGTGCAAGACAATATAATATATAATGCCCCTACGAAAATTTTGTTGTTGCTTAGTCATTTAGTCATGTCCGACTCTTTGTGACCCCATGGACCAGAGCACGCCAGGCATTTCTGTCTTCCAATGCCTCCCACAGTTTGGTCAAACTCATGCTGGTAGCTTCGAGAACACTGTCCAACCATCACGTCCTCTGTCATCCCCTTCTCCTTGTGCCCTCCATCTTTCCCAACGTCAGGGTCTTTTCCAGGGAGTCTTCTCTTCTCATGAGGTGGCCAAAGTATTGGAGGCTCAGCTTCAGGATCTGTCCTTCCAGTGAGCACTCAGGGCTGGTTTCCTTCAGAATGGATAGGTTTGATCTTCCTGCAGTCCATGGGACTCTCAAGAGTCTTCTCCAGCACCATAATTCAAAAGCATCAATTCTTCAGCAATCAGCCTTCTTTGTGGTCCAGCTCTCACTTTGTGGTCCTATGAAAATTCTGTAGTATTTAATTACTTAATATGCAGTTTGGAACTGAACGTAGGCATTTAAAGGAGTAAGCTCATTAAGGAAGCATATTTGTCACCAGTGAAGTTACACATACGTGAACTGGCCATCAGCTCCATGAGAAAAAGGAGTGGGAACTAGTATTACCAGCCCACCCTGCAAGCAGCTGATTTTAAGACCAGAATTATGGTCAGAATTTTCAGCCTGGCAACTGGAGAAAGGCAACCCCATAAACACAATTATTTGTTTGCATGATCCTTCATCTAACAGGAAGTGCATGGAAGCTGCCCTATGTTTGTATATACCCCAGAGCTTGGATTGGGGTGCTGGGTATAATATTGATGAAGATATATTAAAGTATTGTAAACAGGCATAACTTTAGGAGAAAACTGTCTTCCTGAAAGCTTTGTGTTGCCTGGACATATTCTAGATTTTTTAATGGGTATTGTTTGCACAGATGCAGGTGTTCCTTTTCTTCTGAGTTTCTATTGATCTTTGCTATCAACCTCTATTTTTAACAGCCAGCTGTCTAGCTCTAACTGAAAGAGGGAAATTCTTTTGGTTCCTGGAGTTTGCTCACTTTGGGTAATTTCAACTGGGGGATCAAGAAGACTATGCTATTACAAGGTGACATTATTCTCTGCCTGCATAAACCTATAATGTCAGGTAGAATGGTAGGGATAGGCTATAACTTTGCTCTTCCCATGCTACATCTTCCAAAGCAGGGTAAAGGTAAAGGACCCCTGGATGGTTAAGTCCAGTCAAAGGCAACTATGAATTGCAGAGCTCACCTCGCTTTTCAGGCCGAGGGAGCTGGCCTTTGTCTGCAGACAGCTTTCCAGGTCATGTGGCCAGCATGACTAAACCACTTCTGGTGCAACGGGACAGCGTGATGGAAACCAGAGTGCACAGAAGCACTGTTTACCTTCTCATCACAATGGTACATATTTATCTACTTGCACTGGTGTGCTTTTGAACTGCTAGGTTTGCAGAAGCTGGGACCGAGCAACGGGAAGTTCACCCCGCTGCGGGGATTCGAACCACCAACCTTCTGATCAGCAAGTCCTAGGCTCTGTGGTTTAACCCACAGTGCCACCCGCATCCTATTCTAATTATTAGGACCAAATCAAAAAACAAGACAGTCTTCCACTCCTTCTTTGGGCTTCTCTGCAAAACCTGAATAGACCAAAGCAGCAATAGCAAATGATAAGATGAAAGGAAATAACTTTTCTTTTTATTTTTTGGGGCAGGGGGAAGAGGCTTTTTGTGGATATCATTGCCAATTCAATGCTGATATTACAATCAAAAATGTATTGTTGTGACTGTAAACTCTTGACATCATTACTTTTTTGCAACTGACAGTAAATGCAATATTGCTAAATTAACTCCGGTTGACTTTCAAAAGAATTAACAATAGTACTGGGGAAAACATAGAATTGGTAGAAGCACATCTTAAAGCAAATATAAACTGTCTGCAAAGATGGCATGTTTTGTTTAGTTGTTGTTGTTTTTGATATAAAACAATCTCTAGAAAAGCATTTTTGTCTGAAGTAGTCAGGCTGTCAACTTAGAGGAAACGATACAATCACTGTCAGGCAGTTATGGACAATGTACAACACGGCTGCAAAATATGCTTTGCAAGGATTACGTTGACTTTGATGCATGAAATGTGGGCCAAAGGTTTGTGTACTGATGAGAGCAAAAACAGCCCAAAAGAATCAAGACAATGCAGAGAACGAGACTGAATGAAAACAGCAGACAGGCGTGTCATGAAAAGAATCCAGTAATAGGGCAAGTGCCACTAACTGCCTCCCACAATTATCTGGTTTGCATGCATCATAGAAAATCACAAAGACCCATGGTTATGAGTTCTACCACTCACACCCTGTATACCAGTGTAAGCCTCATATGTGGGGTGACTGCCCACGACACATAGAGCAGGGGAAAGTTTGGTTTACCTCTCCCCACTGTGCTCTTGCAAGATTTTGCAGAATGGTGATCATCACATGGGATCTTGCTAGAGGGCAAAGGGGTCAAGGCCTTTAGAAGGCCTCACTCATGAGGATTTGAGGCCATTTTGCCCTGTGAGCTCCCCCCCCCACACCCTTGGTGCTAGAGCAGGGGCCGGCAAAGTTTTTGTGGCTTGGGCCAGTTCACGGTCCCGCAGACACCATGGTGGGCTGGAGTGTGTGCGCGCATGCATGCGCCAACTCTATTTCCTGCACTCCTTCTGGTATGGAGGAGGCGTGCACAGCTTCCTGCAGCCAATGGGAAGCTGGCCAGCATTGTGGAAGATGGTCCCCGCTCTGCTCCATGCCGGTTTGGCACGGCACACAGGAGTCGACTGGGTGGCGGTGGTCCCTGAGGGGGTTGGGGGTCCATGGACCGGTTAAATGACCCCCATGGGACACTTGTGGCCCATGGGCCTTAGGTTGCCAATCCCTGTGCTAGAGCCTCATTGGGCACTTGGGGTGCCAGTTGACAGGGTGTGCTGGTCCCGGGGGGGGAAGGTACTAATACCGTAGCCGAAGTTCAGTCCAGAGTCACTAGCAGGGTAGACAATCACTAGATGAGATGCGAGGTCCGAAACAGGGAGCCGGGCGGGGGAGCAGGAACGCTGGTAGGGCAGCAGCAGGAAGCCAGGCGGGTAACAGGAACACTGGTAGAGCAGAAGCAGGGAGCCAGGCGGGGAACAGGAACACTGGTGGGTCAGCAGCGGGCAGCTGGGCGAGGAACAGGAACACCGGAGAGTCAGGAGCAGGAAGCCGGGCGTGGAACAGGCACACTGGGAGTGCAGATCTAGGTCTGGGTAAAGCAGGTACTCCACAACGACGTTGCTCCCGCAACCTGGGACCGGGCTGCCTGACCTTTATCTTCTTCTAAGGCCGGGGGCGGTCCCGGCCCCCAGGAGCCCCGCCTCTCTTGGCCTTAAGGCGAGCACTCCTCCTGGGAGAGACCAGTTCCCTTCGCCTCCCTGCCCTAAGCCTCTGCAGTTCAGGAGAGGCCGAAGGGTTACTGGGCCCCGGGGGAGGCTCACCTGTAGCCACTGAGTCCTCCAGCACCTCTGGGGCCAGAATGGTCTCACCTGGTGCCTGCCCCTGAGGATCTGGCACAGGTGCAGGCTCCTCAGCATCTAGGCCTTGCCCCAGTTCAGCCGGCCCTGGAGGCGGGGACTCCTGTGCCGGCTGGGATTCCTCCGGTTCACTCTCAGACTCGGAATCCCAGGCCATCACACAGGGGCAGAAATGCATTTTTCCTCCCCACTTCAACTGGCCATTAATTGGGTTTTTTGGTCCCTTTTCCCTCTGCAGAATGCTTCCTCAGGTTTGTTGTTTAGTCATTTAGTCGTGTCCGACTCTTCATGACCCCATGGACCAGAGCACGCTCTTCCATTGCCTCCCGCAGTTTGGTCAAACTCATGCTGGTAGCTTCGAGAACACTGTCCAACCATCTCGTCCTCTGTCGTCCTCTTCTCCTCGTGCCCTCAATCTTTCCCAACATCAGGGTCTTTTCCAGGGAGTCTTCTCTTCTCATGAGGTGGCCAAAGTATTGGTGTTGTTGTGCTGTTGTTGTCTTATTTTACAGCCCCTCAGCTTTGCACCCTGTGCGGGAGAAAAGCTCACACCTCTCTAAATCCAGCACTGCTCTGGATCTAAGAAAGGGAAAATATATGACAGCAGAGTATCACCCTTTCCCTCCTCTTCTGAAATTAGGCGCCCAATTTTCCTGTCAGTTGAATTCAACATCCCCCCCCCCCTTTTATTATCAAAATCTATGCAATACTAACATTTTAGGGATATATGAAATAATTACCATTTATACTGAACAGTCTTTACAATGTTACATTGTATGTATTCCTGATTCTACAAGCTATTCATTCAATGATCATATTACCTACTGCAGGGATAGCCAAAGTGGAGTTCTTCAGATGTGTTTGGACTACATCAAACAACACTCCTAACCGTTGCGTGGACAGGCGGAGTCCTCCCCCAACCCCAGGTGACCCCAGAGCTGAATAATGACTCAAGACAATGTGCTATGGGATTAAAATTGGCCACAACTTTATTAAGTTTCAGATGTAGGGAGACCTTGGCTCAGGCATTGGGCGTTTATCCTTCCCAGTCCCCAGCCGGGGATCTGGGAGACATCAGGGTTATCCAGAATGTGTGGGGATTGGGCTGGCTCTGGAGAACATATGTTCAAGGAGAGAGCCCGCCCCCCGTTTCGCCGCTGTCGCAGGGGGGAGCAATGACAACCTCTCAGCGTATGGCCAATGCCTCCCCTCAAGACCCCTTTAACAGGGAACCCTGGGATTACTGCCGCAAGGGGGGCGTGGGTCACCGCTTCATGCCCCCCCCCATTTAGGAAGATAGACTAAAGGATTCCGCCCAAGGCCTGAAACAGCCAAAGTTGTGATGTTTTGCTATTTGGAAGGCAAAACCTGTGAATTCAGGAAAATCCCTTTCCAGCCCTTCAACAGCAACAATGATGTACCAGCACCCACGTACCTGTGGAGAAGAGGTTAACCTGCAAAAGAAGGCTTAACTGAGGGAGGGCAGGGTGGGAGAAGCTCTGGAGCCAACTGGCGCTTCGCAAGTAAGATTCACTTTCTGTTGTGTGGGCAGGGGGGTCCCTCCCCCTACCTGGCTGATCCCCTGGCAATGTCTCCCCAGACGGGATTGGGCAATTGGCTGAGGTAGGCAGAGACCTCCAGGTATCCAGCCTGGGGAGGGTGAAGCCAGCCCGAACTACCAGGCGCTGCACTGGGATCCGGGGGGCTGCACACAACTATGCAAAAGGGGCCCCCCATTTGATGTGGGGAGCGGTCATTGTCACCTGGCCAGTGCCGATGGGAATGCACTGCCCTGATTCTGCAGAGTCACATATCAATTCAAAAAGTGTCCATTCTAGAACTCTTTCAGTCTAATGCAGCGGTTCTCAACCTGTGGGTCCCCAGATGTTGTTGGACTACAACTCCCATCACTCCAGCTAGCAAGTTCAGAGCTCAGGGATGATGGGAGTTGTAGTCCAACAACATACGGGGACCCACAGGTTGAGAAGCACTGGTCTAATGTGTTCCATTCTCGAAACACTTCTCCGTACTCCTTGACACACAAAGTTCTCTATTTTCCCATTTGCCGCCTCTCTATTTTACCTTATATTAAAGCCAATTTCAAA
The DNA here is from genome assembly GCF_964106645.2 of Podarcis pityusensis. Taxonomy (NCBI): domain Eukaryota; kingdom Metazoa; phylum Chordata; class Lepidosauria; order Squamata; family Lacertidae; genus Podarcis; species Podarcis pityusensis. The sequence goes on from NC_138035.1 coordinate 65,800,288, forward strand.
ACATTAAAAATTAGGCTACAAGTTAAATCTATTTATTTGGACTAATCTTATAAGCAGATTAATGTTCCTAGTGGTCTTCGAAAGAGGAAAATATAAGCTTTATTCCAATTTATTTTTGCTTTTAAAAAGTCCATCATACGCTCACTAATTCCGTAATAGTTCCCAAAAGCTTTCATCAAAGAAATATTTTAAGGTATTGAAATGTGTCTCATGTACCATTTGCTTGTTTGAAGCTGCAAACAGTTGACTTTGAATTAGTGCTCATCACCTGCCATTTGGATGACAAATTTGTGGATGAGTTGAATTCATGGCATACCCAACCACTGCATCCTCTTTTTGTTTTTAAGTCCCTTGGTGGTGGTGAATGTCAGAAGCTTCCTGAATATTTTAATTCTACTCATACCCAATGTGTAATTCACAGAGCCAGAAGCAAAGAACTACTTAAGAGGATCCCCCAAAATTATAAATCGTCACATTTTTCGATAGAGCTGCCCAAGTAAACAGAGCTGCCAAGCGACACGTAAAATAGGGTTGCCGTATGTTCAGAATTTCCCAGACATAGCTGGTATTCAACCCTTGTAAACTGTCTGGGCGAAAATTGCTTAAATGACTGGGCAGCTCAACCACTTTTATGTCCAGATTTTTACTTTTTGAAATATGGCAACCCTATAAGGTCACAAGCAGGGCCGGATTTAGGTTTGAGGAGGCCCTAAGCTACTGAAGGTAGGAACTATTAGAATCAGCAGCTACTGCCATCACATAGAGCCTTCTGTCCATGTAGAACCATTCTGGAGAACCTGTAGTTTCTCCAAATCATCTTGCCCTTACAACTCCCATCATCTTGCCCATGGGCCATCCTGGCTAAAGGTTCCCCTTCTCATTGGATCATTGATACGTTCCTGCATGAACTGAACTCACATGCATCCGTAATTGAGGACTTAATTCAAGTAGGGGCAATTGCATCACTTGACTCAAAATTACTTCATCTCATCTTCAGAGTTCAGGCCTTCTCTAACGACATAGTACAGTGGTACCTCGGGTTACATACACTTCATGTTACATATGCTTCAGGTTACAGACTCCGCTAACCCAGAAATATTACCTCAGGTTAAGAACTTTGCTTCAGGATGAGTACAGAAATTGTGCAGCGGCGGCATAGTGGCAGCAGGAGGCCCCATTAGCTAAAGTGGTGCTTCAGGTTAAGAACAGTTTTAGGTTAAGAACGGACCTCCGGAACAAATTAAGTTCTTAACCTGAGGTACCACTGTAATGGCATTGGGGGGAGAGAGGTTGCTATATTTTATATTTTGCTCTCCCCTACCAATGCCGTTTTTCTTTCACCAGGAAATAACAGGAAGGATTGCTTGAGTTTGAGGAATGGTTTTGGTTTTTTCCAGTCCACTCTGAGCATCAACCATTTGCAATATTTAGAATTACTCAAGTTCTCACCTTTAAAGTTTAAACAGTGAAGCCATTTTGCAGAGTCTCAGTGGTATCTGACCCAGTTCTCAACCTGCTGGCTATTAAAACTTCCCTTTATCTTTCAAATTCTTTCATAATGCCTTGGAAACAGCAGCAGATTTGGGGGAAAAAAACATTTTAATAAAACGCAGGAACCCGGTAGACTTTCAGAAGAAACAGTCTGCTTATTACGAAGGTCAGCTGGAGAGAAAAGCAAAGTCTCAAACACCAGGCTATGATAATCACTATGATGGGGGATTGGAAACTCAGCATTCATTTTTAGGATCAGGTACCCAGTGCATGATGACTGGGAGACACAACATATTAGGACACTGATTTCTTAACACTTAATACAACTACATGGTATGAAGCACACCATTCTTATTCTTTTGAATATAGCTGATTCCTTTCTATCACTTTTGAAACCTATGTTTGCAAGGCCTAAATAAGTGAGAAACCGCAGTTGGCATGGAGTTACTGATTGAATCACAGAATAAGGTAATTTGAAGGCTAGCCCCTAATATAGAATAGATTTTTGGGAGGAGTGGGGCATGTGGGATTATGAAAAATCTGTGACCATCCTGGAGAATCCAGCAGCAGGCCAATGGAGCTCTGGAAATGGGTGAGAATTTAAGATTAGAGGTGTTCTTTGTCCTGATGGTGATGGTGCAAAGTCAGTTACATCATTAGACAGAGTGAGGTAGCTGTGTATGCACTGCTGTGAAAAAATTGCTGGTGTGTTTGAGGACAGAGTCCTATGTGCTGCACCCCCTACCCTGGAAACTCCAGCTTCTTTTCCCCCAGTTGTGGAGGCAGTATCTCTCAGCAGGGTGTGTTAAACATATAAGGTTTATTATGTATTTAAAATGCTATGCAGAGAGGTTTCACTCTGGGAAATGCGGCAAAAGAGATTGGGTGTTCCCGTTTCATTTTTTAGACTAATTGATGACCCATTGCTGGAAATCCAAGTGGCAATCCGTCTGTCAGCATGAAATGTAATCTGTGGAGCTCAACATTTAAGGCAGCAATAGAGAGCAGCAGCGGTAGCAGCAGAAGCTAAGCTCTGTGATGGTGAATGAGCAAATTGCTTAGAATCTCTCTCTCTCCCCCTCAAACCAGAGAGATGAAAGTTTATTGAAGTATGTGTGTGACACAGGGAAGGAAGCATATATCTGTTGCCAATCCTCCCTGTCTTATTCTGCTATACTGATGTTTTCATTGCCCACCAGAGCAAAAAAAACCTTTACCCTGACTCAGCTCTGGTCATTTAAAGTTATGCAGGATGAGCTGGGGTTGAATATGGTGCACTTTTCATTGCATGTTCCACTGGAAATCCTGCAGGAAGAAATAATGATATCTGCATTTTTCTGCACTTTGAGATGCAGCTGTTATCATTCTGCAAAGCATTATTTTCAAGGGGATGTGAACTCAATGTGCATATGAATGACCATCTTCCACTCTCTGCCCCAGCTAGTCAGTGATACAAGGCTACATTTTTAAAATTGTTGGAAATGGAAACAAATTTCAGGGGGATTTCTGAAGTATTCTTCCCTTTTGGTTCAGCTTTATAATATCAGCCATTGGTTTTTATTTGTATTTTAGTTATTTCCTGTATTTTGATTTTAGTGTTTTGGCAAACTACTTCTGGATACTACTTTATTTATTTATTTTTTGGCTAAAAACATTAAGTGGTATATACATTTTCTAAGTAAATGCACCATTAATTTCATCTGTTTATGGGTGTGGTTATGATTTTTATTTTATTATATTTATGATCCTCCCTTCACTCCAAAGTCCCAGGTTGGGTTACACCATTAAAGCGTAGCATTACAACGCAATATTAAAAACAGTTCAAAACAACTTACGATCACAGAAAAAAGGTGGGTCTTAAAAAATATGCACCTCCTGTCGAAGGCCAAAGAGGTGGCTCCAATTTGAATGGAAGGATATTTTTACCACCACCACCATCTCAATAAATAGTGTATTGGCGCCCGACAGTACAGATTTTGTAGCACTCATGTGGGATTTGGTGATAAGTGAATGACACTAGTTTAATAACAAAGGTTAAATTCTCCTGTGAGAGAGACCATCTGTTTCTACGAAGGTGGGTAACATGATAATTCAGGAGCTGCATAAATTCTTGGGGTTCTCCGGGGTGCTACAGTCAAGGCAGAATACATAAGGAGTTCAGGGCAAGTGTCCTTCTCAAAATACAGAGTTGCTACTGGGGTATTGAATTTTGAATTATGGTGCTGGAGGAGACTCTTGAGAGTCCCATGGACTGCAAGAAGATCAAACCTCTCCATTCTGAAGGAAATCAGCCTTGAGTGCTCACTGGAAGGACAGATCGTGAAGCTGAGGCTCCAATACTTTGGCCGCCTCATGAGAACAGAAGACTTCCTGGAAAAGACCCTGATGTTGGGAAAGATGGAGGGCACAAGTAGAAGGGGATGACAGAGGACGAGATGGTTGGACAGTGTTCTCGAAGCTACAAACATGAGTCTGACCAAACTGTGGGAGGCAGTGGAAGACAGGAGTGCCTGGCGTGCTCTAGTCCATGGGGTCACAAAGAGTCGGACATGACTAAACGACTAAACAACAACAACATATTTCTGTTACCATTAACTCATTTCTCCATGCTCCACTTTTGGCTCTGTGACATGCAAGGTCTGCAAGACCTCTGGACCACCACTGTTCAAGATGGAGGGTTTGTTCACACAATCTAATGCAACCCCATGCATTGTGCCTTGAGCATCTCCGCCATGCCTGCAACTGTGTGGTGATCATGAATTGTCATATGGTCTCTCCTGGCTACAGCTGCTGGTTGCCTGGGGATCAGTTCTCTTTAAAAACTCATTTTCCAGCTGCTATGATCGCCCAAGCTGCTGCTGGGAAGCTGCCTCCGGAGACTGTTAACAAGGTGGTCCATGGATGAATGAGCTCTCCTTTAAAGTCCTTTTGTTTTAAAGAACATTGGGCTGGCGAAAATGGGAAGCTTCTCTCTGAACTTTCCGTGGCCTCTGCTTGCTATGGCTCAGAAACAACTTCTCAAAGGAATGCGATAAGGGGACAACACGGAGAAATAGACCCAGTTGCAGGCAACTGCCTACTGCCAGGAAATTTCGCACGACCCAGAAAGACAAGATGCATTGCCCGTACGGAATGCACTTAGGGAAAACTGATATCAATTTAATGTTATCGTTAGATGCCCACGGATGCCATAATGGTCTGTTGGAGCCTGATCACATTTAAAAGCTATCTGTACCAAAGAACTGGTAAGAGCATATTATTACGCTTTTCGCTATCTCTCTTTCTAACCTTCGCTTATGGCTAATGCACTCTTGGCTGTTGTCATATGAATAGAAGCAATTTGATTTATTAGAAAGCAACTCGTCCATTGTTTCCAAATGAGGGGCTACAAATTGTGAAAAGTAACATGACATGCAACTGGAAATATATGCATTTGATTTGTAACACATGTAGCATATATATATATAGAGAGAGAAGGAGTTCTCCATCTCACAGAAGGGGAAAAAACATACAAAACTGGAGATTTCAGATGGGCCTAACAGAGCCTTCCCCTTCTGCGCTGACTTTCTCTGTGAAGAGAAAAGTGTGAGTTTTGCTTTTCATAGGAGAATATTCTATTTTAGGAGCCTGCTATCTAGAGAGGTAAACCTTGACACAAATGTACTACTTCAGTAAGAACCAACCCTATGTGAGGCATCTCTTATGCCTTCCCCATAGCTTGCTGGACTTGAGCTCCCATCATCATTAGCCATTGGACATGCCAGCAAGGGCTGATGGGAGTTGGAGTTCCCACAGCACCTGAACACCTGAGGTGCTACAGAGCTCCAAGACTCAGGCCCTATCTGCACTACGCTTCTGAAGCAGTATCATTTTAAACAACCATGGCTCCCCCCTTGAAGAATCCTGGGAGCTGTAGTTTGTTAAGGATGCTGAGAGTTATTAGGAGACCCTATTCACCTCACCTGGCGTGCTCTGGTCCATGGGCCATGGGGTCACGAAGAGTCGGATACGACTAAACGACTAAACAACTAAACAACATTCACCTCACAGAGCTACAATCCCAGCCCCCAGTCCCCAAGTGTCCCTGTTTTCCAGGGACAATCCCAGATTTACAGAAGCCATCCTGTTTTCTTATTTGATCCTGGAATGTCCTGGTTTTCCATAGGACATCCCTATTTTCATCAGAGAAATGTTGCAGGCTATGGATTTATGCAACCCCCGAACCAAGGTGATAAGTAACTAGACAACTTTTAGAAGACATCTGAAGGCAGCCCTGTATAGGGAAGTTTTTTTTCATGTTTAATGTTTTTATATATGCTGGAAGCTGCCCAGAGTGACTGGGGCAACCCAGACAGATGGGTGGATAATAATAATAATAATAATAATAATAATAATAATAATAATAATTGTTTGTTTGTTTAGTTGTTTAGTCGTGCCCGACTCTTCATGACCCCATGGATCAGAGCATGCCAGGCACTTCTGTCTTCCACTGCCTCCTGCAGTTTAGTCAAACTCATGCTGGTAGCTTCAAGAACACTGTCCAACCATCTCGTCCTCTGTCGTCCCCTTCTCCTTGTGACCTCAATCTTTCCCAACATCAGGGTCTTTTCCAGAGAGTCTTCTCTTCTCATGAGGTGGCCAAAGTATTGGAGCCTCAGCTTCACGATCTGTCCTTCCAGTGAGCACTCAGGGCTGATTTCCTTCAAAATGGATAGGTTTGATCTTCTTGCAGTCCATGGGACTCTCAAGAGTCTCTTCCAGCACCATAATTCCAAAGCATCAATTCTTCGGCGATCAGCCTTCTTTATGGTCCAGCTCTCACTTCCATACATCACTACTGGGAATAATAATAATAATAATAATAATAATAATAATAAGAATAATAATAAATTTTGTTGCTGCTGCTGCTATTATTATTCAATAGGATGTCCCTATTTTCATTGGAGAAATGTTGAAGGGTATGCAATCCCCAGAGTTCCTTGGCAAAAGGGATTGATTGTTAAACCACTACGGAAATTGTAGCTCTCTGTGGGGACAAGGGGTCTCCTAACAATTCTCAGCACCATTAATAAGCTGCATTTCCCAGGATTCTTAGGGAGAAGTGGTATGATACTGCTTTAAACCTTTAGTGCAGATGGGCCCTTGGTGCATTTGTGCGACGGACAGAGACTGACTTATTTTCTTTGAAGAGTTTGGTTCTTTTTCCTTTTCTTTTTTGCAGCCATTGCAGCACTTGTTTCCCAGCACAACTTGCCTTTTAAGTCACGCATAGAATTCATGAGAGGATGATCTTATCAGCATGCATATCCAGTGGACACCTCCTTTTTTATCTACTCTTCATGCCACGGGGAGGCATAGCCTTCAATCCAATTAGGAGCTGCACACATAGAGAGCCAATGTGTGAACATTATCCATTTGGTTTAGCCCCTGTGTTTCTAAATTAAAGTGTGTCACCTCTCTCATCTACAGAGTAAAACAAAATGTGATTAATGCTAAGTTAAAGGTGGAAAACACTTTTCTCATTCAGCACTGCAATGCTGAGAAATGCAGAGACGCAGCCAAAAAGGGAATCTCATCTCTATAAAATAATTATCTTTCTATCGCTCTCTCCGTATCAGTGGCTTAGATCAGAGGGGGCTACATGTGGCTGCAGTTCCCATCACTGTTTATGATGGGGGAGATGGGGTCCAACAAACATTGGTAGGGTACCACTTTAGCTTCACCTGTTTTTACACACACGTTTCCTCTGTTCGTAAATAACAACCCAGAAATATTGTGTACTTTATCCTAGAAGATAGGCTTTAGTAATGAAAGTAACAAGATTCTTCACCACCAGAAACTAGGTTTACCTTAATGATCCTGTGGAAGTCTGCAAGAGAAAAAAAGGATGCTTTAGAACTTTGATATAATTTTTTGCTCAAATGCAATTTAAAGTTATGAGTATCTTGGACTCTGAGGAATGCTCAATACACTTCTGCAGATCAATGATATGTTTCTGAGCTGTCTTCACATGTGGCATAAAGTATCTTAGGAGGCAATGAGTTGGCAATGAAATTGACAGAGTCATGCATCCCTAGCCTAACTATAACTCTTATAATAATTTTATTGAGTTTACATTATTTTTACCATAATCATAATCTGTTAAAATCATAATAATCACCTATAGTCTCGCTCAAACTGAGCCTCGACTTCCCCTACTCCCATTACTTGGCTTTCATAAATATTCACTTACAACTTAGCATTTCTAGATCAACCTATTTCCCTTCTTTCATGCTTATAAAATTTACCTTAATAATTGTAAAGAGATTCCAAAAATTAGCATTACAAAATATTTTAACTCAAACCTGCAAGTGTTTTCTAATGTTTACAATGTTCTCTCATATATTGTATAAATTTACTCTAGTCCTTTTCAAATAGCTCATCGTGCTGGTTTCGTATCTTCCCCATCAGCTTCACCACTTCTGCATATTCCATCATTTTAGTCTGCCATTCTTCCAATGTTGGAAGTTCCTGCTGCTTCCATTTCTGGGCTAAAAGTATCCTCATGGCTGTGGTTATTGTTTTGTTGTTGTTTAGTCGTTTAGTCATGTCCGATTCTTCATGACCCCATGGACCAGAGCACACCAGGCACTTCTACTGCCTCCCACAGTTTGGTCAAACTCATGCTGGTAGCTTTGAGAACACTGGCCAACCATCTCGTCCTCTATCGTCCCCTTCTCCTTGTGCCCTCAATCTTTCCCAGCATCAGTGTCTTTTCCAGGGAGTCTTCTCTTCTCATGAGGTGGCCAAAGTCTTGGAGCCTCAGCTTCAGGATCTGTCCTTCCAGTGAGCACTCAGGGCTGATTTCCTTAAGAATGGAGAGGTTTGATCTTCTTGCAGTCCATGGGACTCTCAAGAGTCTCCTCCAGCACAATGCTTTTGAAGCATACATAAATAAATTTATATTTTTGGGGGGAATTTCTTCTCCAGTTATACCCAACAAAAACGCCTCTGGTTTTTTAATAAAGGTATTTTTGAAAACCCTTTTCAGTTCATTATATATCATATCCCAGTAGGCTTTAACCTTAGTACAAGTCCACCACATATGGAAGAAATTCCCCTCCTTTTCCTTACATTTCCAACATTCCTTATTTTGATCCTAGCCTAACTAAAACTCACCATTTTGTCAGTTCTTCTGCATGATTTCTGGTAGAGAGCTTGTGTGTTGGTTGTATGCATTGGAAAGAGGTGGCAGAGTAAGAATGGAGGGCAAGTTACCCTCCACACCAGGATTTGGATTATTGCTTCTGTTGGTGCAGCACCACTTTTGTTGGTGCTGCACAGCAAAGAACTTTCTTTGAGAAGAATTGCAGAATAAACTCCGTTCTCATTGACAAATTTGTAGGGCCTGAATAAACCCTACCAGTTAAGTCACTGCAATCTGTTTCTGCTCCAGCAGATGTTGCGGTGGGCGAACTTAAGTCTGCTACGTCTTGCGGGGAGTTGCTTCTACATATGTCTGTCTTAGCCGCACGGCTGTACAGCAAGTTCTCAATGGAAAGGTAATCACAGAGGAAAGTGCAGTCAGGATAAGAAGCAGGAACAAGTTGCTATTTGGCAAATCTGAAAGACTCTCCGGGAAAGAAGATCAATAGAAGACCTGCTGTGATTTCCACCAATAGCAAAATATCTGTCCCCAGAGCCCATTAACTATGTCCAATATGAAGGTGTCTACATTGGTAGTTGGCAATGGGAGCCGTCTCATGAGGCCATTTGCAAAGCACAGTGAACAGGTATATCATTATTTGTAGTGCAGGAAGTGAGTGAGACTGATTCATTTGACATCCATTCCAGGTTAAGATGTGAGAGTCAGTGTGGCATCGTGTGCGGACTAGGACTTGGCAGACCAGGGTTCAAATTCCCACTCAGTTGAGAAACCTATTGAGTCGCCTTGGGCCAGGCAATGTCTTTCAACCAAACCTAATTCAAAGGTTTTTTTGTTTTGTTTTTTACAGAATTAAATGGGGAGGAGAACTATGTTTGCCACCTTGACTCCCTGGAGAAAAAGGTGGGATGTGGCTGTGATAATAAAAATATACCATCATGGTGATGATAATCAGAACTCTCTCTCTCTCTCTCTCTCTCTCTCTCTCGTGTGTGTGTGTGTGTGTGTGTGAGAGAGAGAGAGAGAGAGAGAGAGAGAGAGAGAGGATTGTGTTTCATTGCCCTCAGAGCAGAGAATGGGTTGTCTTCCAATGTCAGAAGCTAGAAGCTGCCATCTAGCGGTCATAATATTTGGGAGCAGGAACTGATGGTTTGTGGAAGAAATGAAAAGTGGATTAGTACTGTAGGGTTGATTGAGTCAACCTCAGTTGTGGAAAATGGTGACTGAAAAGTGGATTACCCTCATGTGGAATTGCAAGGACAGAGAGCCATGGGTACCAAAACTGTGTTCAACTATGTTATGATTAACTGTGGCGTCTCCTTTGGTCTGTGAAGTGAACATTGCTTACTTAAGTTCTGCATCCTTTGCTTCCCCCTACTCTCTTAATTGTGGAATTGACAAACTTAAACAGTGTAATTTTTAGATCTGGATTTTTAAACCGAGCTTTCTAAGTAGTGTTGTTAAGTTTACTTCTCTCGATCCAAAATGACTTTCCCCAACAACAAAACTGTTCAAATTATGATTCAGTTTATTTTCATGAAGCACCCATTGGAGATCGCCTGTACTGAGCTCCCAGGATGCTTAATTTCATCAATTAATTAACTGACGGATCTGCTATAATTCAAATACCGAATCAACTATAGCAGATGAGTTGGGAATCATTTGATATATCCAACTCCTTTAAGAAATGTGTGCCATCTTGTGATGAGGGCTGAGGAGATAACAAGGCTGCTCAATGTTCCAAGCCATGGAAATCTTATTATCATCCTCCTTTAATTTCGTTTAGTCTTCATAGCTCTTTAAAAGCTGCAGCTGAAATCAATATGCTCTGGTAAAAACCAAGTCACAAAGTACAATAGGAAACGATAATACATTTGCAACGACGAGCAAACAAAGAACCAAAACGAAAAGCTTGCACAAAAATGCCCCCTTCTGCTCCAACACAGATGGTCAGGTCCAATTTAGTTTGAAATCTATCATACATGAGCTGGTACGTTCTTGCCTGTCAAATTATATTCTTGACAGGCTCAGTCTTTAAAAATGTACTAAAGCTTACTAAGGCTTATATAACAGCAATAATTGGTCAGCACAGGTCTATTTTCAGAAGCAGCTGATGCTAACCAACTTTGAACAAGGGAGCATTTTGGCAGCAAATGATTGATCTGAGAAACCAAACTTAAAGACATATGTCTCTTTGAATTTAAGTGTATGCAAAAAAACAAAAAACAAAACCCTCTATAGGATGATATCTCCCCCCCCTCCCGCCTCTTCATATAGAACCAAGAGACTTCATTCTCCCCAACTCCCTCCAAATCACTGTGTTCATAGGAGCTGAGCATTTGAAGTTGCACGATTGATTTTCATTTGTAGGATCAGAGGCTGCAGTCGTTGGCTCTCATTGGTGCTTTAAAACTGCAGTCTGTCTTCCTAGCAAGAGGGAAGGAGGGCCACTGTCAAACCAGACCGGGATCAAAAGTGTCCCTAATGCCTTTGGGCTAGATGGAGGTGGGAGCAGCTCAACAGTCACAGCGGGGAGGAAGGACGCAAGCCTTTTGGAGTCTGCGCCACCTGAGCAATCATTGCTAAAGGCATTATCCTCGCAGAGTGCTGAGACAAGAGAAACATTCTTTTAAAACCACAGATCCATATGCCTAAACCATTACAACAAAATGTTCCGTCACACTTGGGCCCTATAAAAAGATGCAGTGGGCAGTTGCTCTCGTGCTTAATGTTTCTTTTAGGAATGGGGAGCATAATCAACTTTTATATTCGGGTCATTATAAAAAAAAACACACACACCCAAAGTTATTTAGAGGGTTTATTTGTAATAACCTGGGAACAAGATTCAGGTAGGTAGCCGTGTTGGGTCAAAATAAATAAGACAATAAAAAAATAAGAAAAAAAGCAGTCGAAATAAATACCGTAAGAAAATAAGAAAATTGTCCAGTAGCACCTTAGAGACCGACTAAGTTTGTTCTGGGTATAAGCTTTGGTGTGCATGCACACTTCTTCAGGTCTGTCCAACCTGGGAACAAGTCAGCACAGTATAGGGGTGCCAACTTGGATAAAATATTGGGGTGGGGGGCAGGTAAGACCCACCCCACATAATTGATCGGAAGACATGGTGCAGGCACACCATTTGAATAGTAATGCGCATCTAATTGGGGGTCAGCTCCCTCAAATATTTTTAGGGGGGTGAAGGGACCTTGACCCCTAGGAGTTGGGTCCTATGGCACAGTTTGATTCATGAGGAAATGTGGAAGGCTTTTTGTTTTTTCTTGTGAGATGACCATTGCTCTACATGCATGACCGGAAGTGGTTGTGCCCTTTCTTGAAGAGGGGCTACTACTGCTGAGACCATGATACTGCAACTTGTTTTTTTTTGTCATTGCATTTATGCCCCACCTTTCCTCCAAGATAGTCAAGGCGGGTAACAAGTTTCCTCCCTCCCCATTTTATCTTTACTATAACCTTTTGAGGTAGAGCCTAGGGCTTGCCGATCAGAAGGTTGGCAGTTCAAATCCCCGTGACGGGGTGAGCTCCCGTTGCTCGATCCCTGCTCCTGCCAATCTAGCAGTTTGAAAGCACATCAAAGTGCAAGTAGATAAATAGGTACTGTTCCGGTGGGAAGGTAAATGGTGTTTCCATGCGCTGCTCTGGTTTCAGTGTTCCGTTGCACCAGAAGTGGCTTAGTCATGCTGGCCACATGACCCAGAAGCTGTCTGTGGACAAACGCCGGCTCCCTTGGCCAGTAAAGCGAGATGAGCTCCGCAACCCCAGAGTCGTCCACAACTGGACTTAACAGTCAGGGGTCCCTTTACCTTTCCCTAGGCCCAAGATGACTCAATGCACTTCATGACTGAGTGGAGACCCGAAACCTGGTCCCCCATGTCCTGATCCAAACCTCTAACCACTCTAACCATTCTGCCTTTGATACTGCAACTTCTAAGCTGATGGGGGAGCTAATATGCAGTCATGGTGACTGTTAAGCCTCTCACACCTAGGCAGAACAAGGAAATATGCAGCCGCACAATCTCTGTGAATAGTTTGGTCCACTTGGACATAATGCATGGGATCTAATGGAGCAATAACTCCCTCGTTCCATCAGTATAAGGATTTCTGCTTGTGCAATGGGACCTCGCTCCACCTTCTCTGTTTCATATCTGTTGTGGGTTTGCCACCCATCAACTCTTCAGAGCAGACCTGGGGAAGGTCTGGGGTACCCATGGAGAAAGGGAGTTCCATTGCACAAGCAACTGCTCACTGAGAAGGCACCCCTCTTTGAGGAGCTCTGGAAACCAAACATGGAGCACTTATGAGTTTAAACTGGGCCATGAAGTATATGTGCACATATAGAATTCAGCCATTTTTATGTGTGCTACACAGACCCAACTCACTCTCTTGAAGCTGCTGACTGAAGAAGCAGGGAGGAATGCAGATCTGAGCTGTACCATGGTCAGGCTCGCTGACCGTCCAGCTCTCTTCTTGGTGGGCTACAACCTCTCACTGACTATGTCAAAGGTTGGACATCCATAGTTTATTGGGGGGAGCAGCTCTCAAAATTGCACAATAAGCACAACCACGCTGAATCAGAACAGGCAAACATTTTAATATGGAGCGAATTTCAGGAATTTCCACTTTTGCAGTGGACATAAACAGTGGGGAGAAAACACAAACGTATGCACTAACAAATATCTGTTTCTGACTGATATTTGTCTGCTGTGTCATTTCTGAGGCAGTCAGGCACTCGGAGAACCTCCTGATTTCTTGAGTGTAGGTAACCCAACCGCTATCGGTTGAATGTGGGCTGGGCAAGTATTTTTATTTATTTTTCTGAAATACATTTTTAACCTAGCCACCACTCGCTGCAAACAGAACTTTTAAAGTCAGAACTACCACTTCTTTTTCCCTTGGTTGCCCTCTAAAAACAGAGATTGAGCGGGAGATGTACCCATGAAAGGCAGAGCAGATTTATTTGGAATGATGGATGACTCTGCCAGCATGTTCCTCCATCACTATTTTGATAAACAATTGCCCATCTGTGCTTGCACATTTTGTTTTGAGAAAGGTAGTCCCCCCCCCCCAATCTACTGGGAAGGCATTTCTGTGTTGTTTGCCTTGCTTCCCTAGGAATACGGGTGAAGATTATAATAGCAACAATAATAACTGCAGCCCAGAAATTTCATTTCTATAGCAGATTTTAGCTTGAGTTGCTTTACAATATTACACACACACACACACACACACACACACACACACACACAACTCCATCTACATAATCAATGGAATGCAACATTTTCATCTGTTTGATAAAATCCAATCTCTGTTTAATAGCCAAGCAGCCAGTCTCTGTTTAATAGCTAACTAACAGTAACAATTTAGCCGATGTGTTGAAGAAGGCTTCACTTGATGTTGGGACATGGGATTAGTAACTTTTGTAAAATTGCAAAGGATGTATAACTGTCCACAGTGCAATGGCTGAGCAGGAAGGTATGTACAAATAGCAAAATGGATAGCAAGTTAGGCAAGCTAAAATAGGCCAGAACCTAATGTTGGTTTGCTGAAAGACTATGAAAACAAGTAAGAAAATTAATTGGATACTTAGGTGAACTCCTAAATATCTATCAATGAGTTATAACAAAGGATATAGTTTGGAAAAAACAAAACATAGCAAATTTGAGATACTATGATAAAAAGATAGATGGATATCTATCTATCTAATCTATCTATCATCTATCATCCATCTATCTAGATACTGTAGGAGCTTCTAGATCAGGTATGGGGAATCTGTGGTCTTCCAGAAATTGCTGGACAATGGAGTAAATACAGTGATACCTTGGTTCTCAAACTTAATCTGTTCTGGAAGTCTGGTCCAAAACCAAAGTGTTCCAAAACCAAGGCACGCTTTCCCATAGAAAGTAATGCAAAATGGATTAATCCATTCCAGACTTTTAAAAACAACCGCTAAGGCAGCAATTTAACATGAATTTCACTATCTAACGAGACCACTGATCCATAAAAGGAAAGCAATAAACAATGTGCTGCAGTCACACAATCCATCAATCAATCAGTAGCTGAACTGGGTTCCACCCAGTCACAAAAACAAAAAGAGAGAGCCGCAAAAACAAAAACGCAAAATAAATAGCAAAAACAGTGTAACATTCAAAACAGAAGTGTGGCACTCAAAACGGAAGCATAACAATCAACTACTTCCGGTTTGCAGTGTTTGGGTTCCAAGTTGTTTGAGTACCAAGGCGTTTGAGAACCAAGGTTCCACTGTATATATCTCTCTGGAGAGCCCCAGTTTTCCCATCCCTGACCTTGAAGATACGAAACACAGAGCTGTCATCAAAATCAGCTTCCCCGATCAGTTTGCTTATCTGTCTATGGGTGGACAGAAAACAGTTACAAAAGATAGCAAGTTTCAGATATCAAAACAGACAGACAGAGAAATAAATTAGATAGATACTGTGGGAGTATCTGGTTGTTATGAAACACTGTGCTGCCAACAAAACCAGCTCTCCCATGCTGAATTCCCCTCCTTAACACTTAACTCATAGCTGGATATATTGTGTCCACTGGGATGAGAAGGTTTGGATTCAGTAGATCTTGGGCTTTCCTGGCTGAGCCAGAGCCTAACCTCATCATCCCAGCTGAGTTGGAGATAGGCCAAAGTACCGTATTTTTCGCTTTATAACACGCACCCGACCATAACACGCACGTAGTTTTTAGAGGAGGAAAATCCGTAGGCATGCCACCCGTAGGCATTTCCTCCATAACACGCACAGACATTTCCCCTTACTTTCTAGGAGGAAAAAAGTGAGTGTTATGGTGCAAAAAATACGGTAATTCGCTCAGCCCAACTCAGCTGGCGATACTTAAGTCAGTGGAACTTAGGTTAGAGTAAGTCTCCCCAAGGGGGCATTCCGGGGGTATGACAGGGGTGGGACAGCTTAGTCACAACTTAGAAACCCAGCAGAAAAGTGTGCTATAAGCCAAATTCCCCTTGAGTGGGGTTTGGAATAGGGCTAGCTTAAACTGGCATGGGGACGCGGGTAGCGCTGTGGTCTAAACTACAGAGCCTAAGGCTTGCCGATCAGAAGGTCGGCAGTTCGAATCCCTGAGACGGGGTGAGTGCCTGTTGTTCAGTCCCAGCTCCTGCCCACCTAGCAGTTCGAAAGCACGTCAAAGTGCAAGTAGATAAATAGGTACCGCTCCAGCAGGAAGGTAAACAGTGTTTCCGTGCGCTGCTCTGGTTCTCCAGAAGCGGCTTAGTCATGCTGGCCACATGACCCGGAAGCTGTCTGCGAACAAATGCTGGCTCCCTCGGCCTATAGAGCGAGATGAGCGCTGCAACCCCAGAGTCGTACGCGACTGGACCTAACGGTTAGGGGTACCTTTACCTTTAAACTGGTGTAATTTAGTCTGGGGTAAAATATTTTGACTTTTTATAGTTAGGACTGCTCTGTAAGTGTTTTTACAGAGAGCCAGTTTTGAGAGCCAGTTTGGTGTAGTAGTTAAGAGCGGTAGACTCGTAATCTGGGGAACCGGGTTTGTGTCCCCACTCCTCCACATGCAGCTGCTGGGTGACCTTGGGCTAGTCACACTTCTTTGAAGTCTCTCAGCCCCACTCACCTCACAGAGTGTTTGTTGTGGGGGAGGAAGGGAAAGGAGAATGTTAGCCGCTTTGAGACTCCTTAGGTAGTGACAAAGCGGGATATCAAATCCAAACTCCTCCTCCTCCTCCACTCCTCCCCTTTTTACACATTGAAGAGGGAGAACTCAGGATGGCATTTTTTTGTGGCAACCTTTTGTTCCGAGAGCTCTAGTTTCGCCCTTAATATAGCTTCTTTTGGTGACATTTCATGTAAGATGGAAATGCAAACATTCCTGAAAGCAATCAGCCTTAAGCTCTCTTCATCCATTCCAGAAACTTCTGTACAACTATTCTTTGCTGTAGAACTCCCAACTTTTGTCAACTCTCCATTTCCACACTGTTATACTGCAGTGGAGACAGATTTTCCCCGTGAAGTTAATATCTGTCAAATGAAACTAGATAAAATGCCCAGAATGTGTTGTCCAGATGGTCTGTACTTGTGAGGATTTTTTTCATGCAGGTTTGCTGATAATTATAACCACCACAAATTCTTTCAGCTCCTACTTCCTAACTCATGATTGGTCAACAATAGCCTTGTGAAGGCATTGAGCATTAGGTCTCCTAAACCCAAACAGATTAACAAGCATGCGCTAAACACCTGCTCACTCCTGAACGGGCTATGTTAGGTCAAAACAAGCTTCTCCCCATGGGACAGGTCTATAAGCTCCATGAACATGCAAAAAGGCATTTTTGATTAAGAACAGAAAGAAAAAGCAAACGTCAGGGTGATAATAGAAAAGTAAGATATAGCCAAGCTGCGATGCAACATATTTTTCACATCTATGTGTTTAAATAAAGCATTGACTTAGAAGACTCCTCATATGGAAAACCTATGTTCTGAAAGGAATGTATAAAATGGCCCAATGCCTTTTTTTATGATTACACAGACAAAACAATGCAGTTATCATAAAATGTAATTGCAAATGTAGAGGTAAGTCTGAGAGTAGGAAAAAACAACATGGTAACTTCCAGAAGTAGTGGACTACAATTCCCATCATTCCCTAGGGGTCAGCAATGGTAAATCCTTTTGCAGGTGTTCACAATCAGCTGAATGCATTCAAGCTGGGCTGCCAGTTGGGCTCCCAATTCTTCTTGTTTGAAAGTGGGTCTCCTGGTGTCCTACATATCTGTCAAAGTGAGCCTTAGGGTAGGGCTGCCATTTCTGAGTTTTTGCAAAAAATAGCTCAAGAACTTTTGTGTCTTGATCTTCACTTTTTTGAAATATGGCAACTGTGGGTTAAACCACTGAGCCTAAGACTTGCCAATCAGAAGGTCGGCGGTTCGAATCCCCGTGATGGGGTGAGCTCCCATTGCTCGGTCCCTGCTCCTGCCAACCTTGCAGTTCGAAAGCACGTCAAAGCACAAGTAGATAAATTGGTACCACTCCGGCGGGAAGGTAAACGGCGTTTCCGTGCGTTGCTCTGGTTCGCCAGAAGTGGCTTAGTCATGCTGGCCACATGACCCGGAAGCTGTACGCTGGCTCCCTCGGCCAGTAAAGCGAGATGAGCGCACAACCCCAGAGTCGGCCACAACTGGACCTAATGCTCAGGGGTCCCTTTACCTTTTACCTTAGGGGTTAAAGGAGCTTAGGATCAGGCCTGCCATCAAGATCCTGATCACCACCCCTGCCATGGACTGTGCTAGATGGGGTTAATGGCAGTCATCATCCACAATGGTATTATTTTTGTTGCTGGCATCAGTCTTTCATGGGAGACTGGGGTTGAAGTCAAATCACAGCATCTGAAGTGATCTCTCCAGGGTGCAAGTCTGGGCAGTGTGTATGGAGGTCCTGGGCTGCCCAGATGACAGGACACCCCTCTTGGCCTCATTGAGGTGGTCCAAAGGAATGCAGAGCAATACATTTGGCACCAGACTGACTGCAGGAGTTACTGGAAGAAGGTACACAAGGTGCCATTCAACTGTCTTATGGATTCCACTCCAGATTCGTGTTGAGTTTGTTGGGATACTGCCAGGGAGACAAAGTCCATCATGGCCCCCAAGCCATCTGCCGGACGATCCATCAATCTCCCGTAGGCATGCAGTATCAGCAGTTAGCGACATGAGTTTCTAGAAAATATCTTGCCACATTCCAGAGCTCATGCACACTCTATCTGCAGATAATGCACAGCCAAAGTCGCACTCAGGAGAGCATTATTTACAAGTTTTATTCAGCGTTGATCAGAACAAAGAAAGACATGACTGCCTGCGTCAGTGTCTCCAGACACAGAGAGAGAAATGAAAGCAACAGAAAACATAAACATCCTGTGAACAGGAAATACGCAGACTCTGTGACTCACAGCCTGCTCCCTTTTAAGGTGGAACGGAAATATCCTAACAGAGTTTACTCCATAGCCTTTTCTTGGCCTGAAGCAGCAAATAGATTTTCCCTCATGAATCCAGAAGCAGATCTCCTTAACATCAGAAGAGATGTCCTGCCTTCTGGTTCTGTTGGCCATGAAAGAGCATCATCATGCAGATAGTGATGGGTGTATCGGTCTATTTGCCTTCTACTTTGTATGTGTTCATCCACAAATTGATGCTTTGTCATTTATGCATTGATATGTGGGGTTATTTTTTAAAAAAATCCACATGGAAATTCACACTAAAATATCTCATTACACCTTCCCCACCCAAAATGCTCATTTTCAAAGCATATTCAGATGCATCTGAATTGCCACAAACAGTGTTGCAACATTCAGAGAAACTTTATGTTGGGTTGATAGCTGAGTTCTGTTCTGCACATTAGCCTAAGAAGTGCAGATCTGGTATCTGCTTTTGCTGTCTTTCATGATCCCTGCTTATTGGCCATGCTGCCCGGGGCTTACAACTTCAACTTCTTCTTCTTCTTCTTCTTCTTCTTCTTCTTCTTCTTCTTCTTCTTCTTCTTCGTTTTCATCTTCTTCTTTGGCGATCACTCGTAGCCGAGTAAGATTGCCTTCCATAAACACAGTTTTAACATTGAGCCCATAAGGGACTGTGGAGGCCAATTCTGGACCCACACGTCCTTCCACAGTGGGGACATTGGTTTCTGGATGGGAGTTGATCACGGTGAGGGTTTGCCAAGCGTGCCTTCCTCTTACCACGTTTCTCCCTTGTGTCCTTAGTTCGAGTATCTTCAAAGCCCATTACACCTTTGGTAAAGGCTGTTCTCCAATTGGAGCGCTTGCAGGCAAGTGTTTCCCAATTGTTGGTGTTTATACTACATTTTTAAAAATTTGCCTTGAGACAATCTTTAAACCTCTTTTGTTGACCACCAGCATTACGCTTTCCATTTTTAAGTTCGGAATAGAGTAGTTGCATTGGAAGACAATAAGCAGGCATCCGCCCAACATGACCAGTCCAACGAAGTTGATTTTGAAGAATCATTGCTTTGACACTGGTGATCTTTGCTTCTTCCAGTACGCTGGTATTAGTTTGCCTATCTTCCCAAGTGATGTGTAAAAATTTTCGGAGACACCGTTGATGGAATCTTTCGAGGAGTTGGAGATGGCATTTATAAGTGGTCCATGTTTCACAAGCATACAGTAAGGTTGGTGGTACGACAACATCTAGAGGACACCATGTTGACTATCCCTGGTCTAGAGGTGCTTTGGAATCTATCCTTTAGCTCAGGGGTAAACGATGACCCTCCAGAAGTTGTGTGCCTCTACAACTACCATCACTCCCAAGCAGCATGACCAGGGATGGAGGGAGTTTATGAGAGACACAGAGTCTACACTCCTACTCTAAACTTTTTCATTGGCGTGTCAGCCGGATCATTCAGCAACCTTTATTCCTCCCCCCCCCCCCAATGATACAGTATTAAACCTCATGTTCCCATTCTTCATTGCTGCAACTGAATAAAAATTATGTAGGCGGTTGAATTTGGTGATTGATTCTTTTCATTTAAAATACAGATGGCTCCACTTTTGATAGCTCTTTTAAAGAAGCGATATAAAGTTCATAACCTGTCAGCTGCTATATAATATTCTGATTTGCCAGTGAAGGAGGTCAAATTACTGCAGGGAGGAAAAAATCCAGAGCGCGCGCACACACAATACTGAATTTAAACAAGCCTAGTGAACACATATTCCCTGTGGAATATAGACTCGCCTCGGATTCTGAAACAGGTTATAAATTGAACCACCTTATTTGGACGGCAGCAGTTAGAACTTAGGAGAGCTTTTTTAAAAAAAAAAAAGTTTCTTGAATTTGTTCTCATTATCGTACTCTTTAAATCCAAATGGTTAAAAACTATATTTAAAAACCCATCTGCATAAAAAAATAATGGGTTGTAGATCACAGAAGCTGCAAAGAAAAATCAAAAGTAAAATTGCATATTTACACTGGAGAACTGATTATGAAACAAACCAAAACATTTTCAAGGAAAATAGGGACAAAGCAGCTTGAAATTCTATTGTTTAAACACATTGCAATCAATCAAATGACTAATTCTACCTCTGCAATATGCCAGTTACAAATGGCAGCAACTTGCATTAATGGTGTATAATTCATCTTTCCTTTGAAAGCTGAAATGTTTTTGATAAGCCAAACATTGATGAAGGTAATGTATTTGAGGTAAAATATAATTAATATTCCAATACTGAATACTTTTTCTTTTAAAACAACAAGCTTGTCTTTCAAGGACACATTAAATCATAGGTGTTTTTTCTTAGCAAATGCAATGAGTCAAAGAGGGAAAAGCATTTTCAGGAAGTATGGATTGTGGTGGGTTAGAAGCACTTAGATCCTGCAGATAAACACCTTTTAAAAATAAACAAAAACTCCTGTTACTAACTTTTTGTTTTAAGCTAGTTATAAAACATTATATACAATTATATCTTATATAATATAAAATTATATACACCAATAGATACTATTATATATGTGTGGGAAGAAACAACCTGTGTTTTCCTTGATGACAAATGTAATATTTTTGTCCTGTGACTTCTACTTCTCCCTGAATTAGTCACATGGGAAATCTCACTGAATCATAAACCAGGCAGTGATTGGAATGACATTAGAAATGGTCCAAGACCATGCAATACAAAAGCCAACTGGACTGGTGGCTAAATCTTCCTTCAAAACTGGTGGTGGGACAGTGTTCTTTATTGCAAGCTAGTTTGGGAGAGCTAGGGACGCGGGTGGCGCTGTAGTCTAAACCACAGAGCCTAGGGCTTGCTGATCAGAAGGTTGGCAGTTCGAATCCCTGCGCTGGGGTGAGCTCCTGTTATTTGGTTCCAGCTCCTGCCCACCAGCAGTTCGAAAGCACATCAAGTACAAGTAGATAAATAGGTACCGTTCCGGCAGGAAGGTAAATGGCATTTCCGTGCGTTGCTCTGGTTCGCCAGAAGCGGCTTAGTCGTGCTGGCCACATGACCCGGAAGCTGTCTGCGGACAAATGCCGGCTCCCTCAGCCTATAGAGCGAGATGAGCGCACAACCCCAGATTCGTGCTCGACTGGACCTAACGGTCAGGGGTACCTTTACTTTTACCTTTGGGAAGGCTACAACAGACTGTGTAACATGTATAGCTCCATCCTTGAACAGAGAGGGTGGCCAAGGAGAAACTGCCAGAGGGCTTTTGCCACTGCCCTCCAGAGCCTGCCGCCTGTGACAGTTGTCTCACATTGCCTAATGGTAGAGCAGGCCCTGGGTGACATCCTAAATCAGTGGTTCTCAACCTTGGGTCCCCAGATGTTTTTGTTTTTTTTTAATTATATTTATTAAAGTTTCAAAGAAAAGATTACATAGATAAGAAAAAAGAAAAAAAGGGGAAAGAAATAAAAAGGAAAAATACAAAATACAGAAAAAAGATAAAAAAAACTTAAAAAACGCATCAATCTTTCCATGCTTTACATTTCATTTCCTTATTTCCCTGACCTCCTCACACCTCCCTTTTTTGTATTCCAGTTCTATTTATTAATTCAGCAATTCCTTTCCCTCTTTGTTTTTGTCTTAATCCTTTAACTTAATATATTATAACTTTGGATTCTCACCTGTTAACAATCCATTTTTACATACACCTTTATAACATTGGTGCTAAAACCACTTAACTTCATTCTGACATCATTCTAACATTCATTAATTTTGCAATATTTCTGTAAATAGTCTTTAAATTTCTTCCAATCTTCTTCCACCAACTCTTCTCCCTGGTCTCGGATTCTGCCAGTCATTTCCGCCAGTTCCATATAGTCCATCACCTTCATCTGCCATTCTTCCAGAGTGGGGGTCCCCCAGATGTTTTTGGCCTACGACTCTCATGATCCCTAGCTCACAGGACCAGTGGTCAGGGATGATGGGAGTTGTAAGCCAAAAACATCTGGGGACCCAAGGTTGAGAAAGGCTGTCCTAAATGCTGCGTGGCCAATTAAATTTGATTATGCAGAGACATCAGTGAAAGCAGAATCAAGGGTAGAAGAAGGATGAGTCTTTTGCTTCCTTTCACACCCCTCCTCTTTGAATATGCAAAGCCTCTTCAAAATTTAGCATGATAATGTATTAGGATTCTCTAAGTCATGGGTAGGCAAACTAAGGCCCGGGGGCTGGATCCGACCCAATTGCCTTCTAAATCCGGCTCGCGGACTGTCTGGGAATCAGCGTGTTTTTACATGAGTAGAATATGTCATTTTATTTAAAATGCATCTCTGGGTTATTTGTGGGGCATAGGAATTCATTCATTTCCCCCCCCCAAAAATATAGTCCGGCTCCCCCACAAGTTCTGAGGGACAGTGGACCGGCTCCCTGCTGAAAAAGTTTGCTGACCCCTGCTCTAAGAGTAAAATGTTGCCCTTGTGGCTTTTAGCTGCGCATTTTCTGTGGCATTAAGAATGTTGCCTTGATTCTGTGGAAGGGAACAGTAAACCCAGTCGTGGCATGGAGTGTAGAATTAAAAAATGGGGCAGCTTTTCCAGGTGAGGCAGTGACTCACACAAGTCTCTCCTTCAGAAATGACAGTGTACAACAAGCTTTTTCAATTGTTCCTTTTGTGTATATAAAAGCCTTTTGTGTTTGAGCTTTCAGATGGCTATTCTATAGAAATACTGGCCTGTGCGATGATAAAATGAAGGCTACATTTCTGAAGAGCTATTAGGCCATGACAAAATGTTGACAGTGCTATTTAATGGTGTGTCTCTTTTTATTCCTAAAAAAGGAAGGAAGGAAGGAAGGAAGGAAGGAAGGAAGGAAGGAAGGAAGGAAGCTGTCTCCTCATGGGTGCTTAAATAAACCCCATCATATTTGATTATGATGGTGGTAATAATAAAAGTAGATGCATTTATAAAGTTCAAAGAATATGCAATACATAAAGCACATTAACTCAGTGTTCTTCACAACAACCATGTAAGGTATGTCCAGGGTATCTCTATATAATAAATTCCCCCCCAAAATTATTGCTTATGTGGAAAATGGGTGATGGTGGGCATCTAGCCATTATATAGGCCCTCAACGTATGAAGTTGTGCAACACTAAGTTTCCCTTGCTGTCGACCATTTTGCTGCATAGATGCGAAATCTCCTAAATATATGTAAGTGCCATCTTCTGAAGAAGGTTGAGAGGGCCTGATGTGATGTCCTGATGTGTTCAATTTCAACCATGGAGGGCCCTGGTCCCCTAAAAAAAAAATTGAGGGCACCCAAAGTGCCTCGGCCTCGCAGGAGCCGGTGCCTATATGCCTATACAGTGATACCTCAGGTTAAGTACTTAATTCGTTCTGGAGGTCCGTTCTTAACCTGAAACTGTTCTTAACCTGAAGCACCACTTTAGCTAATGGGGCCTCCTGCTGCTGCTGCACCGCTGGAGCCCAATTTCTGTTCTTATCCTGAAGCAAAGTTCTTAACCTGAGGTATTATTTCTGGGTTAGCGAAGTCTGTAACCTGAAGAGTATGTAACCTGAAGCGTATGTAACCTGAGGTACCACTGTAATGGATAGACTTGATTACTAGCTGGGCTGCACATAGATAAAATTGTTTTATCCATGAACATTTCCAGAAGTAGGTCAGGAGCTTGAATTCACAGAAAAGTGTAAGGTGCAAGGACACATCAGTCACGACTTCTCTGAATGACTTTGGCAAGCTATAATTCCACAAGAGATGTTCTCCACACCTTGTGGTATGGCTGTTGGTTCTGAGAGTTGTAATACAGTGGTACCTCTGGTTAAGTACTTAATACGTTCTAGAGGTCTGTTCTTAACCTGAAACTGTTCTTAACCTGAAGCACCACTTTAGCTAATGGGGCCTCCTGCTGCCGCTGCGCCATTTCCGTTCTTATCCTGAAGCAAAGTTCTTAACCCGAGGTAATATTGCTGGGTTAGCGGAGTCTGTAACCCGAAGCGTATGTAACCTGAAGCATCTGTAACCCGAGGTACCACTGTATGGGGGGGGGTGTTTTTTAAATAGTCATGAGTTAATGACAAAGGAGGTAGATTTTCCTATTAAAGTATGAGTGTGAGGAGCCATGATCTAATTAACATTTATTTAGGAAGTCTGCCTGTTGAAAAGATCAATACATCAGTAAAGATTTAAGCTTGCCTGTTTTGGCAACTCATTTGTCATCTTGTTTCTCAAATATTGGACATCTATACCAAATTGAAAAATCACACAGGGGCTAGAAAAGTTTGATTTAGCATAAATGCAATAGAATCTGATGTTATCTTTGGTACAGAACCCATCTTATTCAAGCCAGAGACAAAAAGCTCCACAAATGTTGAGAAAACAAAATGCATTCAAGCTGTCAGAGTTCTGGGATATTCAAGCTATTGTTTCTTTATTAAGAACTAAACTTTAAAAAAACAAACAACACTATTCTCACACAGCTGAATTTCATTGTAATCAGCATTAGCATTTGATTACTGGAGACCAAAGAATCCATGGGAGATACTATTATACTTATATTCTTGCAGTTTTGCAAGGAAGTTTTGTATAAAACCAAGCTGGCTCAGGACAGAACAAAGAAGGCAGTCCCATTGAGTTTAATGACACCTACTCCCAGGTAAGTGGGCATATGATTGAAGTATTAATAGCATTAGTAATTTGGAATTGCAAATTGCAGTGCAGCACAATTCATGAAATAGAATATTTTTCATGCAATAAATTATTTAACTTAGGAATAAAAATAACATAAGACTTTCCCTGTGGTATGTCGACCTATTGCTATAAATAGTCATAGTTGATCAAGAGATGAGGCCCCATAGTATGGATGGGGGAGAGATTTGGTTTGATTTGCATTTTAATATGAACTTCCTTCATTTGTACTTCCCAGAATAATGCATAAATTGTAGTGAAGCTGTCCTTTGAAAGCTGCACTTGTGATTCGAGGACCCGATCCCCACTTGGGGGAATGAAGACACGTGGACACAGTATATTAGGTTAATGGGCAAAGAAAAGGCCACAGCTTTATTGATTACAGCATGTGAGAAGGTATTGGCTTAGGCATTGGACCATGGACAATTTGACTCCACCCACTCAGAGAGGGGTGAGTCTCTTCAAGGGGTTAACCACCAGTAGGGGGAGCCTGTTGATGCTAATACAACTATAAGCTTTCCCCTGATGTCACCGAGGGTCGTGCCATGGCCCCCCGCCACACCGGGCATCGGACAGGATCCACGACAGCCGGATTCCTTTAACGGAATACCCAAAATTGAAGGGGTAGGCGATGGCCACACCTTGCCCTTCCATACACCAACAACACATTCCAATGCTTAACTGCCAAATACCAAGAAAGTTGTGACGATTGCTACGAGGTAGGCGGAAAAAACCAAGAGGCCGGTGCCAATTTGACAATTGGAAAAAACTCCTACCAGGCCCCCTGGGCAACCAGGGCGACCAACCATGGGTCCATAGCAAGGCCAAGAGAGAAGCTACGCCCTAGAGGGAGTGGTGGGTGGGTGACTCGTGGTAGATTGGGAGCGAATGGCGGGGAGAACTGGCGCGGCCGCATTTGAGTGGCTAAACCACACCTCCCTGGTGGCACCCGATTGGGTGCCCAGCTGGGGGGGGGCCTGGCGCGCCAGCAAAGGTGAGGGCAGGGGGCCGAACGCCCCCTGTGTGACGCGGGAATCGTCTCCCGGTCACAACCCCTCCCCTCCGGAAAGAGGAGAGGCTTTCTCCAGATTTGATGGTGTGATTTTCCAACTGAAGAACCTGAACAAAAAAATTGAATAAAAAATAAATAAAAAAATAAAAAAAATAAAGTTCAGATAGTAGCGAAAACTATATATAAAAATGCATTGTACTGGGGAAAATGCTTGCAAAAATGTGCACATTAGGAGGAATATTCACTAAAATGCCAGTGGTTTTATATAACACACACACATCCAGAAACAGGTGTGGAGAACTGAAATCGGTTGTAGAAGAATGAGATACACGGAGACAAAAATTGACAGATGCATCCATCGCTACCCATAGATCTGGTGCCTTCCTATTTAGTAAGGATGCTGAGAGAATTCCAACCTTTTTAGCCAGAAATCCTGTCAGCTGGCAGCAGTTTAGTAAGAAATGAGTAATAAATCTGCATTTTCCCCATTTGCTATGAAAGGGAAAGTGCCTTGTTCAAGAATGTTCAGTTTCACCTAATGAAGCGAATACTGTGTGAAAATTCTGTGAAAGGCGAACACACATATACAAAGTACCAAGGCTGCCATTTTCAGCTGGCACAAAACGCAGTGGCTAAATTACAAATGGAGGCTAGACATATAGATATTAACACCAACTTTTCTCCCAAAGTAGGAAGTCTTTGTCCTACCTATTTATTAAAAGGAAAAGCATATGATTCACAATGAGAGCCAGAGTCGGACCAATGGACCATCTAGTTTGGCACTGTCCATGCTGACAGATAGACGTTTTCCAGGCTAATAATAATAATAATAATAATAATAATAATAATAATTTATTTATACCCCACCCATCTGGCTGGGTATCCCCAGCCACTCTGGGTGGCTCCCAACAGAATATTAAAAACACGACAAAACATCAAACATTAAAAACTTCCCTAAATAGGGCTGCCTTCAGATAGTTGTTTATTTCCTTGACATCTGATGGGAGGGTGTTCCACAGGGCGGGCGCCACTACCGAGTAGGCCCTCTGCCTGGTTCCCTGTAACGTCACTTCTCGCAGTGAGGGAACCGCCAGAAGGTTCTTGGAGCTGGACCTCAATGTCCGGGCTGAACGATGGGGGTGGGGACGCTCCTTCAGGTATACTGGACCGAGGCCATTTAGGGCTTTAAAGGTCAGTACCAACACTTTGAATTCTGCTCAGAAACATACTGGGAGTCAATGTAGGTCTTTCAGGACCAGTGTTACATGGTCTTGGTGGGCACTCCCATTCACCAGTCTAGCTGCTGCATTCTGGATTAGTTGTAGTTTCTGGGTCACCTTCAAAGGTAACCCCATGTAGAGCGCATTGCAGTAATCCAAGTGGGAGATAACCAGAGCATGCACCACTCTGGTGAGACAGTCTGCGGGCAGATAGGGTCTCAGCCTGCATACCAGATGGAGCTGGTAAACAGCTGCCCTGGACACAGAATTGACCTACGCCTCCATGGACAGCTGTGAGTCCAAAATGACTCCCAGGCTGCGCACCTGGTCCTTCAGGGACACAGTTACCCCATTCAGGACCAGGGAGTCCTCCACACCTGCCCGCCCCCTGTCCCCCCCCAAAACAGTACTTCTGCCTTGTCAGGACTCAACCTCTTGAGCCCTGCCTTGAGATACTGGAAACTGAACCTGCAACTTTTTCACATGCAAAGCTTGTGCTCTAGCCCTGAGCTACCCCACCGTCTCTGTTTTAATTTAGGCTGCAATCTTATTTTGGGTACAGTCCGAACTCCAAGTGTAGCCTGTTGGGGCTTAATGGAGCAGCAGGGACACCTTCCAATCCCCAGCCCTGCCATGCATGCCATTCCAACATCCCCTGCCCTGCCATGCCAACCCGGGCAGAAGAAGGGACAGGCAAATCACTGTGCCAGCCTGGATACGGTGCGGTTGGCTTAGGAGTCAACAGATCCTCAGCCATCTAAGCCCTTCCCTGCCTGCAGAATGCCACATTTTGGTGTGTTCTTCTGACTGTTATCAGTGGGTGTTCTGCCGATGCAGTTCTGCCCAAGTATTCGGTGGGCAGAATGGGCAGCTCTGCAGAAGTGAAGTGGCACTGGTGGCGTCATTCTATTGGTAGACACTGGCAGGGCTGGGTAGGGGTGCCCCTTCTCCCAATTCATCCCCCACCCCCCAAAAAGGGGATTTGGATTCCTTGGGACTACCTCTGAATAGACATACAGTGGTACCTCAGGTTAAGTACTTAATTCATTCCGGAGGTCCATACTTAACCTGAAACTGTTCTTAACCTGAAGCACCACTTTAGCTAATGGGGCCTCCTGCTGCCGCCGCGCCGCCGGAGCACAATTTCTGTTCTCATCCTGAAGCAAAGTTCTTAACCTGAAGCACTATTTCTGGGTTAGCGGAGTCTGTAACCTGAAGCATATGTAACCTGAAGCATATGTAACCCGAGGTACCACTGTATATATGATGCTGTTAGGTACTTGCAGTAACTTAAGGACTTTTGGAATGCCTTATTCCCAGTTTCTAAAGCCAACTATCACTTTCAAAGAATTAAATTTTCATGCACTCTTTTTTTTTGGGGGGGGGGAGTTTGCAAGAACAAAAGGTGAACTAACTGTATTAAGAGTTGTGAACTTAAAGTGATAAATCAGCTCAACAAATCTGATCAATAAAAACCAAACATAAAATCTAACAAAGTTACAGCAAAGAGAGTGGAGATGACTTTAAAAAAAAAGACTAATACAATTTACCTAGGACAAAGAAAAGATGCAAGGCAGCATTCATGATATAAAAATAAGGCATGGTTTTCCCTTGCTCTGATATTGAAAATATATTTTCAGAAACTCAAAGAATAATGTGGGCAATTTGGTAGGAAAGATCAAAAGCAGCCGAGATTTGCTGCCAGAGGACCTGGGTATCAAAATTCCTATGTGGTTTTATATACTCTATTTTCAAGAGGCACTGAACCAAACATGAATAGCCATTACTAAAAGTGATGCATAAATGCAATCCCTCTAATTAAAGAAAATAAAAGAAGAACCCATGAAATATTGCAAACAAAATTGGAAACATTTGCTACAACCTATAGTCGTTCAGCACTGTGATGAGCCAATGGACTATAGAGGTGGGTGAAGAATGTGAAGAATAGCTGGTGCCATCCAGTTGTTGGATTATAGTGTCCATTACCCTTGAAACTTGACCATGCAAGCTGGGGCTGATTGGAGTACAACAACAGCCAGAAGTCATTTGACCGGCCATCCTGAATTTAGGTAAGATTAAAATAATTATATCCATTCATGAGATTTTTAAAAGTTTAACTTCTCAAAAAATTACTGCCCATATTAATCTTAAATGGTTTTGACACTTACAATTCATATACTGCATGAATAGGTCCATTACTGGAGATGCAGGTGGCACTTTGGTCTAAACCACTGAGACTCTTGGGCTTGCCGATTGGAAGGTCAGCGGTTCGAATCCCCGTGATGGAGTGAGCTCCCATTGCTCTGTCCCAGCTCCTGCCAACCTAGCAGTTTGAAAGCACACCAGTGCAAGTAGATAAATAGGTACTGCTGTGGTGGGAAGGTAAACAGCATTTCCGTGCGCTCTGGTTTCCGTCACGGTGTCCTGTTGCACCAGAAGCAGTTTAGTCATGCTGGCATGACCCGGAAAGCTGTCCGCGGACAAACGCCGACTCCTTCGGCCTGACAGCGAGATGAGCACCGCAACCCCATAGTCACCTTTGACTGGACTTAACCATCCAGGAGTCCTTTACCTTTATCAAATGGGCCTCATACATCCAAATTATGTTAGCCTGCTCGGGATTGGTTAACCCGAGGTATGACTGTATAGCTATATAATCCCTAGTGTAGTAAGATAAGACCTTTGGAGCAGGCATTTTTTTTTAAAAAAAGTTTTTTATGAACTGCCCTAGTAGGGCAGTAATTGTTACTTGATAATTTGTCACCCTCCCTCATGATAGCACATGGGGCAGACCGGCCCCACCCCCCTTCCTACGCCCCTGCTGGAGGGTTGGAGGAACTCTCCAGAGCAGAATAGGGAGCACACAGGGGGATGAGAGATAGTGGAAGTTACAGGGTGACAGTAGATCCCTGCCAGTGTAGCGTTGGATACAACCCAATGACTTCTCAACTCACAAGTTTTTCACCAAGTCACTAAGCCACTTCCGACCTCGGAAGCCACTTCCGACCTATTCATGCAGTATATGAATTGTAAGTGTCACAACCATATAAGATTAATATGGGCAGTATTTTTTTAAGAAGCTAAACTTTTAAAAATCTCATCAATGAATATAATTATTTTAATCTTACCTTCACGTCCCCAACACTCACAGGGAGGCTGGCTCCCAGCCCCGAAAGAAAAGGGGAAATCCTCTGCCGCGTCATCCCCTGGGCCAGCCAATCGGCTGGCTCAGAGGGTGTGGCTTGCCGCATTTAAGACAAGCGCGGCAGAGGCCCTTCCTCTTTGCCGCCGATCAGCTGGGGAATTTCGTTTGCATTTGGTTTGTTTACTCTGCTTGCGTTGGTTTGTCTGCCTTGTTTTTTCTCAGCATTGTTATGTAGATGAAGGGGGGGGGGAGGAGCGCCATCACTTCCCCCGGTTAGTGAGGGGTAGTCCGGTAAAGGATTCTGGGGGGGTGGGGTGGCCAAGTCTGAAGTTTATGGAGGGCAGGGCCCAAGGCACGCCCCCGAGTGGTGACCCTGGGGGAGTGCCTAGTTGATGTTCATCAGCAGGGCTCCCCCTGCTGATGTTAACCCTTCCCGTCCTTCAGGCAGACAGACTGGAGCCGGATAGTCAATTAGGACCAATGCCTAAAGCCAATACCACTCATCACCTGTAACCAATAAAGTTGTGGCCAATTTTAGCCCATTAACCTAAATAATGGTGTCTCGTATCTTTATTTCCACTGGTGGGAGGTGGGAACCTGCCACGCAACCCTTCATTCAGAAACCTGTTCCGTGATCACTGCTCTGATGTTCACCATTTCACTGCTGGTTTGTATGAATGAGGAAAGAATCTGAAGCCCATGTGAAGGACATAAGGTAAATCTTTGAAAGTTAATTTCTTGGAACACTGTTGATTTTGAAGCTTCCACTACATCCATGTTGGAGATAAATTAATTTTCTCCCCACTGAGAGCTACAGATTACAGTTATCAGCCTTTGTCAGGCTTAGGGTAAAAATTGGCAGATAAAAGGAAATGGCTGGCTGTAATTCCAATGACAACGATTTGAGGGGATAAGTATTTGGAAAGTTTGGCTTCAAGACTGCTGAGAAGTTTAGGAAGACATCCAGACAATGATGGATGGAAGCAACAATGCTCCTAAACTAAAAATGCTGGAAATGGCAGTGTTGGGAAATAGAGGGGATGGACAGGAAAATAAAGAGTCTCCAATTCATTAATCTGACACCAGTAGATGTGGCTAATGGTAGTGAGACAGGAAAACCAAAATCTATATTTCTGAGAAGTGCTCTGCAGGAACTGAAGAATGGATGTTTTAAGATCACTCTCATTGTATCAAAAATGCATTAGCAGGAAGAAAGAGGGCTTGGCTCAAATGCATTTTTTAAACTAACTCCAACCATGTTTTTTCCTAATGTGAAACATATATCAGATTTAGTATACCCATTCTAAAATTTGAAACACTGTTCCATAGATGTATATGGTCTCTCTCTCTCTCTCTCTCTTTCTTTCTTTCTTTCTTTCTTTCTTATTGGTGAGCAAGACTCTTAAGATGGACACTGAACTGCAGAATGTTACAATGAAATTATATTTTTGGATTACTGTAGATTGGCCAACTTCTATAGCCTTCTTCAGCCACCCAACAAGAATGCTTGATGGTTCAAACTAGGAAGAGTGGCACGCACACTGATTCCACCTCCATTGTCCCTACACAACGAGTATTTTACTACTTACTTTAAGAAAATATTGAGTCCCACCTTTCTGCAGGAAAAATATATTGTCCCTCCAATAAAGAGGTCCCTGGGGATGTGGGACTCTATAGATTAAAAATGGCACCTTTAATTGTTCACAAAAATGTGGTGGAAGCTAATATGGACCTTTCAGTCCAGGTGAAATTATGTTCACTGTGGTGGGTTCCTGACAAAAGTTGCCATGTTCCAAGCCATCAGAAACTTCAAAATAGCTTTCAAAGCCTGCCTGTGTATATTTAGAGAAATGTGTGATAAAATGCTGACAATTTTTTACAAAGATTTTTTTTTAATGCAGTAAACTAAATTTAAGATCTGAAAAATATGAAAGAAGGAAAGTGAAATTGACACATTTGTCCACCCATATTCTAGAAGGTGAAAGTACAGACTACATCTTTGGCTTGCAATTTGTTAATCATTCTAAACAAAAAAAGGGTTTGCATTTTATTTTATTTTATTTTTAAAAAGGTTGCCTATCCCTGGAAATACAGAAGAACATTTCACCATGGCTCTGGAGCTGACGTGCAGAAGGTACTGCTCAGTTTGCAAATCATGTCTGCAGTTTTGAATCATCTGAGGAATCCTTTAAATTCAGCTCAGCAAGGTAAGGAATTCATTTCATCATTCCTAGAATTGTTTCCTGAAGCTGAGTGCGAAGTGACAGCCTATGCCTCTTA
This sequence comes from Podarcis pityusensis, assembly GCF_964106645.2. NCBI lineage: Eukaryota > Metazoa > Chordata > Lepidosauria > Squamata > Lacertidae > Podarcis > Podarcis pityusensis. The sequence continues at coordinate 65,833,235 of NC_138035.1, forward strand.
TCCCATAAAACAGATTTAAGTTCGCCCACTTCATTTGGCAATTCATTCAGTTAGTGCTGATAATCATTCACTTACGAAGCTTTCTAGTTTGGGGCTGAATTCAGCAGGCCTTAGCTCCACTGTCAATATTTAACTTAGCTCTACAAACAACTTCTTAAAAAGAGAACTTGCAAGAATATCAGGAACATACACACACATATTATTTGCATATAGTCATGACTTACATATCAACCTGCTCTGAAGATGTGGATCTTTGGGGAAATCACTGTAAACTCATTGATGCTATTTTTCAGTTCTTCTAAATTATCTCAGCGGGCGATTAAAAATACAAACCAATTAACCTCTCCAAACCACCTTTCTAATTAATCAATCTTTTCCAGCTTCATCAACAATGAGGCCAAGGAAACCTAGTAATTATATTTAAATATCTCAACAATTGATTTAGAAAAGATATTGTTGCCTGCCTTTTGCACTTACAGGGTAAAGAGGTTAATCGTTTTATGCAGAGAAACCCACATTTAAGATACAAAAAATAATAACAGGAGACATTGTTGTATGGGCTGTATGGCTGCTAAAATTGTATAACCCTTGTAAAATCTATTGTTTTGTCCATCTGTTTCTGCATGCACACACACACACACACCCTTCATTAGCACAAGCCATAATTTGGAAAATGTCATAAGTTTGCTATAAGAGAATAATATTTTTGTTCAATTAAGTTGAAGCAGATCAAGCATCCAACTCCAGCCCATGATCTTGTTACTAACAGTGATGAACAAGGTGTCCCTGAAACCTCACAGACAGACAGGTCATTGAAGTGTTGTTTCTTCTTATCGTCTTGTATTTAGAGGTCTCTGCCCAGGGAGTTTTATTAACTTATATGCAGAATTCATCATGCGAAAGGCTGGACTGGATGAATCTCAAACCGGAATTAAGATGGCCGGAAGAAATATCAACAAGCTCAGATATGCAGATGACACAACCTTGATGGCAGAAAGTGAGGAGGAATTAAAGAACCTTTTAATGAAGGTGAAAGAGGAGAGCGCAAAATATGGTCTGAAGCTCAACATCAAAAAAACTAAGATCATGGCCACTGGTCCCATCACCTCCTGGCAAATAGAAGGGGGGGGGGATGGAAGCAGTGAGAGATTTTACTTTCTTGGGTTCCATGATCACTGCAGATGGTGACAGCCGTCACGAAATTAAAAGACTCCTGCTTCTTGGGAGAAAAGCAATGACAAACCTAGACAGCATCTTAAAAAGCAGAGACATCACCTTGTTAACATATTGTTAAAGCTATGGTTTTCCCAGTAGTGATGTATGGAAGTGAGAGCTGGACCATAAAGAAGGCTGATTGCCGAAGAATTGATGCTTTTGAATTCTGGTGCTGGAGGAGACTCTTGAGAGTCCCATGGACTGCAAGAAGATCAAACCTATCCAATCTGAAGGAAATCAGCTCTGAGTGCTCACTGGAAGGACAGATCCTGAAGCTGAGGCTCCAGTACTTTGGCCACCTCATGAGAAGAGAAGACTCCCTGGAAAAGACCTGCCTTTTAGGGCTTTAAAGGTCAGCACCAACACTTTGTTTTCCACCCATCCTCACAACAATTTGTCAGCATTCCATTCCAACTGAGCATGGTCGGTTGTCATTGGCATGTTTGTGTTTTCCACCTCTGTTCTGGGTTTCCTGTCCTTATTTTGCTTGGGGCGGGGGGGAGGAATACACTTGGACTGAATCCTAGCCATATTAAAACATTTGTCTCAACAATGACTTTTTCCCTTTGGATCCTAGTCCCATGGGGACATGCATTCTAATCTAAGTGGGGAATTGAAGAGATAAGCATCCTCTTCCTATTCACGGACTTTACAGTCAGAACAGGTCTTCCTTGTCTCCGTAAATAATTAAAGAAAAAGAGGGCATGTCACTGCCTGCCTGCTATGTATTTAAGCACACGTCTATTTTTACAATTGCACATCTGTTTTTTTGCAACTGCTATTTCCAGTTTTGAAACATGCACGTTGACATTAATTGCCTGCGCACAATTCTCATCATGACTAATTTGACCCCCACTTTCAAAGCTGGCCTGCCATGTGGCAAGAGTCCCGATTCCACGGGATCAATCTAGGCATGACGTTAATTGCATGAAGGCAATACGTTTGCATGTTTTAAGAAATATCGACAGGGACCGGCTGGCATTTGAGACGCTGAAGCGCAGGTTTCCAACTGAATTAGCCGTATGGTTCTTTGGATCCTGGCTTGAGTCTTTAAGAGTGAAATAAAAGCTGTATGCTCCCATCATGCTGGAAGTTAAAAAAAATAAAATAACAGTTGCTAATTTGGTAAATGAAACTGTTGTTGGAGAACGTTTTGTTCCCTAATTACAAGAGGTGGGTCTTCTGTGGGTCATTTTCAAGTTACGTCAAGTTCCTTTCTTTTTATGTGGCATTCCCCCCCACTCAAGATGCTGTAATACATAAGAAGCATTAACTAGCACTTTCAACATCAGATTTTGCTTGTAACCAAGTACTTAAACAAATTAATGAGCTGAAGCTACAATGAATGATTATGTCATTTAGAATATGGTGTACATTAATGCATTTGACAAAGGCAAAGAAGGAAGATCATTAAACTGGGTTTTTACGGCCCCTGAGGGTGAACAGCACTGGATCTAATCGAAATGAAGAAGAGCAAGTGGCCAGACAATAACTGATTAAATATGACTTAACAATAGGGGAAAACTTGAGAGCCAGGATTAGCTTGTTCCGCACAATATCTAGATATGGTTGATTTATTTAAAATGAATATTGTGGGGTCACCGAGGGGGTAACGTATGGGCTGGCCTGCAAATGCTTGAGCGTTTCTTAAGCATTTGGATAAGACAAATATCAAATACTTGTCTATGCAATTGCATATTCTTCGCAATACTTATTTGATTGTCTTGTGTCTGATGGTCAATTTCATACAACCCTTTCACAGGTTGTACACATGAAGGGGGTTCACGTGATTATAGAAGAGGCCAGGCTATTTCCTTGGCTCCGCCTCCAACAGACATGGCTTCCTCCACCCTATCCCTAACATCCATGCATCGTTGTTGTTTAGTCGTTTAGTCGTTTAGTCGTGTCCGAATCTTCGTGACCCCATGGACCAGAGCACGCCAGGCACCTCTGTCTTCCACTGCCTCCTGCAGTTTGGTCAAACTCATGCTTCTAGCTTCGAGAACACCATCCAACCATCTCGTCCTCTGTCATCCCCTTCTCCTTGTGCCCTCCATCTTTCTCAGCATCAGGGTCTTTTCCAGGGAGTCTTCTCTTCTCATGAGGTGGACAAAGTACTATTTCCATGTATTAGGTGTGGATATTTGAGTAGGGGAAGTCTATGTGCATAGGCTTCCACCGGAGCTGGAGTCCTGAATGATTGGTGTTCCAGATCCCAAGCTAGTCTATATGCCTCCAGTTTCTCTGATGTCCATATATAATGAATAAAAATTAAGTATGCCTAAGGTTACCTTCAGGCAACCAGTACCTTGAGCATGCCAAGCCATTTTTATCCCACACTTTCCAGTCCATTTCCCCCATCACTTTCCTTACTGCAAAAGAGCCGGTCATTTTAGAAGTGGATTTATTGTGCCAAATACAATTCAAGTGCACACCTGAATTTGTGGGGATGCAACTCAATACAATCCGCAAAATAGCAACTGTCAGGAAGCAACTGACCAGGTCATCTCTCACTTCTAGGTACAGTGGCACCTCAGTTTTCAAACGTCTCCGTTGACAAACATTTAAGTTTTCGAATGCCGTAAATGCTTTGGTTTTCAAACACACCTCGGAAGTCGAACATGCCACACGGCTTCCGCTGTGTGCAAGATCGTGAGGCCTAGCTGTTGGCTATTGAGTTTTCGGTTTTTGAATGTTTCAGAACTCAAACGGTCTTCCGGAATGGATTACGTTCGAAAACTGAGGTACTAAGGTACCACTGCATATTGGTAATCTGAATTCTCATTCCGTGTCAGTTTCACATGTGTTCAATCATGAGCCAGTTCCATTCCATTTTTGTGATTTTTTTTCCCAAAAGGAAGACATTGGGGGGGACGGGACCACATGCCAATTTTTTATTTTGTGCACTTTTCATACGATACCCATTTTGTGTGCATTTCCTCCCTAAAATACACATTTTATGCATTCGTCCTGTAAAAGAAGCATTTTTGTATGCTTTTAAAAAATTGAAAAGGACACATCCAATTGTTAACCAAATTCTGATCCATGTATTTAGTCCAGGAAGTGCAAATTATGGAGGTTTAAAACAGAATTCTGTTACATCTCTAAATGCATTGTGAAATCCCTGTTCAATGCTCTTAGAATTTGATGTAGGTACTATTGCAGTGTCTCCCTAAAGGGATCTTACGACAGGCTGACCGTTCATGGGAGATCCCTCTACCACCTTACAATGAGTTTCCAAAGATTGGTGCTTAGAGTCTAATCTCCCATCTTCCTCCTGGTTATGTTTCATGCATTCATGCGTGTGAGGAACGTGGACATATTATAGACCAAGAGATCAACCATGGAGGTGGCAGGACCAGGTTGCAAAAGGTGACATTTGAACAGGGCAAAGAAAGAAACTATAGTATCATTTATCTTGCCACGGAAAGGCCCATTTGCAGTAGACTTGCTGGGCAGTTTTAATGCTTAAAATCCATTTAGATATGATTGCTGTTTAAAACGGTATTTAAATGTGTAACATAATAAATAAAATATATGATTCAATTATTTATTTAGGAAATTGCAGCTAATTTATACAATGCCCTTCCTCTTACCCTTGCTCTTCTTAATTTGGAAGTTTTCTCTGGTAAGAGGTGCCAGGTTTTCTGTATACCTTAACTGTATCAATGCACAGGGGAAATCTCTTTGAAAAAGGAAATACATACTAAAGCAAAAATAAAAACAAACCAATAACTTCCCTCCCCACACACAAACTCATTGGAAGGCCACAGACTGTTAGTCAGCCAAAAGCCTGGTTAGAGAGGAATAATAAATAATAATAATAATAATAATAATAATAATAATAATAATAATTTAATTAAACCCCGCCCATCTGGCCGGGCCTCCCCAGCCACTCTGGGCGGCTTCCAAAAAAAATACTAAAATACTGCAATACATCAAAAATTAAAAGCCTCCCTAAACAGGGCTGCCTTCAGATGTCTTCTAAAAGTTTGGTAGTTGTTGTTCTCTTTGACATCTGGTGGGAGGGTGTTCCACGGGGGGGGGGGGGCGCCACTACCGAGAAGGCCCTCTGCCTGGTTCCCTGTAACTTGGCTTCTCGCAGTGAGGGAACTGCCAGAAGGCCCTCGGCGCTGGACCTCAGTGTCTGGGCAGAACGATGGGGGTGGAAACACTCCTTCAGATATACTGGACCAAGGCCGTTTAGGGCTTTAAAGGTCAGCACCAAGCGAATGTTTTTGCCTGGCACCTGAATATATGTAACGAAGGCACCAATGAACCTCCCTGGGGAGAGCATTCCACAGACGGGGAGCCACTGCAGAAAAGGCCTCGTTCTCGTGTTGCCACCTTCTGGACTTCTCATGGAGGAGGTACACAAAGAAGGACCTCAGAGGATGATTTCAGGGTCCAGGTAGGTCCATATGGAGAGACGGTCCTTGAGGTATTGCAAACCTGAGCCGCTTAAGGCTTTGTGGTATTACGTCTTGCACTTCAATGCCATGTAAAAGACTCCCAATTCTTTCCAAAATGATTTTCATTGTGTTCTTATGTCGGAAGCCAACAATGTCCAACCGGTTGACCGTGATTGACAGATAGATCGCCGTGGTGCTCCTGGTCGATCGCAGGAGTAATGAAAGTGATCGCCCCGTTTGTCCTGAGCAATTGCAACACGCCCTGCTTTTGAAAGGCTGTATTCCCAGCGCCGGCGACATAGTGTTTGAATGTGGCAGGGCAGCAGACTTACAGCGATTTTATGCAATCCACCCCAAAAATAGTTGAACAACTCTCCCCCCAAAAAAGCTCAACAACTATGGGTAATGACAATGGGTTGTTATTAAACACAATGCCAGTGTTATTAAACTGGAAGTAAATTGCAGTCTGTAGAGCAGGCATAGGCAAACTAGGCCCTCCAGATGTTTTGAGACTACAATTCCCATCATCCCTGACCACTGGTCCTGTTAGCTAGGGATGATGGAAGTTGTAGTCCCAAAACATCTGGAAGGCCGAGTTTGCCAATGCCCACTCTAGAGAGTTGGACGTGCCTGTCGTAAGCCACTAAAGTCTTCAAAAGACAACTGTGTAACATAACTGTATATACCATTTTCTTAATTGAGAAAATGGCATCCGGGGTGCCAAGTTGAATAATATATTGGGGGAGGGGTCAGGTAAGTCCTGCCCCACATAATTGGTCACATGACATGGTACACACACCCCATTTGGATGGCAATGCCCATCAACTTGGGGGCAGGTGTCAGAATGCCATCAGCAGCTCCCGGCTGGTTGCCCAGGAAAGTATAAAGACAAGGGAAAGTTTCTTTCGGTCCTTTTTTATTTCAATCTTTACAGAGAGAGGCCATAGAACCCAGCCTCTTGGATAATGGCATTGTCCCGGGTGAATCTCCATCCCTTGTCTCTCCCACTTCCTCATTTGACATCCTCATCATCTCCTCTATGGGTGCTACTATGTGCCCTCTGTCTTTGAGCTCTTTGCTCTCCTACTTTTAAGGCTCACCAGGTTCTGGGAGATGGAGATTCTGGAATGCTTTCTAATGACAATGTGTCAGCCAGGTGTTGTTCTGGCTTTCCCATGATTTCCCAATTTCCCCCACATCTGCCTCTGGGCTGTGACCTCCTGCAAACTCCTGTTGTAAATCTATACAGTGGTACCTCGGGTTAAGAACTTAATTCGTTCTGGAGGTCTGTTCTTAACCTGAAACTGTTCTTAACCTGAAGCACCACTTTAGCTAATGGGGCCTCCCGCTGCCGCTGCACTGCCACCACACGATTTCTGTCCTCATCCTGAAGCAAAGTTTTTAACCTGAAGCACTATTTCTGGATTAGCGGAGTCTGTAACCTGAAGCGTCTGTAACCTGAAGTGTCTGTAACCCGAGGTACCACTGTACTATCCTCCTCTTCCTCCTCCCTGGAAGGGTCAGGACTGGAGAGGCGGTTTCCAACATTCCTCTTCTGCCCAGTCCCTGACAGCAGGGGGAGACCCAGGGGTGAAACTAAGCTTTATTTCACCCAGGTCAAAGACCTAGTTTGGGAAAAGGAAGAAAAACCCACGTGCATTTGTGTACACACAGAGAGAAAGGCTCAGAGTCTCCATGGAGCCCCTCTGGAGCAAAAAAACCTGGCAATCACCTCCGTGGCTACAAGACTGGCCCAGCCTCCTCAAATACAGTGGTACCTCAGGTTAAGAACTTAATTCATTCTTGAGGTCCATTCTTAACCTGAAACTGTTCTTAACCTGAGGTACCACTTTAGCTAATGGGGCCTCCCGCTGCCGCAGCGCAATTTCTCTTCTTATCCTGAAGTAAAGTTCTTAACCCGAGGTACTATTTCTGGGTTAGCAGGGTCTGTAACCTGAAGCGTCTGTAACCCGAGGTACCACTGTATTGCCGAAGATCCCTCAGCCTCTAGGAGTTAGCTCCTGTGGTGACACCTGACATGACTTCTGGTATTTAGCATATATTACTCAGGCTGTTGGTCTCATTCTCTCTTTTACTTCAGGCGCTATTTATTTTGGCACTGTTCTTTTTTAAGAGCATGTTTTTATTTCTTTTACAGATAGAAAATCAACCATAATGATATAATCAACAAACAGAAGAAAATAAACATTTGGCTTGAGACTAATGTCCAAAAATATGTTCCTCATCACTCTCTAGTGGGTGGACAGAAGTTCAGTTTTGGCAGGCCTTGAAGATTATCGTACAAAAACTGTAGTTACTGGGGTTTTTAAGGGGTTTTTTTAGTTACTTGTTAACTGAATGTTTCCATGTGACTTACAACACATTCAAAACATAAATACAAAGACGTTATGCCACAAGAAGAAAACAGAACAAGCCCTATAACATCCAAAAGAAACTTCATAAGGAAAGGCAGCTTTCCAGAATTTAAGATGGAGGTCAGTATTGAAAGATGTTTGGGTTGCATGTATAATACATAGCTCTAAAGTGATAGGAATATTTTAGATACTACATCAGAGATAGTCAACATGGTGCCTTTGAAATATTGTTGGAGAGTAATCCCACCATCGTTCCTGACCATTGGCCCTGCTGGTTGGTGGAAATGGAAATTATCGTCCAACGACATTTCGTTAGCACTGCATTGGCTACCTTTGGCCCAAACTCAGCCTTTCATACAAGAACAGCATTCAATATTTTCTTCCAAAAACCTTGAGTATACTTACTAATGGGTTGTCCCACTCAGAGTAGACCTATTGAGTCTAATGGGTTGTCCTACTCAGAGTAGACCTACTCAAGTCTTACTCAGAGTAGATCTATTGAAATTAATGTCCCTAAGTTAAGGTAAAGGGACCCCTGACCATTAGGTCCAGTCGTGGCCAACTCTGGGGTTGCGGCGCTCATCTCGCTTTATTGGCCGAAGGAGCCGGCGTACAGCTTCCGGATCATGTGGCCAGCATGACTAAGCCGCTTCTGGCAAACCAGAGCAGCGCACAGAAACGCCGTTTACCTTTCCGACGGAGCGGTACCTATTTATCTAGTTGCACTTTGGTGTGCTTTCGAACTGCTAGGTTGGCAGGAGCAGGGACCGAGCAACGGGAGCTCACCCCATCGTGGAGATTCGAACCGCTGACCTTCTGATCGGCAAGTCCTGGGCTCTGTGGTTTAACCCACAGCACCACACGTGTCCCTGTCCCTAAATTAGTCATGCCTCTATTTTCAATGGGTCTACTCTGCATAGGACTAGCATTGGATACAACAAATCTCATTTTTATTTACCAGGCTACCAACATGAATGGGAAGAAATTCTAGCCATTTATAGTACTGTACAAAGTTCCTGAAGGACGCCTATTCCCCCATCAACCAGTCCATGCATGTAGTGAGGTATGTGTAGAGAGGGAAGGAAGCCTTTTCAGTGTAGGCAAAATGCTTCTGGAAATCCTTCCTCTGGGAGGCTTCCCTGATGTGACATCTGTTTTGCTATCACTTGGGCACCAGGCAAACACTTAAAAATAATAAAAATTCTCCCTGGCTCCTTTATTTTTAAATCCTATTTTTGAGTGCCTTCTGCCAGCAGGCAGAAACCTCTTTATTTAAACAGGCATTGGGCCAACTCTGCAGATTTGTTTTTCTCTGTTGCTCTGCGTTTTAATCTGTATTTTAAAGTTGTGTTTTCAGCTGGCTGCCATTGTTCATATTAAGTCATTTTTTAGACGATGGTCTTATTTGCTTAGACATTTCTGTTCTGGGTTTTATTGTCATAGCCACCTTGGGCATCTTTACAGGATGGTGTGACATACCTGTAACAAACAGGTAATAAATAAACTTCTTTTAATTGCTGTTTTCAATTACTGGGTTGTTGCTGTTTTAATTGTGATGTTGAATTGTACTGGTTATTTATTTGTTTATTAATTTAAAAAAGGTGTTTGTAACCTACATTGAAATCCCAATTTGTTGAAGGCTGCTGTAGAAATGTTATAAATACATGCATGCATTAAATAAATAAATGAAATGGTAACGGCATCTTTAATGTCTGTGGGTGTTCCTCATACAAACAAGCACTGATCGCATGCCCCCCTATCAGAAGAATGCAGGACTGTACACACTGCAGGCAGGTCATGTGCTCTCCCTGTGTACAGCAGGGGGGGGCGTGGCAATGCCTCCCACATCACAGGGAGTCCCGGCCTCGTCACACCCCTTGCCGACCAATCCGGTCAGCCTGGGGGTGTGGCTTGTGCAATTTAAACAGCTGCATGGCTTGGGGTTCTCCCTTCCGGTTTCCTGCTCCATCAGATCTCCCGCCCTCCTGCCCTTTCTCCATGCGTTCACCATCTTGGCCTTGCTATGGACCACGGTTAGCGGCCCGTTGAGGGGCCTGGTAGGAATTACCCCACGTGGCAAATTGGCACCAGCCATGTGGTTTTCGCCTGCAATCGTCACAACTTTGTAAGGTTTGATGGTTAGGTAAAGGTAAAGGTACCCCTGACCATTAGGTCCAGTCGTGACCAACTCTGGGGTTGTGTGCTCATCTCACTTTATAGGCTGAGGGAGCCGGAGTTTGTCCGCAGACAGCTTCCGGGTCATGTGGCCAGCATGACAAAGCTGCTTCTGGCGAACCAGAGCAGCACACAGAAACGCCCTTTACCTTCACGCCGGAGCGGTACCTATTTATATACTTGCACTTTTGATGTGCTTTCGAACTGCTAGGTTGACAGGAGCAGGGACCGAGCAATGGGAGCTCACCCCATTGTGGGGATTCGAACCGCCGACCTTCTGATCGGCAAGTCCTAGGCTCTGTGGTTTAACCCACAGCGCCACCCGCGTCCCTCAGTTTGATGGTTAGGCATCGGTAAAACCTGGTTTATGGGAGGGGAGGTTGTGGTCATCACCTGCCCCTCCTCTTTAAGGGTATTCCATTAAAGCAGCCTTTCTCAACCTGTGGGTCCCCAGATGTTGTTGAACTACAACTCCCATCACCCCTAGCTATCAAGGCCAGAGCTCAGGGATGATGGGAGTTGTAGTCCAACAACATCTGGGGACCCACAGGTTGATAACCTCTGCATTAAAGGGATCCGTGGGTGTGGATCTTGTCCAAAGCCTGGGTAAGGGCTAGGGCCATGCCACAACCCCATCGGGGACCCTGGGGGAGCTCTCAGTTGATGTAGATCAACAGGGCTCCCCCTACTGGTGGTTGACCCTTACTGGACTTCCTGCATGGCAGGCAGGAGTCAGATATAGTCAGTTCAATTCCAATGCCTAAGCCAATACCACTCACATTCTGTAATCAATAAAGTTGTGGCCTTAATTATCCCTAACCTAAATTACTGGTGTCCATGTGTTTTATTATTCAACAAATGGGGGGGGGGGCGCTCAGGGCCTTGACATGCAATTCAGAGAGCTTTACATGCATTGTTTCAGTAATCCTCACATCAGCCAGGTAAGCCAGGTGAGACCCAGGCTCCGATTCAGTTATGAAACCCAGTGGATAAGTGTGGGCCAGGCACAACCCCTCAACCTAACCAATCTCACAAGGTTGCTATCAGGCCTTTTTTTCCAGCCAGAATTCGCTGGAACTCAGTTTTGGCACCTCTCAAGGGGGCGCCATTGCCAGCGGTGGAGAAAGCCTTTCAGGCACCTGGGGCAGCACGCCCAGGGGCGGGCAAACTGCCCATAGGGGCAGGGCGGAGGGTGCGGCACCCATAGGGTTCGGGCGCACAGCGCACATAGGGAGGGATGGGACGAGTGGTGCCCATAGGGAAGGGATGGGGCATGTGGCACCCATAGGGACGGGGCACACCGCAGAGCCTCAGCTGCCCTACAGCTGGGGAGAGGCAGCGGGCGGACGGTGTGGAGCCTGCGGGCGCCCGAGATGCGTGGCTTAGGTGTTCTGCAGGCCCTGCGGCGAGTTGTTGTTGTTTAGTCATTTAGTCGTGCCCGACTCTTCATGACCCCATGGACCATAGGACGCCAGGCACTCCTGTCTTCCAATGCCTCCTGCAGTTTGGTCAAACTCATGCTGGTAGCTTCGAGAACACTGTCCAACCATCTTGTCCTCTGTCGTCCCCTTCTCCTTATGCCCTCCATCTTTCCCAACATCAGGGTCTTTTCCAGGGAGTCGTCTCTTCTCATGAGGTGGCCAAAGTATTGGAGCCTCAGCTTCACAATCTGTCCTTCCAGTGAGCACTCAGGGCTGATTTCCCTAAGAATGGATAGGTTTGATCTTCTTGCAGTCCATGGGACTCTCCAGAGTCTCCTCCAGCACCATAATTCAAAAGCATCAATTCTTTGGCGATCACCCTTCTTTATGGCCTAGCTGTCACTTCCTTACATCACTACTGGGAAAACCATAGCTTTAACTGTTTATGGCCGCCTGCCATTTTGTCATTCCCCTTAGTGGGGGCACCCAGGGTGGACTGCACCTACTGCACCTTCCTTCCTACGCCCCTGGCCATTGCCATTCTAAGAGAAGAATGGAGGTGTTCACAGTTAGTTCTGGCGCCTCATTTTCTAGAAAAATAGCACTGGTTGCTATGAGAATAAAAGGGAGAGGGTCGTTCCATGTGTGCCATCCCAAGCTACACGGAGGAGAGTGTGGGTAAAAATGTAATAAATAAATAGTTTATTTAGCTCCATATTATTTTATTACATTTATATTCCACTTTTCTCCCAGGAAGGCATGTGTATCGTTCCCAGTTCCCCAAACTGCAGGTGTTGGAGTGAGATTTGAATTCAGACTGGCTGGATTGCACATATTCATGTGTGCAAAATTACAGTGAAAACAAGGCAATGTATTAATTTTCTGGTAACACATTAGGCCTTGTGCTCTACAGAACTACGCCCCCCCCCATCATCAAAATCCATGTTATTAGAATGAGCAACACCTATTAGGTTTAGCATTTAAATGTTTAATTCTAACCAGTGCTTTTTCTGGGGGGACGCAGGGGGACGCATACCCCTAAATATTTTGTGAATCTAAGTTTGGCCTCATTGAGGGGCAGCATTTCAATATGAGTAGGAAAATGAGAGTACCCCTAAACATTTTTTTTAGAAGAAACAAAAGCACTGATTCTAACTGATTATAGCTGAGGTCCGTTGGTCATATAATGTGCCTTTGGAGTGTCCATTGAATTTTTAAAATTATTAATATTATTTCACATATCTAGACACCCAGAAGCAGAAAGCCCTTTCACTTTCTTTTATCTGTCTTAAATAATCAATTCACCCCCCCCCCACTCTAAGCTCCATCTATATGGACTTGGCTGGAAATGTAATGAAGAAAAAGAGAAAAGGATGTTAGACCCATCTGTATTCCATTGAGCATTCTCTACCTTGCCCATCACAAGATCCTTCATTGACCAAAAAAAAAAAAATTGGATATATGGTGCTGGTGAACATGAAATATCTCTGGCCACTTTAGCCTTTCTGTCAAGCAGAGCCAAATCAATAACTGTCCACACAGCATATGAAACTATTTCCAGTTCACTGAAGCCCTATTGTTATGCTTGATAGACATCTGCAACAGCAGATAGCACAGTGGGCACATGTGAATCAGCTAAAGGTTGGGAAGTTATCTTTGAGCTCCTCTCTCCCCACTGATATTTAAATATCACTTTACCTGCCTACAGTGACAATGCAGAGCCAGTTTATTGCCATGCAACTTGGGGAGGAGGGATTTGGTTTAAACCAGTCTAGAAAAGCAACAGTTAAAATTTTACACAGGGATGATTGAGTGAAATTTAGGGAAAATGCAATATCAGGTGCCACAAAAACTGAAGAAAATATATAGTTCTGAAAATGTATGTGTCTGGCTCCATAATACCCAAAATGTAGGCTTTCAACATAAATCAGAGCATTTTGGAAATTGTTGTGAAAACCATTAAGAACCTTTAGGGGCAATGAAAGCTTGTATAATGGATCCTATCAGATTTCTCTGGCCAGCTGTTGTTGGACTTTAGCTTCCATCAGCCTAAACCAGCATGGCTAATGGGCAGGCATGATGGGACTTGTAGTCCAACAATTGGAGGGCCACAGGTTGATGAAGCCTGCTATAAATAGTATGTTAAAAACAAGACAGACCAGGAAGAGTGGCAAAATAAATTAGTGAACTATGCAGGCCAAATTACCGTATTTTTCGCTCAATAAGACGCACTTTTTTCCTCCTAAAAAGTAAGGGGAAATGTGAGCGCGTCCTATGGAGCGAATGGCGCTGCGCAGAGAGGGAGAGCTGTGCAGTGCCCCTTCAGCGAAGTGGGAAGAGGAACGGAGCCCCTTCTGTTCCTCCTCCCACTTCGCTGAAGGGGTGCTGTGCAGCTCTCCCTCTCTGCGCAGTGCCTGTCCTGCGAAGCTGGAGGAGGAACTGAAGGGTCTCCTTCTGTTCCTTCTCCAGCTTCGCTGAAGGGGCGCTGCGCCTTCTCCCTCTCTGCGCAGTGCCTCTCCTGTGAAGGAGAGGTGCTGCGCAGAGAAAGAGAACTGCACAGTGCCCCTTCAGCGATGCGCCTGTCATGCGAAGCGGGAGGAGGAACAGAAGGGACTCCATCTGTTCCTTCTCCAGCTTCGCTGAAGGGGCGCTGTGCAGTTCTCCCTCTCAGAGAGGGAGAACTGCGCAGTGCCCCTTCAGCGACACACCTGTCCTGGCTTCTGCCTTAGCCCTGCGCAGCCTCTTCGGGCAGGGGGAGCCTTCATCCCGCTGCCCTGAAGAGGCTTGGCGCGGTTATCCCAGAAGCCAGAACAGCCACACGGTTTCCCAGAAGCCAGATCCCTCTTGCTGTTCTGGCAACTGGGATTCAGAATAATTTTTTTCTTGTTTTCCTCCTCCCAAAACTAGGTGCGCCTTATGGTCTGGTGCGCCCTATGGAGCGAAAAATACGGTAGATAATTTGAAACCCAAGAAAGAGGACTTTGATTTTTTAAAAAGGGAAATGTTTAATGCATATTTTTAAAGCTTTGCGTCTAGATTTCTACATTAGTAGAACTTTTAAAAGTCACTTGTAATAAGATGAATCGGGTTTTTAAATTGGCCTGTCAAGAACATAAGCTTTTACGGACGTGCATGAAAAACAATGTAACCAAGAGGGGGAGTGGAGGGAAGTCAAGCATATGGTGATGTTATGGTTTGTATATGCAGATGAGCTAAAAATTATGGTTTGAAATTTTGTTTATGATGGGGGGTTCACATTTGGACATCATTCAAAACCAGGGATGGGAGACATGTGGTCCTCCAGTTGTTGTTGAACTACAGATCCCTTCATCCCCGACCATTGGGCTATGCTGGAGGGCCAAATGTTTCCCATCTCCATGCTAAACCATAGTTTTGCATGTGAATGAGTCACAGTGATCCTTGGGCTGAGAAACTGTGGTTAATTTGAGCTGTGGTTTGTTTGAACCAACTTGAAAGCATGGTGAGAAAATAATACTAATAATATCCACCCTGAACCAGTCTTTAACCATACTGTCAGTGAGTGCAACAGCCTAGTTAAACTTACTACTTCAGAGTCGGTGTCCTTATAAAATCTAGTACGTTGAGGTAGTGTATGTTGCAACATTTGGATGGGATGGGATTATATAAACATAGACAGACAAATAACTCTTCCAGCATTTGATAAATATGCCAGAATCACCCTTACCTAATCAACCCTATTAATTATTTTTCCCAAGGAGGATTCCTTTCACATTGATTTGCAGCGCGACAGCCATCTGTACCGACAAGAATAGCCTGCTTTAAGTGCTTTTCATCAGCATTACAATTTCCTCCTTCTCTCCGTTAGGTAGGTCTTCACATCTAATCTGTTTATGTGCAGCTTTTCATGCGCTGAGTGACAAGCCTGTCATTCTCCATTACAGGGTAGCGTTGACAACACAGCTCTTTCAAAATTTGTTCTGGGAATCTACTAATACTACATGTATCTGCCAGTTGTAAGCGTCTGTCCTACAGTATGTCCAGAGTGTCTTCTTGTATTTCCAAAGCATTCTGATCTGGATTAAAAACACACACACGAGCACTTCCCGTTGCATAAGCGATTGAATAACTCAGGTTTCAAGGGAACAACTCAAAAAGAGATAAATACTGTATGCCTCTGGAGAAAGGAATAGCACAACAAAATGTGTCCTAAAGTCTTTAATATGAAACTGAAATAGTAGTTTTTCCCCATTTCATGTTGTTGTTGTTGTTGTTGTTGTTGTTGTTGTTGTTGTTGTTCTTCTTCTTCTTCTTCTTCTTCTTCTTCTTCTTCTTCTTCTTCTTTCTTCTCTTCATTCTGTTCTGCACTTCTTATGAATTCCATCTCAGGATGGATGCATCCATTACCGTACAGCCTAACTCACATCAACATGGGGACAGGACTAAGTCTGTCTCTTACAGATTTAAAGGGGGAAATACTTTAAAATCAATAGGGAATTAAAATGTCAACAGAAAATTAAAAACAGAAAAAGGAAACGTGCTTACAAGGGCTACAGCATTACCTCTGTCCAAAGCCAGCTAGTTTCTCAGCAATGCCAGTGGAATGGCCCTACTTCTCATTTGTCATTATCCTACAGCATGGGTAGGCAATCTAAGGCCCAGGGGCCGGATCTGGGCCAATCAACATCTAAATCTGGCCCGTGGACAGTCTGGGAATCTGTGTGTTTTTACATGAGTAGAATGTGTGCTTTTGTTTAAAATGCATCTCTGGGTTATTTGTGGGGCATAGGAATTCATTCATTATTTTTTTCAAAATATAGTCCAGCCCCCCCACAAGGTCTGAGGGACAGTGGACCGGCCCCCTGCTGGAAAAGTTTGCTGACCCGTGTCCTACAGCCTGATGAAACACCTTCTTCCAGGTGACAGCTGAGAAAGAGTCAAAGGCTTGGAATTACTCTCGAAGAAAAAGTCACTTGTGGACTACAGCAAGGTAATTGCCCCCCGCCCAATAAATAACACCATTTTATAATAATACCACATTACCCACCATGTTTTTCCAATGCACAATCAGCTGTGGCCCCTTATCCCATCGGTACTTTTTTGCTGCCTTCTGACTGTTTGAGCAAGCTGCAAATGGCAAATGAAATGTTGGTTAGGCTGTACTAGAAGCACTTTGTATTATTTTGTCTTTCCCCCCTTCCTGATCTTGTGGAAAGCTGCCGAAATGAACACAGTCCTTTGTTGTTGTTGTTTAGTCATTTAGTCGTGTCCGACTCTTTGTGACCCCATGGACCAGAGCATGCCAGGCACTCCTGTCTTCCACTGCCTCCCGCAGTTTGGTCAGACTCATGCTGGTAGCTTCGAGAACACTGTCCAACCATCTCGTCCTCTGTCATCCCTTTCTCCTTGTGCCGACAGTCCTTAAAGGTAAAGGTACCCCTGCCCGTACGGGCCAGTCATGACCAACTCTGGGGTTGCGCGCCCATCTCGCTTAAGAGGCCGGGGGCCAGCGCTGTCCGGAGACACTTCCGGGTCACGTGTCCAGCGTGACAAAGCTGCTCTGGCGAGCCTGCACCAGTGCAGCACACGGAAACGCTGTTTACCTTCCTGCTATAAAGCGGTACCTATTTATCTACTTGCACTTAAGAGTGCTTTCGAACTGCTAGGTGGGCAGCAGCTGGGACCGAACGACGGGAGCTCACCCCGCCACGGGGATTCGAACCGCCGACCATACGATTGGCAAGTCCTAGGCGCTGAGGTTTTACCCACAGCGCCACCCGCGTCCCTGCCAACAGTCCTTACCTTGTCTTTAATAAGTGCTTCTTAAAGTCAGACCCCATCAAACAACTTGCCCAAAGCAAAATTCTCACAGCTTAATTCAAATTTGGAGAAAAGGGGTTATAGAGTCGATCCAGTCTAAGTCTTTGCGGAAAAATAAGCAAACAACTTGGTAGAAAAGACCGTGCACCGTATGGTCTGTATTAGCCACAAAAATTAAACTTATTTCATCAATGGCTTCAAAAGATTGATATAAATGTTTGAGCAGAAGTATCCATAAGGCTTCCCCTCCCATGACGTTTAAAAATTTCCCTATTCTGAAGTCATTTCCCATTTGACATAAAAGTAGTTTGAAATGCATTCTGATTTTATCTGCTTCAGCTTTGAAGTAACAGTTTGAACCTGCTTCAGAAAAGACTGAGATAAGGATAATATGATTGCTATCTCAAATCACAGAGTAGGTTACATGCAGCTTTAAAGATTTACACATCAAAAACTTTATTTGAGTGCAAAGATTTTGTAAGATCATTCTTACCCGGTAATTACATTACAAAAACTTTGCAAATGTAAGAGAATATCAGAAGATGAACTTAGTATGTTTGTCAAAAGCCTCATTGAGCCCAACAAAAAAATTTCCCCTGTTATATGCCATGCGCCAAGCTCTAATGTTCTGAAGTCTGACTAGACTGAACACAGTGTTTAAGGTACTCTCTATAATTTTTAGGGAACTATTAATGTCAAAGAGGCCTTAATTATGAAAAGATATGTGTGTGTGTTCCATCTAACTAAGTTATACTCAGAGCAGACTCACGGAAGTAATGCATTTAACTCTAACTATGGCATTGTAACCCAATCTTAGCTGAACACAACACAATATATTTATTGACAAAATAAGTTGGATCTACATATGCAGAGCTCAATGGCTCTTTTGTCAGTTGTGAGAATATTATAAACAAATAAGTGAAATAGTATAATCTATCCCTGATCCCAATAGAAAGATGTGCAAAATTCATTTTAGCAACCAAACTTTAAATAAATGATGTGGAAGTCTATTTTCAACATAACAATACTTACCTTACTAGTGTACTGTATTAAAAAAAAAACCCCACGTCTCTCTGGTACAAAATGTTCTGGTGACATTAAAGCAGTTTTGCTAAACTCTTGCTATTTTTTAACCAAGATTATTATTTTATTCTTTTACCATTTTGTAGAAAATGGCACATTATTATCAAGAAAAGATGAAACAAAATTGCACCAGCAAATGACTAAAACACATTATGACCTGAATTTTCCTTTCCCTATAAGATTGTTTTGATACAGAGCATTATTGTAGAATAATGTTCTCAGATGAAGTTTGGATATACTTTTACCTCCCTATGTGCACCAGTGTCAAATGAAAATATAATCTTGCATGGCACTTGGAGAGATGCCCTCATCTCTCAGACTGATGCCATTTAAACATTATTTTTCCCCTTTATGAAGGCTCCTCATAGCCATCTGCAGGCATAGAGAGAGAAAAGAAAACAACATACCCTTGGGTGGAGGGGGTAGGAAAAAATGCTACTAAATACCACCCCCAGCTTACTGCTGGGATGAATGCAACAAAGCGTGTTCTCCATAACAGAGAGCACGTGTTGCGGTGGGGGCCTAAAGACCACCCCACTGTTGTTTGGCTAATAATTTGGCCAGGAGCTGTGATTGGGCAAAGGAGTGTTGCTGGGGAGTTTGCTATGTTGCAAACTGGTGGGAGGGGTCAGAGGGCTTAAATACAGGGCACGCAGCCTGGGGATCACCCGCACACCCTCCCTGAAAAGGGGGGGTTCATTGTCCTCTGACCTTGCTATGCCTGTCATGGTGTCGTCTGCTTTGAGGCAGGGGCCTGGTAGGAATTTTGTCCATTTGGCTGATTGGCTGATTGGCTGTTGCCATTTGGTTTTTGCCTCCTGCGTAGCAGATCATCACAACTTGTAAGGTTGGCGGTTAGGCATTGCTTAAAATTGGTTGGTGGAGGGGGAAGTGCCTACCCCTCCAATGGTGGTGCTGCATAGGGAATTCCGTTAAAGGAATCCAGGGGCTTGCCATCCCTTTCGTCCTAGTCCCTGGCATCGGACTTGGGCCGTACAAGCCCCCGGGGACATGAGGGTGAGAGATGAGGGACTGATGCCTAGCTTCATTTCTCCCCAATATGGTTCTCCCTGACTGGCTTCCGCTGGAATCCGGAAGTCAGTTCTGTCCCTGGGGCAAGGACAGATATTCGTAACCAATGCCTAAGCAACCACTCACGTGTGTGTATTTAAATAAAGTTGTGGCCAAATTCATGCCAAAAACCTTAAACAAAAATTGATGTGTGAAGTGTGAGTTATTGGGGTGGCCTGTGGGACCTCGGCGCGCAATAGAGAATGACCCAGCAAAGGATGCTTACACTAGCAGATGAAATAAATGAATGGTAAATTTCTTTTAACAACTGAGGACAACTGTTCGCATCTATGAGCAACAGATTCCTGCTTAAAGAAATCTAATTGTGCAAAGGACTGCACAGAAATCACAGACACACCATGTTCCCCCATAAAATACTCTTGTCCATGGTATATCAGTGGAAAATTACAGACCAATCCTTCCACATTGTTTTCCAGGTACAAAATGAGCTATTAGGTTCTCTGCCTTGCTTGGAAAGCAAGGCCCTCTCCTCACACAGGCTCCAAAAGCCTGGGATGCTCCCACAAGATCTCACGGAAACTTGGATGGTCGCACAAGATCTCAGGAAGGATTCCTGGGGCAATACAACTAGAAAAAATGCTCCGTACATGTTTCTTGAATGTACCCACTCCTTCCAATATATGGTCATGCTGTGATTTTGGCTTTCCTAGGTTGATTTGCAAGTGGTTCCTAACTGGATTATCCTTTGAGCTCTTTAGACCCTTCAACAGTCATTGAAATTCTACTCAATATTGATCCTTTTTTTTTTTTTTGTAAATAATTTTTATTTAAGTTTTAAACAACAAAGAAAGAAAAGAAAAACATACACAATACATATCTCAAAAAAAGAAAAAAATAACAAGAACACACAAAAAAGAACACAATTCAACAATAAAAAACAAAAAACATAACAATTAAAAACAATATCGCTTTTCCATTTCCGTTTTTTTAGTTTGCTTATTTTCTGGACTTCCTCATACCTCCCTCTTTTGTATTCCAATCCAAATTGTTTGTCCAGCAATTTCTTTTCAACTTTTTTAATCCCAATCTTTAACTTTAGTATAATATTGTAATATATATCTTCAATTTCTTTAAACCTGATCTTTAATCTTAGTATAATATAACATTAAAATTTTCCCTCTTAATTGTCAGATTTCCATTTCTTTAAACATCTTTAATCCTAATCTTAATCTTAGTCTATCATTAACTTTAACCTGTTCAGCTGGAAACCGCTTATTTTCAGTCCAACATCACTCTAACATTCTTTAATTTTACAATGTTTCTGAAGATAGTCTTTGAATTTCTTCCAATCTTCCTCCACTGACTCTTCTCCCTGGTCACGGATTCTACCAGTCATTTCTGCCAGTTCCATATAGTCCATAAATTTCATCTGCCATTCCTCCAGCGTGGGAAGTTCTTGTGTCTTCCAATATTTTGCGATAAGTATTCTTGCTGCTGTTGTTGCATACATAAAGAAAGTTCTATCCTTTTTTAACACCATTTGGCCGACTATGCCCAGGAGAAAGGCCTCTGGTTTCTTGGGGAAGGTATACTTAAATACCTTTTTTAATTCATTATATATCATTTCCCAGAAAACCTTAATCTTTGGGCACGTCCACCAAAGGTGAAAAAATGTACCTTCAGTTTCTTTACATTTCCAACATTTATTATCGGGCAAGTGATAAATTTTTGCAAGCTTGACTGGGGTTATGTACCACCTGTATATCATTTTCATAATATTCTCTCTTAAGGCATTACATGCCGTAAATTTCATACCTGTGGTCCACAACTGTTCCCAGTCAGCAAACATAATGTTATGTCCAATGTCCTGTGCCCATTTAATCATAGCTGATTTTACCATTTCATCCTGAGTATTCCATTTCAGCAGCAAGTTATACATTCTTGACAAATTCTTAGTTTTGGGTTCTAACAGTTCTGTTTCTAATTTTGATCTTTCCACCTGGAAGCCAATTTTCCTGTCCAATTTAAATGCCTCCATTATCTGATAATAATGGAGCCAGTCTCGCACTTTGTTTTTTAGTTTTTCAAAACTCTGCAATTTCACTCTATTACTCAATATTGATCCAAAGCAGAACTCCGACGTATAGTTAGCAGAATAAAAAGTTAAACACGTTGCAGGATTCCCCCGAAAAATAGATCGGAGGCAATTGTATTTCATCCAGCAAATGAACATAATAGTCACAAATACAATACATTCAGGCTTGGCACTGTCCATAAGAAAATTCAGTTGCAAACTTACAATAACTTATAATAAGTCTAAATCTTAACACTAAGATTGAAATGGAATTGAAATGGAAAACTCAGGATGAAACGGTGAAATCTGCTATGATTAAATGGGCACAAGATGTTGGACATAACATAATGATGGCTGACTGCAAACAGTTATGGACCACAGGTATTAAGTTTATGGCATGCAATGCCTTAAGAGAGAATATTATGAAAATGATATACAGGTGGTACGTGACCCCAGTCAAGCTTGCAAAAATCTATCATTTGCCCGATAATAAATGTTGGAAATGTAAAGAAACTGAAGGTACATTCTTTCACCTTTGGTGGACGTGCCCAAGGATTAAGGCTTTCTGGGAGATGATTTATAATGAATTGAAAAAGGTATTTAAAGATACCTTCTTGAAGAAACCAGAGGCCTTTCTCCTGGGCATAGTCGGCCAATCGGTGTTAAAGAAGGATAGAACTTTCTTTATGTATGCCACAACAGCAGCAAGAATACTTATTGCGAAGTATTGGAAGACACAAGACCTACCCACTCTGGAAGAATGGCAGATGAAGGTGATGGACTACATGGAATTGGCGGAAATGACTGGTAGAATCCGAGACCAGGGAGAAGAGTCGGTGGAAGAAGATTGGAAGAAATTTAAAGACTATTTACAGAAATATTGCAAAATTAATGAATGTTAGAATGATGCTGGATTGAAGTTAAGTGGTTTCTAGCTGTATTGGTATAAAAGAATATGAAAAGAATTGGATTTTCAACAGGTAAATTAATGTTATAATATACTAAGATTAAAGATCAGGATAAAATAAGGAGGGGAAGGAATTGCTGAACTAATAAATTGAACTGGAATACAAAAAGGGGAGGTATGAGGAGGTCCGGGAAACAAGTAAATGAAAGATAAGTGATGAAAAGTTTGAATTGTTTTTAACTATTTTTACTTTGTATTTTTTCTTTTTTCTTTTTCATTTTGTAATATTGTAAAAATCTTAATAAATATTTATTAAAAAAACCCACTAAGAATACTATGTACAGAACAGCATACCAGAAGGAAAAGAGATAGAAAAAGAAAGTGAAACCTAGGCTCCTTCTGGCCCTCCTTTTATAGTCAGCATGGCCTTGACAGAAAGAGATAAGAGAACCAGTTTAAACCAGCTGTACTCAGCTTCTCTGAAGGTATAACCCAAACATCATGAACCTTCTGCTTGTTTCTTTCACACAGAGAAGCTTCCAGAAGCTTCCAGAACCCTCTTGAATTAATTACAAATAGGAGAGATCTCTACACATCAGATCAATGCTTTCTGCACTAAGAAATGCAAGGTGATATCAACTGCTATGCTTCTTCAAAAAAAAAAAAAAAAAAAAGGAAAAGAAATTCCCCTTGAAAATATCTGGATAATTAATGCACTTCAATTGGACTTGACAATAGTATTTTTATCTGATCCATTTTTAACGGTTATAAATTTAGCTTGGTCTGGATGTTTTATTAAAGGCACCTTATGAGAAAAATCCTATGTGTTTGTGCATTCCTTGCAGTAGCTAGGACGACGAGACGTGTACAGGATTCCAGCCCAGTGGCTGGGAAGAGAAGAATGTCCATTTCTGGAATGTTCTGTTCAACAAAAGAGTTAAACAACAATGAGCACTCACACTTTATATGTGGGTGCCCTTTGCGGGATCGAGCATGGGGCTACAGTTCCCAGGGAATTTTCTAGAAATAGGGGGCTGGCTTGCTTCTATGTGTTATTATTCGGAGGTTCACGCCCAGCCTCAGTAATCAAGATTCTGGCTGGGAGGTGGGGCCAGCCCCATTTTAAATAGGGGGTGGAGCCGACAACAGCCAGGCAGTCGGTTCTGGAGATTCACCTTCCCCACCCTCCCTTTCTTTAATGTTTGAAAGTTAACTTTTTCTTCCTGTTTAGTGGGCGCTGCTATGGTCTTTGACTGGTTGCTGTTGAAGGACTGGGAAGAAATCTTCCTGCATTGGCAGGTTTTGTCTTCCTCATAGCAATTCATCACAACTTTGGCGGTTTATGGCCTTGGATGGAATCCTTTTCTTCCCTATATGGGGGTGTGTGTGTGAAGTGGTGACTCACCCCCCCTACGGTGGCGATTCCAGCCCCCCCCCTTAAAGGGGTTATATATATGGGTGTCACTGGCCATACACTGAAAGGTTGTCAGTGAACTACCCTGAACGCGGGGATATGGGCTGGGCTGCCTGCAACACTTACGTCACGCAGTGCACCTTCATATCCCATTGACCCTGATGTGCCCCAGTTCCCCTGGCTGGGGGGCTGGGAGGGATACACTCCCAAGGCCTAAACCAAGGTCTTCCTAGATTCGGAAGTTTAAAGAAAGTTGTGGCCTAATTTTAATTCCATATAACGTCGGCCGAGTCTTTATTCCTTTCTTGTGATCCCTGGGGGCTGGGGCTGTCGCGCCTGGTCACGCAAGGGAAAACCTGACCTTTTTGACTTTGGTTTCTTTCTTTTAAAAAAATAAAACCTACGTTTTTTGCTTCCCAGCGTTTTATAAACCAGACGCCGTAAGGGTTTTATTATTCTGCCCAGAGGAAATTAATGATGTGTAATTTCTCCCTATCCAACTAAAAGGAATTTTAAACTAAATTATAACTCCAACAATTACATCTCACTTCTATTATATCCATCTGTTTAGGAATGCAGTATACTGATCTATGGTATTACAGTTCAATGGTAACGCTGCAGCTGGGATTTAAGGACTGTGCTTATATCAATTTCTTTCCCTCTTCTAATCAAGTTCTTTGTATTACCAATGGCATTGTGTGAACACACTGCTGCAAATTTATCACAGGCCTCTTTGCAGGCTCCTCTAATGATTAAGACTCTGGCTCGCGACACTTTTACAGTACTTTTAAGTCAATGGAATTGGACAGGCATAAAAAAACCGGTCTAATGGAGTGAAGTGGCAATGTCTGAGGCTACTAAAAGCTGTTTACTGTCTGTTTCAAAGATATGCATTACCTGCTTAATACCTGAACTAAATGAAAAGATGATGCTTTAGGTCAGCCTGACTGCGAAATCCAGAATTTGCTTTACTGTGAAAGAAGCATGTTGCTTCCATCTCTTCATTTAAGGTGAAAATGATTTGCTGAGATGTAATGAGGAGTCTGTGGGCACCTTGGTGCTCTCAGACACCCCCACTGACAATCACCAAAGCCTCCTGCCCCCCTTTTTATTTTTATTTTTAAGTGAGAGGTGGTTTTTTTGGTAGTTGCTTGCTTTTCTAGGGTATTGCCATGGGTGTCTGAGCATCACCCATGTCGCATCTGTGAAATAAGTATTTTGTGGTGCCCATGCCAGTTTACTAGATTTGCAAATGTACCTCTGCCTCCGCCCCAATTTTTTTAAAAAAAATCCTGGGTAGCCCTGGCGCAGTGGGAAATTTTGAAGCGCAGGATCTCACCATGGCAGTCCCTATAGCGACACCACCAGAAAGAGACCATTGCCATGTTTCCAATGAGAGTCCAAAAATTCAGGCGGCTGTGTGGATCCAATATGTAATATACAGAGGGGGCAAGCAAGATGATCAGGGGTCTGGAAACCATGCCTTATGAGGAACGGTTGAAGGAGCTAGGTATGTTTAGCCTGGAAAAGAGGACATATGATAGCCATCTTCAAATATCTCAAGGGCTGTCATATGGAGGATGGAGCAGGCTTGTTTTCTCCTGCTCTGGAGGGTAGGACTCGAACCAATGGCTTCAAGTTACAAGAAAGGAGATTCCAACTAAACATTCGGAAAAGCTTTTTGGCAGTAAGCGCTGTTTGACAGTGGAACGGACTCCTTTGGGAGGTTGTGGACTCTCCTTCCGTGGAGGTTTTTAAGCAGAGGTTGGATAGCCATCTGTCAGGGATGCTTTAGTTGAGATTCCTGTATTGCACTGGGCTGGATCAAATGACTCTTGGGTCCCTTCCAACTCTACATTTCTATTATTCTATTCAGCCCTCCCCAAGGAGTAGGAGTACAAACCATTATTCTCAGTTATTTAGGATTTTATTTTTATTCATTTGACAAAATGTGCTGTAAGAAAACCACACGCACAAAACCACCTCACCTTAAGTGGTTTACGAAAGTATCAGCTGACAGTGTTAGGCTAGCAAACTGGCAAGGTGGTTACGTGACTGGAATGCAATCTTTAGCATTTAATTGGGTGGGGGTTAAGGCACAGGGGTCAATTGCAGCTGTAGCGGATGTGAGGGTTGGAATCGATCATGGGTAGGCAAACTAAGGCCTGGGGGCCGGATCCGGCCCAATTGCCTTCTAAATCTGGCCCACGGATGGTCCAGGAATCAGCGTGTTTTTACATGAGTAGAATGTGTCCTTTTATTTTAAATGCATCTCTGGGTTATTTGTGGAGCATAGGAATTCGTTCATATTTTTTTCCAAAATATAGTCCGGCCCCCCACAAGGTCTGAAGGACAGTGGACCGGCCCCCTGCTGAAAAAGTTTGCTGACCCCTGGAATAGATTATTGTTGAGTGACCTTCCAACTGTGTAATTCTCTTAATACCAGCAGGCTGAATACACACTGACACAGAATTTTAGTTTAAGGTTAATGGGCAAAAGTTTAGACCACAACTTTATTGATTGCAACAATGTGAGTGGCATTGGCTTAGGCATTGGCAAGAACTATATCTGACTTCTGCCCACCTTGCAAGAAGTCTGGAAGGGTAAACAACCAAACGAGGGAGCTCCATCAATGGCAACCAACTGAAGCTCACCCTGAGGTTCCCGCTGGGTCCTGGCATGGCCCTAGCCCCTCAAGCGGACTTCGGACGAGATCCAGACCCACGGATTCTTTTACTGGAACATCCTTGTACCTGGAGATGCAGGTGATGGCCACAGCTCCCCTCCCCCACATCACAGTAAACTAATGCCTAACCGCCCAACCTTGCTAAGAGGTAGGTGAAAACCAAATGGCCAGTGCCAATTTGCCAAATGGAAAAAAATTCCTACCTGACCCCTGTTCCAAAACAGGCAACCAACCAAAGTCCAGAGCAAAGCCAAAGCAGACACGGGGTGGGTGGGTGTTCAGCGTCACGAAGCCAGGTGAATCCCCAGAAACGTGCCGCCACCTTTTATATGCCCCCACGGTCACACCACCGAGCTCTGATTGGCCAATAGGCCACGGTGTGATCGTGAGGCTATCCCATGGGCCGGGCTCAATCTCCTACCACCTCAAGGATAGTGGGGGGGGGTGACACCTTGGGCCCACATGCAACGCGGACCCCTCAATTAGGAGGATCCAATTTGTGGAGAGCTGTTGGGGATACTATGATTTTCTTAAGCTACAGTTATCCTGTGTGCTTCAGACGCGTCCATAGTTAGAATTGTTAGAAGGTCCATTGTTAGAATTCCTGCCCCATGTTTGCAGTCATGGGAATTTTGTCTTTCACATGACAGAATATGTTTTGACACTACAGAGTGTGAAGTGACGGAGACAGGATGTTTGTGTTACTGTGTTCCGTGAAGTAGGACTATTGTCCTTTATTCTTTTCCTCTTTGCTGTCTGATGCCAGAGGGCGAGGGATCCATGTTGCAGTGCTCTGTGTGTGTTTATATGTAAATAAACATAGATTAGCCAAAATGCTGAGTTGCTGAGGTCTGTCATGCAAGCTGCAAAGACTCTGCAGATCCCTAAGTGTGCTGATGTCTGTTGGCATCGGTCGCTGTAATGTTCGGGCTGAAGAAAGCTTATGAAGCTCCTGAACAATCGACCAGGAGGGAGGGAACATGCCAGTTGGGCATCTGTCTCTGTCAGGGTCCTACTTGAGTGTAGGCTGAACTCCTCACAAGTATGGCAGCTGACCCTTCACATAGCACACCTTCATATAAGACACCCACTTTACTAGGACAGCCCTAATTGAGAATCTGTGAAAAAATCAAGGAGCTATGGGAAGCGATACAGAACTGAGAAATCTCTATTTTTAATACTCTCTGTGAAGCAGAGTTTTTCTGCCTCTGTTCACTCTAAAGAATGTGAAAATAAATAGAGGCAACAGCTCTTCACTTGACCCTGTGGTGTCTGTATCCAAACAGATGACTTGTAATTGACCCATGCTCTTCCAGTGTTAACCGATATTCTGCTATAAGAGCCACTCACATCCATTTGGGCGAGACTTTTCAGTAGCGCTAGCCCCTGCAAGAGCGCCCTGGCGTGACCTAGCAACGTATATTTTCCCCGCGACACAGAAATAGAATTATATGTTTGGCAGGCTTCTGTGAAACTCCACACAGAAGTGTTCAATAAATGAAAGAAATGTGGCAATCCGCCAAGCATCAGGGGATATGTTTGTACCACCAACCACGTTTACTCAGGAGTAACTCCCATTGATTTCAGCGTGATGTATTTGCAGGTTGTTAAGCTGTTTAGGACTGCAGCCATGTAGAACAGTCCAAAGCAATCTTAGGCCGCATTCACACTAAGTGCTAAGATGCCATTTTGAACCATCATGGCTTCCAGTAAATAATTCTGTGAGCTTCTGTCTGTTAGGGGTCCTGAGAGTTGTCAGTTCCCCCTCACAGGGCTACAATTTGCAGAAGTCCCAGTGAAGAGGGCAGGGGTGTGCGGCCAGTGGACTAGGGGGAATAGACCAGACCCCTAAATAGTCCCTGGTACCCCTTCCCAAAGCCTGGGAAGCTTTGGTAGAGAGGCACGATGCTTATTGCGCAACAACATCCCCCATCCAACTGACCTCACAAGCTGGCAACTCTGGGCCTAACTGTTCCCCTACAAAAAATTCCACCGCACACCACCGGAAGAGGGACTGATTTTTTTTGTGTGTGTGTGTATTCCCTTTTCAATTTAACAATAATCATCAATTACAATTACATACATAATTATTTTGACCTCCCTCCTTCCCTTCCTTGGTTTCTTATAAAAACATTTTTAAAACTGCATCTCCCCAGTAACTCGTTTTGTTTATTACTCTCTGCATTTCTTCCAAAGTCACCTTTTAACTGCTTGGTTTTAATTTAATCCTGCTAATGTATTTAATTGTTTTTAAAAAATAGATAATCCACACATCTTCCCTATTCTTTGTTAAGCAAACATTCTTCTTGATTTCTTAATCTTCCCATAAGTTTTGCCATTTCTGCATAGTTCATCAACTTTGCTTGCCATTCTCCCTTTGTTGGGACAGTGTCCTCTTTCCATCTCTGTGTAAAAAGCATCCTGACAGCCATGGTTGTATACAAAAACAGTTTTGCCTGATCCTTTGGTATATCCTGCCCTAGTACCCCTAAAAGAAAGGCTTCTGGATTTTTTAAAATAAAAGTTACCTTCAAAATTTTTTCCAATTCATTATAGATCATTTCCCATCTTACAAGGCCTCCACATGTGATAAAATGTGCCCCTTTTCTCTTTATATCTCCAGCATGTGTCTGATTTTGACCTACACGGTTTCACTAATTTACTGGGTGTTAAGTACCATCTGCACATCATTTCCATGTAATTTTATTTCAATGTATAACGTGCTGCAAATTTCAAAACTATATTCCATAACCTTTCCCATGCTTCCATTTCTACATTGTAACCAACGTCCTTTGCCCAGGAAGAGGGATTGATTGTTAAACCATTGTGGAATTGTAGCTCTGGGCGGGGAATCGGGTTGTGTGACGAGGTCCCCAAGCTACCCCCTAAATAAATTACAATTCACACAGAATTTTTGTTTAAGGTTTTTGGCATAATTTTGGCCACAACTTTATTAAAATACATAAATGTGAGTGGTTGCTTAGGCATTGGTTATGACCATCTGTCCCCACGCCCAGGGACAGAACTGACTTCCAGATTCCAGCGAAAGCCAGTAAGGGAAAACAATATTGGGGAGAAATGGAGCTGAGCCACAGGCCCTCACCTCTCCCCACATGCTCCCAGGGGCTTGCACAGCCCTAGCCCCTTGCCAGGGATACGGACAAATGTATGGCAAATCCCTGGATTCCTTTAACGGAATTCCCTTGCAACAGCAACATTGGAGGGGCAGACACAGCCAACCCTTACCCCACCACCAACCAAATTTTAACCAATGCCTAACCACAACCTTACAAGTTGTGATGATTTGCTACACAGTAGGCAAAAACCAAATGGCACCAGCCAATCTGCCAAATGGACAAAATTCCTACCAGGCCCCTGCCCCAACAGCAGACAACCCCATGACAGAGAGGGAGGGAGAAAGGTTGTTTTCTGCTGCTCCAGAGAAGCGGACATGGAGCAATGGATCCAAACTACAAGAAAGAAGATTCCACCTAAACATTAAGAAGAACTTCCTGACAGTAAGAGCTGTTCGACTGTGGAATTTGCTGCCAAGGAGTGTGGTGGAGTCTCCTTCTTTGGAGGTCTTTAAGCAGAGGCTTGACGACCATATGTCAGGAGTGCTCTGATGGTGTTTCCTGCTTGGCAGGGGGTTGGACTCGATGGCCCTTGTGGTCTCTTCCAACTCTATGATTCTATGATTCTATGATTCTAGGCATAGCAATGTCAAACGCAACAGCCCTAAATTAGGGAGGGTGAGCGGGCGATCCAATGCACGCAGCAAAAGAGACTGAAAAATGCTGTGTGCCAAGAATATATAACCTTCGGGCCAACCCTCTAAATGGTAACATCAAAATCTCCCCAACAACCCAAATTGGCCCAGTCACAGTCATGGCCATCCAAATGGTCCCGCCCAGTAACCAAGAGGGGGTGTCCTGTTAGACCCCACCGCAACACGTGCTCCCCATGAAGGAGAACACGCTTTCTCCTAACCACTCTTAGCACCTTTAACAAACTCCCTGACAAAAGAGCAATGCTGCCTGGTTGGTACCCTGAACAAGAGCAATTCGCACTGCGTAATTTTGTTGCATGACTCATTTATCTTTCAAAAGGGCAACCATCACGATATCCATGATCCTAACATGCGGTGCCGTAAAGTTCCAGATTGTGAAATCAACCATTGGACTAATGTACATAGGCTTCTACCCAAAGATAGGGGGTAGAATTCCAAACAGGGGCAGTAGCTGCCAAGACAGTTGAGCAGTTCTTTTCCCTGCCGAAGGCTAAGACGGTGAGTTCTTGGAGTACTGAAGGATGCTTTCAGCCTATTCAGAGTGGATAGAGGACTTTCCCCAGGAAACAAGAACATGCCGGTGCTGTTTCAGAAGCACAGGGGCCCAGCTCTACATAATCAATAATCCTCAAGGGGGAAACAGAAGAGCCACTGAGAAGATTTTTAGGCAACCTACAGTGCCCTGAATCCCACAATAACAGCTGGCTGTAAACATTGTTACCAATTCAGGTCGAGACACGGATTAAATATATATTGTTTTCTTCTTTTTCCTGTGGATCACATAGCTTTTCCAGTGCTGATTGTGAAAACTTGCTTTTGCCATTCATTTTTTTAAAAAATATTGTGTTTTTTTCTATCATGGTTTTCATTGATTACTTGGATGTGTTATTTGGATTATATTTTTTCCTGATTTCTAAACCTGCTCTAAGGGCTCAAGAATGTGGGTGGCATTGACACACACTGATGGTTAGTATGTATGCTGTTCTGTTTTAAGAGTTAAACTTTGGTCTAAATATGCAAAGAAAAATGTATTTTAAAAAGCATTTTAGACTGGGAACTAAAGTCACATTTTGATTTATTCTTATTCTGAACCTTTCAGTGACATAGCGTGGGGGGTGCAGGGGGGGCCAGGCGCACCGGGCGCAACATCTGGGGGGGGCGCGCTCGCACTCGCAGCTCTCTGCCCCTACTAAAATCCACGGGTTAGGGGGCGCAAATTACTTGCCTTGCCCCGGGTGCTGACAACTCACGCTACGCCACTGGAACCTTTGCTGTTACTCAATTCACAGCATCTGGGTGGCATTTGCTACTTTTATATGAGACCTTCTAAGTGTTCCTATTTTCCTGGATTTACAAAAGCCATCCTGGTTTCTGATTTGATCCTGGAATGTTCTCCTTGTCCTTAAGACATCCCTATTTCTATCAGAGAAATATTGGAGGGTATGGAGCTATCCAGCCTCCAGGCCAAGGAGATAAGGAATCTTACAACTGAAGGCAGCCCTATATAGGGAAGTTTTTTTTAATGTTTAATGTTTTATATATATGTTGGAAGCTGCCCAGAGTGGCTGGGGCAACCCAGTCAGATGGGCAGGGTATAAACTCCCTGACATATGAAAATTGTTGTTGTTGTTGTTGATGATGATGATGATGATGTTATTATTGGAAAGACATGCTTCGCCACAGCATGCTTGTCTGGGAGTAAGAAATTGAACTTAATAGAATATAGGTAAATGTAAACGTACCCCTAACCGTTAGGTCCCCTCATGGACGATTCTGGGGTTGCGGCGCTCATCTCGCTCTATAGGCCGCGGGAGCCAGCGTTTCTCCACAGACAGCTTCTGGGTCATGTGGCCAGCAGGACTAAGCCGCTTCTGGCAAACCAGAGCAGTGCACGGAAACACCATTTACCTTCCCGCTGGAGCGGTACCTATTTGTCTACTTGCACGTGCTTTCGAACTGCTAGGTGGGCAGTAGCTGGGACCGAACAACAGTAGCTCACCCTGTAGTGGGGATTCGAACCGCCAACCTTCTGGTCAGCAAGCCCTAGGCTCTGTGGTTTAGACCACAATGCCACCCACGTCCCTTGACAGAATTTACTTCAAAGTAAATATGTATAGGCTTGCATTCAGAGGTGCCAACTTGAGTAAATTTTTTTGGGGGGGCAGGTACGTCTCACCCCACATAACTGATCACACAATGTGGCACATGCACACCATTTGAATGACAATGCCCGTCACTTTTTTGGGGCGGGGGCTCAGTCCCCTGAAATATTTTATGGGGAGGGGCAAAAGCACCTCAGCCCCTAGGAGTTGGCTCATATGCTTGCATTGTCCTTTTCTCACCTTAGTTCAGTGTGGGTCATATGAAATCTCCCAGCCAAATACTAATAATCAGGCCCTCCCATCCAGGCCATTCACCAGAAGGCAACTGCAAATACTCCTATAGGTTTTTAGAACTTAGAAATTGGAAATAAGACTTCTGATTCTGTGCCTAATCACAAATGATATTGTTTTAGGTAAGTAATTCAATACTTCTTGCTGGCTCCCCGCCGTTCCTGAATCTGTAAGCACGGAATCTCGCCAGACCTCGAAAACAGCAGAAATAATATACAACATGCATCATTCAGAACTTCCCCTTACACGGGCAGAATGCAGATAACCATCTCTGAACTCAGTGGAAGCCGGCAAAAATTTCCATTTATTTCCAGGATTTTCTTTTTGACCTAGTTCTATAGTGAATACATTTACTTACCAAACAAGGGCTTCCCCCAACGTTCTCACACTGCCTTCTTCCAATTATATTTTTTCTCCATTTAAAACTGTTTTATAACCACATTAAGGCACAGCTGGGTGTTCAATAATAGGGCAATAATCCACACCTTGTGCATTTTACAACACTGTATACAGCCACACACCTAACAATGCACGAGGTGTGAGTTATGACTCCATAACCTGCCCTCTGTTATTTTCCATTACTTAAGTCTCATGGTGAAGTCGAAGGAAAGATGAAGTGCTTTAAATATTTGCCTTCTATTAAAACTCCCCCTGTAGATCTTTGTTATATTTGTCATACAAATAAGATATTATTAATAAGGAACAGATACATAGCGGAATGTAGAGCATTGAAGGAAAACCGCTACCTTATCAACATGCCTAAGGAAGCAGCAATTTATTTCACTAATTTGGAAATGTTGTTTGTGCAAATTATGGGCAGGGAGCAACCAAAGTTTAGCAACCCATGAATATAGGGGGGGGAGGGACAATAAAGCATGTGTCTAGCTCTCCAATTGAAATCAATGGGATTTAAAGGTGCTTAACTATGGTCATGTGCAATTTCCCCCCTGGGTGCTCAGGTATGGTTGTACAGCCAAATTCAAGTACACAAAGAAATGCACATGCAGATCAGCTGAAATGAATTAGCTCCTGGGATAGCACAGTTGGTAGAACATGAGATGATCACCAGGGCTAGCTGGCTAAATTAGTCCTAGTTGGGCCTGTGAGGAAACCAGGGGAGAATTAGCTGTGGGATCCTAGAGTGCGTAATCTTGATAAAAAGGGGAGGGGGAGGGAAGGAAGGGGAATAAAAGATCAGGCTAAGTTCAAACTGAAAGCCAGGCAGAATAGCTTTGTCTTACAGGTCCTGCAGAAGGAAGTTAAATCCTGCAGGGCCCTGGTCTCATGGGACGGAGCATTCCACCAGGTAGGAGCCATCACTGAGAAGGCCCTGGCCCTGGTGGAGGATAATCTGACTTCCTTAGGGCCCAGGACCTCTAAACTATGATTATTCATGGACCTTAAGGTCCTCTACAGGGCATACCAGGAGAGACGGTCCCGTAAATACGAGGGCCCTTGGCCACAAAGGGCTTTAAAGGTCAAAACCAGCACCTTGAACCTGACCCAATATTCCACCGGGAGCCAGTGCAACTGGTAAAGCACTGGGTGAATATGCTCCCATGGCAGAGACCCTGTGAGGAGCCCCGCTGCAGCATTCTGCACCCACCGGAGTTTCTGGGACAGTTTCAAGGGCAGCCCCGCGTAGAGCGAATTACAGTAGTCAAGCCTGGAGGTAATCGTCGCATGATTCACTGTGGCCAGATAGGATGATGCAACAGTGTGCATGGCTGTGGTCAACTCATTCCTATCCAGCCTTAACAAGAATGTGTTTTGTGACACCAAGGCCACGGGAGCCTTCAAAGTTAAGCCCCATCTAAAAACACAACCTGGTGTTTCAGGGGTAGTGCAACTCGGTTCAACTCCATGAAGCAGAGTGTTCTTCACACAGTGCTCAGTTATGGAACTGGCTCTCACAGGAGGCAATGATAGCCATGAACCTAGGTAGCTTTAAAAGAGGATTAGAAAGTGGAATGAACTCCCCCAAGAGGTTGTGGATTCTCCTTCTCTGGAGGCTTTTAAGCATATGTTAGATGGTCTTCTGTCACGTGCGATTTAGTTGAGATTCCTGCATCACAGGGGGTTGGTCTAGATGACTCTAGACCAGCTAGACCAACTAGACTCTAGACCCTCCAACTTTAAAATTCTATTATTCTAAGTACAAAATCCAGAGGATAGCTAAGTTCCGATTCACACATTTGTTTGAGCGGTGTGGATCAGGCCATTTCATGCAGGAATTCATGAAGTTATAATTCTTCCATCATCTCTACAACTAAATATAGAAAGTCTGGGGTAAACAGCTAAAAACCCATTTAGCTGAAACAGTGGACAAGAGGAAAAGCAAATCCAATTTGAAATACCTGCAGAACTACATAGAAGCCAGTCATGTACTGAGCTTTTTGGGGTTTTCATATTATCTTGCTTTTCTAAATATGATATTAAAGCTCATGCCAAAAGAAAATTATTCCATTAAAAAACACCCTCAGCAATTTCCTCCCCGTGATGTATTTCTTGTTTCTAAACATGCACAGAATTTTGAATTATTTACTTGACAAATATGACTAGCTATTTGGTAAGTTATTGCTCAAATTAACCTGTCAAGCTAACCATGTTGTGGTATAACGATAACACATTACCATGTTCTAAAGATGAATTTATATAACTGTTACAATTGGCCGCAGGGGGTTACTGATTGATGAACCAATATTTCATAATGGGCTGGTTTTTAAGTGTGTGCGTGCGTGTATGCAAGAATGCAAATGGATGTGCTTGTTGTGTTTGATGCTTGAATTTTTGTGAAATTTGGAAAGAAAGTTATCTCATCCAATTCAGCAGGAGCTGGCTGCTCCTCTAGCACACAAACATAGGCCTCAGGATTTTGCTGTGTGTTCTCCTCTGCAGAGGAAAACACCCCCATTTCCTTGGGTGCTGACTGCTCTTCTTGCATGTTCACACATACTTCCAAATCCTTCTGCAGCACCTCTTCTTCTGACGTCTCTGCAGGCACTGATTCTTCCTGCACCCCCTCTTCCACAACAGGGTCCTAGGGAGGGGAGAAATCAATCAGTAGCAGTTCCTCAGTTCCATCCAGCTCACCCTTCTCTAAGATGTAGTCTTCCCCCCTGTCTTCAGTTACTGACTGCCTTTCTTTGCAGTCAAAGCTGTTCAGCTGCCCAGCCACATTCTGGATTGCTTTGGTTACCCCTTTCATCTGGGTGCCCTGCAGCTGGGGTCCTGGGACACTTTCAATATCCTGTAGCATCTAATCCATCTGGGGGCCTCACGTCATATGGAGTCACACTTTCCTCTCCACAGAGGCTTCTCAACCATTCCGCCAGTCGCTGCTCTATTTTATCCAACTGCAAGCACAGCTGACAGCTTTGTCGCTGCTTGATTTCATCAAGCCACTCAAAATAGTGCTGCCATTTTGCCTTCCATTCCATCTCAGCCACACCTGGCTTACAGGTCCTCCTCCCAAAAATATGAATCCCAACTTCTGACACCAGTGTTGCACACCACCCCAATCTGTGAGCAGTGTGACATTCCAGGGGTTCCAGGCACTTACCAAGGGTTCTTGTTGTTGTTAATTGAATTTATATACCGCCCTATACCTGGACATCTCAGGGCAGTTCACAGTGTTTCCTTTTGGAATGAGGCACAGTGGAGACTGTCGTGTCTTTAGGATATATGGTTTATTTATACATATATGCAACTTGAGCCTATGATGGATGGATAGATTCGTAGCATTAACACTCCCAAAGGGCCTTGTTTCTCCCATAGCCGCAGTCTTGGATTCAAACAGACATCAAACATTGTTCTCTGACTCTCCTTCTAGCTTGCTGCTTTTCTTCTAGGTCACATCACTGAAAAATCTAAACTCTAAACTCAGGATTTGTCCTTCTGTTTGTCTCTGAGCTGAGGGAAGGGCCTCACCCATTTGCTGTTTTGCACAGAGCCTCCTTTGCTTTCTTCTGTTAATGGCTCATCACCCAGGTAATCACCAACACAGAAACCTAGCTTGGCTTATATTTTAACATTGCTGGATCCAGGAATTAGAAGGATCTCACATACAGTCTACTTCAGGCATAGGCAAACTCAGCCCTCCAGATGTTTTGGGACTACAATTCCCATCATCCCTGACCACTGCTCCTGTTAGCTAGGGATGATGGGAGTTGTAGTCCGGGCCGAGTTTGCCTATGCCTGGTCTACTTCTTGCCCTGCAAACTCATAACCTTGCATGTGGGGCACTCATTAAAGACAGCTTCTATTTTATCATACTGTATGTTCTCCAAAGATTTTGATCGGTCCCTTAAAGCAGGGGAACTGTGCTTAGGAGAAAGACAGCATTAAGAAACTTGTTGCAAGGCCATAAGGAACATTTTTGCAGGGTTTTAAAAGAGACTTTGATGATCAATTTTTGAAAAGTGCATAGATATATCCAGAAGTGTGTCCTATTTGCTGACAAAAAGGATCATTTTTGGTGAGAGCATCTTAAAAGGTTTAGTAAACCATTCTCACTTTTATCACTCTTTTGTAAAGAAGTTATTTCCTGCGGAGGGAGGGGAAGAATTACAGGTCTTTGCCTTTAATTGCCTGCACTCATTCTCTGGGTTGTTGGCTAACCTTTCTCTTTTATTTGATCAAAAAAGAGTTTGAGAAGTTTTGAAGCCTTGACCTCTTCCATTCAGTCATGCTTTCCCTACATGCTATTCAGAACGCATAGAAACAGTCACACTTTTGCTTTGATACTCATGACATGTAGAAGTAACACTCCTGCCTTTTATTTCATATGCTGGTGGTTTCCACCATTTAGGGAACTGCAAATAAACAAAGTTGATGTATTCTAAAAGGTTGTACTTAAGCTATGGGCCCATACTCAGTGGAGTGTGTGCAAATGATACAAACAACACATATGTTGTAATCAAATCAGGCCACAACTTTGTTGATTACAGATGAAAGCAGCTTCAAGATAGTCATTGGATGTGATCACACTGTGATCAACTCCCATGCGGAAACCCATGTCCCCACTGTGGAAGGACGTGTGGATCCAGAATTGGCCTCCACAGTCACTTACGGACTCACTGTTGAAACTGAATTTACGGAAGGCAATCTTACTCAGCTAAGAGTGATCGCCAAATAAGAAGAAGGATGTGCATCCAGAGTTCAACCAGCCCGCCTGCTGGTTGATGGATATTTCGGGTTGACCAGTGTTAGGGGTGACCTCTGTAGCATAAACCGCTAATGGGAACCCCTCTCTGATCACTAGCAGGGGGCGCTGTGGCCCAACAGCCTCCAAGTTGGGTGTCTGGACAGAAAGCACTGCCCTCTGGTCTCCTTTATTCTGCCCATACACCAATCATGTGACGCTGCTGGATATCTCCTGCCAATTATTTCTATCTGCTCTACCATTTCCTGCACTTTCCTACTGTTAGACATGAAGCCATAGCTTGTGCTTCCTTGCTGTGATTTGTGTTGTGAAATTTTCAACTGTACTTTTGAGATCAGCACCGTTTCCCTTGTCTAGTTGCTACGAGGGTCTCCAAAGATGCTTTGGATGCTGAGAGCTCCATGATGATGTACAAGTGATCAGTGTTTAACAGACCTTCCCATTTCCTTTCCCACCGTACAGAGGAGTGTCTCGGTGCTGCATAAAACAAACAAAACAAAAAGAGGAGGGCGTGTCGGTGATATAATTATCCGCCAGCAAAAATGGGTGTAGCGTTGCTTATATGCTTCCTTGTTGTTCAGTCATTTCATTTGTTATTTCACCATTTCATTCATTCATAATGCAGCCCTGAGAAGTAATAACATGTTATGTTCCATTAGCATTATAACTTTCAGCTTTGAGACAATTTGGATTTGTGGCATGTAAAAAAAAATAAAAGTAAAGAAAGACATTTTTTCCACCAAGCAATCCCTCCTCATAATTTTCCCATAGTTATGTAATCTCTCTTCTATGCCAGCTATAATTTTGTTAACCAGATTGAGTTTAACCCATAATTTATTCTTCTCCCCTTTATGACAGACATTTTTTAAAATTGACTTCCCATTTCCCCTTTATGAGGTACATTTTATTTTCTCCCTCTCTTTACAGTCTTCTAGGAAATGAAAATAGCTAGCATATTGCAGTCCAGTTTTCACTCTATGCAGTCTTTGCAGAAGGCAGGGAAGCTATTGTCTTATCTTTGGGGCCAAATAATACATGCAAGTACATAACTTGATTGGCGTGTCGAAGCCCCAAGCCACCCCCATGAGAATAAAGACACAATGACACAGAATTTATGTTAATGTTAATGGGCAAATTTAAGCCACAACTTAATTGGTTGCAGAATGTGAGTGGTATTGGCTTAGGCATTGGCATCAACAGACTATATCTGACTCCTGCCTGCCATGCAGGGAGTCTGCTAAGGGTAAACCACCAGTAGGGGGAGCCCCGTCAATGTGAATCGACTTGAGCACTCCCTGGGTTCCTGCTGGAGTCATGGCATGACCCTAGCCGATCCCCAGGCTTCAGACGAGATCCACACCCCCGGATTCCTTTAACAGAATACCTTTAAGCATGGAGGGGCAGGTGATGGTCACACATCCCCTCCCCCACACATTGCTATTCCAACGCCTAACTGCCATACCTTACAAAGCTAACTGCCAAACCTTACAAAGACGATTGCTATGAGGTAATAATAATAATAATAATAATAATAATAATAATAATAATATACCCCGCCCTCCCCGGCCAGAGCTGGGCTCGGGGCGGCTAACACCAGTAAAATTACAATAAAAACATAATAGGGAAGGGGGAACCAATTTAAAATACAGGTTAAAATACAATTTAAAAAGCAGCCTCATTTTAATAATAGCCCATAGATCAAAACCATAAGGGGAGGGAAACCTAAGGGTCAGACTGAGTCCAAACCAAAAGCCAGGAGGAACAGCTCTGTCTTGCAGGCCCTGCAGAAATATGTCAGGTCCCGCAGGGCCCTAGTATCTTGTGACAGAGTGTTCCACCAAGTCGGGGCCAGTACTGAAAAGGCCCTGGCCCTAGTTGAGACCAATCTAACCAGCTTGCGACTTGGGACCTCAAAAATGTTGTCATTTGTGAACCTTAAGGTTCTCCACGGGGCACACCAGGAGAGGCGGTCCCATAGGTATGTGGGTAGGTGAAAACCAAGTGTCCAGTGCCAATTTGCCAAGTGGAAAAAGTCCTCCCAGGCCCCTCAACGGTGACCAACTGAAGTCCATAGCAAGGCCAATGATGAAACATAAACAAAGGGTGGGGGGATCAGTGGCGCGAGGCTGAAAGGGGCGATTCTGCGTCGCGCTGTGGTTTAAATTGGCCCTGGCCATGCCACCCAAGCCTCCTGATTGGTCGCTTGGCTAACTGGCGTGGCTGAGCCTCCCCGGCGTATGGCGGGACACAGTCCCACCCCCTCCCATGCTGAGGGGGGAGGCTTGGCGACTCGCCCCCAACACGTCCCCACACAGAGGTGGAGCCGATTTATCACAACCTGCTTGATCACAAGGTTATGAGAAGGGTTCAGCTAACAGACCCCATCGGTGAAATCCCTGTGCAGTGGAGCTTTGCCTGCTCCTTCTCCCATGTGCCCCCATTCCTCCAAAATTTGTTTTGGAGTGGGGTCTGGAGAACCCCCAGAACAGTGTACA
The DNA here is from genome assembly GCF_964106645.2 of Podarcis pityusensis. Lineage (NCBI taxonomy): Eukaryota > Metazoa > Chordata > Lepidosauria > Squamata > Lacertidae > Podarcis > Podarcis pityusensis. The sequence continues at coordinate 65,873,670 of NC_138035.1, forward strand.
GGGGCAGGGGGTCATTGCATCTGGCAAGATGAAATCCTTGTGCAGACAGAATGCTTATACAGTGCTGCCTCAGGTTAAGTACTTAATTCGTTCTGGAGGTCCGTTCTTAACCTGAAACTGTTCTTAACCTGAAGCACCACTTTAGCTAATGGGGCTTCCTGCTGCCGCCGCGCCGCCAGAACACAATTTCTGTTCTCAACCTGAAGCAAAGTTCTTAACCTGAAGCAATATTTCTGGGTTAGCGGAGTCTGTAACCTGAAGCGTATGTAACCTGAAGCGCATGTAACCCAAGGTACCACTGTAATAGTGTGATGTTCACACCTGTGCCTAAGAACTGAGTGTTAGGTTCCACTAAGAACCTCTACATATATTCACCAGTTTTCATGTCTTCTGAGTCTCCCTTACCCAGTCCAATGTTATAATCTCTAAACCATGAAGGTGAAACTACTATGTACCCAAGATATCATAGGATTAGCTAACAATCAAAAGTATGCTTTTTATATTTCACATTTAAATAACCACTAGCTTCTCTTGACTCATTTTCCCCCCACATATACATTAAAATGTTTCATCCACCATCCCCCCAACAGAGATTAATATCTCACAAATCTCATAAGGTAGTCTTCAAAGTCATATACTCTCTATCTGGGTACCGGAAAATCTCTTTAATTCTCTATAGTCATACTGTACAGAATATTATCTCATTTATTCCTCTTCTCATATGCTGGAGTTATATCCTTACAATATCAGTTTTGCCAGTATTCCTGAAACATAATTAAAACATCAATGCGATAGTAACTTTTGCTCCTGCAATTATCAGTCTTGATCTTCACCGGTTGCAAAGTGGTTTGTCTTAGCTTAGACAGACATATTTGATTTTGTTTGGGCACCAACAATTAATTAGGAAGAGTCAAGAATGCAGATGGGAGGATGAATGAATAACAATTACTAACAGATTGTCTCAGGATTCTAGACTTAGCCACGTATGAATATGAATTTAATAACAAAAAGGCAGCTCATCTTCACAGTATGAAAATTATACATACAATACCAAGAATCCAAATTAGTACTGAATAGTCTACAGATAATCAGTTCTAACATTAATAGTTATGTTTGTCAGCAAAATTTATATGGTATATATTTGAAATCATCTCAGCGAACAGAATTTTTAATAGCATTTTTTAAAAGAACACCATATGGAGATAATTCCGGTGCTGGAATTCTGATGGGATGTGCGATTAGTATAATTCTTATCTTCTTTCTCTGAAAAGAATGCCTAAGATGTATAGGAAACTTTAATATCTGTAGAATATTAATGTTTTACATTTATTTGATGCCATTTGCCATTACCTCTGTTTAGGAATGGGCATATCCCACCGAACTCCATCCCATCCCATTTTTGTGCAATTATTTTTAGGAGAGGTCCAAAAGAACTAAAAAAAAAAAAAAATCTACATGGAAATATTCCTCCTTCCTTCCTTCCCTTATATCAGCTTATATATTAGAACAGTTACCACATGGGGCTCCTGTTGTCATCTGCTTTGCTTATAATGCAACTGGGGGGGGAGCCTATTTGGGAAATATATACTATTTCCCAAAGAGCTATGACACATTAGCAGGTGCTGTTGCTCACAAGGGGAATAACTGCAATCTTTTTAAATGCCGTCTCATATCTTGAAATTTGAAGGAGCAAAAATAATTAGTGCAGTTTTGGAAAGCTCAGTTATGCAAAATGGTGTCCACTTGTGTCCAAGCATTGTTGAACACCTGCTCCTGGATCTAAGGCATGTGGGTGGCCCTGTGGTCTAAACTACTGAGCCTCTTGGGCTTGCCGATCAGAAGGTCGGTGATTCGAATCCACGTGATGGGGTGAGCTCCCGTTGCTCTGTCCCAGCTTCTGCCAGCCTAGCCGTTTGAAAGCATACCAGTGCAAGTAGATAAATAGGTATCGCTTTGGCAGGAAGGTAAATGGCGTTTCCATGCATTCCGGCACTTGTCACAGTCCTCTATGTGCCAGGAAAGTGAGATGAGCACTGGACTTAACCCTTCAGGTGTCCTGTAAGGTAAAGGTAAAGGGACCCCTGAACATTAGGTCCAGTTGTGGCCAACTCTGGGGTTGCGGCGCTCATCTCGCTTTATTGGCCGAGGGAGCCGGCTTACAACTTCTGGGTCATGTGGTCACCATGACTAAGCCGCTTCTGGTGAACCAGAGCAGCGCACGGAAACGCCATTTACGTTCCCGCCGGAGCGGTACCTATTTATCTACTTGCACTTTGACATGCTTTTGAACTGCTAGGTTGGCAGGAGCAGGGACCGAGCGACGGGAGCTCACCCCGTCATGGGGATTCTAACCGCCGACCTTCTGATTGGCTAGTCCTAGGCTCTGTGGTTTAACCCACAGTGCCACCCGCGTCCTTTTACCCTTTTACCTGGATCTAAGCCTCAAGCACTCTCAAGGTTTCAGGGAATCGGCTTCCTCCCCCGTGGCAGTAAATAAGCAGAATAAAGGGAACAGAGTCTTCTTACCAGTTAGAAACTTTAATAATCACAGTGAGAGAACAATGAACACATCTCCTTGAAATGGCGGTGCTCCCAATTAAAGATCCCACCCCTTCTGTCCCTATTAATCTATGTCACTTCCAAGTCTTGTAATCCGAGCTTGTACCCTCTGTGCTTTCTGTTCTGCCACTTTCTGAGCTCTCTGTGACTTTGGAGAAGGGGAGTGAATGCTGTCCAGAGACTGTGAATCTGTTATTCCTCTCTTTCCCGTGTTTCTTCTCCTAGCTATTCCTCACCCAGTAGTTCCCAGCTTCTGCCTTCTGAACTATGTCCCTCTGCAAACCACTGTTCCAAATCTATACTGTCCTCCTGCTCAGGGATGATTCAGGATCAGGATCCGGGGGGGGGGGGGAGGCTCCCACCATTCCTCCTCAGTGCAACCCTCCTCAGCAAGGTCCCTGAAAAGCCCCTCACTTTGAGCTTTGCATATAATGCTCAAAAGTCAGACAAGTGGCCCCTCTCTGCATACGTACTTCATACAATCAGTAGCTGTTTGAGAGCAGGGTTCCCAATGCAAACATTATTGTCTTTATTTTTAAAGACAATTTTATTTTCCGATATTTGTGCGGAACAGCTTAGTCGGTGGTCACCCCCTTTAACCCGACAGCAAGTAAACTTCCAGCTCCGAGACTACAATATCATTGCACACCATTTTCCCACCACCACCCAGCTAATTAAGGCTACATAAATCACTCTGTGAACTAAACTGCACCTGTGTTTGTGTAAAGGATAAAAGCAAACCCATACCGCTCTGCCTGTTTCATTAGCCGGCTAGCTATCAGACTAGTTCCCTAAATTGTTCTTCCCACTCTCTTTAGAAAGCTTTGTTCGAGTGGAGGAACGAACAGATGGAAAAGATGAAGTGTGATGACAGCTGCCTTCCATTTTTAATAAGCTTCCGATAATGTATTTGCAAATGCAGCATAACAAATGCATAACTTCTTCCATCAGCTTCCATTTCAGTTACATTTGTTTAATGGCTTAAGAATAAGTATACAAAATCAAAACAGGAAGCAATACAGGAGAGTAATAAACATATATCAGTGTAAACAGCTGCCCCCAAGAGGGAAACACAGGCTGGTTCATTAGGAGCGTGGTTGCAGAGAGATGGAGAAATCAGACTGGGGTGGCTTCAGGTTGACTGTGCAAAACAGATGAGCGCCTGGCAAATTAAGGCCAATTTATTGACCGCATGGCAAGAATTCTGGCTGTGTACATATCAGTGATTAGATTGGCAAGATGTGTTAGTGAAAACATGTGCAGAGGTGATTAGGGACAGGGTTACCTGTCATCACCCTCAACTGTCCTGATTAAATCAGGACATCCCATTTTGGGCGTCCCAGTTTTTGGCTGTGACATGTTGAAGCGTATGACATATTGCACCTCAACCTCAAAATTTTAGAGCCCAGGAATGGCTTCTCTTTTGCAACGCGAGGCCAGGAAGGTGCCTATTTGCATTATGAATGCAAATGTCAAGAAGGGTTGTGTCCCCAAAGGAAAACATCCTGAAGATGGAATCAGAATTCAAAATGACCTTAACAAATTAGAGAACTGGGCCCAAGCTATCGGAATTCATTTTGTTAGGGACAAATATAAGGTTCTGTACATAGGCAGGAAGAAGCAGGTGCAGAAATATATGATGGGAGATACCTGGCTTACTAGCAGGACATGTGAAAAGGATCCAGGGGTCTTGGTGGACCACAAGCTTAACCTGAGTCAATAGAGTGATGCAGCAGCAGCAGCAAAAAAAATATGCTAATGCTATTCTAGGCTGTATCAAAAGAAGCATAGTGTCCAGATCAAGGGAAGTAATAGTCCTGCTCTATTCTGCCTTGGTCAGACCACATCTGGAATACTGTGGTTCTGTTCTGGATGCCACAATTTAAGAAGGATGTTGACAAGCTGGAACGTGTGCAGAGGAGGGCAACCAAGATGATCAAGGGGTTGGAAACCAAGCCTTATGAGGAACAGTTGAAGGAGCTGTGTATGTTTAGTCTGGAAAAGAGGAGGCTGAGAGGAGATATGATAGCCATCTTCAAATATCTCAAGGACTGTCACATGGAAGATGGAGCAAGCTTGTTTTTTCCTGCTCTGGAGGGTAGGACTTCAAGTTAGAAGAAAGGAGATTCCGGCTAAACACCAGGAAGACCTTTCTGACAGTAAGAGCAGTTCGACAGTGGAACGGTCTCCCTCAGGAGGTTGTGGACTCTCCTTCTTTGGAGGCTTTTAAGCAGATGTTGGATGCTCATCTGTCATGTGTGATTTAATTGAGATTCCTACATCACAGGGGGTTGGACTAGATGACTAGATGGCCCATGGGATCCCTTACAAATCTAATCTGCAAAGCACAGCTGGGAACTTTACAGAAGACAGGGAACCTAGGCATGTTTACAGTTGTTCATGCACAAGTTCTGTTCAGATCTTCTGATGAGCGCATGGAAGTCAACAGAAGGTACATGGGGGGGCATCCATCCCCCCCCCAATGCGTTCACTCACTGAATGTAAGAACAGGCAGAGGGTTTTTTAAAATAGAGCACCGTACTATTTTCAGCTGTGTCTGTAGTAATAAATGAGATGGTGGTGATTGTGGTGTCAGACTGAAGAGTGGCAATGTGGGGGGAAGCAGGGAAGATGCGACATGAAAGGAAATTTTGTGGGAGGGGGGCTGAAAATAGAAGATAGAAGAGAATGACAGAGCAAAGGTTTAATCCTGTTGAGAGCTCCATTAACGAGAAGTGAGCCTGCCTTTGTGAGGCTCAAGCATATAGCACTTAGAAAGCAACATTGGATTGGGGAGGGGGGCAGACAAGGTGGGAAGAGAGAATGCATTTTCTGCATAAAACACAAAGCACTGCTGTTCAGGAAAGAAAAGTACCAATATATTGAATGAAAATGGGTTGTTTCTACCGCAGTCAGACTTCAAAGGGAATGTATTTTGGAAAAGCACTCCGGGGTATGTGGCTTAATGGGGACCCACTAATTATTAATAAAGTAGATTTATAGTGTTCAACAATGAAGCGAAGAAATTAATTTTGAATGAAACTCAAACCACTATACTATTCATTCATTCTAGAAAGGGTACAGTAAATTCAGTCTGTAGGGATGCTTCCCCTTGATTTACACAGGTGTCGTTTATGTAACAACTCAGGCCTTGTCACTGTAGCAGAAAGAGGGAGGAAGATGCCATGTTGACTGCATGAAATCAATGGTCACCCTCTCATGAAAACATACCTCTCAATGTCCTTTGTAGGGAAGAACAGCCTGTACTAGTTTTTTTATGTAGAGAGTTACTGGACAAATTCATAACGCTTGGAGGATAGAATAGCATTTGCAATGTGCTCTAAACCAGGGGTAGTCAATGTTGTGCCCTACAACTTTCTACAACTTCCACCAGCCCCAGGCAGCATGACCTATGGTCAGTGGTTATGGAAACTGCAGCCCACAACATCTGGGAAGCTACAGTTTGGCTAACCTTCTCTAAACGATGGGATGTTCCTTGCTGGTTCTGCTATAATCCCATAAACTATTGATAGTCACTGAGATACTTTCCCCCCTCTCATTTGCCCTTCAGCCTAAGGGCAGATTGGAGCAATTGCACCAGAGCCCATGCTTGCCTCTTGGAGTTTGAGCTTTCTTTAATAAATAATAATAATGATGATGATGATGATGATGATGAAGAAGAAGAAGTCTTTAGCCATTCCAGAAGGTGAGTTATAATGAAAATGTGTAACCAGACTGGAAGTAAGTTTTTCCTGAATTTGTTTTTTTTTTTTTAAGATATTTATTAAAATTTCAACATATTACAAAAATGAGTGAAAAAAGAAAAAGAAAAGCAGATAAAAAAAGAAAAAAGATGTAAAAATGGAAAAATACAGAATACAAAATAAAAACAGTTAAACAAACAAATTAGTCTTTCTATGTCTTATCCTTCATTTACTTGTTTCCTCGACCTCCTCGCACCTCCCTTTTTTGTATTCCAGTTCACATATTTTGTTCAGCAGTTCCCTCCCCTCTTTTAAATATCCTAATCAATAATCATAAAGATATTGTACTTTTAGATTTTTACATATTACATAGTAAACCCTTTTTTCATCTTCCCTTGTAACATTTCAGCTAAGAACCACTTAGTTTTTATCGAACATCATTCTAACATTCATTATTTTTACAATATTTCTGTAGATAATCTTTGAATTTCTTCCAATCTTCTTCCACCGACTCTTCTCCCTGGTCTCGGATTCTGCCAGTCATTTCCGCCAGTTCCATATAGTCCATCACCTTCATCTGCCATTCTTCCAGAGTGGGTAGATCTTGTGTCTTCCAATACTTTGCAATAAGTTTTTCCTGAATTTGGAGGCACAGAGAAGCTCTAGAAGTGAGAAGGGTCTTTCCCTTCCACTCTGACTGGCTGTGAGGTAATCTCCATTTTGCCTCTCTGAGAGTTTGTGTGGAAGGTGGCAGGAGCCAAAGGTATGTTAAGTATAATTGTTCAACATACATTGACATGGAAAATCACTCCTTCATGTGCCTGTGTAAAATACTGTGAAGCTTGTCTGGAAATTTAAAGCTGAAGAGAGAGCCTAACAGGTCAATCATTAAAGGTAAAGGGACCCCTGACCGTTAGGTCCAGTCACGGACGACTCTGGGGTTGCAGCGCTCATCTCGCTTTATTGGCCAAGGGAGCCGGCGTGCAGCTTCTGGGTCATGTGATTAGCATGACTAAGCCGCTTCTGACGAACCAGAGCAGCGCACGGAAACGCCGTTTACCTTCCCACCGGAGCGGTACCTATTTATCTACTTGCACTTTGACATGCTTTTGAACTGCTAGGTTGGCAGGAGCAGAGACCGAGCAACGGGAGCTCACCCCGTCACGGGGATTCGAACCACCGACCTTCTGATCGACAAGCCCTAGGCTCTGTGGTTTAACCCACAGCGCCACCTGTGTCCCTGGTCAATCGTTAAGTGGGGATGTATCTTTGTGACTCAGTCACAAGGTGTTTAAATCACATGAAAGAGATACTGGTACAGGTTTATGCATATGCAGGGACGTAGCAGGGGGGGCATAGCCCGGGGACACAATTTTGAGGGAGCACAAACCATGTACTCCCCACACTTGGATCCCTGTTCTGCCCTGCCAGATGCCAGGGGTCTCTGGGCCCTGGAGCCTGGCCTTGCCTCACACCCGCATCCCCGGTCCCCTCGCTGAATGGCCGCCCCAACCACTTTAATCCCCAGATCCAGCAATCACATCCACTCACATGTAATTTCCCAGAACCAGCGCTCTTGTGAGAGTAGCAGCAACAGCAGCCGATCACTCAAGGACCCAGCTCTTCGGCGCTGCCTCCAGAAGTGTCAATCCTGTTTCATCCATTGTACTTTAACTGCAGAATACCCAACTTGAATGTGTTTTGGGACCTAGCAGCAGGTGCCTGTGTGTGCCTTCTCCATCGAGAAGAGATGGAGGGCATCCTATAGGGCTCTGCCTGTTTACCTACAATATAACAGGCATTTCTGGATTGCCCTTTCTGACCTTCTGAACAGGGTCACCAGCAATACTGGCAGGCGAATCAGATATAAACAGTTGCAGATGTATCTGCCGGATGCCTTCATTTCAGATGGGCCTTTTCAGAACTAGAGACCATAGAAACAATGGCTTTGGCATCAAAATCTGACATTGCTTGGAAGGCTTACAAAATCAAGGCCTTTTCTGTGAAAGCCAGCCATCAAAGCACTGTGAAGTAGGGGCTTCCCTGGGGCTAAATAACTGGGGCCAGTTTGCTATGATGGCACCATTAAACAACAATATTCAGGGACAAATTTGGAAACAAGGGAGATTCTATTTTTCAGATTTTAACCATTCAGCTAAGCATCATAAAACCAATCGACTCCAGCCATGCAGCTGGATTTTTACGCTTCCCATTGCCCTTTAGGGCTACTGTCATAATTTTTCCTCAACGGCTGCAGACCTATATCTGAAAATGTCAGATGGTGCTTTTCATTAAGGAATTTTCATTTTGGTGTGTCCTGTTAAACTGGAAAGAAAAGGTACTGTTGGGGAGTATAGACATGATATTTTCTGCTTGCTGGCACAGACTTCCATAAGCCCGAAAGTGCAGTACGGATTCATTGCAGATAAGTTACATTTGGTGAAGAAGCAATGTCAGAACTTTATCAATGAGGGATGGGAGTCTTGCCCTTTCACTGCTACACAGGATTCAATCCTGCAGGCATCTTACCTACAGTCTTCAAAGTTCCCATTGATTTCAAGATACCCCTTTGGTATCAGTAGGACTTGATTGTAAGATAAGGGACTCGAAAAGCAACCTCTGTGACTTTCACTGCTTGAAGTTGCTTTTGGTTCATTTCTTTGACTGGCATCAGTACAAGTCTTGAAAAATCCTAAGAAGTGTGTTACTGGAATTGCTCTGTGCTGTGTAGACGGTGTAATATTATTCATGCACCTCTATTAATTATTATGATGTATCTCTATTAAAATCTTATTATTGCTATTATTTATAAAATTTGTATATCTCCCCCCCCCCCCCCCATTGCAGGGTAGTTTACAATAGAAAAACACAAAAATGCACAACTGTAACAAACAATCACAAACACAGTCCGCCACAAACACAGTTTAAAAGACTATAGTAAAGGTAAAGGGACCCCTGACCATTAGGTCCAGTCGTGACCAACTCTGGGGTTGCGGCACTCATCTCGCATTTTGGCCGAGGGAGCCGGTGTACAGCTTCCGGGTCATGTGGCCAGCATGACTAAGCCGCTTCTGGCAAACCAGAGCAACGCCGTTTACCTTCCCGCCAGAGGGAGACTTTGACATGCTTTTGAACTGCTAGGTTGGCAGGAGCAGGGACCGAGCAACGGGAGCTCACCCTGTCGTGGGGATTCGAACCGCCGACCTTCTGCTCGGCAAGCCCTAGGCTCTGTGGATTAACCCACAGCACCACCTGCGTCCCTTAAAAGACTATAGATTGGCTAATTAAACAAAGGCCTGGGAGAAAAGGAATGTTTTTGCCTGGCTCACGGGTGGCGCTGTGGTCTAAACCACTGAGCCTCTTGGGCTTGCTGATCGGAAGGTCGGCGGTTCAAATCCCTGGGATGGGGTGAGCTCCCGTCGCTCTGTCCCAGCTCCTGCCAACCTAGCAGTTTGACAGCACACCAGTGCAAGTAGATAAATAGGTACCACTGTGGCAGGAAGGTAAACGGCATTTCCGTGCGCTCTGGTTTCCATCACAGTGTCCCATTGAACCAGAAGCAGTTTAGTCATGCTGGCCACATGACCGAGAAAGCTGTCTGTGGACAAACGCCGACTCCCTCGGCCTGAAAGTAAGATGAGTGTTGCAATCCCATAGTCGCCTTTGACTGGACTTAACCGTCCAGGGGTCCTTCACCAAATGTGCCAGGCGAGCCTCCCTAGGGAGAGCTTTCCGCAAGAGCTGAGGTAAACCCACAAAAGCACAAACACAAGCATGCAAGTTTGAGAGATCTACATGAAGATTTTTGTCTACAGATCCTCCCCTGCTTCCATATACCCGACCCTGCTACTTCCTTCTTTTCAAAAATAATGAACACCAGTGTCAACGTCCTACAGGGTATAGCCACACGTTTGTATCTCCTTTTGCATCATTAGCAAATACGAAAAATGAAAGAAATCGTGTCTCTCAACCGAAATCCCCTATGGAAGTCTTTAAACAAAGTTAGGTCAAAAACTGTATTGTAGGTTCAGGCAGCCCGGACATTTTTAGAATACATTTATTATTTGTTCTCAGAATCTCCCAGCTGCCTCACAGGGCCTTCAGAGCACTCCTTTGATGGTCATTGATCATGATGCCTTGTGCTCCCAAAGCATCCTTCGTCTGCTCATTCTGCTTTTACAGAATATTTCAATAATCACTGGAGTTGTTTTACTTCTTTTCCACGGTTGTCCCATTTTTAAGGACAAGGCTCCTTAAAAAGGACAACACTTCTGCTATGTATTCCTTTGGCTTTCCATATCCCCCACTTGCAGCCTGCTTGGAACTTATGTAAGACCTTTGTGCCCTGATGTGCGGCAGAAGCCAGAAATCTGAGGTCAGGTGATAAGGATGCAAGAGCCATGCACCCTTTGATCTCAGCCCCTTGGGGGCAAGGCTGGGATTGAAGGGCACCTGACATCCTTCTTGGACCACCCTCCTGGAACTGTTTTGCAAGGCTGGGATCTGTATATATAATCCTATGATCTTGTTGTTGTTTAGTCGTTTAGTCATGTCCGACTCTTCGTGACCCCATGGATCAGAGCACGCCAGGCCCTCCTGTCTTCCACTACCTCCCACAGTTTGGTCAAACTCATGCTGGTAGCTTCGAGAACACTAGCCAACCATCTCGTCCTCTGTCATCCCCTTCTCCTTGTGCCCTCCATCTTTCCCAACATCAGGTTCTTTTCCAGGGAGTCTTCTCTTCTCATGAGGTGGCCAAAGTATTGGAGCCTCAGCTTCACGATCTGTCCTTCCAGTGAGCAACCAGGGCTGATTTTCTTCAGAATGGAGAGGTTTGATCTTCTTGCAGTCCATGGGACTCTCCAGAGTCTCCTCCAGCACCATAATTCAAAAGCATCAATTCTTTGGCGATCAGCCTTCTTTATGGTCCAGCTCTCACTTCCATACAACACTACTGGGAAAACCATAGCTTTAACTATACAGACCTTTGTCGGCAAGGTGCTGTCTCTGCTTTTTAAGATGCTGTCTAGGTTTGCCATCGCCTTTCTCCCAAGAAGCAGGCATCTTTTAATTTTGTGACTGCTGTCACCATCTGCAGTGATCATGGAGCCCAAGAAAGTAAAATCTCTCACTGCCTCCATTTCTTCCCCTTCTATTTGCCAGGAGGTGATGGGCCCAGTGGCCATGATCTTCATTTTTTTGATGTTGAGCTTCAGACTATATTTTGCGCTCTCCTCTTTCACCCTCATTAAAAGGTTCTTTAATTCCTATGATTTTAGCTGGAAGTAAAACCATAAGATTACATAATGAATCCATGAGATGGTCCACCAACTGATCCCATTCACAACTATTCACAAACCAAGAAACATGATCTGAATGAAAAACACAACTGCTACAGGAAACATGGGTGTGAAGAAATCATCTGAGGTTCTGTTGTGGTTTGAACAAAACTGTTCTGTTGCTTACATACTTTTCCAATGCTTGTACTTTTAAAGAAGCTACTTTAAAAAATGAATTTCTGCAGTAATGCACTTGAGAGTAAAGTGTAAGTGCAATATGCTTAGTTAATGTAGTCACCCTTACTTCTGACATACTTCCCTTTAATTACATTATAACAAAACAAAGGCAACAGCAGAATGACAGATCTCTTTTATCCCACATACTTTCATTCTTGTTGGAAGTCATGACATGCTTCTTTTAAATGTTTAAAGGCGAAGCCATTCCATCTGATGAACATTTGTCGCAGAGTATGGATGGAAAAATCAAAGTAGCAATGTATCTTTGTCCAAATTCTGTTGTCATAACCACAAAGCAATAATTAAAGAACATGTTAACTAAAGATGACAGGCTAGAGAAATACCCACGGTCTTTGAAGTGTTGCATTGAAACTGTCAAACAAAACTAGTTAAGACGATGTGCATTCTTGTATCACTTCCAAGTTTCGCAATTAACTTATGATAGAAGTAAGAGTCAGGCAGCGGAATGGCTGGATGAAGTTTGGGGAAGTATAATATCAAATTAGCCGCAATCTAGATATCCTCCCTCGGTATATATGTTAAAGGCAATGTAACTAGATCAATTAATGTACATAACAACCCACCATTGTGTTCATTCACCAAGCCTTCTAGAGGCTGGGTGGACAATCTATCCATGAAGACAGAATTGTGCACATTTCCCAGTCAATGTACATGATTTACAACAGAGGAATGTGTATATCACAACCACATTTTCAGTGGAGATATGCACATTCCTCCAAGACTATGAGAGATTATGCATGATACAAAATTCAGTCGAGATATCCACATTCCCCAAGGCCCGTCGTACATTATGTATATCGATTAGGGAATGAGAACAATTTTCATTATATGTTCAGATTCACGGGGGCCTGGTGAATATACACAATGGCCAGTTATCACTCAACTTACATTACCCCAAATATATGCACCAGATGTCCCCAAACATTTCCCCTGCCTGCTGCTGTCAGTAAAGATTTGGCCTGATTTTATCCCACCATCGTTGTACAGTCTGGTTATTTTGCTGCTCTCATGGGTCACAAAATGCACCTGCCTGGGCAGTTGGATACCAGGTACTAAGGATGAATTAAGGCCTCACAGAGAGGCCTCCGCATCCCTAGGGGATGCCTCACTTTGAACCACTTTGGACAGACCCACAGCACTTTTGATCTGAGGTGGAATAGTTCTCTGAAGCTTCAGATAGCTATAGCTTTTTTTGCAGAACTGGATGAAATTTGCAAACATAGAAGCACCTCCTTCTGAGAAGGTGAAGCCTTTAGATTTTGAGGGGTGGGGCTTCTTAAGGGGTGCCTGTAACCTTTTCATTACTTACCAGAATACTAAGAAAGAACCCATACTATTACTCAGAAGTGCACAGACCTATAGATATTTAACATGGGACTCAAACCAAATGCAACTAATGCCAGAATGCGGGCGGAGAGACAGGAAGTGACTGACCAAATAATTAACAAACAAAATGCAATTTAGATATAAGCAAGAGCAAATAAGTGTGGGAATGATTAAATATTATCCTTCCTTCACTCACGCTAGTGAGTCATGTAGCAGGGCAGATTCCCCTCAATTCAGCAGGAAGCTAGTTTGTAGATTCGTTTGAATCTCTTTAGTTAAGCAATCCAATCTGGCTTGATCAGATTGCATTATTCCTGGTGTCCCCTTTTATCCCTCATAAAAGAATACATAAGAGTCTTTCCTTAAAAGTAACTAGAAGTTTACTCACATTCAGTTCACAGTATGATCCCTGAAGGCAGGCTTTAGCTAGTAGCTACAGAACATAGTGTGAGTTCATCCCTTATGGGAATTGAGCCCATGTGCAGCTGGTTGAGAGCCAGCAGACAGCAAAATACATTAAGAGAACAGCATCAAGAGAATAAAATGGCTGCAGGAGAGCAGCATGGCATCAAGAGAGAGAGATGGCTGCGGGACTTGGCTCTTTTATGGAGTCAGCCCATCTCCCGGGTCACATGCAGGGGGAGGATGCTCCAGACCAGTGAAACAGGAAGTTATACTGGCTGGAGTAACATCCCCCTGCCTGTGTCCGCTCTGGGGAAACAAGGAATGTTGTATTTGACTACTCCAATGGATTACATCCCACAATAAGAAGGGGGCTGGGTTTTAGGAGAGGATTGGTCTGGATTGGAAGAGTCCGCAAGCAAAAATCTGCCAGTACCACAACTCTTTCAACATTACCCATTCCAGGGGAGTCAACCACTCCTATGGGAGTCAACTTGAAAAAGAGCATTCTGATTGTCCCTTCTCAATGCACCACAACTGGAGAGCCCATGTGAGGTCATCTCCTTGTCCAGAGCTACGACAATCAGTAACAAAACTACATATTTACATACAAATTTATCCTGCCTCAACCCAATTGTTAGGGCATTTTCTCTTCTCTTTCCCCCCCCCCCATCACCCCCCCCCCCGCCCCCAGTGAAAGGTCAAAAACTGCTCGGCTGAAAAGATCAGTTTGGTGCTTTATGCAACAGATCTCATCAGAAATTATGTGCATAGCCCTAACTGATCGGATTTTACCCCCCCCCCATCATTCATTATACCAATACTGCTCTTCAAAGTGTATTGCATATTTCAAATATTTAATATGAATTTTTATCCTTTCATTTTTCAGCTGCTCACATAAACTGGTATCAACACAATACTTGCAGCATCTGAATGAAATGTACTTCTAGGAATAGCAAGCACTAGGCAATCTCTTGCTATTCTTAATAACCGTCCTTAAGTGACATTTTTAAAGAGTGCTCTCATCTGAGTGCTTTGCCGTTTATTGCCATCAAATTGCTCCTCTTTATATAGTATTATTCTACATGAGCCACTAAAAAGTGAGATGGTGATATAAACACTAATACACATATTTTCAGATATAGTATGGCATTGGGTTGAAAAAAAATGAGTTAAATATACCCTTTGGGCATTTGGCAAGGCTAATTAAATGCCAATTGCCTTGTAAAATACTCTGAGGATCATTCCAGGTTTAGAGCTTTTTAGAGGTCTCAGAGTGACACTCAATGGAAAATTGTACATGCTGGAGCACAACAGTGCTTTTTTTCAGTTCATACTGTGCTGAAACCCCCTTGTAGTTTGGAATATATGTGAGAGCAAGTGTCCGTTTTGAACACAACCTGCAGCTGTCTAGATTTAATTGGCAAGTTTTATTAAGAGAGCTGTTACATAAGAGGGGAAGTGATAGCATCAAGACTAGAGGTGATCTGAAAGAAACACAACTCCACCCACAGAGAGTGTGACTGTGTGCCCCTGCTTCACAAAGGAGTGTCCTCTATTTGAAGAGCTGCCCAGTCTAAGTCTAATTAAAGGATACACTGTTGGAAAGAGAGATTTCGTACTCTCTCACAGCAGAGTTAAACAAAGTGGTGATTGCTGCAAACCCATTTGAATTTGATTAGATTTAATTTTGCCCTCACCCATCTTTAAGCAAACATTCCCTATAAAATACTTAGGCTAGAATAAATCACAGACACTTAGCTTTACTCAACCATTGAATGTTTTACTTACAGAATTACACCAAACCAGTCTCCATCTACTCCATCTATCAGAATCCCCAAACTGCAAACATGATCCTTTAGGGGGCATACAGTTCTGATCAGAAAAAAAGTTGAACTATGCTATGGAGAAGCATAGATGAATATCAACAGTGTGCTGATTACACTTTACTCCAAATGGTCTCATATCATGGTTTTATGGCTGGGTTAGGGAGCCTCTGGCCTGTAGACCAAACTTGGCCCACCAGACCATTTCTCCCAAGCCCCACCCACTTTTCCCACACCTGATGATATATGGAATGTCAGGTGTGGAGTAGATAAAGACACAGCTGCAGAAAGTACGATTAAACTCCCTGCACATCAGCTGAAAACAGATCTGAAATGCAGGTGTTTGGGGAATATCTTCCCCAACCCTGCCGGCCAACTTTGACAGGTAGACAGGACAACCCACCTGCCAATGTTGGCCCATGGGGGTGGCAAAGGTAAAGATCTGGTCCCAGCCTGTTTCATGTAAATATTTAAACTCACTGGAGAAAGGATAGAACCCTCCTAACATAGATACTACAAGGGCAAACCTTAGTCTCTCAGACAGTTTCTTGGAATCGCCATCCTAGCAGGAATGGATTCACTGAAACGCAATAGGCCCAACCATTGAAGGAAACAGTGGTTGAGAGGCCCAAGAGAATTAACAGGGTTGCCCTTCCCCTACCCTTCTTCCAGAATTGGTCATCCCTCAGGGCAGTCTCCCCTTGGGCAGTCTCGGTGCCCAAATGCGTCTGGCAATCAGATTGAAGTGGGTCTGCCATTTTTCATACACTCAACTTCATGGACCACTGCAGTTATACTTCTCTTCAGTATCTGTGTCAGTTAAAAAAGAAGCTAAATAGTGTTTCACTGAAGCTGGGCAAAAACTTTGTAAGAGAGCTAATAAGGCAGTCAGATGCTAAATAGATAAGAGCTATGCATCACAAATTCCCTCTGGAATTCCTAGCCTTTTATAAGTGCTTTCATTTTACAGTATATTAATGAGATATCACTGATCAAATTCAATATTGCATTCTTAATTACATTAGAAATACAGCTTTCAGATTTTTAATTATACAAATTATCCAAGGCATATTAAATGCACGTCTCCCATATAAGAATGATGTTCCACAGCCTATTGACTTACAATCAGTGTTGCGTCCTTGTTTAACATTCTGTTTCTTTATTAGGTTAAAATATCATGCAAATTTGATTTGTTTCCCACTAAACCTATGTTCTTGGTACACTGGCCTTAATCAAATCTGAAATGGCATAGTAGTAGAGTCCTAACTACCACTGAATAATGCAGTGAAAGCTTTCTGGACTTGTTTGTTTTGTCTCTGTTGATGAATTCATCTCCTTTTACCAAGAAGCATCATGTCATGCAATTCAGGCAGATGGATTCCTGGCCTCCTTCAGCAATACATTTTTTCCCAATCTGAAGGAAAACAGATCTGGAAACTTAAAAACAGGCAGTGAAACAGGATTGACTCTCAAATGCCATCAGGCCCCTAGGGCTGGGGCAATGCGCTGAGGGCAGACTGGCGGTTCCCTCACTGCGAGAAGTGAGGTTACAGGGAACCAGGCAAAAAACAGTTAAAATCAGCTGTAAAGAGAGGTTAAAAGATGTCAATAACTATGTGTCTGCATAGACTTGCCTGAACCAGGCAGAGGGCCTTCTCAGTAGTGGCACCCGCCCTGTGGATCACCCTCCCATCAGATGTCAAGGAAATAAGCAACTATCTTACTTTTAAAAGACATCTGAAGGCAGCCCTGTTTAGGGAAGTTTTTAATGTTTGATGCTGTATTGTGTTTTTAATATTTGTTTGGGAGCTGCCCAGAGTGGCTGGGGAAACCCAGCCAGATGAGCGAGGTATTTTTTTTATATTATTATTATTATTATTATTATTATTATTATTATTATTATTGGTTGCATTCTCCAAACAGTGGACCTAATCGTACAGGGCCAGTTCCTGACTCACAGCCATCCAGTTCAAGGACCATAGCTCCTGACATGAAGCTTATGGGTCATCAGAGAAGATATGGATCTCCAGCAGGAAGCCCAGAGACCCAAACCTTGTCTACTCTTTAGCTGGTGGCTCTGTAGCCTCCAACTCTGTGTCCAACTGCTGGACTCAGTGGTCATGATATTCTGGGGGGCACCAAATTAACTAAAATCTGAGATCAGGGAAAATTGAAAACCTCATACTAAGGGCCCTTACGGAGAACCCACAAGAAGACCTACTGGAGAACAGAGCATTACTACATTATGTGTAAGGGACCCGGGTAACGCTGTGGTCTAAACCACTGAGCCTCTTGGGCTTGCTGATCAGAAGGTTGGTGGTTCGAATCCCTGCGATGGAGTGAGCTTCTATTGCTCAGTCCCAGCTCCTGCCAACCTAGCAGTTCGAAAGCACGTCAAAGCACAAGTAGATAAATAGGTACCACTCCAGCGGGAAGGTAAACGGTGTTTCCATGCGCTGCTCTGGTTTCAGTGTTCCATTGCGCCAGAAGCGGCTTAGTCATGCTGGCCACATGACCTAAAAAAACTGTCTGCGGACAAACACCAACTCCCTCGGCCTGCAAAGTGAGATGAGCGCTGCAACTCCGGAGTTGTCTGCGACTGGACTTAACTGTCAGGGGTCCTTTACCTTTACCTTTTTACATTATGTCTGCCATTACTCAGGTTGTATTTTACCTCCTACAGTATAATTCCCCAGGTTGAAAGAAGAGTGAGCCAAGAATAGTTCTGCCCATAGGGCCTTTTTTTCACCCAGAGCAGTTGTCTGTTAACTAGCTGTACTTAGGAAGTCCTGCCCTGAGGTAATGCTATTGGGACATGTGCTAATGAGTTAGTAATTAGTGACTTACATAAGGTTTTTCTCCAGCCCCTTTTCTGTACTGCTGCTACTGTACAATCAGTCAAGGGAACCAAAGCAGGCCCACCCATTTTTGAAGACCAAAGCTTGTGCATTTTTAACTCCTTCATTAAGACTGCACAGGTGGGGATAGACACACACCTAGGAGGTTACACATGGACAATTAATTTGATTTACTGTTCTATTAATTTTGTATTTAATGGGTTGCTTCACACTAATTGATCTTGTTTTCGGCAAGACACATACCATTTTCCTTTGTAATTAATAGCAATTGCTCTAACGATTTTATAAATCTTTTCATCCTTTAAATGACTTTCAGAGCTTGACTGATCGCCTCATGCTCCCAGCATGCCTCAGGAGGTGGGGGGAAATGTTGCTTGCTGTGGAGCTGTTTCAACCTCAGATGTTTCAAAGCGGCGACCTAACTTTCAACCTTCACCATGGTCTCCTTTTCAGAAAATGTTGTTTCTTTTCTAAATATAAGGCCTGGCAGCCACCCCCAATGCAGAACTTCATGGCACACATGCATAAGACTTGACAAAGGCCAGTGTTGTACAGTAGATGTGTTTGTCATGGTTGCTTGTTCAGACCCAGAGACCTCACCCTTAAACAAAGACGCATTTGACTCAAATTTTAGTTTTGGTTTTTGGCAGAATTTAGGCCACAACTTTATTGATTACAGAAAAGTGAGTGGTTGCATAGGCTCTGGTTCGACTAGCTCCCTATACCCTTGCAGGTAGCGCTGACCCAGAGCTCTATCATAGGTCAGCTGAAAAGCCTGGGAACAGACTCTGTTCACTCCCCTGGACTCAGGCACGGGCACAACCCCCTTTTGGGGGATGACCAAACCAAGTTGAGTCCTTGGATTCCTTCAACGGAATACCCTTCACATAGGGATGGCAGGACCGTTCTCCCATCCCTATCACATGAACCAGTGCCTAGCCACAACCTTACAAGTTGTGACGATTTGCTATGTGGCAGGCGAAACCCAATTGGCAACAGCCAATCATCCAATGGGGATAATTCCTTGCCATGCCCCTGTCCCAACAACAGATGACACACAACGGCATAACAAGGTCAAGCACAAAATGCCCTAAAATTAGGGAGAGGTGGGCGGGTGTTCTGAATGCATGAGCTGAAAGAGGAAGCTCTGGGTCACATACATAGGTATATATAGGTCCCTTGGACCGTTTAGACAGCTTCCCATTGGCCAGATTAAACCCAGCAACAAGGGACCTACCAATCGGGTGTTGTGGCTATCCAATAGACCCACCCACAACCAGGAGGTCAGTCTCCAGGTCTCACCACAACACATGCCCTCTTTTGGGGAGGATACGATTTATCAGAAACCCTGGCTCACTGATCTCCTGATCTCCATGCCCTCCAAGTGTCCCTATTTTCCATGGACAGTCCCGGAGTTACAGAAGCCATCCTGGCCTGTGATTTGACCCTGAAATGTCTCTGTTTCCCCCACCAATGCCTCCGTTGCCAAGCCTGCAGAGCAGGATGAGCTGGCACTTGTCCCAAGTGGTGATGGCTGCGAGAGAACATCCCATGGCCTTTCCATGGCCTCTCCGTGGCTGCTCCACTGGCTTCATTCCTTGGGCAGAATGCTCCAGGAGTCGGCTTCACCTGTTGAGCAGCAGCCTGAAAGAGCAGAAGGCGAAGAGACTCCACCCACTGCTGATCATCCTTCTTGCTCCTGATGAGAGCCAGCTGGCTCCAGATTTCTTAAGCAGGGTTTCCATCCTCAGTCAGTTGCTGGAAACAACATTTGTTGTTCCTGGCCAGACCTTGCTGCCTCTTGCTTTTCGTGACCTTGGACTCTGTTTTCTTGACCCCAGTCTGACTGAACTGAGATGCTCCTTAGTTTAGGACTGGACGGAGTCTTGCATTTGGACTCTGCACCCAGGCAAGTAGCCCCCTGAGGCTTGGCTGGCCTCACCCGCCACTCAGTTCTGCCATGGCTGTGCTCAGGCACTACAACACGGAAGCACCATTTACCTTCCCACCGGAGAGGTACCTATTTATCTACTTGCACTTTTTGGCATGCTTTCAAACTGGTGTGTTGGCAGGAGCTGGGAACGAGGAATGGGAGCTCACCCCGTTGCGGGGATTCGAACCGCCATGGCTGTGCTCAGGAACTACAACAACCTGTAGTGGCTGCTAGAGAGTGGGTGAGGAGGAGGAGGAGGAGGAGGAGGAGGAGGAGGAGGAGGAGAGGCTGTGGCTGCCGAGGCCCAGCCCTGTGTGATCCGCGGACTCTAAGGGACAGGAAGAAGGTAGGGCCACCATGGGCAAAAAGAAATGGGGAGCTGAGTGCAATGTCTTGATTTTTTTTTAATGCTTTGTGCATCTGTATCTTTTCTTGCCCCTTTATAAAATGTATTTATAGATGTGTGTTTTTCATTTTATAAATGAAAAAGAATAGAATAAAGAATAAAATAAAGTCAGGATTTAAAGGGTTTTCTCAGGGCGGTGGAAGAAGAAGAAGAAGAAGAGTTTGGATTTGATATCCCGCCTTTCACTCCCTTTAAGGAGTCTC
The DNA here is from genome assembly GCF_964106645.2 of Podarcis pityusensis. Taxonomy (NCBI): domain Eukaryota; kingdom Metazoa; phylum Chordata; class Lepidosauria; order Squamata; family Lacertidae; genus Podarcis; species Podarcis pityusensis. Next base: position 65,894,424 of record NC_138035.1, read on the forward strand.
AAAGCGGCTAACATTCTCCTTTCCCTTCCTCCCCCACAACAAACACTCTGTGAGGTGAGTGGGGCTGAGAGACTTCAAAGAAGTGTGACTGGCCCAAGGTCACCCAGCAGCTGCATGTGGAGGAGCGGAGACGTGAACCCGGTTCACCAGATTATGAGACTACCGCTCTTAACCACTACACCACACTGGCTCACAGTGGAGGGCGGATGTCCTGTATCCCGTTGGTGTAGTGATGGTGATACCTGCTCTTCTTCTCATAGGAAATGCTTCTATGGGAGAGGAGGGGAGACGACAAAAAATGAAGTCGAGGAGGGTCAGCTGGGGGTCAGCTGTTTGTTGGGGATGATCCTAGACCTTTGTCAAATGCACAGCTGGCCTGTAAAGAGGACAGCTTTAATTCATGTCTTGGTGAGATCAGGAAACTAACCAGTAGGTGGTCTCAGTGTCAAAGTGGCCTGAGGAGGCTTGGGGACACCAAGGTTTCAGCTCACGGGCCAAATCCAGTCCCTTCCCCCCGCCCGACCCAGAGTAATTGTCCTAAGCTGTGGAATGATGTTAGATTTAATATCTCTAACTGTTGTACTAGGTAAAGGTAAGGAACCCTCAAGAGTTAAGTCCAGTCGCAGACGATTCTGGGGTTGTGGCGCTCATCTCACTTTACAGGCTGAGGGAGCCAACGTTTGTCTGAAGACAGTTTTTCTGGGTCATGTGGCCAGCATGACTAAGCCACTTCTGGCAAAATGGAACACCGACTCCAGAGAAGTGCACAGAAATGCCATTTAGCTTCCCACTGGAGAGGTACCTATTTATCTACTTGCACTTTTTGGTGTCTTTTGAACTAGTAGGTTGGCAGGAACTGGGACCGAGCAACGGGAGCTCACCCCGTCGCAGGTATTCAAACTGCCGACCTTCTGATCGACAAGCCCAAAAAGCTCAGTGCTTTAGACCACAGCGTCACCCACGTCCCTAACTGCTGTACTACCCTACTCCAAAATGTTCATATGTATCAATAAAAGTTATGAATTGGCTACAATGTGCAGCTATAACCCAGGAATGAAGTATCCATGGGTTAAATGAGGTCAAACAAATAGGGAAGCAACTGAGCAATGGAAAAAGAGAGAGAATGACTCACACTATGAAATTGTGATGTGCTAATATTTCAGAACAACATTTGACATTTCAGTGTACAACATTTTTTTAAAAGAAGCATATAGTTAATTACATGCACAGTGCTCTGCATAATGAGCCAGAAAGTTCAATTCCTTATAGTTGCCCTTTTGATACCTTAGAAGCATATTTTCTTGCAACTAATTTTCCAGTTTTCATTTTCTCACATCCCATCTTAAATCAGATTAGTCTTTTTTGAAACAGCAGATGCCATTAATTATGCAGTTGTAAAATTTTGACAGAACCTTTATGATGTGCTACCAGATCTGTTTGTGTGTGTGTGTGTTTGGGGTGGTGTCATTTTGCTGCATTTTTATTAGGTAATTTCACTAGGCAAACTTGTTAAAGATTCAGCGAGGAAAAGAGATGCAGGGCCCTGCAAGAGCTTTGGAAAAATCTTTTATACTTTTAGGTAGCATTGTCCGTTGCAAGGCCTTTTGTCAGCCTTCACTTTTCAAAATACCCCACAACTCAAATATTATAGAAAAGAGGAAGAGTATGGAGTTTAGGCATGTGTTTCTTTTGGAAATTCATAATATTAGTTCCAGAACCTGTATACCATGTGCTATGCATGTATGTGAAATAATGAACTGCTACTTCTGTATGCCACTGTACTGTAGATCTACCTTGGGACCTCATTAGTATATGACTTTTTTTTTGCAGTCAATGAAAGCACATCTTAGAAAGTTACAACTCTCTGAAGAATTTACTAAGTTAAAGTAAGAGCTTAATACTTTCCCTTTCATTTTTTCTCGTTTGTGCCAACTGCAGCGGGGCTAAATGCAAATTGGTCTTTTAGATCCCCAGTCGATACAAAAGAAGCACCTAAAAATAGCTTCGTACAACATACGGGGGTGCAGGCTTGTAATGCGAAATGAGTTACACCGCAGATGGAGCAAAAACGGGCTCAGTGCACTTTGTGAACATTCACAGCTGTATCAAAAAAGCATCCCAACTTTTGCTATGTTTCTCTTTCTGTTAGTTGCTTTGAAAGGGTTTTCAAGAAACACTGGGTTGTAGCCAATGCTAGTCCTACTCAGAGTAGACCTTTTGAAGCTATTGACTAACTTAGACTCATTCATTTCAGTGTGTGGACTCTGAGTATTGTATGCAAACTACTTTGCTGTATCTCAGAAACAGTGTCCTTATTTTGAATTTACTTCACCTTTCTGGCAAAACATCAGGAAGAACTTTCTGACAGTGAGATCTGTTCAACCATGGAACAGACTCCCATGAAAGGTGCCGGGCTCTCCTGGAGGTTTTAAGCAGAGGCTGGGAGGGCATCTGTCATGTATAATATAAATAACTTTCATCATCACTGACCGCTGGTCATCACTAGTCTTGCTAGCTAGGGATGATGGGAGTTGTAGTTCAATAACAGCTGGAGACCCAAGGTTGGGGTACACAGATATAGATGACCCTCAATGCCCAACTCTACAATTCCATGAGTCTATGGCTCAACCCCGATGTTTGTCTCATAACCAAAAACTGATTGGCTCTGCAAGAGTGTGACACCATCCTGTTTGCTACATGATCTCCCCTTGGTGGGGAATAGCAGTGACCATGAATACTGAAACGATGAATATCATCAGAATTAATGGGACGTGGGTGGCGCTGTGGGTTAAACCACAGAGCCTAGGACTTGCTGATCAGAAGGTCAGCGGTTCGAATCCCCGTGATGGGGTGAGCTCCCGTTGCTCGGTCCCTGCTCCTGCCAACCTAGCAGTTCGAAAGCACCTCAAAGTGCAAGTAGATAAATAGGTACCGCTCCTGCGGGAAGGTAAACGGCGTTTCCGTGCGCTGCTCTGGTTTGCCAGAAGCGGCTTAGTCATGCTGGCCACATGACCCGGAAGCTGTACGCCGGCTCCCTCGGCCAATAAAGCGAGATGAGCGCCGCAACCCCAGAGTTGGTCATGACTGGACCTAATGGTCAGGGGTCCCTTTACCTTTACTAAGGGGTTTTCAGAAAATATTTTTGAACTCTGCCCTACTCTTCTTGCCATTACTATATATGGAAGCTAGAACATCAAACAGGAACTTATTGGATGATCTGAGCAGAATTTTAGGGAGGATATGAATAAATAAACCTAAGATGAATTAATGAATCTTTATTTGTGTCACCCATCAGCCATAGCAACAAAACAGCAACGCAATATTCAAAGAACAGAAATAAAAAGTTGGTTATACAAAACACACTTTAGGGTCCTGAATCAGCAGTCAAATAGTGGACCTTATTCTGATTGCCTCAGATAAAAACCTTGCAACCTTTGCTGTCACCTGCTCATCTTGATCTGCCAAGAGAAAGGACACTGTGGCAGTGGCTGGGCAACCCGGAATGGACAATAAGAGAGGGGTGATAATCTCATTCCTCAAGTCTGTATAAAGAGTGCAATCCAGAAGGGCATGCGCCATCTCCACAGGGACATAAGCGAAACCTAAGATCACTTCCTACTGCAGTCATTTGCTCCAAAAGAAGAGTGATGCTGGCACAGGAAGTAATCAAAGCACCTGCCTATCCAATGTGATTCCCAGTTCCACACACTATAGCTATGGCATAATATTCCATCCACTTAAAAGCAGTAACAATGCTGCAGACATATTAGAAATTTCTTGCAAACCTGGCTTGTAAATAGATCTTAAACCTACTGACAGCATTAAGCCAACAGAGCAACTGAAATTCCCAAGTTCAGATGAAATTAGGAATTCAGTTTTGGAAATATTTAGGCTGGAAACGCAACAAATATTTCCTCCAGCTGTGCAAAAATGTTGTAGCCCTATGAAATCTTCTAAGAAAGCACATGATCACAGTGTCTGAGATGATGTCTTATTTCTTTACAGTGCTTGCTTCTTCATTACAGCTGTACCTTGGAAGTCGAAAGGAATCTGTTCTGGGAGTCCGTTCGACTTCCAAAATGTTCAGAATCCAAAACACGGCTTCTGATTGGATGAAGGAAGCTCCGTCAGACGTTCGGCTTCCAAAAATAGTTCACAAACCAAAACAGTCACTTCCAGGTTTGCAACGTTCAGGAGCCAAAACATTTAAGAACTAAGCTGTTGGACTTCCAAGGTACGACTATATCCTGCAAATGCTGGTGTTCTCACAATGGTAAATAATAGGGATGTGTATCAGCTCTAGAACTGGTTATTCCTGCCATTGGTTCTAGGTCCACCTAGGTTTGAAGAAGAAGAAGAAGAAGAATTTATACGCCACCCATCTGGCTGAGTTTCCCAAGCCATTCTGGGCGGCTCCCAATCGAATATTAAAAACACAACACAGCATTAAACATTAAAAACTTCCCTAAACAGGGCTGCCTTCAGATGTCTTTTAAAAGTCAGATAGTTGTTGACATCTGATGGGAGGGCATTCCACAGGGCAGGCGCCACCACCGAGAAGTCCCTCTGCCTGGTTTCCTGTAACCTCACTTCTCGCAGTGAGGGAACCACCAGAAGGCCCTCAGCGCTGGATCTCAGTGTCTGGACTGAACGATGGGGGTGGATTATTTATACAATTGTAAAATTGTAGAGTTGGAAGGGATCACAAGGATAATCTTGTCCAATCCACTGTAATGCAGGAATCTTAAATCCACAACCCTGAGATTAAGAGTTTCATATGTGATGAACAAACAACGTTCGTGGGATTTCAAGAAGCTCTGTGAAAGGTTGAGGAGTATTGTAAAAAAGAAAATAAGATTAGGAAGGCATATAAAAAGGCAGCATTAAATTTAGGAAATGCGTAACTAAGATTTAATTACGGATGATTGGCAGATAAGCTGAAGGAACTCCATAATATATAATTTGTGATAAACCTTTGATATGGCATTATATGTATATTGTATTGAAAATTAATAAAAACTTTATTAAAAAAAAGAGAGAGATTAAGAGTTTCATGCTCTACCGACTGAGCTAGACTTGGGGGCCCTACCAGTTCAAAGGGGCACCAGCCCCCCCAATGTTAAAAATGTGTGTTTTAGGGTAAAATATATTTAGAGTATATTTAGAGATGTGTACGTTGAGGTGAGAAAAAATAAAATATGTATTTTGTGATAATGAAGACAGGAAATAGTATCATGCAGACACAAGGAGAACAGAGAGTCAATCAAGTTTTTCATCTACAACCGGCTTCACAAAGTCTTAGACCTGAATTGTTGACATGTAAACATACATCTTGGCATCCAACCTACAGAAAAGGAATTCTTCATTGGGATAAAGATGCTCAGTCTTTAAATTCCATCGTCTCTTATTTAGCAGAGTAAAGAAACAGTCGTGCAATACCTACAGATCTCTAGAGGTTATGCCTCAGATCTCGTATATTGTTCCCCTGTCTGTGTGCAAATAAATAAATAAAAGCCAGGAAATATAACATGGTATATCTTACTAATACACAAACAATCCACCTACACGCATTATTTTTCATGAAGGCATTTCCCTACCCCCAGAAATCTCTGCCTGATCTGTTTCCTCACTGTTTGACTCCTTCTCTAATTATACTTTCAGGGTTTTTTTGCCTTGAAAGCTAAATATAAAACTGGTGCACCCAAAAAATTGACAAGCTGTAGTCTCAAAGCCTTTTCCACAAGAAACATTCATTTCCTCACACTCCAGTGATTTTTACAGCCCTTATTAAGAGAACCGAGAATTCAGTCTATTTGATTTATAATTGGAAATCATAAACTATAACATTCACCTGCTGTTCTTATGTGCAGGGGAAAATTACACAGAGCAGTTTCATCCCTCACCATTGTAACAGGCGTGAAGCACAGCCTACATGCATCTCACTCCCAAATAAACACTAACCAGTTGATCGAACAAAAGGGAACTGGATAATTAAAAAGTAGACAAAGGGCAGAATCACACCATATATTTAAAGCACATCCAACATACATTTAAAGCACATGACACCCCCCCAAAGAATTCTGGGAACTGTAGTTTCTTCCTCTTAGAGAGCTTCAGTTCTCAGTCCCCTTAATGTACTACTGCTCCCAGGGTTCTTTGGCGCAAGTCATAAATGCCGGGGTGCTTTAAATGTATGGAGTGGACCTGCCCTTTAAAGCAAGCAAGGGAACTTATGTGTCAACTTGGTCACCTCTAGGTCACCATTAGTTTGTGGGAGGGATTCAGTCTCATACCAGAAGTTTTGAGGTGCACTATTAAAGTGGATTAATGTCGCAACAAATTCACTTTAATGAATTAAAAAAAACCCCGTCTTTCTGCAGTTAGGAAAGTGATGTGCTCAAGAGATAATAATAATGACGCAGCAATGGTTAGATATTACTGTTAGAATTCCTGCTCCGTGATTGCAGTCATGGGATTGGTGTCTATCACATGATGATATATGTTTTGACTCCACAGAGTGGGAAGTGACGGAGACAGGATGTTTGTGTTACTGTGTTCCGTGAAGTGGGACTATTGTCCTTTGTTCTTTCTCTGTTTGCTGTCTGATGCTAGAGAGGGAGCCATGTTGCAGTGTTCCATGTGTGTTTATATGTAAATAAAGTTGATTAGCCAAAATGCTGAGTCGCTGAGGTCTGTTACGCAAGCTGCGAAGACTCTACAGATCCCTAAGTATGCCGATGTCTGTTGGCATCGGTCGCTGTGATGTTCGGGCTGAAGAAAGCTCCTGAAGCTCCTGAACGATCAACCAGGAGGGTGAGAACATGCCAGTGGGACATGTGTCTCTGCCAGGGTCCTACTCGAGTGTAGGATGAGCTCCTGACAATTACATCCACAATACACCACTTCCAGGGGGACCCAGGGGCTTGGGCACCCACAACATGTTTGCTGTGGGGGCCTGTGGGTATCCGGCCTCTGCCCCCTGTGGCTGTCACCGGCCGCCTCCACATGTCACACTCAGGGCCGGATTTAGGTTTGATGAGGCCCTAAGCTACTGAACGTAATGGGGCCCTTTATATGTCCAGCTGTCCTTTATCAACAACAAATTGTCACTGTTTTTCGTGTTGAATATATGCTATATGGTAATTCATGGACCTAATAGGTATCTAAAGCCGTTTGCACATAACAAAATATGTATTTTATCAAAGTCATTGTTGAACATATATTTTGGAAATGTGCATCCAGGGTTTTTTTCTTTTAAAAAATTTTGGGGGCCCCCAAGAGAGTGGGGCCCTAAACTATAGCTTGTTTAGCTTATACGTAAATCTGGCACTGGTCACACACCACCACCGACACAGAGGACATTCCTTGTTCAGTCGTGTGCCTGAAACTGCATGGGTTTATTCTTTAGATTCCTTTGTAGCCTTATTAGACTTTACCGATTGGTAGGGTGAGCATTGCTCCCAGAACAGGGAGGAAGGAGTCAAATGACACCGAGGTTGATTCAGAGAAAGAGTTTATTCTGCTCTCTGGATAGCAGAAGGTACTTGCGTGGTCAGTTCACAGCAAGTCCAAAGAAATGAGAGATTCCATGTAGTATATATATCCTCCAGGCACCCTCTCCCCCCCCTTCCCCAGGAATCTAGCCACGTAAGCTTATACACGTAAGTTGACATCACATATGTTCCTGCTCCTGTACTCTTGACCATAAAAGGGTGTTCCTGTTCCTGTATTCCTTATCTTGGGGTAAGAAGGTCACCAACTCTAAGAGTACTCCTGGCGCCGCTCCTGGGGGGCTGACAAGGTCTGTGCATCAGTGTGGTCAGGGGGTAAGATAAGACCCAGATGTGTCATCCCTGCTCCACTTTGGAACTGACAAGGCCATTCATTAGGCGTCACGGACTGATAAAGGAGAGAGCTTTGTTTATACAGCTGTGTTCTTGTTATGCATTTGCTCAAGTGCTCAAGTTAATGGTTTTTAGCCAATGCACCCTTGGAGAAGGAAAAATGAGGATTTTGGGGCCCGTTTCAGATTGCCTGCACAGTCAGATTTTAGATTTTGGAAACCCATTCCTTCACCTTAATATGAATCTAGCTTGCTTCCCATTGCAATCTGATGACCACACGCAAACACCTCAACCTGAAATGACACCTTTGCGTAGCATGAGTTAAGGCTTCTGGATCTATGGCAGGAACTGCTTTGAATAATACACTTAAATCTTTCGGACTTTGTAAGTTAAATTTATGCTGTGACAATTGTAGGCCTAAGGACTTTTAGATGCAAATTGCAATTCTGATTAGTCTCCAATGCTTTTTGACTTTTTATTATTAGTCATCGTCACGAATGTGTTGGCATTCCCTAGAAAGTGGGAATTCAATTTGTTTTAGAAAGTAGTGTCAGAAAAATGGGCTCCTTACTCAGCTTTCCTTGTTTATTTGCCTGTCTCCTGTTATTTTGTATCAAAAGAAACAAGTTTAGAACCACCGTACTTTGTGCAGTAAACCCTTGGGGTTGTTTTGATCCAAGCTTAAGAAAGGAAACATGTTGAGCTAACGTATTTGCTGGAGTGATTCTCTGTCAATTGAGTTGCTGCCGGAATAACTTTGGCCCCTGATCCCTAAACAGCATTGTGGGTAAACCATGCCCATTGCTTTTGATCTCAGCAGGAACACGAAGAATATGTTTAAGTAAAAGTTGTGTGAGTATCACTGATTCTCCTGTTATTTTTCCACTGTGGTGTGTGTGAGCACTTGCACTAATGCATTTGGAATCCACTTTATCATTCCACAATCTTGAGAAAATAGCACAACTCCATTAAGAAGCCATCCTACTTTTATAGCATGCTGATTTTTTCTTATTTCTGTTTTATATGTATATTTTCTCACTGACTGCATTTCTTGCATACCTTAAAATGGAGAGAAAGAGGTGGAGTGAATGCAAAACAAATATGAGATTTTTCACCGATAAAATACTATATATTTTAGTGAGTTTTATAACGAAATTGGGACAAATGCTGCAAATAACAGCAGAAACGTGTGTTTTTTGTTTTTGTTTTTTAAAAATACATGCTTTCATTCTGTCTTGCTGGGAATTTCCATTTAAGACATACTGAGGGGTTTGCATTTGATATTCCTCTGCTGGTAGGAGGCATTCATCAGTAGAACAAGAAAGGAGACAATTTTTTAGGGTTCTGCTCAGCGTAGACCTATGAAAAGTAATGGCTAACTTACATCCATTAAGTTCAATGGGTCTACTCTAAGTAGAACTTAGCTGAATATAATTATCAGTGATGCCCCTCTCCAGATCTGCTCCGGGTATCCTCCACTCCTCCAGAACAGATGGAAATCTGCAGGTGAGAGAAGCAGTTGCTGAAAATTGAGTAAAGCCAAGTTAGCAGCCTATCAGCAGAGAGACACCAATTATCCACCCAACTTTTCATTTTCTGGAAATGGAATGTGACCACATCAAATGCAATAGTAACTGATGAGAAACTGAATTCTGTTCATTTAAAGTCTTTGATTTTGTTTCAATATTTTATACGAGTCTGTTTAATAAATGTTGAATTCTAAGGACTTTAATAATAGTGGCAAGATATTAAACAGAGCCAACCTAGCAGTTTGAAAGCATACCAGCGCGAGTAGATAAATGGGTACTGCTCCGGCGGGAAGGCAAACGGTGTATCCATGTGCTCTGGTTTCTGTCATGGTGTTCCGTTGCACCAGAAGCTGTTTAGTCATGCTGGCCACATGACTTGGACTTAACCATCCAGGGGTCCTCTAATAATAATAATAATAGTAATAGTAATAATAATAATAATAATAATAATTAATAATAATATTTATTCCCCGCCCATCTGGCTGGGTCTCCCCAGCCACACTGGGCAGCTTCCAACAAAAGATTAAAAATACATTAAAACATCAATCATTAAAAACATCCCTAAACAGGGCTACCTTCAGATGTCTTCTAAATGTCAGATAGTTGTTTATTTCTTTGACATCTGATGGGAGGGCATTCCACAGGGCAGGTGCCACTACCAAGAAGGCCCTCTGCCTGGTTCAGGCAAGTCTATGCAGACACATAGTTACTGACATCTTTTAACCTCTCTTTACGGCTGCTTTTAACTGTTTTTTGAACTTATCTTGAACTGTTCCATTGATCATTTTAGTATCTCTTGTAAGCCTTTTGGAAGTTTTGTTATCATCAAGTGGTATATACATCCTACTACATCATAGCACTCCATAATCATATGGTGTTTCTGTCCACATCCATCTCTATGTGCATAGGTGCCCTTTTACATGCAAGAGACAGGCAGATCCCCTCCTTCTTCGTTTGGGGTGAGAGGGGAAGAAGGCTAATGTTTTGTTCTTTTTCACAATGGTATTCTGTTGTTCTTGCCGGTCCTTCTTTTTTAAAGAAACACCATCCGTCTTTTAGCCTGCAGTTCAATCAATTGCCCAAAGATTAAGAGCTACTGACTGATAAGCCAGTGGTGCGTTTTTCAGTCGATTCGAGTCCTTGCAAAGTCTGTCGGCCTACAGTCCCATGGTGGAAGCCACTGTGACAGACACATCAGTCCCAGCCATGCCTGGTGCCATCAAATCTACCATATCTTTTTAAAGAGCAGGATGCCGGGCTGAGTACATGTTAATTCACTTCTGTTACTTTGTATTCCTGTATTCACAGTGGTACTGCATGTTTTTCCCCCACACGGAGGAATCATCCAAATTCACCATGTATCTCCAGCAGGGCAAAACCATTCCTATGCATTTCTAATGCACGGTTGAAGTTGAGCAGGGCATTTGTCTGGATTTTGTCCTGCTAGCTCTACGAATATCCTTAAATGCTAGCTGCTGCGGAGAGGAATGGGAACAGCTGGAGTAAGCAATGTGGCAGGTTAGACTCAAAGTACGCTGCTGCTAACGTTTTATAAAGCAGGCCTCCATTTTTCATTTCATGTGTTGCTTTAGGAACAATGCCATGCTTAGAAAGGGTATAAGCTATGAGGCTGGATCCTCCCTTTTCAAATCTCATCTTTTCTTAAATATTTTTTATTAAGTTTTCCATTTAACAATCCAATCATATCACATTAATTAATCCGAATTATACCAATACATATCATAAAATCATAAAATCCAAATATTTTGCCTAATTTTTTAAATTTTTGTTGGGGGTACCCATGCTTCGAGCTCAGTAAGGGTCCAATCATCTCACATTTCTGCTGCTTTGATGTTCACAAGTCCCATCTTCCAATCTTCTTGTTGTTATTGTTTTTCTTCTTAATAACCTCTGAGTTGTTTCACAAGTGAAGCAAACATTATTATGTTCCTGTGTGGCTTTCCACACTGATCCAAAAGTCCTATTCAGGCGGCAGGCGCCATTTCGACAGTTCCGATGAAATAAAGTCTAAGCGTCTGCTCAAATCTCATCTTTTCAATGAGTTCCCTTGGTCATCTTAAGTAAGCCTCAATCGCTCCCTGCAGTGTGGTCAGAGTTGGTGCCAGGGCCAAAGATGAGCTCACCACAGGGCATGACCCATCCTTGCTTTTGTTAGCCACAGTGGCAGCCAGCATGGTGTAGTGGTTAAGAGCGGTAGACTTGTAATCTGGTGAACCGGGTTCGCGTCTCCGCTCCTCCACATGCAGCTGCTGGGTGACCTTGGGCCAGTCACACTTCTTTGAAGTCTCTCAGCCCCACTCACCTCACAGAGTGTTTGTTGTGGGGGAGGAAGGGAAAGGAGAATGTTAGCTGCTTTGAGACTCCTTCGGGTAGTGATAAAGCGGGCTATCAAATCCAAACTCTTTTTCTTCTTTCTCTGCCATCACCACTTTAGTTGATGGTGCCACCAACTGCCCTCCATTGGGCCTTCAGACAAACTTCAGAGGTGGAAAGGTGGCAGTGATTTTGAAGAAGAACTGAGCCCAGTTCTCATCTGTGGTGGCTGCACACCAACATAAGTTACCCACATAGCATGTATAGATCTATATAGATCTCATAAATCCAGGGCTTTTTTTTCCAGCCAGAACTCAGTTCCAGCACCTCTCAGGTAGGCACCATCGTCATTCTAAGAGAACAAGGGTGGAGTTCTGACACCTCTTTTTCTAGAAAAGTAGCAATGCATAAATCTATAGACCTACACAGGGACATGGGTGGCGCTGTGGTGTAAACCACTGAGCCTTGGGCTTGCCGAACAGAAGGTCGGAGGTTCGAATCCCCACAACGAGGTGAGCTCCCGTTGTTCGGTCCCAGCTCCTGCCTACCTAGCAGCTCAAAAGCATGTCAAAGTGCAAGTAGATAAATAGGTACCACTCCGGCAGGAAGGTAAACGGCGTTTCCATGCACTGCTCTGGTTTTGCCAGAAGTGGCTTAGTCATGCTGGCCACATGACCCAGAAAAAACTGTCTGCGGAAACAAACGTTGGCTCCCTCGGCCAGTAAAACGAGATGAGCACCGCAACCCCAGAGTTGTCCGTGACTGGACTTAAGTGTCAGGGGTCCTTTACCTTTACCTTTTTATAGACCTACATGGAGTATGAGCCAGGGCATTGCATTGTGGGTAACTTAGAATGATGTGTGGCCATTGTGGATGGGAGCTGAGCAGGGTTCCGTTCCAAAGAGGCACTCCCACCCTTATTGAGAAGTACCTGGGAGTCTTCCTAGGTAAAGGTAAAGGGACCCCTGACCATTAGGTCCAGTCGTGGATGACTCTGGGGTTGCGGCGCTCATCTCGCTATATTGGCTGAGGGAGCCGGCGTACAGCTTCCGGGTCATGTGGCCAGCATGACTAAGCTGCTTCTGGTGAACCAGAGCTGCTCACAGAAACACCGTTTACCTTCCCACCAGAGCGGTACCTATTTATCTACTTGCACTTTGATGTGCTTTCGAACTGCTAGGTTGGCAGGAGGAGGGACTGAGCAACGGGAGCTCACCCCATTTGAACTGCTGACCTTCTGATCGGCAAGCCCTAGGCGCTGTGGTTTAACCCACAGCGCCACCCACATCCCGGGAGTCTTCCTAGTTCCACCCTAATCTTATTACTTGCTCCAGCTCCCTCAAACTGCTGGTGAATGATAGGGCCAGATAACGAGACAAGAGAAGATGTAAGGCTGTTTAGATGACTACAGTATTTCCATTGTATTACTTTTAACCACTTGTAGTTTCCAGCTCAAAAGCAGGTTACCAAATATCTGAAATAAAGAAACTCAACTGCAGCTCATGCTGCCTGTGGATTTTCCTGCACTACTGCTGTGGGAGGTCATGTTTCCACACTATAATATTTACACATTGATTAATATCAGCATACTGTTCATATTGAATTCATCATGCGAAAGGCTGGGCTGGATGAATCCCAAGCCGGAATTAAGATTGCCGGAAGAAATATCAACAACCTCAGATATGCAGATGACACAACCTTGATGGCAGAAAGTGAGGAGGAATTAAAGAATCTTTTAATGAGGGTGAGAAAGGAGAGTGCAAAATATGGTCTGAAGCTCAACATCAAAAAAACGAAGATCATGGCCACTGGTCCCATCACCTCCTGGCAAATAGAAGGGGAAGAAATGGAGGCAGTGAGAGATTTTACTTTTTTGGGCTCCATGATCACTGCAGATGGTGACAGCAGTCACAAAATTAAAAGACGCCTGCTCCTTGGGAGAAAGGCGATGGCAAACCTAGACAGCATCTTAAAAAGCAGAGACATCACCTTGCCAACAAAGGTCCATATAGTTAAAGCCATGGTTTTCCCAGTAGTGATGTATGGAAGTGAGAACTGGACCATAAAGAAGGCTGATCGCCGAAGAATTGAATGCTTTTGAATTGTGGTGGTGGAGGAGACTCTTGAGAGTCCCATGGACTGCAAGAAGATCAAATGCATACATTCTTAAGGAAATCAGCCCTGAGTGCTCGCTGGAAGGACAGATCGTGAAGCTGAGGCTCCAATACTTTGGCCACCTCATGAGAAGAGAAGACTCCCTGGAAAAGACCCTGATGTTGGGAAAGATGGAGGGCACAAGAAGAAGGGGACGACAGAGAATGAGATGGTTGGACAGTGTTCTCGAAGCTACAAACATGAGTCTGACCAAACTGCGGGAGACAGGAGAAGACAGAAGTGCCTGGCGTGCTCTGGTCCATGGGGTCACGAAGAGTCGGACACGACTAAACGACTAAACAACAATAAACAACACTGTTCATATCTATACATGGTTCTTTCTATAATCTCATATAGAATGCTCCATCAATTATACGTTGTAAGGTTTATCTCAGACCCGCCAGTGTTCTTATATGTAAACAGTGTTTCTCAAGGTAGGTTATAAATTTCTTCCATTCCTTTTGGAACGTCTGGTCGTCCTGCTCATGAATTCATCCTGTCATCCTGGCTAATTCTGCAGACTCTACCATCTTTGTTTGTCATTCCGCAATAGTTAAGGCTAATGGCTAAGCAAATCAGTCTCTTAAACTTAAGCCAAGAAAGAGTATTCTCTATAAGATTGAATATCAATATACGTATCAAGACTTTGAGATTAGACCACCAAAGAATCCTGAAAAACTATATTGGAAGTGTGCTACCTGTAAAAGGACCCCATCGGGGGTGAACAGTGGCCTCTTGATTACTTGGACTGCCAGGGCAAAACAGGTGCAAAATGCCGGCACCCTGTTGTCTACAACTTTATTGTCTACAATTTCATTAACATCTATCTACAACTCCACTAGCATCTCTCGGTATTGTGAATAACACAAAACTTACCTTTTGTTGGTATCTTCATGAACTTATCTAAAAAACTGAGTTAAGCATTTGAAAAATCTATTGAAACCAGACATTATAAGTTCATCTTAGTTTGGGTAGTCCGCAAATCTCTGTGGCTTTGTTTATGTTTTGTATTTTTCTCAGAAGGTTGATAAAGTATGTATAATTATTCCTCGATAGTCAGCAGATCTTGATATTTCCATCCTTGAACTATCAAAACTCTGGCCGCCGTTGTCATATACAGAAATAGTTTTTCGTCTTCTTTTGGTATCTCATCCCCAATCATTCCTAAAAGAAATGCCTCCGGCCTTTTAGGGAAGGTATATCTAAACATTTTTTTTAATTCATTATATATACTGTCCCAAAACGCCTTTGTTTTTTTTACACAGCCACCACATGACTATTCTTAATTAGGAAACAGCCTTGGCAAAACACACATAACCAAAAGCCAGTCAAAAAGAAACTAATACACTTATATTTGGAGAGAACATTTCAGAACCACACCCAGTGGCACTAAGCTTTCCAGGAAGATGGCAAAGAGGAAATTGGACTGCTCCTTAAAGGTATGTCCAGGCTGAATAGCTCAGTTGGTGGAATGTGAGACTCAAAATCTCAAGGTTGTGGGTTCAAGCCCCATGCTGAGCAAAGGATTGCAGGGGGCAGGACTAGACGGTCCTTGTGGTCCCTTCTAACTCTACAATTCTATAATTCTAATTCTTTAATACAGTTATTAGATCTACCTGCCCATTCTCCAATTTCTGCTTTTTAAAGTGTCCCACCATTGTACATTTCTCACGATGCTCCACTGGAATAATGGTATTTTGCGCCATTGTGGGCCATTTACAATGGTAGCTGTGGCTCCTGCTTCTGATAAGACTGACTGGGGTTCAGTGGAATCCTTGCAGATGTTGAAGAATTCCATTGGAACAGAAACTGCCACAATTCACATCTTTGTTGTAGGTCAAGAATAGGAACCAGGCAAGCAAATATGAGCATTTACTATTGTTGGGGCGGGGGGGGGGGTGCAGCTTGCAAACATTATGTAAATAATTGTGAGTGTTTTTCTGCATTGTTTTTGAGGTTTCCCTTCCACTGAAATTCATTGACTAATTGATGAAGTAATTCATTACAGTAGTTTTGACTACAGCAGACAGCAAGATGAACAATGTAAGTTTCAGCAGAAGCTGAACTGCAGTGGAACGGAAGCAGTGCTGATTGTGACAAATGCAGGGTGAAAATTGCTACCCCTTGTATCCTGGAGGGGGGAGGCTGCTGTTATTGCTAAGAAGGCTTAACAGGGGGTACTTTGCCAGGGTCCCCCTCACCTGGTATGAACCAGGAAAAGGGCACATGCTGCAGTTGCCCCATTGTCATGGAATACATGAGGAAGGATCCAAATCATGGGTAGGCAAACTAAGGCCCGGGGGCCAGATCCAGCCCAATCGCCTTCTAAATCCGGTCTGCAGATGGTCCGGCAATCAGCATGTTTTTACATGAGTAGAATGTGTCCTTTTCTTTCAAATGCATCTCTGGGTTATTTGTGGGGCATAGGAATTCGTTCATTATTATTTTTCAAAATATAGTCCGGCCCCCTACAAGGTCTGAGGGACAGTGGACCGGCCCCCTGCTGAAAAAGTTTGCTGACCCTGATCCAAAGAGCCTGTACCTTTAATACCTGTCTACAATATGTCCTGGATGTAAAAATAAGAATAAAAAAAACCAGATCCCTTATTTATATCCATTTTGACGTATTTAATGCTCAGAATTGACTGTTAGCAGACAAGGAAGAACAGATTCTTTAGGATAAGTAATATCTCTCCAGTTGCAAAGTGACATCCTAGCTCATTATCCATATTTTGCTTGGTGCAATTTCTGCTCTTCGTCTAAGTAATTAATAAACATAATGTTGTTGGTGCATTTAGTTGCTATGGAAATGACTACATCATTTTCAGGTCTCCAGAGAACTTTGAAGAAATCTGCTGTAAGTTTGACCTGACTTTCTCACCTTTTACTGTCTACAATGAAATAAGTTATGACTCCTGGGAGGGATGTTTGAATTTCTCTCCACCAGCAAAGTTCTATAAATCTGCATAGTAATTATCCCTATAGAGTGTTGCCAAATATAGTTCCAAGACCTTATTAATTATATTCCCCAAAGGAATATTATTAAACTTTCCAGCATTACATAAAAACATTCTGCTTTGGAGAATGAAACATGATTCGCTTAAATTTCCTGTTAAGGTAAATTAAAGCATAAGAGATTGGTGACTTAAAATTGATAAAGGGGTATATTTAAATTCATTAGGCACCTTGGCATGGTAAATTAACCTAAACATTTGCATTGGTGTATCACCACATGACCCGGAAGCTGTACACTGACTCCCTCAGGCAGTAAAGCGAGATGAGCGCCGCAACCCCAGAGTCGTCTGCGACTGGACCTAACAGTCAGGGGTCCCTTTACCTTTATCACCCTGAAACCTTCCCTTGGTTTGTGGGATAGTTGTGGTGCTTTAATTGGTGTGCCCTTGCTTAACCATTTAATAGCTGGCACAGAAGGTCATTAGATTGAGTAATTTGTTCTGTGGAACTTAACAGAGGTAAACTGATTTAACACCAGTAATTATTTAATCTTCTTGAGATAGAATGGTGAATACAAGATTTAAACTGATAATGATTGTGGCTATTTGTGTGTGTGTCTTACTACTACTGTAGAACAAGCAAAATGTATCCAACATTATACTAAGGACTCATTGAAATTAATGGTCATGATTAACATAGGTGCATTAATTTCAATGGGTCTAACTTTCAGAATTAACATAGTTTGGATGCAACCCACTGATAATAAAAACTGCGCAAATACCAGGATAATAAATGGATCTAGTGCAAAGATATGCACACCTGGGGTTTAAAACAACCAGCACATGTTAATGCCTTGTCTCTGTACTTAATTTCAAATCCATTTGAAAGATCATTCTTCTTAGGTTTATGCCAAGGAAAAATATTGTGCCTGAAAAATGAACAATGAAGTTTTACTCAAAGCACAACCCTTGAAATGAATGAACTTGTGTTAGGTCCATGAATTTCAATGGGTCTGCATTGAGTAAAACTTAGTTGAATGCCATCTATAATTTTTGGTGAATTTTCAGAGAAGGGATGTAGACCAGGGTGGAAAAGTCTGTGTATTCAGAGTAAGGGCAGGAAGGATTTCGCTCATTGGATTTGGCTTCAGTTGGTACAATAAGCCTGTCAAGAGTGAGGTCAGTGTTTCTTGCCCTTACTGGTTCTGTTTTGTGACATTGTCATGTGGCTATGATAGGGGCCAACCCCAGGCCATCACATTTGAAGATCTCAAAATAAGCCCTGGTTATCTTAGGCAAGGGGGTTAATATTTTAAGCCCCGTTCCATGCCAAATAACCATGGGGCGCCTTTGCCCAGTGCCGCTGTGGGCCATAGATTGCAGCAAAATACTGGTCAAGGTTTTGTCCCGTATCTTCTCTGTGTGATGGGCTCATGGGAAAAAGTTGTCCCATGAACCCCTGCTGAAGAAGGGAAGGGAAAGCCTATATAAGGCTGCTTCCCCTGGAGCTTACAGCCATTTTGCTTTGAGAGCTTCCCACTTGCCCTCGGGTTAGAGCCTTCACTTAGCAATTTTGGGTTGCAGGTTGACAGGACCAGAAATGATTCCCCCCCTCAACCTGATTGGCACCTGGTTGGGGTTTTTTTCACCTTTCCCTCAGTGAAATTATGGCTTTCCTTTGTTAGATGGGAGAACATTGTTTGTATGAGGGCAGAAATGGCATTGGTCAGGATCAACATAGTATGAGGGGGCATAAGGGGACTGAGGGGAGGATTGACCACGGCAAAAGCCAAGCGTGGGTTCGGTATCTGCCTGGTTGGAATCTGCACCCTGGTCCCCCAGTGAGAGCTTACTTGCTTGGCTTGCATCACAGCAACACTGGCCGACTCCCGACGTACAGGCTTGGAGCGATCCAAACCCATTCCATCAACATGGGTCTTGTGGAACGATGTTTTAATCCTGGGACACACTCCCATGCCAACCCTTGCCCAGCCTGCTGCTGTCAATAAAGATTGAGCCTCATTTTATCCCATCACCATTGTGCAGTCTGGTTATTTTGCTGCTCTCATGGGTCACATAATTCTTGGGCAAAAAATGGCATTGAAGCTGTTTTTGACCTTTAAAGCCCTATGCTGCCTTAAGTGATGTTACGCTTTCTCTCTTCTTCCCCCTCTCCTTCCATTAGTCCTGTTAATTTGCTAAACAAAGAAAGAAAACTCCATCTTCTGCAGTTAGAAATTTTATAGAATAATTGATGTTGTTTCAGACGATGAGTCCATTGACAAGTACTTTATCCACGTGCATTTTTCATAAGATGATGTTCCTATTTCTATCTTTCATACACAGAGTGAACTGAGGATTTGTGCAGGTCTCTGTATTACAGAGCAATTATCAGAGCATATAATGAAGTTCCTCCTTCTCCATCTCCCTATTAGTTTCGTTCCTTTCTTGGTTGAAGGAAGGCTTGGCTGTTCTGCCCCCGTGATCTTTTATGGAATAATAGGTGATCTTTCCTCTCATTGTTTTATTTGTTTAAATGGGGAACGAGTATGACTGAATAGACATACCCTCCAAATAGACCCAAAATGTCATTATATCTGATGCTCTTGTCATCAGAGGCATGGTGTCATTTGAAACCAATAAATGAATAGTATATAGAAGGGCTTACATTAGATGGCACAAAACATCGTGAGGACGAGAAGGTTATTTTCATCTTTCCAAACAATGATTGAAATTACTGCTGGGGTCACAGGGTCAATTTTACATTGTTATTTCAGAGTTCATCATATTGAAGAATCTCTGCAGGAAGAACTTAGGAGATACATATATTAGATCTGGCAAAAATGGTTATTGTTCAGCATAAAAATAAGACAATACTATAATCTTCCCAATTTCCTTCTAAATGCTATTACTATATCTACTGTTGTGATACTAAAGAATGAGATCACCTTCTGTGCTGTCAGGACTCTTCAAGGAGCCCAGTGAAATTCACCAGTCGAGCTATAAAACAGGACTAACTCAAAATCAAAGAATTTGATGGTAACTACTATGCAGGAATTATCTCCCAGTATGTTCTTATATACTTGCCATGGTACATATTCTGCCAGAGCAAGATAAAAAAAATACAGGAATTAAATTTCTATGAGAAGAAATTTAACCAAGAAAAATCTAGCTGAAGTTGACTTAACTGTTGGCACCAAACTCTTGACATACCAAGTCAGATGCCAGATTGATTGATTGATTGATTGATTTGAGGGAGATGCCCTATCTTGGAGTTTGTGAAATAACCCAGGCCTGTTGTGTTGGAGTGATGATGTGGCAAATTAACCCAAACCTTAAGGCTTCAAGGAATGTTGTGTCACCAGTTATGTCATTTTGGGTGATGGTCCCGAAGAACCCAAACCATAAGTGCTCTTTTTCTAGAAAAAGAGGTGCCAGAACTCACAATGAATGCCTCCCTTGTTCTCTTGGTGCCCACCAGAGAGGTGCCAGAATTGAGTTCCAGGGAGTTCCAGCTGGAAAAAAAGCACTGCTTCCTGGCTGGCTATGTCATCAGTGATGCCATAAAACATGGGAAGAAGCCTAGAGCCCAGGACTATAATCAGTTTGGGCCCACAGTTGGATGAACGTATCCCTTCACGTGGAAGATCTCCACCATGACTGCACAGATGTAGCAATTTGATCCGATTCATTATAGTGCCTCCAGGTACTATGAGCCAGCCATGAGACCAGCAATGATCCAGAACTAGTTTCATGCAATACTAGAACTGGAACTTGCTTTATTGAACTTTGCTTCTTCAGCTAGTAAGCTCTTTATTCACATGGTACTGTAGCTGCTCATTTCTCTCTTTTTGTAATTAGAAGTGGCTTGTTTTAATAACCCATTTTATTAATTTCAATTTTTTTTATCATTCTAATGATGGGATATTCACGTCGTTCCACAATGTAGTGGAATAAATAATGCAAAAGCAGATGAGAAATTAACTAAATGGGGGAAGGAAGGACGACGGAAAATCATAAGCCTGCCAGCTTGGCTCCAAATGAAAGTGTTTGGGGTCAGGTCACCCACAGTAGGAGGCCTGAGCCAGTGATATACCTAACTCTGCGGGGGTATTCTGGCGTTGTCTTGGGCTGCACTTAATGAAGGAGTGGAGCTGTGTGATTTAGTGGAAGAGAAGATCGAGGATTTGCAAACACAAAAGTCTTCCTCAAAGTTTTCTCCCCTCACACACACACTTTCTAGTCTCTGAGATGGTACTGTGATGGAAGTTCTAACCAAGCCTTGTAGATCAATTAGAATTCTGTGTGTTTTGCCCTTAAGAATGGGGCTCCATTGTTAAGAGAAAAGGGGGCCAAAAAGTAGGTCAAGGATTATTCTGTACCTATGTATGAGAAAAGTCATCCATCCAATGAATTCTAATGTGTGAACAAGAAGGAACGTTAGGAATAAGATACTATATATATATGCACTATATATTTCTAGAACTTGCCTGCTGAGGGGTGGGGGGGTTGACCCTGGCCCTGTAATGCTAGTAACCCTATCATTACAATTTCCTGAATGCCATTATTCAAGGGTGTTTTTTGGTTAACATTAAAGCTCCAGGTTGTTAAACTTAACTGATTTTGTAAATGAACAAGCTGTCAAACTTGACATTGCAGTGGATCCCATGCATGGGGCTGCGTTGGTAACCATTTTGCTCAACAGGACAAAAAATATCATTGTAGACGTGCCATTTTTATTTACTTGGGAATCAACTTTATTTTCCTGGGTTGGCTCCGCAACATGATTGCCTGACAGTGAGGTAATAAAATCCTGTTAATGGACCATAGTTAGGCAGTCATTGTAGCATCCTTTGGGTTTGGGAAGGATATTCACTGCATTGGGAAGTCTCACAATGGGTCTGCCAGGAAGCAGCAAGTGTCCGAAGAACTTCAGTAGTTGTATTTATTGGTAAGCAACAGATCTCAAAGCAGCCAGGGCATGCAACATAGACAAGACTAAGACTCCAACTGGTCCTCACTGAGCTGTGGAAGGAGCCACACCCAGGGAGGGAGGTTTCTGCTACAGACAAAGAAGAAGAAAAGGAGTTTGGATTTGATATCCCGCTTTATCAGTACCCAAAGGAGTCTCAAAGTGGCTAACATTCTCCTTTCCCTTCCTCCCCCACAACAAACACTCTGTGAGGTGAGTGGGGCTAAGAGACTTCAAGGCAGAAATCTAGAAAACTAGCTCAAGGTCACCCAGCAGCTGCATGTGGAGGAACGGAGACGCGAACCCGGTTCACCAGATTACGAGTCTACCACTCTTAACCACTACACCACACTGGCTCTCAAAGCATGTCTCTTAAAGAGGCAGGCTACAAACACTGCAGTTATGTTGGAGGTAGTCTAAAAAAATCTAAAATGTAGACTTTGGTCTGCCTGTGGTGTAGGTGGGGAAACTTTTTAGATGATAAAATTTTCTGACCTTCCTTAGTGCATTGTGCCATAGGGAGGCTGCCGGCTCATTCTTCTGCACATTTCTGTCCGCAATGTCTTGCTCTAAGTGCACCAACAGTTCACAAAACTATTTCACCTGGGGATAGCTCAGTTGGTAGAGCATGAGACTCTTAATCTCAAGGTCATGGATTTGAGCCCCACATTGGGAAAAGATTTCTACATTGCTGGGGTTTGGACTAGAACAGTGGTTCTCAACCTGTGCACCCCCAGATGTTGTTGGACTACAAGTCCCATCATCCCTGAGCTCTGCCCTTGTTATCTAGGGGTGATGGGAGTTGTAGTTCAACAACATCTGGGGACCCACAGGTTGAGAAAGGCTGGACTAGAGGATCCTTGTGATTCCTTCCAACTCTATAATTCACTGATTTATTCTACTCAGAGCTCACCAGATCCCTTACCTGTACTATTATCCACAGACCAGAAAAGTCCCACTTGTTAAATTTCCACTGCTGTCAAAGGCACAAGATGTGGATCAGTTAAAAAATAAGGAACCTTGACAACCGACACTTGAGTCAGTCCTCATCATTTATCACCCTCTCCACCTAGTTTCCTGAATTCTATCTGTGGAGGCCTTGTTGCTAATGATGATGTGCTGGTTCATCTTTAAATGTCAGATCATGTCCTTGACTTCATTCATGCTTGTATCTCAATAGCAGAAGCACAAGCAAATGGCTGGAATTCATTTCAGGGGGAAACTAATTGACTCACCTTGTCCACCACATTCCTGTTGCTTTTGTATTTTGTATTTAAATTCACCAGTAAGTCTCCAAAGGAAGCATCACAAAATTGATCGGTATCCTAAAGGTGCATGCTAGTTAGTTAGCTAATTAGTCAGTGTGCATGGTACTGACTTAACAAACATGGCACCTTCCATGGTATTTTAGTGCACATGGCTGTGTTGGAGTAGTGGTAAATTTTTACTGATGCTTGTGATCTGTTTTAACTGATATAGGTTTGTCAAGGACGGTGAACACTGTTGCTACTGTTAATTTTTAGCAAATATGACTGAGCACTAGCATAGCATGGTTAGGTCTGTGAGGGACTACCACATCCCTTGGTGTCTACCATACAGGTCCATTGGTTAGGAAGCTGATCAGTCCGGGACATAAAACAGCCTATCCGGCCCTTTGCCCTTTTCTCCACAGTGGCCAGTCGGATGCCTATGGGAAGCCCAGGAGTGGAACATGAGGGCACTCTCCCTACTTTCCCTTACCTTTGCCGCCCCGACCTGGCCACAGTGATCCATGTGACGGTCACCTCCAGGCTTGACTACTGTAATTCGCTCTATGCGGGGCTGCCCTTGAAGCTGTCCCAGAAACTCTAGCGGGTGCAGAATGCTGCAGTGAGGCTCCTCACAGGGTCTCTGCCATGGGAGCATATTCACCCAGTGCTTTTCCAGCTGCACTGGCTCCCGGTGGAGTACAGGGTCAGATTTAAGGTGCTGGTTTTGACCTTTAAAGCCCTTCACGGCCTAGGACCCTCGTACCTACGGGACCGCCTCTCCCGGTATGCCCCACAGAGAGCCTCAAGGTCCATAAATAGCGACACTCTAGAGGTCCTGGGCCCTAAGGAAGTCAGATTAGCCTCAACCAGAGCCAGGGCCTTTTCAACACTGGCTCTGGGCTGGTGGAACGCTCTGCCTCATGAGTCCAGGGCCCTGCAGGATCTGCTTTCTTTCCGTAGGGCCTGTAAGACAGAGTTGTTCCGCCTGGCCTTTGGCTTGGAGCCAATTTGATTCCCTCCCTCTCTTTCTTTTTTCTTTTCCTTCTCCTCCTGCGAGGAGGCTACATTTTAATATTTTAATGTTTCAATATTTTAATGTTGTATTTTAATTTTGTTTTTAAGTTGTATTCATTCAACTTGTTTTATTATTGCTTGTTAGCCACCCTGAGCCCAGCCTTGGCTGGGGAGGGTGGGGTATAAATAAAATTATTATTATTATTATTATTATTATTATTATTATTATTATTATTACTTGAGTTCTCCAGCAACTGGAATTCAACAGTGTGTTCCCTCTGATCTTGAAGGTAGCATTGTCATCATGACTAGTACTTACTGGGGGGAAATTCCTGCATTGTGGTGGCGACTGAATTCTTTGATTTTTGGTTCTTAAGATCTTCTTCAGTGCTTCCAATCCCCCATCTCAAAAGTCTTCGGGGACCACTGTACTTACGGTTTAGGGAAATTGGCCACTTCCCTTGCATCTGCCAAATTACTCCCGTCCTGTTGCTTCAGGCTTCTGCATTTGAAAAGGTGCTGAAAGAACTCACTAAGAAAGGAGAGAATAATCCCATTAGTTACAAGGTCATCTCTGTTTTCTCAGATAATTGGAATGGTTCTGAAGCTCATGGGACATTGCAAGCAGCCATGCTAAAAATGTTCTCCCTTTAAATCCTGAGCTGTACACTTTTGTTCTGAAAACTTGGCATCTTTCTTTAGTCAAAACTTTTTCACATATCGCAGAGTGCCACAACATCGTTAGCCGAGTGGAGGAGCATTTTATTTTGAAGTTATTGGATAGATATATTGAAATGAGTGTGGGGAGGGGCTGGGCATAAATTGCCCCCCATAAAATATGACTACCCTGTGGTTTGCTTGGTGAGATATATTGAAGTGGCAGCACCTTCTAGATTAAATTTTTAATGCTGTCTCTCCTCATATTCTAACATTCAGACCATCTGCAACTTAGGAAAATTCCTGACATCAGTCGTCCTCTGTCCATTGGAAGAAGGTATCATATTGACCAAAGGGGTTTTATTTGTTTGTTCACTTGTTTAATTTGTATACCACCCTTCATCCAAATATCCCAGGGTAGTTCACAACAAAAAAATACAAAATGAGAATTCAAAACACGTACTGTAATAAAACAAAAACAAACCAATAACCTCCTTCACACAAAAACATTTTAAAAACCATAGACTATTAATTGATTGAATGCCTACTCAAAGAGAAATGTTTTCACCCTGACACCTAAAGATATGTAATGAAAGTGCCAGGTAATCTCGACATCCATAAAGATTCTTGCTTAACTATGTATAAATTAATACATATCAGGGGTTCCCAAACTGTGGTCCTTGGACCACCAATGATGCACAAACTTCATGCAGGTGGTCCATGGCATGTTTGCAGATATGTGGCTGAAGATGGGAGATAGCACATCCATCATATTAAACATTTTTGCTACTTTTTAATTGTATTTTTAATTGCTTCTTTTATTTCTTATATTTCTTACATTGAATTCTATGGAATACAAATTGTAATATGATAAAGCAGACTATATGAGTGCTTTGCACAGCCGGACAGATAATAGCTCTGGGTCCCATGTACTGCTTCAGGTGATGCTGAGAACTTCTGGACCTGGTACCAGCATTAACGTCCCTAAATCTATTCTTATTCCATGACAAAGAGACCACTGGGGTTGCTTACACAGCTGGACTGGCTCTATAGATCAGCAGGGAAAACACTTCATTACTCCTTCTACTTTTCCTGTCAGTTTATAACTCTACCTATGCCATGCTCAGATGTTAGTCCAAGATGATGATGATGATGATGATTGATTAGATTTTTATTCTGCTTTTCCTCCCCAAGGAGCCTATGATAGCAAACAGCTAAACAATAAGTGATACATTTTTTTTTCTTTAAAGCAACAGCAACATTGAAAACATTGTGGTATATGAAGCATAAAAGGTAAAGGGACCCCTGGCAGTTAAGTCCAGTTGCGGACAACTCTGGGGCTGCAGTGCTAATCTCGCTTTACTGGCTGAGGGAGCCAACGTTTGTCCGCAGACAGTTTTCACAGGTCATGTGGCCAGCATGACTAAGCCTCTTCTGGCGAAACCAGAGCAGCGCACGGAAACACTGTTTACCTTCCCACCAGAGCGGTACCTATTTATCTACTTGCACTTGATGTGCTTCCGAACTGCTATGTTGGCAGGAGCTGGGACCCAGCAATGGGAGCTCAACCCGTAGCGGGGATTCGAACCGCCGACCTTCTGATCGGCAAGCCCTAGGCTCTGTGGTTTAGACTACAGTGCCACCATCACCTCATATGAAGTATACCCTCCACCATTTCTCTGATGAAAATATGAATGTTCCATTCCATAATGATAATTTTACTATTTATACCCCACACATCTTACTGGGTTGCCCCAGCCACTCTGGGCAACTTCCAACATATATAAAAGCAGAATAAAACATTAAATTTTTTTATATAAAAACACTTCCCTATACAGGGCTGGCTTCAGATGACTTGGGGGGCGGATCATTCCATACCCTCCAACATTTCTCCAATGAAAATAGGGATGTCCTAAGGAAAAGCAGGACATTTGGGTATCAAATCGGAAACCAGGACGGCTTCTCTAAATCAGGGACATCTCTGGAAAATAGGGACACTTGGAAGGTCGGTGTGAAGATGTGATCACACATTCCTCCCTCACCTTATCCTGTCTTATCACCCTGCTTTGTTAAACAGCATCAAGCCAGAGATTTTAATTGGGGAACCTATGGCTTAATGCAAGATAGGAGCAAAGCACTGAAGCTGTTTCTAATAATGGAAGCAGGAAAGAGGAAACAAGGGGGACACATGTGGCCAAGTTTGTGTGACCCACAAACCGCGGTTGATGCTGCTGTGGATGAATGCATGGACCCAGCCCTCATTATCAGAACAGCCTAATGCAAATTATTGACTTCTGTGAATGATAAATACTGCTCCTTTCTGCCTCTGTGAAACCACTGCCTTTAGAATCAAACATATGCTAAATCGGTTGGATTTGATGAACCTGAAGTTTGTGCTTTGATGACTAACTTGTTCCCTGCTTCCTCCTTACACCCCTCGCCTTTGCAGAAGGAATATTTCCTCCCCCATCACCTGAGAAATTACAAATGCAATGTCTGCCGTATGTGGCAAGGACATTTAACGCAAGGGGGCGGGGAATCGGCAATATCTGTACAACCGCTAATGAAATCAATCTGGCAGTGTTCCTGTTAGGCGTGCGATGAATTAGCGCTAAACCGACGTGACATACTTTTCAGCATTGGCTGTTAGCTGAGGTAACACATTTATCTCTTAGGTGAAGACAATCTACACCTCTTTGACTGAATGGGGTTTTTTTAGTACTACACTCTCAAATTCATGATTGCTCCGGGTGTAACTTACCAATCCCTTCTCTTTCCTATTAGTAGGACTGAAGTTTTAATATAGCTCGCTGCCCTCTGGTCAATTGAAATTCCCAGCTGTTATCCATCGTTGTGGCTCAGTGATGGACTTCTCCTTTAAAGAGAGAGGGGGGGAGGGAAAGCACATTCTTCCTTTATGGACCAGTGGCATGCCATTCACAAACTGGGATCCTGTCGTTTAGGAGTGCTGGTGGAAGGGGACCATTAATGTTACAGCAAGCAGCAGAGAACTCTCACTTTCCCTCGCACCTTTACAAAAGCACGGTTTGAAGCTTATCAGCCCACAGCACTGCTCAACTTAAAATGGAGCAGCTACTGCCAACAGATTTTCAAAGCCAGCAACGGATGAAGGTCTCTAGCTATGAATTTAACATTTCGTTGCAGTGTCTTTTTTTTTTTTAAGAATAAATGTGAAGCCACCCTGCTGGCCTGGTACTGCAACTTCAAATTGATTATTTTTCTTTAATGTGCTGCCTGATATTCATGGTTATTGCGAGCCATATATCTGAAGCAGCGTGTTTTTTTTGTGTGTTTTTTTAAAGTTAGTCAGCATGTCTGGTGAGCTCTGAAACATTCCCTCTTTACTTTGAACAACTAGGCTAAGTCATTGGGGGAGGGAGTGTTTCAGCACATGTCTTTTGATCCGACCAAACAACTCTCTCACCTGCGTGAAATAAAAGGATATCAGCATGCATTGTTCTTTATAGAGAAGCCAGGTAAGAGTAATTTAAATTCCACCAAAAAAAAGAAAATGAATTATTTCATGGTATATTATTGTTGAAGGGGCTCCAAGCCTTACTGGTCTTTAATTGTAAGAGAAATGTTCCTTTTTCTCCAGAATTGTCTCCCCATTTAGCATGGTGCCTTCATTATATACTTTCAGATAAGAGGCAAAAACGTCCATCTTCAACCAGGCCTTGGGCTGATCAATATTCTATAGCCTTTTAAATGTGTCTGTGGGAAGGGGGATTATTGTTTTGCTGTTTTGGTTTACTTGTTTTCATGTTTTATCCTCTATTTTATTCTGTGAACCGCCCTAAGATCTTATGATGAAGGGCAGTATATAGATTTAATGAACGAATAAATGAAATAAATGTATATAAGGCCATAGCTCAGGGTAGAATATCCAGCTTGCATACAGAAGGTGTCAGGTTCAATATTTTGCATCTCCAGATATGACTGGGAGAGACCCTTGTTTAAAACCGTGGAGAGCCACTGCCAGTCAGTGTAAGCAGAACTGGACTAGATGGACCCATGGTCTTAACTTGGTATAAAGTGCCTTCCTGTGTCAATATCCAGGTCTGTGCAACTGATTTGTCCCAAATCAGCAGAATTTG